>NC_140932.1:42957980-44157980 GCF_014529385.1 Adiantum capillus-veneris
TAAGAGGTAAAGTTCTCAGCGAGTCGGGTTGGCTGTGCCCCCGAACTAATTGATCCCTGGTCTCGCCCTTGTGAATGTATCTCAAAGTTCATTTGTGACCTTGCTTCAAATTCTTCAATAGGAGGTAAGATCACATTCTTCTCTTTTCTTGTGCTATTCATTTGGTTACTCATCCTGTTAGCCTCGTTGGCCTCACGGATTTGCTTCCACAGATCGTCTAGACGTTATAGTCCTTACCCATTTTTGTCAATGTTTTAGACTGGAACCCGTCACTTGCCTCATCTGTTGTATTTGGCACTATGATAGGTTCTCCTCTGGACTCATAGGCATTAGTGATTCCTTCCTTTGTTTCTACTTGTTCCTCTAAAGTTGGTTGGATAGGGGTTGGAGCTAGGGCTTCATGCCAATTTGCAAGTTTACCCAGCGGGTCTTCCATCAATGATTGAGCTGTTTCAATCATCTTTTTACACATTTCCAACCTTTGTTTTTCTATTTCCGCATATGGATAAGTCATCCACCTTTTCTCTTGGGTTTGGTTCTTTTTGAGTCTGGCTTCATAAGCTTTTAGAAGCGCCTCCAACTGCTCATTTACCTTGTCCGCCAATACAAATCCTCCTGATCCTGCACTTTCGGGCTCTGCTATTTCCTTGGGTGCTATGGTTGCCGTTGTGAGCGGGATGAAAACACATAGAGCGCCTGTGTAACTACCCGACACACACTCTTGGGAAGATACACACACACACACACACACACTATGGGGCACCACTCGGCTTACACAACTCACCTGGCCGAGACAGGGAACACACCTCTGGAGTGAGAGGAGAGAGACTATCCACTTACCCACTCCACACAGAGACACCCACACACACACACACACCCAAAAAACTCAGCTCAAAAAAGGAGAACTTCTGATAATTAGATACAAATGAACTTGGGCCAACACCAATGGGGCAAACAACTCACACAATATGGGTAAAATATGCTAGATACAATCACAAATTGGAGAAGAAGATTCATTCATAGGAGAAACTTACACAGCCAAAACAACAGAAAAAGAGGGAGGAATTTGGAAAAATGGACAGCTCCATCGCGTCTGGAACGGCCCAAAACCCCAGTCTACAATGTCAAAGTGCTCAAATCCGACATTGGATGAGCAGTTTACGGCCAAAACAGGCTCCAAAAACCCAAAAAACACACCTGCGGCTATTCCTTCTCTCTTCTCCACGTTTTTTCTGGTCTTCTCTCTGTTTTTTCAGTTCCCACACTTAGCTTTATTAGTTGGGCACCCTTGGCCTTTTAGATGACCTCAAACAGACCCCGAACAGGCCAAAAACTGACCTCGCAGTGCATAGTTGTCACCTTTTTGCATCATCCGCACACCTGGCACTCAACTTTCCCCAATAATGCATCCCGCCACCACGTGAAGTGGCCCCAAAATATGGTCTTCATGATGACCTCTCTGCATAATTATCACAACAAAACATCCACGTCGTGTCCGTACTTATCCACGTGCAAGTCTTGACCCTGTTCGGCCTCCTGACGCCACTAGATGCCATCTGACGCACCTGCTTACCTCATGTCGTCGGCCCGTGGATAGCTTCCTCGAGAAGTTTTACGCGCTACCAACTCCTCATCATTGTAGAAAAAACACACTAGTACTGGTAACGATGAAAATCGATGCACTATGTAGATGTTGTCCTACTTGTACACATGTGGGCCCCACGTAACCACCTAGCTCTGGAAAATGTGCAATTCTTTATTTGATGCATCATGCATGTGTATATACATATGCACAATTCCTTGCTCCAAAAAACTCCTGACATAATTTTCCCATCCCCTAGCCTGCTACAGCATTCATGCTCAGCAGCAGCAAAAAGAGATATTCATGCCACCTGGATCCCACACAAAAACACTTTGCGTTCCCTGCATCAAAAGCTTAATCAAACTTCCACCTGGTTCCCAAGGAAAACTTGTAGAGATGCCATATATCGACCTTGCATCAAGAAAACCATCAATTAATTTGGAATAGACCTCCATGTGCAAATATATCTCCTTCTCCATAGCTGAGAGGTCTCCACTGATCATTTGTGTCATCAATTCCTGCTTCTTTGACAATTGAACCTTTGATTGCATCAGCCCTTCAATCACTTCATAAGGCCCTTCACTTTCATCTTCAACCTCATTCGCAAATGCAAGTAAACCAAACTCCTGGATTTCTTTGTCCATCAAAAGAAATGCAACATTAGCATCCTCATCACTGCTGGGAGTGCTATCACTGTCCTCATCTGTCACCGTGGAAGAGTCTTCATCACTAGACTCATCCTCATCTTCATAAATCTCCTCTAATCGTTTCCTTGTGTCCATATTATAAAGCTTCTTGGTACCTGTCTTTCCATAGAGGCTAATCGTACCATGTCGCCAATCTTGAACATCTCCCACTGCACGTAACCATGGTCTGCCCAGTATAATAGGATATGCTCCCAACCCTGCTGGCATCACATGAAAATCCACCACTGCCTTTGCATCATATGCCTCCACTTCTAAGCTCTTTACAGCACCAAAGCATTTTACTTTTTGATGGTTTGCCAATCTGATCCGAAAACCTGACACCCAAGCCACTGTGAGACCCATCTTCTCAGCGCATGAGTGTGTTATGACGCATATTTGGGCTCCACCATCCACATAACCTTGTCCCAAATTTTTCCTTTTATGCCACACATCTACTATTGGACAAATGTCTGGTAGCTCATCCATTGCCAACACCTTTACTGAACCTCTCTCTGGCTCTTTCTCCATTGGGTTAACCATCCTCTTCCACTGTCGCTTTAGCTTAGGAACCATCTCTATAAGCTTCCCAAAAGTAACATCTGCCTTCCTGCTCGTAAGATCCTCCTTCAAATCATAGCTTAATTGCCCATCCCCTAGCGGAAAATCTGAAACATGAAACTTTCGACAAGCTCTCCTTTTCCTCTTGGCCTTGACATCCTCGCCTTCATGGCTCTTTCCTTTCTTCTTACTAGGACCTAGGGCACTTCTTCCTTCCTTATCCTCTGTGGTCCTCTTCCCAATAGGCATCACTAATGTATCCTCTAGCTTTGATGCCTTCTCCAAGGTGACTACACTTAGCACTTTTGTCTTTCCCTTTTCCTCCTGGGTTAATCCACTGGTTCCTTCACCTCCCTTAATTTCGATGCCATAATCATGCGACCTAGTTAGCACCTGTTTTGGCAATGGATACATGTCTCCCCCTATCCTTGGTGGCTTATCACATTGCGGGCTGATGTGACCCAACTCTCCACAATTGTAACATGTGGGCGTCTGCCTCCAAAACCTACCATTGATTTGTCCAACACCATTCCTAGGCCTTTCTTCACCTCCTGGCTGATTTGCAAACCTCCCTTGACCTCGATTATTTCCCACTTGACCTAGCATGTTTAGGCTGAGATTCTTCATCAAATCTACCACTTGCCTCATGTCTTGCCTTAGCCCATCATCTTGCACCGATGTAGTGACCACTGCTGGCATAACCTGAGTAGTAACAATAACCACTGGTTCATGATGAACCCCTAACATGCGACCTTGTAAAGAGTCCATAGGCTGAAATTCAGACCTCATGGGAAAAGACTCCGCCCCTAACTGGCTCATTTTCCTCAACTTCCACTCGTTGTTCCTTGCTACCTCTAGTGCATCTTCATATGTCCTAGGCTTCTTTAGCTCCACTCTCCAATGTATATTCTCCCAAAGACCAGCCAAGAACCTGTCCTTCTTCATCATGTCAGGCAGGGGTACCTGTGGTGCTAAGGCCTTGCACATTCGCTCCCATGCCAATGAAAACTTACGTATGTACACATCTACTGGCTCACCTTCCTTTTTCACCAAAGCCTATACTTCTTGCCACACTTTGTCAGGATCTTCTATCTTCACAAACTCCACTTTCAACCCATGTCGTAGATTGTCCCAACTCAACCTTACAGGTGGATCAGCCACACGCAAATCCTCTTCAAATGCTTTAGACCAAACTCGTGCATCACTCTTCAAACAAATTTGGAGAAGGCGTAACATTTGCGTAGGGTCATGAATCTGGTTGCTAATGTAAGCAACCTCCATCTTTTCCAAAAATTCTTCCACATCTTCATCACTTCTTCCATGAAACTCCGGATAAGAGAAAGCCATGGCTACCCAAATTATGATGCTTTGAGAACCCCTTCGAACACACGTGCAAGAACCCAAAACTTTTCACTACCCAATCCCTAGAAACTTCAATGGAGCTCAGCTTTAGATAAGGACAAACATATGCACACCAAATGAGTTTTCATAGTTGATCATTGGAATTACAACAGGAAAAGGACATTCTAGGATCTCTCTCAATCTTCTTGGCCCAAACATAAAGACTATGCGCTGCTGGAAAAAGATCTTCCTGGACACATGAACATTAATCTGAATTCTTTGAGTTAAATGAAAAGGAGTGAACTGAGGGCCATTTTGATCATCCATTAAAGCCAACCATGAAGCTCCCAAGAAGGCACACCTGACTCAACCTCTGATTTTGCCAAAATTTCAGCAGCATAACAGCATAAATGGCTCAAAATACCAAAAAACCATCCATCATAACTTGGAAAAATTTTGGCAGAGTTTCCCCAGAAGTAGAGCAGTGTGAACCCAAAATATAGACTGTCGATGTATGCATAAACTGTCAACAATAGAACCCGAGCATCAAGTAGGACTCACTAGTACATAGCCTATGGCGAGGTCAAAAAAAGGGTGCTCCAGCTACCTGTATCACCAAAAGGATCTCCACATTTGAGAATCCCCCAGCTCAATAAAAACCTCACGCTATCGACCCTCACACGAAGGCTAATGCAAATCGCGTATAGTCAAGTCTCAAAAATGACTATCTTCTAGACCAAGTCTCAGAAATGGCTGGGACTGCCAAATACAATCAAGTATGGCTCCACAAATGCGTACAATGGCAGTTTCCACAAGTAACGTAGAATCCAGCAGACAGTGCGCTCAAATAGGCGCCAAGTGATGCATACCCACAACAACTGCAAGTGACACCAATGCTAGTATATCACTGTACTCCAGCTACTTGTACCTTTGTGAATCACCTGTACCTGTACCTATCCATGTAACCTGTAACCTGTAACCTGTAATCTGCAACCTACAACCTATAATCCCGAATCTCGAAGCTTGAAGCTCGAAGCAGAAGGTACTCGAAGAAGATTCTCCGTGGGGGTGCCAAAAGAATGTGAGTGGGATGAAAACGCATACAGCGCCTCTATAACTATCCGACACACTATTGGAAAGATACACACACACACACTATGGGGCACCACTCGGCTTACACAACACACCTGGCCGAGATAGGGAACACACCTCTGGAGTGAGAGGAGAGAGACTATCCACTTGCCCACTCCACACAGAGACACCCACACACACACACACACACCCAAAAAACTCAGCTCAAAAGAGGAGAACTTCTGATAATTAGATACAAATGAACTTGGGCCAACACCAATGGGGCAAACAACTCACACAATATGGGTAAAATATGTCAGATACAATCACAAATTGGAGAAGAAGCTTCATTCATAGGAGAAACTTGCACAGCCAAAGAAACAGAAAAATAGGGAGAAATTTGGCAAAATGGATAGCACCATCATGTCCGGAACGGCCCAAAACCCCAGTCTACAATGTCAAAGTGCTCAAATCCGACATCGGATGAGCAGTTTATGGCCAAAACAGGCTCCAAAAACCCCAAAAACACACCTGCGACTGTTCCTCCTCTCTTCTCCACGTTTTTTCTGGTCTTCTCTCTGTTTTTTCAGTTCCCACAATTAGCTTTATTAGTTGGGCACCCTTGGCCTTTTAGATGACCTCAAACAGTCCCCGAACAGGCCAAAAACTGACCTCGCAGTGCATAGTTGTCACCTTTTTGCATCATCCGCACACCTGGCACTCAGCTTTCCCCAATAATGCATCCCGCCACCACGTGAAGTGGCCCCAAAATATGGTCTTCATGATGACCTCTCTGCATAATTATCACAACAAAACATCCACGTCGTGTCCGTACTTATCCACATGCAAGTCTTGACCCCCTTTGGCCTCTTGACGCCACTAGATGCCATCTGACGCACCTACTTACCTCATGTCGTCGGCCCGCGGATAGCTTCCTCGAGAAGCTATGATGGTCTACAAACCTCATCATTGGATCTCCACGTCCTAATCGATATACCTCCTTAGGTCTTCTATAGAAGGTTGGTTCCTCTCCTAGTGGTGCTCCTAAGCCATAATTTCTAACAGTTCTCGCCAGAGATAGTTCATCTCTTTGAACTCGTGGTCCTCCAGGCTCTGTTGACCCTTGAGTCTTTGTCTTACTCTCTCCTTGATACCTTGAATAGAGTGGTGGTTCTTGTAGATCCCTTAGCTCTCGCGCGGCTTGATAACCATCTCGGTTACAGTCTTGCTCCATTGTTGTCGACTGTCAAAGCCATGGCTGCAATGATGGCTGGTTTGCTGGTTGGTTTTGATTGTTGAACGTCTGCGGTTGGGTGGAATGTGTGGTAGCGTCATACTCTTCAGAAAAGGGATTTTTCGACTTGCTTGGGGTGTAGGTGGCTCCTGGCAAGTCGTCTGGGGTGTATGTTGATGCTCCTAGAACTGTCGCCTTTTCTACCTCCTCTGGGAGAATACATTGGTATTCTCGCCCGTATCTATAAACAAAAACTATGCCCTTCCCCATAGCAGTTTCATAAGAGAATAAGTAAAGAACCTTGTCTTTGCTTAATTCGTTTAAGTATGGTTCTTTGCTACAAAAGTAAGCGACTATACCCTCACTCTCATGCTTGTAGATCCCCATGTTCTCATTATAAGTTGGAAACCTGGTTGTTTTCTTATCATACGTAAAAATAGCCCGGGCCGATCAATGTTTGGTGGCGGTTCTTGAGCTTCTGAAGCCATTTTCCCTTTCGCCACGTTATCTCCATATCTGTTGTAATCTTCAGGGTTACTAACTATCAGATAGTGGTTCCCCTTTTCGTCTCGAAATCTATCTCCATCATCATAGACTCGAATTATCTCCAATCTTTGAGTCGGCCTCTCTTCGATACAAATTCACTTGCGTCCTTGATAGTCAGAATAGACTAGGGCTCCCCTCGAGTTTGTTCCCTCTAAGAAGATCATAGTGAGCTTGGAATCATTCAAAGGATTTAGGGAGGTGCTTCCTCCTGGCATTGGTCTGGCATATGTGAAACCCTCCTGGCTGCTGACTACCCATCATGAAGAAAGATTTGTCTGACGAAGTATCAATATCACTACCTTCCTCAATAATAGGTGCTAGTGGATCTGGCCTCGCCTGAGTTACACTCTCCTCGGTGGATACTAAGCTACCTTGGTCACCTGCCACCTTCTAGTCTCTAAAAATGTATCTTCCTGATCTTAAATTCATCAAACTTAGTAATGAAATTTACCACAAATCCAACCACTCACCAGGCAAAGGATCAGTCTCCGCACAACTTCTTGCTTTGTCGTTGAATATACCTGTACACAAGCGTTTAATTTCGACAATTGAATCAAAGCATTTATCTGCTAGAGGTTATCTTAGTAATGATTGGTATAACTGGAGAGTTAATCTCAACCACTACTGTATTTTATACATTGCTGATGTTTTGGATTAGGTCTGCTAATCTGGAAGTGTACTTCCCTCGCAGGTTGGTCAATTTTTGTGAAAAAGTCTGAATTCAGTTTTTTGCTCCGTCAAATGGACAAACAAGGTCCAAATTCACTTCTGAAAGAAGTTTTGGAACCCTTAAGCCAAATGAAATCTCACTGTCTAAGCCCAGTCAAATTTTCTCTTCAATAGGGCCCAATAGACATCCTACGCATAGGATGTCTCCTACTTTGTTTTGCCTGGATTTTTGAACTATGGATTCCCCTTGACGTGTTGAGTCCACATTTGTTTTCACTTTTTGATTTGGACACCTATAAGTTGGTCAATGGATCAAAAATCTTGTAGATCTTGATCAGTCTAATCAACTCCAATTTGGACCAAAATTGACTAGAAGACTTGTCTCAGGCTATACAACACCTTGCTATGCCCACTGTCAGTATCTGGATTTAATTTCTTGCTTTAGACATCAGGATCCCCTTGAGTTGCTCATCACTTTGGCTCCCCTTGAGTTGCTTCAAATTCAAAACACAGGCTCCCCTTGAGTTGCTCATCACTTTGGTATGTTCAAAATTAGGTTTGGAGTGTAAAATCACACAGAAGACATCCTACGTGTAGGATGGCTTTTTGGCCTGTTTGACCCCAGACTTGACCTACAACTTCCTCTTGATGTCAGTAACCTAGTGGTATGCTTAGATTTTGATTTGGATTTCAAAAGTCCCCAGTTTTAGCTGTTCTTACCTTTTTCAGTCAAAAGTGCTAAAGTCCGCTTTGAACCCAAATTTTCTCACCCAAATGAGATGAAACCCCTCTCAGTCACTCAATATATCATGCAAATCATGCTCATACACCCATCATATGGTTTTGGTCTTAAAATAATGCTTTGGTACAATTTGGGTAGGATGTCAGGCAATTTCAGTCTATCTGGCCTTATCCTGTCAAGATATGGTCAAATTTCCACTTTCTAGTTGAAAATAGGGTAAACCCCACCTTCTGAACACACTGGTCAACTCAAAATCCCAAAATTCTCAGCAGATTAGCATATAGACATCCTACGTGTAGGATGTCTCCTACTCGAAATTAAATTTTTTCCTAACAGAAATGCTCCTGATGCTCTACAGCTCTATCAGAAACACTCACAGTAACTTTTGGACTTCACTTAGGCTTACAAACACACTTTTGCATCTTTTACAAACTTGTGATGAATTTACCAACAAGCAAGTATACATGCATGAAGTGCTCTAGATCCTGAATCATGATGTCCTACTTACTCTACGCCTGCTTATCATGTGAAATGGTGATAATGGTGTTTTGGTTGCTTTCTCGCCTCTCCGATCCCTCAAGCTCCCCTCTCACCTCTTCTACCACTCCAAATCCTACTCAAGAACTCAACTAATGCCTAAAACTATCTTAGTCTACCTAAATCTACCTAAGGTGAAGGATCTAGGCCAGACACTCGCTTCCTAGACTCCCTCTAAGACCTAGAGAGTCCTCCACTCTCTGATCCTATCTAAATGCAAAACGAGACTCTTGGCAAGCCAAAAATCCCTATCCTCAAGGACAAGTCTCGGTCACCTACCTAAGGTTTTTGTCCCCGCCAGCGGCGCCAATGTTGGACGGATACGCCGCGACAAACGTCAGCACAATGAGAACTCACCTAATAAGATTTGTCAGCTAAGGACAAAGCTCGACCCGAAGGTGCGTGGAAGCAAGTATAAGGTGTCAACCTACACTCAACCGACTCCTAACTAATTCCTACAGAGGTCTCTACCCAATGTCTAAGTCATAGCCTTCAAGAGTGCATAAGAGGAAAATTCCTACAATGCTTTCTAGAGCCGAATACCCATCAAACAATCCCAAAACACCACAGAACTCGAAGGAGACCCTACTATCACCAATAGGTCGCTCTCCCTAAGGTCTATGAACCAAAACCCCAACCCAAAACACCCGGTGCAAAATCACGTAGGATGTCTGGCCGAAATTTGCAGGTCTTCGTTTCCAAAATCTAAAGTGCCTAATGTGTAGCTCTACTTAATGTGAACGCGTGTATATGCTGCAATGCAAAATCAAACAACATAAGCGCACCAAATCACTAGACGAAGCTCATAGAAGGAGTTCGCAAAACCGGACCATACGCGCACAATGTAGGTATCAGCGCATAGCTCTCGTCGGGGGCAACACGCTGCACTTCTCCGCACTCGATTCCAACTATCGGTGCACACATAGCATCAAGATGAAGTTCACACTCTCTCTCGTACACAGTACGCTCACTCACAGACTTCAAAACTTCTATTTTTTTTTAAATGACAAAAGGTTCTTCATTAAGGTCAAAAAGTGGTATATATACCTTACAATTATCAAAACCCTAAAGTTCCAAATCAACCATCTACTCAATCTAACTATCAAAACTGGGATACAATCTGGAAACTTGTGTAAGCCCCAATATTCACAAGGTGAAATGTTGAGTTTTCTCAATAAATGAATAATTACAAAAAATGATAATCTGCCGAGAAGTCAGTTCCCATAGGGTCTGTCCAGCTTCTAACACCGTCTCTCAACAAAATCAAACCAAGTGGAAGCATCTTCCTCTAACGTGAGTCCAATTCCGAAAAACTGTGTATCAAAGTCCCCGATCTCTTCTGCTTGGATCACTCTCAAGACTGTTGCCACGTGGTCTCTATGGCCTCTTTCCCCTGAATATTTCTTTTTAACCCATTTTTGGACTTGAGAAGGTCTAGCACGTTTCTGGTCTACCAGCCTCACTCTAGAATCCCCTCGTCCTTCTCCTGTTGCAGATTCTTGTTCATGTCTCAATCTGATGTCAAATGCTTCTTCCAACCCATATCCTCTATAGGCTCTATCAACAAGTGGTTCCACTGTAAATCTTATTTCTGTCTTGATCCGCTCCATATAGAGGAATCCTGATGTGGTCGGCATTGTTTCCAATCCCTTTCTCTCTATCAAGTAAGAGTAAGAATAAGTGGGCATTGGTGATACTATGGGGGTGACATATAATCGTGTTGTAATAGGGATTTCTCCTCTATATAATTTATGTTCCCTCGTTACTATGGGGTGCAATCAGGATTGCAACATTTCAAGATTTGGGTTCAGATATGAAGGAAAACTGGTGTTTCAACCACTCTAGCTTGTCTAGATGGAAATTTGGTCGTGTACTCCACTTCTTCAAAGGGATTTGCGGACTTGCTAGGGATAGGGTTTGGGCCTTGAGTTGCAACTGGATCTATTGGAATTACTCCAGAGCCTATCAATCGCGCTACTTTTGCTTTCTCTATCGACACATACTCCCGTCCATACGTGTCAACATATATTATGAGACTCCCTTCACCCGATTTGTACAAAAATAAGTATAAAGTCTTGTATGTGCTTAACTCAAAGGCGTAGGGTGCTAGACATCAAAAATATGTTTTGTCCCTACCACTCATGTACTCCTAGATTCCTGCCAGTCCTTTGTTGGTCACTACTTTAGTCACCTTCTTGTCAAACCCCAGGTGCATTAGGAAGAATTTTTTTAGGAGGTATTTCTGTGATCTCAAAATCCATCTTTCCTTTTGCAACATTGTCTCCATATTTGTTATAGTTCTCCGGGTCCTTATTAACAATCAGGGACTATATTCCCTCATCATTACGAAATCTGTCCCCATCATCATACACTCGACTTCCACTATGTTGTCTGGTTTTTCCTCAATAATATGCTTTTATTTTCCCTTTCTTTGGCATATACCAAAGCCCCATGGGCAGTTGGTCCTTCTAAGTAAAAGGTTGTATAACTTGCTGTCCAAGTGGGGTTCTTAGAGGTTCTACCTCCTCCCACTTGGTTCTGTCAGTTAACAGTGATGTTTTGGTCATTCATGAGGTAAATAGACTTCTTTGAAGAGGTGTCAATCCCACTACCGTCCTCTATAATTGGTGCTAGTGGATCTATTCTTGCTTGGGTCACACTCTCCTCAGTAGTCACTAAGTTGGACTGACCTCCTCCCACTTGGTTATGTCCATTAATAGTGATGTTTTGGTCAGTCATGAGGTAAATAAACTGCTCTGAATAGGTGCCAGTCCCACTACTATCCTCTATAATTGGTGCTAGTGGATCTACTCTTGCTTGGGTCACATGCTCCTTAGTAGTCACTGCTCTCCTAGTGATCTCCAATCTATTTAGAGATATCTACCTGACCTTAAATACATCAATTTCGTTAACACACAAATATCAATCCAAACCTTTTACCTAAAAAGTTTGTTGGATCGTTCCTTATTCAGGCTAGTCTTTCAGCTCTCCAATTTATTCACCGTTTCTACTTCATATTGGTCTCGAATTACTAGACCTTGTTGATGGCTATCTGTACAAAACTTTATTAGTTTTCAAATCTTTGTCAAACAGTGATTCTCACTTCAGTACTATTCACTGTTGATTAGAAAGACCTTGCATGTAATTTCCCTCCAAAATTTGTTTTGTGGATGATTGGCTCCCTATGTATGTCCTTCACACCGATTTGACTTGTAAAAGAGGGTGTTAGAGTTAGTTGGAAAACTATGGTAGGCTCAATCCAACCACATAAGTCCTAAATCTAGCCCTTAGACATTATATGTGTATGATGTCTACTGTGCTCGATTCAGCTCAAATTCTAATCTTAGGTTCTCCTTGATGTATTAAGCCTCAATCCAACCTCCTTCTATGGTCTTAATACTTGGAATCCTCCTAAAATTGTCTAAAGATTTCTCAAATCCTCAAGAGGTATTCTAAACCACCATATGACTCAACTTAGGTGAAACTAGGTCCTTAAGCTTTCCTTGAGGTGCTTGAACCCCTAGGTTAACCCTAAAGTTACCTTTGGTCTCTAATATGCCCTTGAGACATGATACACGTATGATGTCTATCTGGCCAAAATGAAGATTTTCACTCTAGAGATTCTCTACCATGCAAGAAACTCTTAGAAGCTTTCCAAAGTCAGTTTGAATACTTTTTGTGATACATATGAGAAATGCAGTCATACACTTGTCTCAAACCATATTTTGGCACTTTTTAGCTCCAATATTGCTTTCCACTTGATGAAACTGGTTCTATGTGCTCATTATCTGTTATAGATCACAAGGGTATAGTCATATGCTCAGTTTGACTCAATCCTGACCAAATAGACATTATACGCGTATGATGTCTTTTTGCCCTAAATGGAGTTCTGTTTGTACCACAACTGCCTCTTGATATGTGAAACATGTGTATGTACTCACAACCAATTTTTGATACCAGAGTTGTATCATTTCACTACTTTTTACCCATGAACTTCCCAAAAAGAGTAATATGCACTCAATTCTTAACTTGTTTGCCCAAATGAGATGAAACTTGGTGAATGTGCCACACACAATATGCAGAATGTGAGTATGAAGTTAAAGGTTCAATTTGACTGCCAGATCACCCCTTGAGACATCATATGTGTATGATGTCTATTGATGGGTTTTTGTACATATTTCACTCGGAGGCTTCCACAAGTTCTTCGAAATGATTTTCAACACTTTTAGCAAGTTCTATGCAAACAAATGTGCTTAGAATCACGAGTTTCCTAATTTTTGCTTTTGATTTTTTGACTTTTATCTTTTGGGTATCAAGGGTTGGTCAAAGCCTTGGGATCAAATTGCACGTAGGGTAAAATACCCCTCTACAACACTCTGGTGTAGTCTCTTTGTAAAAATTGGTCTCCTATCATTCCTTGAGACATCATACGCATTGATGGAGAAAAAGATGCCGTGCGCACACTCGCAGACCCAGACAACTCAACACCACACAATAAATTTAATGGAATTCCAACCCACACCTACCACCACTCAAGAGCTCAATAAAAATACTACCCACAAGCTCAATTCAAACTCCAAATGCCTCAACCTAGAAGCCCTTGTCTGCCCACAGACACTACAAGGTGAGTCGAGTCAATCAACACTTGAAATCACACTTGATGGTGACCAAAATATACAGGGAAAACCATCAAAAACTCAAAAACTCTAGCCACACAAGGCCTCTCTCAAACCATTGCAAAAGATCCACCAAACTCCACTCTGTTGGACTCTTTGGAGTAGCACCAACCCTAATGGCACTGATACAGGGTCACATAGTCTTGCAGAAAGCCGCACCTTCTTTCCTCAATTCCTCGCACACACACATCCATGAAAACCTCAGAGCTTCCATAGACTCTCCCAAGTGAAAAATTGAAGAGAGAAAGCTCTCATTCACTACTCCACACACTCAAAAATAGGACACTAACGCGATGGGACTGCACTAGACCACCTGTAGGAACTGTGCTTCCTTCGCCACATAGAGAGGTGAAAGTGCCAAGACTTGGCTTCAAAAATCCTCCTTTAGCTAGAGCACTCACGAAACCATAAATAGACAGCTATTGCATGTCCCAAACGTCTCGAGTAGAAAACACATTCTGTCAAGAGAAAATAAGCCACCTAGAACCATATACAAGGCCCCGATACCCTATCTGGGCATGTACATGTGTCCGAGTGCTAGCACGCAAACCTGCCTACTCACAATGTGTACACGTTGCATCTTTTTTTGAACTTGAAACCACTTTGCAAAGCTCCCAAATGCATGTTTTTACATCTTTTTGTACATATGACCATGCATATAAACGCTACTTTGTACATGCCAAAAGCGGTCTATCACCATTTCCCACCCTCTAGGTAGAGCATTTATGCTCAACCAAGAGACTATTTGCATCTGGAACCACATCCCTCACAATATATTTCTTCAATCTATAACCATTTATTCTGTAGCATAAACGTTCACCATATAATTTTTCCAACTCATATGTGCCATTAGAAAATACATGCTTCACTCTGTATGGACCGAACCATTTGTCCCTCAACTTCTTTTGAAAAATAAAATCCAAGCGAGAATCATACTTCATCACCAAATTCCCCTCTTTGATCTCTTTCTCTGGCAGCCTCTTATTCATTTTCTCCATCCTTGTCTCTGCTTGTTGAAGATAATAATCACTGGCTTTCTCTCTATTTATTCGCAAAAACTCTAGAGAAAGAATTCTTTATTGCTGCTTGTCACTACGCTCACCTTTCATTCTGCACAATAACTTCAAGGCATCCAACTGCACTTGTATGGGCATAAGAGCTTCTTTTCCATAAACAAGCTCATATGGTGTAAACTGTGTTGACACTCTATGCGTAGTTCTATAAATACATAAACACTTTTCCAAGTCTAAGTCCCACTCTTTAGCATGCGCTCTAGCATACTTTGATAGAATCTTTACAATTTGACCATTGCAGTTCTCAGCCAATCCATTGCATTGTGGGTAGTAAGGAGAAGAATGCCTATGCTGAATTTTCAATTTCTCCAATGAGAGCAGCAGTAAGTTTTCCCCTAAACCCTGGTCCAGGATAAAAAATGATAACCATAGGAGATCCAAACCTACAACACACCTGTTCATACAAAAAAGAGGTCACTCTTCCTTACATCTTTTACTACTCTTTCCTCCACCCATTTTGTCAAATAGTCCACAGCCACAAGGATATACCTTTTTCAATTGTTGGTTCTTGGCATTGGACCTACAACATGTACTCCCCATTTTTCAAATGCATCAAAAGACATTATAGATTTTTGAGGCTCAGCCAAAAGCTTTCGATTTGCAAACACTTGGCATTCATGGCATGACTTGCACCAAAAATAAGCATCTCTCATTCATAGAGGGCCAACAGTAACCTGCTCTCAAAACACGAAAGACAACCTGATCCTTGCCTTGATGGCCTGTTTCTTCATGGTAGTGCTCCAAAATCAAGCCTATCTCTTCTTTGTATGGCATTTTTCTCAAAATGCTATCCTTGCCATAAAGCATGTGATCCTCACCTACCAATGTGTAGTTTCTTGCTTTTGCAACTATTCTCTTACGCCGAACCTTTCACACGCCCTCTTGACATTTACCTTTACCAAGAAATACTTCTACATCTTGCAATGATTACCTTCCTGCATACAAGGCTTCCTTGACCTTTAAAGGAGCTACCAAGGCATCAACCTGTCCCTAGCCAACTCATCAGCTTATTTATTCTGCTCATGAGGGACATGTTTAAATTGTATCTTCTCAAACTTATGCAAAAGCTTCTTCATGCCATAGAACCACTTCTTCAAATTGTCTTTCTTAACATTCCACAAACCAAGCAACTCATTCATGACTAGCAACGCATCTCCTTTTGCAATGACCCTCTTCAATCAAAACTCAACACACTGCTTCAACCCAAGGAAAAGCGTGAGATACTCAGCCTCATTGTTACTTTCAACTTCATCAAGGTCGTAAGCTGTAGAAAATATTACATCGCCTTTTGGGTTCTTAATGACTACCCCACCACTTGACTTTTGAAGAAATTTCTTGTATGCACCATCAAACATCATTATATATGCATCTGTAATATCTACTTCCTCTTCATGATCATCTTTGTCAACCCTTGGGTAAGATGGAAGCTCCCTCCCTTATGTATCACTATGTCTGCCAAGTGAGCTTTAACATAATGATCCACTTTAAACTCAAGCTCATACTCTTGAAGATCCAAAGTCCACTTTAAGATGCGCTTGCTAGGCTTCAAATGTTGTACTACATCAGGAAAAACATTCGATGTGGTGAGCACATAGAATTTTTGGGGTAACAGTTAGGTTTTGAACCTTTGACAAGCAAAAACCAAGGTGAATAACCACTGTTCCATTTCCGTGTAGGAGAACTCACTTACATTCTTCATCTTGCTCTCAAAATAAACTGGCTTGAAGTTCCTTCCTTGCTTTTATAAGAGAACCGACCCAAAAGCTATTGACCTCACACTAATAGATACATAGAAAATCGAGTGCAAGTCGGGAGGAATTGCTGTTGATAAAGCACATAGTACCTCCTTGATACCATCAAAAGCCTATTGCATGTCTTCATTCCACTCAAATCCTTGAACTCTTTGACTCAATTTCTTGAGAGGATACACATACTGACATAGCATCCCAAAAAAACATGACAAGCACCTGAGCTTATGCACAAATGGTGCCAAATCCTTTGTGTTGCTGGGTGGATCCATAAGCAATAAAGCCTTAGCTTTCTGCGGGTCAGCTTCTATTCCATTTTGGGAAACCACATGTCCTAGAAAATGGACTCTGGCACGAGCAAACTTACACTTCTTTAAGTTGAGTTGCCCACCCTCTTGTTGAAGCCTTTCAAAACTCAACCTCAGCTTCTCCAAATTTGTGACCCTGGATGGAGCTATAACACCCAATATCATCCGTGAAAATGCTACCCAAGTAGGAACCAAACATTCTATTCATCCATCCTTAGAAGGTAGCATATGCATTAACTAACCCAAAAGGCATTCTTTTGTAGGAAAAACAACCCCAAGGAGTAATGAAGGTCGTCTTCAATCGATCTTCAATCGCTATCAAGATCTGAAAGTATCCAGAAAATCCATCCATGATTGAGTAACGTTCATGACCTGCAACCTGATTGAGGATTTCATCTAGGAAGGGTAGTGGATAATGATTCCTTTTTGTGGCAGCATTCAAAGGTTTGAAGTCAACACATATCCTAAATCTTTCGTTCTTCTTGGGCACAATAACAACTGGAGAGACCCATTTGGACTCCTCACTCGAAAGATGAAATTTGCTTCCAAATGCTTCATCACCTCTTTATGAAGTGCCTTCTCATAATTAAGCTTTTGAACCTTTGGCTTGGCACCTTCTTTTACATTGATTCTACACTCGACTCCTTTAGCTCCTTGCAACTCTATATATTCAGTGGCGAATAGATTTGGAAATTCCTTAAACATGTCTTCATACTCCTTTTTTTCTTTCTCTATCAAGTCCTCTCCTAGTATGCTCCTTGCGTTCATTTTGGCAGGCTCTATAGCTGCTTTTGGACCATCCTTCTCCTCCTTGACCTTCACATCATGCACCAATGCATCCTTTTCAACACTTATCCCAAAAAGATCAGGACATAATTGCATCAAGCCTTCCTCTACACTTTCTTCTGATGATGTAGACGAAGCATCACTATCGTATGATGTGGTTTTTGTCAAATCCGTATCTTGCATCTCCACTAGGGGTTGTGTACGGCTCTCGTGTGTCTTCATGTTGTAGACAATGATTCTTCCTTTCTCTTTGTCGGGAATGCTAATCAAGCATGTGCCCCAATCTTGCTTAGCACCAAGGGTTATAAGCCATGTCCTGCCTAAAATGATTGGATAAGCATTCTCACCCGCTTGCATCACGTAGCAATCAACCAAGCACTCAATCCCCAAGACTTTTATCTTCACATCTTCAGCTATTCCAAGACGCCTTGCCTTTTTGTGGTTGGCCATCCTCATACGGATTGAAGCATTCACTGACATCTTAACATTTGCTTCCTTCACGATAGCCTCAGCCATGACACACACTTGGGAACCACCGTCCACATATGCTTGCACTTCTGTCTTCTTTCCCAGCATAGCTTCAACTATTGGCACCATATCCACTGGGTGACCAACCCTCAAGGATGACACCATGCTTTGATGCTTTTCCTTCTTGTAAGGTGTTAGCGGCTGGACACACCCAATAGAGAATGATTGCTCGACAGGATATTATTTTTTGTAATTATTCTTTAATTGAGAAAAACCGTCATTTCACCTTTGTAAACAATGGGGCTTGCAGAAGCTTCCAGATTGTATCCCATTTTTGACATTTAGATTGAGTAGATGGTTAAATTGGAACATTAAGGTTTGAGATTGTAAGGTATTTATACCACTTTTGACCTTAATGAAAAAATCTTTGTCATTTTTAAAAAGTTCTATCTGTGTGAGTGAGCGTACTCTGTGTACCAGAGAGAGCAAGAGTTTTATCTTGATGCTACGCATGCACCGGTGGTCGGAATCGAGTGCGGAGAAGTGCAGTGCGTTGCCCCCGACAAGAGCTACATGCCAATACCTACATTGCGAGTGTACATTTTGGCTTTGCGAGCTCGACCCACGAGCTGCATCTAGTGATTCGGTGAGCATACGTTGTTTGTTTTTGCATTTCAGCATATCCACGCGTTCGCAATGAGTAGAGCTACACATTAGACACTTTAGTTTTTGAAAATGAAGACCTGCAAATTTTGACCAGACATCCTACGTGATTTTGCACCGGGTGTTTAGGGTTGGGGTTTTGGTTCATGGACCTTAGGGAGAGCGACCTATTGGTGTTAATAGGGTTTCTTTCAAGTTCTGTGGCACCTTGAGAACGTTTGATGGGTATTTTTCTCTTGAAAGCATTGTAGGAAATCTCCTCTTAGGCACTCCTGAAGGCTGTAGCTTAGACATTGGGTAGAGACCTCTGTAGGAAGTAGTCGAGAGTCGTTCGAGTGTAGGTTGACACCCTATGCTTGCTTCCACGCGCTTGCGGGTCGAGCTTTGTCCTTAGCTGAAAAATCTTGTTAGGTGAGTTCTTGATGTGCTGACGTTCGTCGCGGCGTATCCGCCAACATTGGCGCCGCTTCCGGGGACGAAAACCCTAGGTAGGTGACCGAGACTAGTCCTTGAGGATAGGGATTCTCTGGCTTTGCCAGAGTCTCATTTTACATTTAGATAGGATCAAAGGGTGGAGGACTATCTAGGTCTTAGGAGGAGTCTAGGGAGCGAGTGTCTTGCCAAGATCCTTCCACTTAGGTAGACTTAGATAGTTTTTAGGTATTAGTTAAGTTGTGGTGTAGAGAGTAGGAGTTGGAGTGGTAGAGGCGGTGGAAGGAGAGCTTGAGAGTCCGAAGAGGCTAGGAAGCAACCGAGACACCAATATCACCATCTGACATGATGAGTAGGAGTAGGGTAAGTAGGACATCATGATTTTTATGATTTGGAGCACTTCATGCATGTTATATTTGTTGTTAGGTTCATCACAATGTTGTAAATGACGGAAAAGAGTGATTAGAAGCTGAAGTGAAGTTCAAAAGTTTTTGTGAGTATTTCTGAGAGAGCTGCAGAGCATAAGGAGTATTTTTGTCAGGAAACAATTAAATTTTAAGCCAGGAGACATCCTACACGTAGGATGTCTACAGGCTGTTCTGATGGAAATTTTGAAAATCTGAGTTGACTAGTGTGTTTAGAAGGTAGTTTTTACCCTATTTTCACTTGGAAAGTGGAAGTTTGACCATATCTTAACAGGATAAGGCCAGATAGAAAAAAAATTCCAGACATCCTACCCAAATTGTGCCAAGGCATTATTTTAAGACCAAAACCATAGGATGGCTATGATCTGCATGATTTATTGAGTGCTTGAGGAAGTTTTCATCTCAATTGGGTGAGAAAATTGGGATTTAAGCATATTTTAGCATTTTTGACTAAAAAGGACTAGAGGATAGCTAAAATTGGGGTCTTTTGAAATCCAAACTAAAATCCAAGCATAGCACTCATTTTCTGACATCAAGGGGAAGCTGTGGCTCAAGTTTGGGGTCAAACAGACCATATAGACATCCTACACGTAGGATGTGTTCTGTGTGATTTAGCACTCCAAAATCAACTTTGAGCATACCAAAGGGATCAGCACCTTAAGAGGAGTCTGTGCTTTGAATTTGAAGCCACTTTGAGCAGTTAGACATGCTACGTGTAGAATGTCTACTGCATGATATTGAAGCCAACAACTGACTGTAGGCATAGCAGGGTGTTGTGTAGCGTGAGGCAAGCCTCCTAGTCAATTTTGGTCCAAATTGGAGTTGATTTGACTGGTTAGACCAACATCAGGCTCCTGGAACAGATTTCTAACCAATTGACCAGCTTATAGGTGTCCAAATCAAAAAGAAAAAATAGTTGTTGCTCAGCACATCAAGGGGAATCTATAGTGCAAACTCCAGGCAAAACAGAGCAGATAGACATTCTACACATAGGATGTCTACAGCGGCTTAGTGAAGAGAAAAGCTGACTGAGGACATAGAGTGATGTTCCAATTGACTTAAGAGTTCCAGAACTTCTTTCAGAAGTGAAATTGGACCTTGTTTGACCTTTTGACGGAGCAAAGATGAAATTAAGACTTTCCATGTAAATTGACCAACATCCGAGGGAAGTACAGTTTCAGATTAGCATACCTAATCAAGAACATTAGAAGTGTATAAAATACAGTAGTGGTTGAGGTTAACCCTCCAGTTATACTAATCATTACTAAGACCACCTATAGCGGTTAAATGCTTTGATTCGATTGCCAAAATTAAACGCTTGTGTACAGGTATATTCAACGGCGGCGAGGCAAGAAGGTGTGCGGAGATTGATCCTTTGCCAGGTGAGTGGTTGGATTTGTGATAAATTGCATTGCTAAGTTTGATGAATTTAAGATCAGGAAGACACCTTCCTAGAGATCAAAAGGTGGCAGGTGATCACGGTAGCTTAGTGTCCAACGAGGAGTGTGTAACTCAGGCAAGGCTAGATCCACTAGCACCGATCATTGAGATAGGTAGTGATACTGACACTTCATCCGATAAATTCTTCTTCATGATGGGTAGTCAACAGCCAGGAGGTTTCTGCGATGGGGGACCTATGCTAGGAGGAAGCACCTCCCAAAATCCTTTGAACGATTCCAAGTTCACTATAATCTTCTTAGAAGGAACAAACTCGAGGGGAGCCCTAGTTTATTTTGCCTATCGAGGACGCAAGTGTATTTGTATTGAAGAAAGACCTGCACAGAGACTGGAGATAATTCGAGTCTATGATGATGGAGATAGATTCCGAGACGAAAAGGGGAACCACTATCTAATGGTTAGTAACCCTGAGGATTACAACATATATGGAGATAACGTGCCAAAAGGAAAAATGGTTTTGGAAACTCAAGAACTGCCTCCAAACATTGATCGACCTGGAGCTCTTTTTATGTATGATAAGAAAACAACGAGGGTATCTACCTATAATGAGAATGTGGGAATTTAGAAGCATGAGAGTGAGGGAGTAGTCTCTTATTTTTGATGCAAAGAACACTACCCAAACGAATTAAGCAAAGACAAGGTTCTTTACTTATTGTCTTATGAAATTGCTATGGGGAAGGATATTGTTTTTGTTGATAGGTACAGGCGAGAATACAAAGGTATTCTCCCAGAGGAGGTAGAAAAGGCAAGAGTTCCAGAAACATCAACATATGCCCCCGAAGAAGTGCCAAGGGTCACCTATACCCCTAGCAAGTCGACAAATCCATTTTCAGAAGAGTATGACGCGACCTCACATTCTAACCGACAACAGACGTTCAACTACCAGAACCAACCAGCAACCCAACCATCATTGCAGGCATGGCTTCGATAAAGTGCGTCATTAGAACAAGACCAAAACTGAGATGGTTATCCATCCGCACGAGGGCTAAGGGATTTACAAGAACCACCACTCTATTCACGGTATCAAGGCGAGAGTAAGCCAAAAAATCAAGAGTCAACAGATCCTGGAAGACAACCCATAGAACGAGTTTGAAGATATGAACCACCTCTTGCGATAACCATTAGAAATTATGGCCTAGGTGCACCTCTGGGAGAGGAACCCTGCCACTACCGAAGGCCAGAGGAGGTATATCAATTGGGACGAGGAGAACCAATGATGAGATTTGTCGACCATCGTAGAATTAGACCTTCTCAGGTGCAAAAATGGGTAAACAAGAAATACATGGAAAACAGAGATCCTAGGGATCATGTAGCAGTCTTTGTGCATGTAATTAGAGTTGGAGAGGTATTAGACTTCCCTACCCAATTTGCAGGGTTTGGACTGACCCTAGAGGAGGATGCTGCTACTTGGTTTGACTTTGTGGAGTGTAGAGACTTTGAGTCTATGGAGGAGGTGTTTGATGAGTTTATTAAGGAATTCTCACAAAGGGGTATATCTCATAATACGGTATCACAAATCCATAAATTCAAACAGAAAGAAGGGGAATCTGTGCGAAAGGAAGCCCTACGACTAAAAAGGTATGTGAAGTTTTGTCCTGTGGAAGAACTGCCAACTCGGTCTACACTTATGCTTTTATTTATTCAAGAACTGAGGAATGCAGATCTCCAGAAGGACTTACATATGAAGAGGAGCAACGACGTTAAATGAGTTAACTAGGGAGGCTCTTTACCTTGTAGACAATTGTGTGGTCTACAAGGAGGGTGACTTTAAGGATCTTGATGACGATTCATCCTCACAACAAAGTGGAAGTAAGTCCGCTAAGACAGCACCGAAAGGAGAAGTAGCTGTAAGCCAGGAGCAGCTTGTAGAGGAAGTGCTCAAAAAGATTAACCTGTATGCCAAACCTCAGGCTAAATAACCAAAGTGATGTGCTATTGAACAAAAATGGACAAACCATGTGACGGAGGAATGTTATTATAACAAGGGATATGTGAGAGAACGACCTTATGCTCCTCAAGCTCAGGTAGCATCTCCTCAACTTCCACCGATGTCTAGGTATGAAGCAGGCAACCTACTAGGAACTGTAGGTGTAGAAAGACCACAACCAGTGTTGGGGCAGCAACCACCCCTACCAAGATTAAGACTAGTCGACATAAGATACACACCAACAGTAAATAAACCAGAGGAGAAGGCTTTGGTGCCTATGCATGCATATTACGAAGATTCCAATGGATATGATGCAAATCCTGTCTATTATCCACGGAAAGAACCCCCAACACTAGAACCTTGGAGCATGATGGGAAGTACAGGACCTCCAACAGCTGCACAGGCAGGAGGAGAAGGAAGATATAGCTTGGATGAATGAACATTTTCGTTCATAGCCAACGGAGGCATGGATGGACAGAGACATGCATACCAACAAAGAGGAGCTCAACGAGCACCTCAACAGCCTAATGGACCCTACTACAAGTGTGGTGGAGACCATTAGCTAAGAGACTGTCCTCATGATGAAATCATTAAAGTCAACGCATATTGCACCGAGTGTGGAATTACTCATTTAATTCCTGATTTCCCTAAGAACCTGAGCAAAGGAGAAAAAATACCTTGAACATGCTGGAAGCAGTGCCTTCCAGTGGAGGGTCAGAAAACGAGACAAGAATACCTATTCAGGCAGTGACTCGAGCCCAAGCTCAAAGAATGACGAATGAACCCATAATTGAAGAGACAAAAACCGACGCCCCAAGTTCAAAAATGAAAAATCATAGTAGCACTTGGAAATCTAGAAAGGCGCGTATGAAATCCAAGAGAGAACGAGAGCAAACGGCTCTATCCAAGGAGTTAAAACACACAAAGGATAGATTAGAGCGGTTAGAGGATCTAGCTAGTCTAAGCTCATACACTGCGGCAACCATAGCACCCAAGGAAATAGTAGAACTCAAAAGTGCAAGATCAGGAAGATCAGTGTTGGCAGAAAAGGTAAATGAGCAGTTAGACGCACTTTTAAAAGCATACAAAGCCAGACTAAAAAACAACCAAACCCAAGAGAAAAGATGGATGACTTACCCATATGCAAAAATAGAAAAACAGAGGTTGGAAATGTGTCGAAAGATGATTGAAACAGCCCAATCCTTGATAGAAAACCCGCTTGGTAAACCTGCTAGTTGTCACAAAGTACCAGCTCCAACCCCTATCAAACCAGCTTTAGAGAAACAAGTAGACACGAAGGAGAGACTCATGACTGCCTTTGAGTCTAGGAGAGAACCTATCATAGTGCCAAATACAACAGATGAGACAATTGATGGTTTCTAGCCTAAAAACTTTGGTAGAAATGGGTAAGGATTGTAACAGTCTAGATGACCTGTGGAAGCAAATCTGGGATGCCAACGAAGCTAACAGGGTGAGCTACCAAATGAATAGCACCAGAAAAGAGAAAAATGAGATATTACCTCCCATTGAAGAATTTGAGGCAAGATCACAATTGAACTTTGACATGCATTCACAAGGGGGAGACCAGGGATCAATTAGTTCGGGGCATAACCAACCAGACTCGCTAAAAAGTCTACCCTCTTACCTAGGGGAGTATGAAGCCAAGGCTGAGGTGAGAGAAATCCCATCTCAAAGACTTTCTTCCAACAGAGTGATGGATTCACGAGAGTTGATTGAGTTGTTGTCCAGCCCTATGGCATGCACAATCACATTAGCCGAACTCCTAAGGCTACGGCCAAACATGTGGACCACCGTAGGCAAATGCTTAGATAACACTACAAGAGGTTGTGTGCTCTTGTGACGCTGTTAGCGACGGAAATACACTGGGTTTTTATAACCTCCGGAGTCGCTAAAACCTTCGCTATGAGCGTCGCTACGAGAGCGTCGCTATATGCGTCGCTATAAGCGTCGCTATATAGAGACACTAATAGCGACGCTCATAGCGACGGTTGTAGCGACGTTTACACTGAAGACTATAGCGACGCTCATAGCGACGCTACAGAGCCATAAATAGCGACGGTTATAGCGACGCCCGAGAGATTTTTTTTTTGGTGGCAGGGCATTCACCCATCAACCATATTGTACTTGATTCACTTTTTAAAAAAAGTGCAAGGGTAGATAATAGACCCAAAATAGTCACCCACAAGACGCATTGTTTGCAAAATTGACAATTGTACACATCATAGGCAAAATGAATTGATTGGCAAATGTAATAATGACAATTGTACAACATCATAGGCATAAAGAATTGATTGGCAAAAGGAACTGCGGTGACAAATGTAATAATATACATGGTTCAAAAAGACGTAAGCTATGAGAAACCCTAAACTAATGCTATCTAGCTACGGCTAAACTGACGTCGTCTAGTCAGACGTCTCATCGTGTCCAAGCGGCGTATCTGTCGAATTCTGCAAAAAAAGACAATAAGACAGCTTTCAGTAAGTATAAACATATAACGACATTTATAAAACAATACAAAAAATAAAAAAGAGTAAACCCTAATACTAACCATGCCGCCGCGAGAACTGAGAATGTCCATCAGGGCGTTTAAGCCCTTCCTGCCTGCGTACTCGTGCTCGTACGGTGTGGGATCACGTCCTGTCATCGACCACTGTCAAAACATACAAAGATTTCATTATGTTAGAATTAAAAAACTCATAAACCCTAAACTATCGAACATAAAGAGCAATGTGAAAACACTTACAAAATCGGCCTCAAATGATGCCCATCCACCGCTCCCCAAGTGGTGCGAGCTCCCTGCCTCTACTCGCGCTCTGGCTGCATCCTTTTGTTGCTTCCACTTGTCGGGATTCTCGCGCGCTGCTTTCTTCGCATTCTTCCAATCTTCTTTGGCCAGCCAATCTGGCCTGTTCCACCCATTCTTGATTGCTTTTTGCACTTTGGAACGCTTGTGTTTGCAGTATTCGCGCATTCGAATCTTCATCAGGTCTTCATTGAAGCCCTGATCCCGTGTTGGAACGGGAAACTCATCATGAAGTATGCTGATGACTCTGTTTTTTAAATCACTTGGTACTTCACTCCATTTGTTTAGTATGTAGTGTCTAAACAGCTGAGAGCAAAGACCACGCATGTGCGAGATCACCTTCTTGCCGTCATCATCCATGATGATGCCGCCGCTGAAGTCGATGGAGTAAGACAAGCCCTCTGGCCGGTGACGCGTGAACCTGGGTGTCCCGGCAGGGGTCTCTAGCGGCGTGTCGATGGGGGTACGGACGTCAGGTGTCTCCACCGGCGTCTGGGCCCCGAAGCGAGGAGTGTCCAATATTGCTCCATACGATCCACATTTCTAAGGTCAACTCTGGCTCCCAAAGTATCTTTCTTGCCGGTCAGATATTACCCACATTCTTGAATATGTGCATTGGATCGAGCAAGTGATTGATCATGAGTCGGGGCCAGTATGGTAACTCGTACCATAGAGATAGTCTCTTCATCCCTGGAGGCAATCCGTCATCGCACATCTCCTTCTGCTCTAACCATGCTTGTGCGACATCCTTGGTGGCTCTCTTCCCAAAAAGCCGTCGCGTAACACATGATTCTCTGGAAGATACGCTTGATGACCTTCGTAGATTTGCTTCTTTAGTGAGGGTGCCCTATGTGCATTCAGTCTAGGTCCACATGTGACACATGCTCTGTATCCGCTTGTTTGAAGCCCTGCATGTATACACATGATAATAGATCAACTATGGGAAAAAACAAGATTTACAGTGTCTGAGTGAGGAGTGTCAATAGATCACCTGAGCATTCTGTTAGCTCGGGATAGTCATGCATGGTCCACATTAGAATGCCTCTGATCAAAGCATTCCGTCGTCCTATGTGTCGGCTCATATCCACCACCTCTATGCCAATCCACAATTGTTGTAGCTCTTCCAATAGTGGACAAAGATACACATCCATATTCCCCACTTTATATCGCCCTGGCACAATCAAGCTTAGCCATAGGTGCCTCTTCTTCGTAGTCAACCACGGGGGAATGTTGTAGTTGACGATGACAACGGGCCATACACTGTAAGATGTTGATCTTTGACCAAATGGATTTACGCCATCCATAGCCAGGCCTAAGCGCAAATTTTGAGCTTCCCTGGCAAAATCCGACCATGTTCCATCTATATGTTTCCACACTACGCAATCTGCAGGAATTTGTAGCACACCATCCGAAGATTTATTCTCCTCATGCCATGATGCTAGGGCGGTCATGGACTTACATTCGAAGAAATGCTTGATGCGAGGAAGCAGAGGGAAATGTCACAAAACCTTTTGTGGAATTTTTGTCCCGTGGAGATCTACTCGATATCTTTCGGAATCACATTTCGGACACTTCTCCATGTCTATGTATTCCCCTCTGAAAAGAATGCAGTCATTAGGACAAGCGTGGATAGAATTGTAATCCATCCCCAAGTTTCGCAAAATCTTTCTTGCTTCATCTCGGGAATCTGGCATCACAGTGTCAGCTGGTAGTATGTGCTCTCTCAGCAATCTACACAACATAAAAATATGATACAGTCGTGTAAAAATCTATCAGATCATTATATATTTAGAGTTTTATTAAAGTAAACTAATTGTAGTAGATCACCTGAAAAGCGCTGTGACGCTAGTGTCACTCCATCCAAACTTTGCCGGCATGTTGAGAAGAACCAGGAGTGCTTTCAATCTATACATACGTGCTTCATTATACAATGGCGTATTGGCTTCACTTTTCATATCATCATAGATAAGCCTTTCTGAATCCATGATCGTCTCGATCATTTCATCAATCTCGGACACAAACATTGCCTCGTTGGGAATGTGCTCTGCATGATCATCCCCCGAGCTGTCAGAGGCTACATCTTGTGGCCTCACATATGCTGCTTGACCAAAGCGCCTGCGAACACGTCTATTGGGTTGCAAGATTGCTGCTTGTTGGCCAGCGTCAGAGTCCGACGAGTTATAATTGGCAACAACACGATCTATAATAGATGGATCAAACTCGCCAAATTCGCGAACGTGCTGCAAAGAAACATGTCTTGTCCATCACACAACATGCTTGCATTGATTACAAGGACATAAGACCCTCGTTGAGAGATAGGTGTTTCGGTTGGACGGTCCCACATCCTCGTCACTACTCATAATGAGGATAAAAATCTTATAACCTGGACAACAAATTTAATATTCTATTGGAATTCTTTGTCTTATCTCTCTCTCTCTCTCTCTCTCTCTCTCTCTCTCTCTCTCTCTCTCTACCTCACATTCTCTAGTCATGTCCAATCCCCGCACACCTCGGTCTAGAGGTGCACGGAGATCAGAACCACCGGGTTATAATCTCGTCTTTATTGGTCAATACCTATATTTGTGGGTACAAGAAATCTACACACCCACGTCTACATGATACTGCATGTAGTGGACAAAACCCCTTTGCCTCTTCTCTAGCTATAGCACTTCCCAGCATCTTAACATCTTTTCACAGTAGATCTTTTCACTGTTCGTCTAACCCTAAACCCTAACCGTAAGTAATTCTTGCGTGGACTCGATCTAACGTAAATAAGCGTAAATCTAAATAAACGTAAATCTAACTAAAAATAAACCTAAATCTAATTTAACGTAAGTCTACATCTAACCTAATCTTTAACGTCTTTTGGGATAGTTTCCTACGACGTTAAAACTCTCTTCTTCTTGTGTGTGTGTGTGTGTGTGTGGGTAAACCTAAATAAAACTAAGTCTAATCTAATATAACATAAATCTAAATCTAACATAAATTATGTTATATTAAAAACAAAGAACTAAACTAACAGGGATTATAAGAACCTTAAAACTGATTTAACACATAATTTTTCACATAACTCGGCAAGAGTTGGCATTCTCATCACTAAAGATGTGAGAGTTAACTTCCGGCGGTGAAACTGCCTCATCTCCATCCACATCTGACGACAGCAATTGGCCCTTTAGACCGTTATTGCTCTTGTTACTAACTTTGAAGTTGCTGTTGAATGACTAGAGGTTGTGTAGATGGTCATTGTGTCGGGGATGTAGTGACTCTTACCGCCCTGAAGATCCACCTTCTTCCCTATCTTCTGAAGACATTTCAGCAGTACTTTTGGATCGACGGAGCCCACCATGAGTGAAGGCAACAATACCCTATATTCCATTGAGGGATTTCTTCACCCGCTTCATGCAGTCATCGCAGTCTATGGAGACCTAAATCTAATCTAATATCACGTAAATCTAAATCTAGCGTAAATAAACGTAAATCTAGTTAAAAATAAACCTAAATCTAATTTAATGTAAGTCTACATATAACCTAATCTTTAACGTCTTTTAAGATAGTTTCCTACGACGTTATAACTCTCTTCTTCTTGTGTGTGGATGTGTGTGCCAATAAAAAGAGATAAATGGTATAACCTTTCTATCACCCATGCCAAGTATGATAGATTGATTATGCCATTTGCCTCTTGAATAATAGGTCTTGAGTTCAACTCCTCGTCGGTTAATATTCTATTGGCATTCTTCGTCTTATCTCTCTCTCTCTCTCTCTCTCTCTCTCTCTCTCTCTCTCTCTACCTCACATTCTCTAGTCATGTCCAATCCCCGCACACCTCGGTTTAGAGGTGCACGGAGATCAGAACCACCGGGTTATAATCTCGTCTTTATTGGTCAATACCTATATTTGTGGGTACAAGAAATCTACACACCCACGTCTACATGATACTGCATGTAGTGGACAAAACCCCTTTGCCTCTTCTCTAGCTATAGCACTTCCCAGCATCTTAACATCTTTTCACAGTAGATCTTTTCACTGTTCGTCTAACTCTAAACCCTAAACCGTAAGTAATTCCTGCGTGGACTCGATCTAACGTAAATAAGCGTAAATCTAAATAAACGTAAATCTAACTAAAAATAAACCTAAATCTAATTTAACGTAAGTCTACATCTAACCTAATCTTTAACGTCTTTTGGGATAGTTTCCTACGACGTTAAAACTCTCTTCTTCTTGTGTGTGTGTGTGTGTGTGTGTGGGTAAACCTAAATAAACCTAAGTCTAATCTAATATAACATAAATCTAAATGTAACGTAAATTATGTTATATTAAAAACAAAGAACTAAACTAACAGGGATTATAAGAACCTTAAAACTGATTTAACACATAATTTTTCACATAACTCGGCAAGAGTTGGCATTCTCATCACCAAAGATGTGAGAGTTAACTTCCGGCGGTGACGCTGCCTCATCTCCATCCACATCTGACGACAGCAATTGGCCCTTTGGACCGTTCTTGCTCTTGTTACTAACTTTGAAGTTGCTGTTGAATGACTAGAGGTTGTCTAGATGGTCATTGTCGGGGATGTAGTGACTCTTGCCGCCCTGAAGATCCACCTTCTTCCCTATCTTCTGAAGATATTTCACCAGTACTTTTGGATCGACGGAGTCCACCATGAGTGAAGGCAGCAATACCCTATATTCCATTGAGGGCTTTCCTCACCCGCTTCATGCAGACATCGCAGTCTATGGAGACCTAAATCTAATCTAATATAACGTAAATCTAAATCTAGCGTAAATAAACGTAAATCTAACTAAACATAAACCTAAATCTAATCTAATTTAACTTAAATAAAACTAAATCTAATTTAACGTAAGTCTACATCTAACCTAATCTTTAACGTCTTTTAGGATAGTTTCCTACGACGTTATAACTCTCTTCTTCTTGTGTGTGTGCGCGTGTGTGCCAATAAAAAGAGATAAATGGTATAACCTTTCTATCACCCATGCCAAGTATGATAGATTGGTTATGCCATTTCCCTCTTGAATAATAGGTCTTGAGTTCAACTCCTCGTCAGCTAGATCTTTAGGTCTTTTAATTTTAATTAGTTTCCTACGACGTTAAATTAGTTTCTCTCTCTTTCTCTCTCAATGTGTGTGCGTATTTTTGTTTATGCATGTTTTCTCTCTCTTTTCCTCTCTCAATGTGTGCGTTTTTTGTTTATGCATGTTCTCTCTCTCTTTTCTTCTCTCAATGTGTGCGTTTTTTGTTTATGCATGCTCTCTCTCTCTCTTTTCCTCTCTCAATGTGTGTGCATTCTTTGTTTATGTATGTGTGTGTGCGTTTTTGTTTATGTTTGTACTCTTTCTCTCTCTCTCTCTCTCAAAAACACTATGTGTGTGTGTGTGTGTGTGAGAGAGAGAGAGAGAGAGAGAGAGAGAGGGAGAGAGAAAGAGGGGAAGGGAACATGAGAGTGAGGAGAGGGAAGGAGCATACCTGGATCTCCTTCCTCTCCTCGTGTGTGTGTGTGTGTGTGTGGAGAAGAAAGAGAGAGAGAGAGAGAGAGGGAGAGCGTTACCTGCTCCTTGCTTGACGGTGCCGAAAAACTCAGATCTGAGATCTGAGTTTTAGGGCGCTCTCTGTTATTTTTTTAGCCCAGCTGGCGTCGCTATAAGCGTCGCAAATTTACTTGTAAATTTGCGACGCTCATAGCGACGCCAGGAATTTTTTTTTTTGAGCGTCGCTGTGTGAGCGTCGCTAATATGAATAGCCTCTTGTAGTGTAAAGAGCAACAGTTTAGCACCAGGCCATCAGCAATGGAAGGAATTGACATAGAAAATGTGTCCGATCCAGTAGACACCAATTTGCAAGAGGATATCCTTGCGGGACCTTCACAAGAACCCCAGGATCTGACACAATAAGAAGAAGGAAAGCTGTAGAAGGCCATAGAAGCGACAATAAAAGACATGGCCAAAGAAGCGATGGAGTGGGAGCAGAGAGTGTTTAAATCTATGACCATTCAGAAGATAGATGCCATGGCCAAAGAAGCGATGGAGTGGGAGCAGAGAGTGTTTAAATCTATGACCATTCAGAAGATAGATGCCATGGCCAAAGAAGCGATGGAGTGGGAGCAGAGAGTGTTTAAATCTATGACCATTCAGAAGATAGATGCCAATATCATTCGGCATGAATGGCTACAGCCTTCTCTCCCATATCCTCTTCTAAAGTATGAGGCTGCTACAATCAACAAACGAATAAAAGAGGAGCCAATAGTACCATTATACAAAGAAGATATCTCCAAACCTGAAGGAGTCAAACTGATTGTGGACTCTCAGCCCAAGTGGAGAAAGTCATGGCTCACCAAATATCCGCAATATTTAATTCATCTGGTAAAGGCTCCTAAAAGAATAAGAGACAACCTCAGTTTTATCCCTCTACCAAGGATGCAGACGTGGAAAGTGCACGAACTGTTTTGCAGAGAAACCAACACACTTGGCTCAATTACCCGAAGCTGCCAGTCCACTTGGCTCAACCCACTTGGCTCAATTACCCAAAGCTGCCAGGCTCAAAGGCAGATGAGAGAATGCGTGAGCAATACATGGTGAAAACCCTAACGGGCGCCATCAAATTGTTCACTGGCTCGCTTGACCTATCTTGCATCATGCTTAGAAAAATATGTAAAACCCTTCTGGCGGTCTTCGAAACCTTTAAACTTGGACAAACAACAGACATTATCTTTTTCTTCCTAGATACATACAGATGTGCATACAATTTGTCTTCTCAGCCTTTTCACGAGGTGATACATGCACTCTATCAGAGAATCATGTTTTTGCCTTCTTATCACCTCCAAGCCTTTGAAGAAGCCTTCTACACCGGCTTCTTCACCATCAACACAGAGATATTCGCCCCGGCACTACTGGCTTAGCATGCGCGATATGAGTCCCTTCTAAAGATGCGCCAAAGCCTCCACTCAAGAAGCAGCTCTACTGCCATGTCAAGGACGACATGAACTAGGAGGTGGGGAGTGTTAGCGGCTGGACACACCCAACGGAGAATGATTGCTCGACAGGATATTATTTTTTGTAATTATTCTTTAATTGAAAAAAAACGTCATTTCACCTTTGTAAATAGTGGGGCTTGCAGAAGCTTCCAGATTGTATCTCATTTTTGACATTTAGATTAAGTAGATGGTTAAATTGGAACATTAGGGTTTAATATTGTAAGGTATTTATACCACTTTTGACCTTAATGAAAAAACCTTTGTCATTTTTAAAAAGTAATGTCTGTATGAGTGAGCGTACTCTGTGTACCAGAGAGAGTGAGAGTTTTATCTTGATGCTACGCGCGCACCGGTGGTCGGAATCGAGTGTGGAGAAGTGCAGCGCATTGCCGCCGACAAGAGCTACACGCCAATACCTACATTGTGGGTGTACGTTTTGGCTTTGCGAGCTCAACCCACGAGCTGCATCTGGTGATTCGGTGAGCATACGTTGTCTGTTTTCTCCTTTCAGCATATCCACGCGTTCGTAATGAGTAGAGCTACACATTACGCACTTTAGTTTTTGGAAACGACGACCTGAAAATTTCCACCAGACATCCTATGTGATTTTGCACCAGGTGTTTAGGGTTGGGGTTTTGGTTCCTGGACCTTAGGGAGAGCGACCTATTGGTGTTAATCGGGTTTCTTTCAAGTTCTGTGGTGTTTTGAGAACGTTTGATGGATATTTTGCTCTTGAAAGCATTGTAGGAAATCTCCTCTTAGGCACTCCTGAAGCCTGTAGCTTAGACATTGGGTAGAGACCTCTGTAGGAAGTAGTCGAGAGTGAGTCGAGTGTAGGTTAACACCCTATGTGTCACGGGAACCGAATAATAGAGATCGGCAACAAAAGATAGAGAAAGAGATCTTTGTATTGATGAATCTTTGTAGAGTTTTGATACAACAGAGGAGCAATTGAATATGGGCGCACTCTGTTGTACGGAGCTCGAACCTCCCGACCACCCCCGAGCTTCAATTTGCTTGCATGCAGCGTCGCACTCGCACTCCCACTCGCAGAAGAGAGATCAGTGAATGATCCCCAAACGCACCATCCGTCGTTCTTTAATCCTTCTTTTCCTCAAAAAGCATGCGGCTTCTCAAAATAGTCGCTTTTTAGGCGTTCAATCAACTCGATTTTCGCACCAAGTATACTTGCGAGAATAAGATAAGAACATGATTGCTAAGCGATCCGTAAAGGTTAGATTTTTATCATGATACTTTGCACAGATCCGGTTTCACAAACTGATTTCTGCATCGCCTACAAAATAGCCAAAAGAACATACTCGTGCAACCAATTCAACATGATAATCAAAGTAAATAAACATAATTATGTACTTTCATAATCTCAATTGTAATACTCTACCATGAAGAAACAATCCTTGATAGCAGGGAGAGCTGTATGATGTTGTCTGTCTGCCTGTCCCTGTGTATACTACACTGCTGCTGCCTTCTATTTGTTTTCATCATAACTTGTACAAACGAACTCAGAACAGAGCAATCCAGGTACTCAAAACGACGGGAATAGGTCTGGTCTACAAGGCATCGTGAACAGAATTGCGAAACACGTCTCTTTTTGACTAAAAACGCAACTTTTAGGTCGCGACTCATAAAACCTCTATTTTTAGGTCTCCACTACTTTTACAACTTATTTTAAGCCTACCCATGCATTTTAAGCTAAAACACATAAATATAAAACATTGATATTAATAAAAATCTCAATTTTACTGTTCATAGACAGACTATCTGTTATTCATTAATCTTTATCAAATCCGTCTTTAGTGTATTATTTAAAAAAAAGAATATATATTCTCTCTTAATATCTCAACTCATTCGTATAAGCTCTATTTAATAGACTATTCAACAATCTTTCAAATCGTGCTAAAGAAAGATATGCCCTGCTACATTCTTTTCGACTTTAAGAACTTCAAAGACTAGTTCTATTACATTCTCCCCTTATCAAAATTAACTCTGTAATCAGAGTTGGTCTAAAGAGAGGAAAATTCTCTTTGCAAAACACTAAGATCAACCCATGATGCATCCTCTACTAGATAATTCTGCCACTTAACCAAAACTTCCACAATGTCTCTATTTCTCAGATGTTTAAAACGCCTATCTAGTACTAAGTCTGGTTCTACAGTCAATGGTCCGTCATCTTTCAACTTAGAGTTGTTTTGTAAAACATGATGCACATTAGGAACATACTCACATGAAATACAGGATGCACTTTAACATGAGAAGGCAATTCCAATTTGTAAAGTAATGAACCAATGCGCTTCAAAATTTTAAATGGCCCAGCAAATCATGGAGACAATCTTCTATTCTTTCCAAGAATCAAATGAGTCTTCTCAGGAATGACCTTTAAGAAAACCATATCACTAGTTTCATACTCCACAACACGATGTTTCTTGTCATAATACAGTTTATGTCTCTTTTGAGATTCTCTAATATTCCCCCTGATTTTGGCCAACTCGTTATCCATTTTCTTAAGCATCTCACGTGACAGTTCTACCTTATTCCTCGAGCTAAGAAAATTTATAGGTGTGGGACAGTTATAGCCATACATTGCCTCAAACGGAGTCATCCTAATAGATGAATGATATGAACTGTTGTATGAAAATTCAACCAAAGGCAAATATTCATTCCAATTAGATTGGTTTTCATTGACATACATTCGTAACATTTCTTCTAAAATACGATTCACTCTCTCCGTTTCCCCATCGGTTTGAGGATGGAAAGCATTAGACATGCGTAACTGGGTACCTATAGAGTCAAAATTCGCTCTCCAAAAATGAGAAGTGAACTTAAAATCTCTGTCAGACACTATTCTCTTGGGCATGCCATGCAAACGAAATATCTCTTTCATAAACAAGTGTGCAATGGTCAATGCAGTATCAGCTATTTTTACAAGAAAGAAGTGAGCTTGTGTTGTGAGTCTATCTACCACCAGAAAGATCGAATCTTACCCTCCACGAGTAGTAGGAAGTCTAATGATAAAGTCCATGGATATACACTCCCACTTCTGTAAAGGAATGTCTAAGGGTTGAAGGTCACCAGGCATCCTCTTATACTCAATCTTAACTTGTTGACATTGAAAGCCCTCACACACATAATTCTTAACATCCAATTTCATATGCGGCCAAAAGAATAAGGTTTTAATCTTTTCATATGTCTTATTTAATCCAGGATGACCAGAAAAAGGTGAATTGTGACACTCATGCAGAATTTGACTCTTAAAAGAAGAATTTGCAGGAATACACAAGCGATCATAACAATACAGATTTCCCTTATACAAGTGATATCTGTTTTCATACATCTCACCAATATTCTCACGCAAGAATTTCAAAATAGGCATGTAAAAAGAATCATTTTCAACTTCGGCATGTATCTCATCAACCAAATTGGATCGCACAACAGTCAACAAATTACACATGGGCCTACGACTCAATGCATCTGCAACTTTATTTTCTTTCCCACACAAATACTTCAAGTCAAAATCATACTCAGCCAGCAATTCAATCCATCTCCTTTGTCTGTTGTTTAACAATGGCTGAGTGAAAATATACTTCAAACTTTGATGATCAGTACGCAATTCAAATTTGACACCAAGCAAAAGATGACGCCAATGTTTCAATGCATGAACAACATCAAGCAATTCTAGATCATGTGTTGCATAGTTCAATTCATGTCGTCTTAATTTCCTAGACTCATATGCAACCACTCTTCCTTCTTGTGTCAAAACACACCCTAGTTGTTCACCACTAGCATCACATGACACAACAAATAGTTTGCCCATCTCAGGAACTTTCAAAACACAATTTTCTGCTATTTTAGCCTTCAAGGTCTCAAAAGCAGTCTCACAGGTAGAAGTCCACACAAAACCCTTGTCTTTCTTGGTCAATTCGGTCAAAGGAATTGCTATCTTAGAGAAATCTTTAATGTGTGCTCTCTCATATTGTGCTAGACCCATAAAGATTCTCACATCCCTTAATGAATTTGGTGTTGGCCACTCCACAATAGTCTTAACTTTGTCAAGGTCAATGTGAATCCCCTCTTTAGAAATCACTCTTCCCAAATACACAATCTGATCCTTTGCAAAAGAATACTTACTTGCTTTGGCATACAATTTATGTTCACGCAAAACCTCAAATGTTTTCTTTAAGTGCAATGCATGATCTTCTTCATTCTTAGAATACACAAAAATATCATCCAAGAATACCAGAATGAAGTCATCAAGATACAGGTGAAAAATATTATTCATAAGCACATGAAAGTTGCTGGTGCATTAGTCAAACCAAAAGCAAGAACTGTAAATTCATAATGCCCATAACGTGTACGAAAAGCAGTCTTTGGAATGTCCTCGACCTTAATGCGGATTTGATGGTAGACAGAACGAAGATCAACCTTTGAAAATATTGTGGCACCACTCAAATGGCTAAGAAATTCATCTATGTGAGGAAGAGGATATTTGTTCTTAATGGTCTGTTTGTTTAACCCCCTGTAGTCAATGCATAACCTATATGTACCATCCTTTTTCTTTTGGAATAACAAAGGACTACCCCAAGGAGATACACTAGGTTTAATGAAACCCTTTTTCAAAAGGTCATCAAGTTGTATCTTGAGCTCTTTAAGCTCATCAATATTGAACCTGTATGGAGCCCTTGAATAAGGTGTTGCTCCTGGATATAGATCTATGGAGTGGTCTACCGCTCTAGGCGGAGGCATACCAGGAAGATCGTTCGGGAACACATCCTTAAATTCATGTAAGATATCCTCTACAAATTTTGGATTTTCCCCTTTCTGTTTATTCCCAGAATCCTCTTTAATCTCGTTAGCAAACACAAGAAATGTCTCACACCCTTGTCTCACCCCCCTCAAAAGTTTCATGGCAGAAATCAGAAGTGATTTAGTATTTCTCTCCTCATCTTTAATCGCATGACCATCTTTGTTTTTAAAAACCAGCTCACCCCTCTCACAATCAATCAATGCATGGTTCACAGCCAACCAATCCATTCCCAAAATTACATCCCGTTCACCCATGCTAATAACATAAAATTCTCCCGAATGTTTCTCTTTGTTCAGCAAAAAAGGTAAGTTTTGAATATGACCCTGTGTATAATGTTTCTTCCCATTGGCCAATTCTACAAGTCTCCTAATGTGGGAATCATAATTCAATTTCAAAGTCTGCGCAAGCTTGTTAGACATAAAACAATGCGTACTACCCGAATCAATGAGAAAATTCACAATTTCAGTTCCTATCTTACCCCGAATTCTTATAACGGATGCCCTTAAATGATGAACAAAGGTTGTCATACATTTCATAGGAATTTCAGAGCACTTACCTTCCTCGCTCGCTTCCTCAATCGTGGTGTCCATCGCATTCATATTGGCTTCCATTCGTGCAAGAACTGCCTGATCGATCTCCTTATTTGGGCATTCGAACGTCTTGTGACCTTGCTCACTGCAACGAAAACATAAGCCAAATCTCCTTGCTCGTTCTAGAAAAGTAGGATCATGTTGCCACCGCAGCGGTTGTCGTCTTCTTTGATTCTGATTTGCATCATTCTAACCCAAATTTTGATTGCGATTGTTTACAGCATTTTGACCCAAATTTTGATTGCAATTGTTTATAGCATTCTGATTTGTACTCTGATTTTGATTGAAATTCTGATTTTGATTTGAAAAATTATTGGGTGGTCTTCTCTGATTATTTGTAAAATTCCTTTGGGGAAACTCAGTGTTTGTCTGAAAAGGCCTATTCTGCATTCTATGCCCGGTAGGTATAATTCTGCTTGGAGTAGGGTTGCGGCTCTCATACTTCACCTTCTTCTCATAATTTTCGGCCTTCGCAATAGCATCCAGAAAATCGGTAGCCCCTGCACCCTTTACTTGATAATACAGATCTTTACGCAGTCCTGCAATAAATTTGTTTGTCAACGCCTCTCCTTCTACTTCCGGTGCATACTTGTGAAGTCGCAAAAACTTCTCCTTATACTCATGTACAGTAAGAATTGGCTCGTCCTCAGGTTGCTGCTGAAACTTGTAAAACTCCATCTTTTTATCCATCTCATAGTGTGGAGAACAGTACCTTTTATACGCTTGCGTTTTAAATTCCTCCCAAGTGATTGGAGTAACCTTTGTTCGCTGTTTAAGGTATGCTTTCCACCAAAGCTTTGCGGTTTGTTGAAGATGAACAACTGCAACCTTTGCTTTTTCCTCTTCAGAGAACTTCTTCAATGCAAAATAATCTTCTAACTCTTCAATCCATGCTTCGAGATCTTCACCAGTTTTCTCGATGCCATTAAACCCATTAATCTTTGCCTTCTTGAAGACTTGCTGCAAAGCTGCCCTTTCAGAATCTTCATCTGCATCTTCTTCATCACGTTTCCTTCTTCGTCCTCTCCTTTCATTAGTTTCCGCTTCGCCGTCATTCCGCTCTCTTTTGTGTGGATGACCTCGACGTCCATCACCACCGTTCCCACCATCATCATCTCCATCATCACCACCATCACCACCGCCAGGTGCCCCAGTGCCCACACGTTGATTATTGTTTCCTGGTGGAATAGCATGGTTTCCGTCTTCCTGTTCACCATTAATTTCCACATAGATATCAGGGTCTCGTGTTGCTTTGCCTCGCAGAGCCTCAGCACGCTCCCGATTTGAAATTTCCAGATCCTCTCGTAGTCGTCGAATTAGGTCTTCTTGCTCCTTTATCTTCTTCTCGTATCCATCCATGTCCAGAATCAACTGCTTGCTCTGATACCAATTGTCACGGGAACCGAATAATAGAGATTGGCAACAAAAGATAGAGAAAGAGATCTTTGTATTGATGAATCTTTGTAGAGTTTTGATACAACAGAGGAGCAATTGAATATGGGCGCACTCCGTTGTACGGAGCTCGAACCTCTCGACCACCCCCGAGCTTCAATTCGCTTGCATGCAACGTCACAGTCGCACTCGCACTCTCACTCGCACTCACAAACGCACTCGCAGAAGAGAGATCGGTGAATGATCCCCAAACGCACCATCCGTCGTTCTTTAATCCTTCTTTTCCTCAAAAAGCATGCGGCTTCTCAAAATAGTCGCTTTTTAGGCGTTCAATCAACTCGATTTTTGCACCAAGTATACCTACGAGAATAAGATAAGAACGTGATCGCTAAGCAATCTGTAAAGGTTAGATTTTTATCATGACACTTTGGACAGATCCGGTTTGACAAACTGATTTCTGCATCGCCTACAAAATAGCCAAAAGAACATACTCGTGCAACCAATTCAACATGATAATCAAAGTAAACAAACATAATTATGTACCTTTATAATCTCAATTGTAATACTCTACCATGAAGAAACAATCCTTGATAGCAGGGAGAGCTGTATGATGTTGTATGTCTGCCTGTCCCTATATATACTACACTGCTGCAGTCTTCTATTTGTTTTCATCATAACTTCTATAAACGAACTCAGAACAGATCAATCCAGGTACTCAAAACGACGGGAATAGGTCTGGTCTACAAGGCATCACAAACAGAATTGCGAAACACGTCTCTTTTTGACTAAAAACGCAACTTTTAGGTCGCGACTCATAAAACCTCTATTTTTGGGTCTCCACTACTTTTACAACTTATTTTAAGCCTACCCATGCATTTTAAGCTAAAACACATAAATATAAAACATTGATATTAATAAAAATCTCAATTTTACTGTTCATAGACAGACTATCTGTTATTCATTAATCTTTATAAAATCCGTCTTTAGTGTATTATTTTAAAAAAAGAATATATGTTCTCTCTTAATATCTCAACTCATTCGTATAAGCTCTATTTAATAGACTATTCAACAATCTTTCAAATCGTGTTGACGAAAGATATGCTCTGCTACATTCTTTTCGACTTTAAGAACTTCAAAGACTAGTTCTATTACACTATGCTTGCTTCCACGCGCCTGCGGGTTGAGCTTCGTCCTTAGCTGACAAATCTTGTTAGGTGAGTTCTCGCTGTGTTGACGTCCGTCGCGGCATATCCGCCAACAGAAGGAAGCCATGTACTCACACACTTCGTCCATTGCCTCCTCAATTTAGTGTTCAAAGCCACCAAGTGACTAGAAGATATATTTGCCTTTTGATTTTGTATGTCGGCGACAATATCATAGTCTTCTGTCTCTTTTTCTCTATCATGCCTAGCTCTCTTATTGTCCAAAACATCCACATCTTGATGCTCAAGGGTAATGATGTTAATAGCTCTGCCTTCTCCATTTCTAGGCAACAATTGCGGTGGTGTTGTGGCAGTGGTGCTTCTAGTGTCCACTCTTGATGATTTTCTTCTATTCTCTCTCGACCACATCCATATAAGGGGTATATCCCTCCTCTCTCTCTTGGTGGTTCAAGACAATCAGGGGCGTAGTGACCCTCTTCATCACAATTGTAGCATCTACCTTGTAGCCTTCATTCCCTACCTCTCCCAGCTGGTCGCTCTTCTCTTTGGTTCCTATTCATTATGTTAATTCTTAATTCTTGCGACGACTGACCGGCAAGATCATGCAAAACCCAAGCTGTAGTAGGATCTGGACCTTGAACCACTCGCTCCACTCTATCATCCGTTGCTACAGGTACCATTGGTTGCACCACAACTGGCTCAGCGTATGTCATGCCTTGCTCCCACCTTCTCTTGATCTCTTGCTCTTGGCCTCGGCAATTTCCATAGCATTTTCGAATGTAGCAGGCTCATCTTGATTGACCTTCTCCCTTACACTTGGATGGAGACAATCCATAAACTGACGCACTTTAAATAAACTCCCTGGAGTACATGGGATGCCGCCTCTAATTGAATCCAAAGTCCTTTGAAGTGCTGAAAAAACTCTTCAAAGTTAGCATGAACATCTTGCTGCAAACCTCTCAATTTTGTCGTTGCTTCTATTGCGGTTAGTTTCTTCTCAAACCCCTCAAAAATTGCCAGCTTCACCTGCTCCCATGTTTGCTTTTTGTCTTCTTCTAAACCTTCACACCACTCCCAAGCTTCTCCTTTGAGCACAAGAGGAAATACATGAAACTTTGCTTCGTCAATCACAATGTGCATACCAAGTGTATTCCACTCAAAGTCCGCAATCTAGTCCTTCATATCCTCCTTCCCTGTGAACACGGCCGACTATAAGCCATCTCTGTAGAGTTGCTTCTCCCTTGCGTGAGTAATTCCACAAAAGTTGAAGTCTTGCACCTCAACCAAACCACCACTTTTCTTCAATGAAGCTAGAACTTCACAACAAAACCGCTTCATCTGGGTGCCCACTCATACACCCAAACAACTCAGCACCACACAAGAAATTTATTGGAATTACAACCCACACCTACCACCACTCAAGAGCTCAATAAAAATACTACCCACAAGCTCAATTCAAACTCCAAATGCCTCGACCTAGAAGCCCTTGCCTTCCCGTAGACACTACAAGGTGAGGTGAGTCAATCAACACTTGAAATCACACTTGATGGTGACCAAAATATACAAGAAAATCCATCCAAAACTCAAAAACTCCAGCCACAAAAGGCCTCTCTCAAACCATTGCAAAAGCTCCACCAAACTCCACTCTGTTGGACTCTTTGGAGTAGCACCAACCCTAATGGCACCGATACAAGGTCACATAGTCTTGCAGAAAGCCGCAACTTCTTCCCTCAATTCCTCGCACACACATCCATGGAAACCTCAAAAATTCCATAGACTCTCCCAAGTGCAAAATTGAAGAAAGAAAGCTCTCATTCACTCCTCCACACTCGAAAACAGGATAGGAACACGATGGGACTGTACTGGACCACATGTAGAAACCCTGCTTCCTTCCTTACATAGAGAGATGAAAGTGCCAAGACTTGGCTTCAAAAATCCTCCTTCAGCTCTCACGGCACCGTAAATAGACAGTTACTACATGTGGCAAAGTTCTTGAGCGGGATGAGAGTACTCATACATGTCACTTGCATTATTTACATTCTAGAAAGGCTAGAGCCAAAATAAGCCACCTAGAACCATATCCAAGGCCTCGATACCCTATACGGGCATGTACATGTGTCCGACTACTAGCACACAAACCTGCCTATTCACAATGTATACAGGTTGCATTTTTTTTGAACTTGAAACCACTTTGCAAAGATCCCAAATGCATGTATTTACATCTTTTTTACATATGACCATGCATATAAACGCTACTTTGTACACGGCAAAAGCGGCCTATCAACATATGATGTCTGTTGTTGAAAATTTGCAATTTTCTCACCCAAATCTCTTGAAGATGTATTCTTTTATGCCCACCAAAACCCAACCATGTTGAATCAACCATCGATGCTTGTTTATTGCAATTCCCTTCCTAAATTGACTTCTTAAGATTGCAAACAAGTAAACAAGAAAATATATTCTATGATAGTCATCTCTAGATCTCAATCACAAGTTCTACTTACCCTACTCCTACACATCCTAAGGGTTTTTGAATTCACAAGTAAAAAACAATTTACTGCCACACACAGACTAGTTTATGCTTTTCACACCTCAAAAATCACTCTCCCTAACTACACTAACTACAACAAAATTGTTATACACCAATGACCTAGGCAAGTCGTATGCCCACTCACACTTCTTTACAATCTCAAAAGTCCTATCGTCAAACTCTACCTAAAGTAAAGCAATAAATCTTTGGCAAACCAGGGAGACTTTTACCTCATAGGATTGGTCTAAGGTCACCTACCTAGGGCGAATATGCCTCAAAAGGACGCTAGCATAGACAGCACAAAGAACAAAGCTTAACCCATAGGTGCATGGGAACAAGGAGATGGATGTCAATCACCTACTCAACCTTCTAAGAAAATCTCTACTCAAGGAAACAAAATCTAAACGTCCTATGCACTTGTGAATACAACTCAACCTATAATGCTCATGATATATGATACCAAACCAAACACACCCAAAAAGTCACAAAACTCATAGGAAACACTCTCCTCATCAAGAGGTCATTACCATATGGAATTTGACCTGATATCCTACCCAGAGTCTACCTAGAACCACCCCATGCAACAATCGCATATAAAGACACGCTGCAAAATGCAGTCACCACTTTTTGATTTGTATGATCCTAATATGTAGCTCTACTCACTGTGAACCCACACGTATAAATAAATCACAAATTGAACACACGGTTTGTAGGAAACTCACCCAAAAGCTTGTAGGAGCTGCTCGCTTTGCAAGATGACACCGAAATCATGCAAGCTTGGCATTGGATTGAATCCCTAGTTGTTGCTAATTCATTGATGGTGTCTCTTTTGCAATGGAGGCTCCATAAATTGCATAGGGAAGAGAAGACATTACACATACTCTCTCTCTCTCTCTCTCTCTCTCTCAGACACAACGCATAATAACCGTGAGATTATATTAATTTAAAAGTTTTCTTAGGGTTACAAATATTTTCTTATATACAATTCCTCCTTAGAGGCTTGTTCCCACAAAGAATATTGGTCACTCAGACATTACAAAATGTCATTCCATTTCTAAAAAATAAGTGATACAAAAAGTTGGGAAAGGCTTATTTTGTGCTCACCTGTCAACAATGGGGAGAAGTGAGCAAAAACTTAGAGAAGATGGGATTGAAAATTCCTCATTGAGACATCCCCTTAGAAGCACATATGGGAAAAATGACACAAGAGAAACCACGAGTGAAACCAATACGTGTAAACAAAGTGGAAGATTATTGTGAAGGAGAAGAAGGGAACATCACCTTGCTACTAGAACACAAAAGAGAGAAAACTCTAGCTATAGTTGATGGTGGGGCTAGAGTGGCCATTGCCACCAAAGAGATTTGTCAAAAATGGGGGAGACAAGCTCTCATAAAAACACGAATGAAATTGCAACTTAAAGACTTGTTTGTAGAAAGACCTTTGGGTGTGCTTGAGCATGTCACAATATGCTCATGTGGAATCGAGTATGAACATATCTTTGTAGTAGTGGATTTAGAAAGATCAACAACTTTGATGTCATTTTGGGGCAACCATTTATGCGTGAACGTAAAATGTTACAAGATTGGGGCTATGATCTTATCTACTTGTGGCATAGGGTGTTACCACGAGGGTCAAGATCAAGGATCATAGTTATAGAGACATTAGTTGAACCCTTAAGAAAGCCTTTGAGTCAACAATCGTCCATGAAAAAGAGATACTTCCAAGGTGTCGAAGTGTGCAGTTCTCCGGGGTCGATCGGGAAAGTGCCGGGCTTCTTGTTGTGAGAGAGTTGAGAGAGATATAGGCAACGAGGATAAATAGAGAGAAAATTGTGAGACATATTCAACCCAGCCCTGATTTCATTCAATTTCCCAATTTATATACAGAATATGGTCAAAAGCGACCCTTGGTATTCATCAAAACTGTAAATTAAAGAAACCCTAGGAAATGCAAAAATCGCAAGCATTGGCACCCAAACACGCTAAACTCCTGTAGCCTGGCCCTCCATCCGATCATAAGGTTGGTTCTCGCCCGTCCCATGCTCAAGCTGTCGGTGGTGGCATGCACTGAGCCGGTAATGATCCCAAGCTTGACGCATACTGAGCTTTAGAATCCATTCTTTTTGCATCAATGCTCACCCAAAACCCTACTCAGTCCACTTTGTCAAAATCCCTAAATCTGAGAAAAAAAAAGTAGATTTTAACCCTTAATTATAGTCTCTTGTTCTTTGTCTTTGATCCTTCTGCATCTATGTACTTGATCCTATTTTCTCGATCCCCTTCTTATTGCTCTAATTAATTTCCTTCTTTATGACCCTCCAATCCCGTGAGAGAATAAGATCAAGGATTTTCTCTTCGACCTCCTTCCTTTGCTTTAATATTCTCCTTTGTACCCTTGAGATCGTCACTACAAGAGGTAATTCACATTAGCGACGCTTGCAGTGCGACGCTCAAAAGTGAAAATCCACGGCGTCGCTATGAGCGTCACTATGGGCGTCGCTATTATATCTGTTGCATAGCCACACCCATAGCGATGCCGACATGGATAAAAAATTAACCATGAGTGCTAGAAACTCAGATCTCTGATCTATGTTTTTGATGATCAAGCAAAAGAGGTAACCCGTGCTCTCCCTCTCTCTCTCTCTCTCTCTCTCTCTCTCTCTCTCTCTCTCTTTCTCCCCCCCCCCCACACACACACACACACGAGGAGAGGAAGGAGATCCAGTTATGCTCCTTCCGTCTCTTCTCTCTCATGTTCCCCTCCCCTCTTGCTCTCTCTCTCCCTCTCTCTCTCTCTCTCACTTTCCCCCTCCCTCTCTCTCTCTCTCTCTCTCTCTCACACACACACATTGTGAAAGAGAGAGAGAGAGAGAGAGAGAGAGAGAGAGAGAGAGAGAGAGAGAGAGAGAGTAAAGAGAGAAAATGAGGAGAGAGATATAAAACAAAGAGAGAGAGAGAGAGATAAAGAGAGAGAATGAGAGAGAGAGAGAGATAAAACACACACACACACACATAGAGGAGAAAACAAAGAGAAAGAGAGAGAGAATAAAAAACCAAAGAGAGAGACAGGGAGAGAAGATGAAAGAGAGAGGTAAGGGGAAAAAACAAAGAGTCTATAGAGATAAGGTTAGATTACATATAGATTTATGTTTATGTTGAGTTTAAGATTAATGTAGATTTAGATTTACATTAGATTTAAAATTAGGACAAGATTTAAGATTAGCTAGCTATGTTAGATTTAAGTTAGAGTACATTTAGGTTTAGGATTTAAGATTGGATTAGATTTAGGCTTATGTTGAGTTTAAAATCAGATTGAATTTAAATTTAGGATTAAGACAAGGTTTAAAATTAACTAGATTAAATTTAGATTTAAGTTAGATCTGAGATTAGATTAGATTTAGGTTGATTTTGAGTTTAAGATTAGATTAGATCTAGATTTATTTTTGATTTATGATAAGATTAGATTTAGGCTAGATTTTAGTGCATGTCAATGAAGGTGCGCTTTGCCCAAAGAGCAAACACTAGTTACACAACAATATGTATATTCCCATCAGAATCTCACACATATTAACTCACACACTAATCATATTCAATTAGCCGCGAATCACCACATGTTCAATTAGGTTAAATTTAAGGTTAGATTTTGGATTGAGTTAGAGTCTACCTTCGGGATTACGGTTAAAAAATTAGAGTTAGACGAACGGTGATCCCTCTCTTCCTCTCTACGGATCCGACCTTAAGTTGGAAAGCTTTCAAGGGCATGATACTCATATTGGAGGCCAACGTGTAATGTGCTAAGTAATCCCTGCACAAAGATCTGTTATGAAGAGATGTTAAGATGCTGTGAATTGCTACAACTAGAGAAGAGGCAAAGGGGTTTTGTCCACTACATGCACTATCATGTGGATGTGGGTGTGTGTACATTTCTCGTACCCAAAAATATAGGCATTGACCTATAAAGAGAGATTACAACCCGGTGTTTTTGATCTCCGTGCACCTCTAGACCGAGGTGTGTGGGGATTGGACATGACTAGAGAATGTGAGGTAGTTTAGAGTGTGCACAAAGAGAGAGGAGAGAGAGAGAGAGAGAGAGAGAGAGAGAAAAGACAGAGGATGCCAATAGAAGATTAAATTATGTCCAGGTTATAAGGTTTTTACCTTCATTATCAGTTGTGACGAGGATGTGGGGTCGTCCAGCCGAAACACCTATCTCTCAACAAGGATCCTATGTCCTTGTAATCAATGCAAGCATGATGTGCGATGGACAAGACGCATTTCTTTGCAGCACGTTCTTGAATTTGGCAACTTTGATCCATATATTATAGATCAATTTGTTTCCAATTATAACTCGTCAAACTCTAACGCTGGCCAACATGCAACAATCTTGCAACCAAATAGACATGTTTGTAGGCGCTTTGGTCAAGCAGCATACGTGAGGCCACAAGATGTAGCCTTTTACATCTGAGAGGATGATCATGCATACCACATTCCCAACAAGGCAATGTTTGAGCTGGAGATCAATGAAATGATCAAGACAATCATGGATTCAGAAAGGCTTATCTATGATGATATTAAAATTGAAGCTGATATGCCATTGTATGATGGAGCACGTGTGTCTAGAATTGAAGGTGCTTCTGGCTCTTCTCAACATGCAGGAAAAGTTTGGATGGAGTGACACTAGCATCACAACGCTTTTCAGGTGATCTATTACAATTTGTTTACTTTAATAAAAAAATTCTAGATGTATAATGATTTGATAGATTACTTACACAAGTGTATCGCATTTTTTTTGCTGTGAGATTGCTCAAAGAGCACATACTGCGAGCTGATAATGTGATGCCAGATTCCAGAGAGGAAGCAAGAAATATCTTGCAAAACTTGGGGATGGATTACAATTCAATTCACGCTTTTCCTAATGACTGCATTCTTTCCAAAGGGGAATACATAGACATGGAGAACTGTCCGAAATGTGATTCCGAGAGATATCGAGTAGATCTCCATGGAACAAAAATTCCACAAAAGGTTTTGACACATTTTCCTCTGCTTCTTGGCATCAAGCATTTCTTTGAATGTAAGTCCATGGCTGTCCTAGCATCATGGCATGAGGAGAATAAATCTTCGGATGGTGTGCTATAGATTCCTGCATATTGTGTATCTTGGAAACATATAGATGAAACATGACTAGATTTTGCCAGAAAGGCTCAAAATTTGTGCCTAGGTCTGGCTATGGATGTGTGTAAATCCATTTGGTCAAAGATCAACATCTTGCAATGTATGGCCCGTTGTCATTGTCAACTACAACATTCCTCGTGGACCGTGGTTGACTACCAAGAAGGGGCACGGCCTGTGGCTAAAATTGATTGTGTCGGGGCGGTATAAAGTGAAGAATATGGATTTGTATCTTCGTCCACTATTTGGAAGAGCTACAACAATTGTGGATTGGCATACAAGTGGTGGATATGAGCCGACACAAGGTCGACGGAATGCTTTGATCAGAGGCATTCTAATGTGGACCATGCATGACTATCTCCAACTAACAGAATGTTCAGGTGATTTACACTCAAACTCAAACACTGTAAATCTTATTTTTTCTTAAGCTTCTCTATTGTCATGTGTATACATGCAGGGATTCAAACAAGCGGATACAGAGCATGTGTCACATGTGGACCTAGATTGAATGCACGTCGGGCGTCCTCATTGAAGAAGAAAATCTACGAAGGTCATCAAGTGTATCTTCCACAAAATCATGTGTTACGTGACGGCTTTTTGGAAGAGAGACACCGAGGATGTCTTGCACAAGCATGCTTAGAGCAAAGGAGATGTGTGATGACAGCTTGCCTCCAGGGATGAAGAGACTCTCTCTATGGTACGAGTTATCATATTGGCCCCGACTCATGATCAATCAATTGCTCGATCCAATGCACATATCCAAGAATGTGGGTAATCTGCTATTGGACCATCTGACCGGCAAGAAAGATACTTTGGGAGCCAGGGTTGACCTTAGAAATGTGGATCGTATGAAGCAATATTGGTCGCAGACAGCATTTGATGGATCAATAAAACTCCCTAAAGCGCCATGGATTTTCACAGGAGCCCAAGAACGCAAAGTAAAAGAAGACCATTCGATCTATGCGGACCCCCACTGGTGTAATGCACTCGCTTAGAATGTGTTTCACTAAAGAAGGAAAGCTTACCGTTTTGAAGTCACACGACTGACATAAAATGTGTCAAGCCTGGTTGAAGTGGAATATATCATAGTGGGAATTGTGTAACAAATTCGTGTGTGGACTTTAATATCATTGCTAGACGTGTTTTGTAGTTTATTTTACCGTGGCCATTGAGGGATGTTTGTCTCCTGACGTCCGTAGCACAATCTACAAACTTGAAAACTTGGTGCAATGGATATCCATACCATTTTCCAAACTAAATGCTGCAAAGGTTGTGTGCATGTTTGAGAAACACTTTCCTACTACCATGATAACCATTCAACTGCATCTTCTTGCTCACATAGTTGATGAGGTGGAAATAGCTAGCACAATACATTCCAGATGGATGTTCTTTTTAGAACATTTCATGAAAACACTTAAGGGATATGTGCATCAAAAGGCACGTCTAGAGGGTAGCATGGCAGAAGGTTGGCTGGTATCGGAGTCCCTAATCTACATTCGAGAGTGGATAGACGGATTTGATAAAGCCCGGTACACGCTATGGAGAACCATAGATGATGAGTGCATATCTGGGATTGTCATGTGCAATCTCGGTGTTTAGAAGAAGATGATGAAAGATCTAGAGACTAAAATAAATCCATTTTTCATGCTTCACAATCCAGTGATGCAAAAGTGGATTTCACAATACGAGGATGCAAAGCAAGAGAGACAAAGTACACGGATCGAGTGGAGACGGGGAAGACGAACATCAATGCATTATCCGGCGGGTCTAGAGAGCCTACCAACATTCATGATCTTAAGATGGTTGCACAACCAATTGAAAAGCTTACAACTGTGCGATGAATAAGTGACTGAGGAGGAGTGGGAGTACTCTCGAGGTTGCGCGAACAAGGTAAGTTTGCAATGTACGACTAGTGACTTTCTAAATGTTTGAACGACAACTCATAATTGTTGTTGGTTGTAGTATAATTCATACACAACAACATGGTGTAAAGGTTGACATTTTAGGGTGGAACGGATCGACAAAAAGCAATCTACTCAAGATTGTGGAATCATGGAAAAATTTGAACAATCTAGTCGACGACGTTCCTCTGATGCAAATCCTGTGGCGGTGGAACTCACTTACATCGGCATGCTCCAAGAGATTTTGAGGATCGATTATAGAGGATTTTTTGTTGACTTGTTCAACATGCAATGGTTCAAGATAAACATGGAGGGTCACAACGCTACTGTGCATAGAGGAGAGTCTGGTTTCCTTGAAGTGGATTCAACTAAAAAATTGACCGACCTAAGAGACACTTTCGTACTACCAGAGCATTGTGAAAAAGTAAGTTATGTGCTTGGAAGCTATCCAATTTTAGAAGCTATGTGCTTGGAAGCTCTCATGTAAGTTTTGTGGCTCTGGCAGGTGATATTTCATCCTACAAAGTCTACATCAAACTGGTGGTAGGTCATAGAGGTAGCCCCTCGTAGTGCACAAATGTATGAGGGCTACCATGTACCAATTACAACGGCATCAATGGAGGAGATAGGAGAAGATGCTCAATCAGAAGCCGCTCAGGTGGTGCCAGACGAGCATCAAGCTGCTACTCTCTATGGGGTGCATGCAGAGGATCTACAAAATAAAACGGAGGACATCTTTCTAATCAGAGAGCTCTATATAGATATAGGGAGATATGTTGAGCTATGCGAGGATGAGAGAGAGACCTCTTAAAGCCATAAACATTGTATTTGAACAATTTTTATCCATTTTATAATATATATTGTATTCACGTGGCTATACTTGAGGAATTTAAATTGTGTTTAATTGTCATTGCATCCACTCCAGGTACTTATGCTCGAGGTATGTTCTCACAAGCAGGGACACTCCTCGGTGTGTCGTGAAAGTCTGATTTGATGATGAGCACTGTGCTCCAAGTGCAATGGAGACTGATCAACTACTATTTCTTAGCATCTCTTTCACCCGATCAACTAGATCTAGTGGAGGGGAAAGCAACATCTATGAGCAGAGATGGATCACCTCCTTCGTGATTGCAGCCTCAGTCTCCATCGCACTTGGATGTGTAGTGCTTTTACAAGATACGTAGAATGCACACGGGAGACAAATTAACAAGAAGTTCACAAGAATCTCTCTACACAAGAATCCATCCCCCTTTATGAGTCCTCTCTCTATCTCTCTCTACTTATCCATGTTTTCTTCTCCATTCAATATGAAGATTAAATGTTCATGTGTTTAATGCAGGTATGCATGATGATTTTTTTCTTTCTTCTTTATCACCCCAGTAGAGGCAGTGGTACGAGGATCGCCATTGCTCTAGAGCACCATCACATCATTCTACTCCTTTAGCATCTCCCTCTGTTTTGAAGAATTCAGCACGGTCCAAATCTTTGATGTCGAAGAGACGATCTTCACACTCGTGTAGGCACCAATGCTCTAGTGGTGGCGATGGTGGTTGTTGTGGGGATGCCACCGTTGATGCCTCAACACCGCCTCGTGTTCGACAAGGCTCTTTACCTTCCCCTTCTTTTCCTACCCCCACACCAACCACGGCATTTCCATCTATGCCAGGTTTTGCGCGGCTATCAGCCGTTCCTGTCTACACACCACTACCTACTCCTTTGGGAGTCACCAAGTCGAAAATTCTTGCTTCGGGGCCTAGTCTCTAGTGGAGACACCTGATGTTTGTAACCCCATCGACACACCACTAGAGACCCTTGTCGGGACACCCTGGTTCACGTGTCACAGACGAGAGGGCTTGCCTTACTATGTTGGCTTCAGCGAGGGCATCATCTTGGATGATGAAGGCAAGAAGGTGATCTCGTGCATGCGCGGTCTTTGCTCTCAGGTGTTTAGACACTACATACTAAACACCTAGAGTGAAGTACTAAGTGAATCAAAAGACAGAGTCATCAGCATGCTGCATGATGAGTTTCCCCTATCAACCTGGGATTGTAGCTTCAATGAAGATCTTATGAAGGTTTGAATGTGCAAATACTGCAAGCACAAGCGTTTTGAAGTGCAAAAAGCAATAAAGCATGGGTGGAACAGACCAGATTGATTGGCAAAAGAAGATTGGAAGAATGTGAAGCAAGTAATGCCCAAGAATCCTGACAAGTGGAAGCAACAAAAGCAAGCACCCAAAGTGTGAGTAGAGGCAGGGAGCTCGCACCACTTGGGGAGCGGCAGATGGACATCATTTGAGGCCAATTTTGTAAGTGTTTGCACATTGCTCTTAAGGTTTGGTAGTTACGTCTAGTTCTACTTTTAAATTCTAACATAATGGTTTCTTTGTATGTTTTGAACAGTGGTTAATGACAAGACATGGCCCCACACCGTACGAGCACGAGTACGGAGGCAAAAACGGCTTAAACGCCCTGATGGACATTCTGAGTTCTCGTGGCAGCATGGTTAGTATTAGGGTTTACTCTTTTCTATTTGTTGTATTGTTTTGTAAATTATGTTTATACTTACAGAAAGCTGTCTTATTGCTTTTTTTTCCAGAATCCGACAGATACGCCGCTTGGACGCGATGAGACGTCTGATTAGACGACGTCATTCTAGCTTTAGCTAGATAGCATTGGTTTCCTTTTATCATAGCATATGTTTCATGAGATGATGTGTATATGTCTTTTTGTAACTATTGGAAATCCATGTATATTTTCTCAATAATGACAATGGTGTTGTAACTATTACATTTGCAAAGCTTAACAATTAAGTGATTTTGCCTATGGTGTGTACAATTTTCATTGATTTACTTTCATCAATTTACTTTTGTCAGTTTTGTATCTTTATTCTGCAAACAACACTATGGATGATGGAGTTAATGGTTATATTGTCTTGTGGGTGACTACTTTGGGTCTATACCTTGCACTTTCTTTCAAAGGTGAATCCGGGCTTATCTTGGATTCATTTAGGTTTACTCTATTTATTGAAACATTCAATATGGTTGATGGGTGAATGCCTTGCCACCAAATTTCTTTACTCTTAGGTGTCACTATAAGCATCACTATATAAGGCTCTGCAACATCGCTATAAGCGCCGCTATAGGTAGCATGTAAGCATCACTATATAGTGACGAGTATAGCGACGGTTCTAGCAACACACATAGCAACGTTGGTGCAGCCAAAGTTGGTATGTGTAGGAACACGCTCTATACCAAGCTATGGATTCTAGCAGGCATAGAACAAAGGGCTAAAGCAAGAATGGAGGACCTGGGTAGGCAAATGATAGTGGAAGTGTATGTCTAATGCGGTTTTTTTGGTCAAAAAGACCCCAAAATGGTCCAATTGGGGTGACAAGTAAAGATGCTCGAGATGCCGATTTGATGCTCTAGAATATGGTCTTGGAGATGTTGTGCAAGTTGGTCCTGACGGTTCCTCAAACGGATTCCGGGTGTGAAAGTGTTTGCGGGTCACCGCGACGGACATCCATAGCATAGCTCTCAAGCATCAACATAAAATTATCGATATAGGGAAGCGACTTGGATGAGGCATGGAAACTCACTAGGGTGTCAATCCTAATGAAGTGAACTCGAAGAGATGAAACTACTAACTCTACAAGAAAATCAATCTCACTTGAGCCAAGTAATCTGCTTATGTCCTTCTACACGGCTCTAAAGTCATCACGCCCGTTCACCATGCAGATCATATCGGAATCGCACGAAACTTGAAGGGAAGCTACAAGGGACTATCAGGAACATGTCCTATCACTGTCATAGCATTCTAGAGAGGTACAGCGATCGCGATCGTTCATCCCACAGTATGCAAAAACAGTAAACGAATGATCCTAAAGGGTCGTTTTTAGGTCCCTAAAGCCTCTCCTAAGGTCAAAACAATATAAAATATGCATATAAACACTCAAAACAGCGATTTAAGGCCTAAACGGACGCGTTTGAAGCCTTCACCGAATCTTGAATGCTTACACTTGAATGAAAGAGCACAGAAGAGAAACAAAATGCAAGAAACAAAACTGAATTTGGATTACAGTAGCCGCAATGGAGAAGATTACAAGTTTGAACAAGAAAGAGCTCTCATTCGTACACTGTCTTCTCAGTTTTTCCTCCAAAAAAGATTATCCCAAACTTACAAAAAATGACCTTTATAGATTAGGTCTTTGCAAAAATGGCTTGTCCGGCTGTAAGCCCCTAATCTTAAAACTGGCTCTCTAATATACAATTTCTCCCAAAAGAATAATCATACATCCTTGACAATTTCCCGGATTAGAGATGCTTCTTTACAAAAGAATTTTACAATGGTTTCTCAGGAAATTATGGTCCTTCTGGCCACGGCCGCCTGTTGCCTCTTCCGCCAAACACTCCCCCCTTCCTTATCCTTGCACGCCCTCGTGCATGTTCAGTGCTTTGGCCGTTGATGTGGCTCTAATGAAGCGAGTGTCACTGAAAATCTTCTTGTTCGCGGTACGGCTTCGAGGGATTCTTGGTGTTGTCTGAATGGATTTCCAGATAATGTGTGTTGGTATGCCACGTACCTTGCCTTGAGGTCCTTCGCCATGGGATGGAAAATCCGTGAATCCATTTCGAAGAATCCTGTGACGAAGGCCTCTTCAAAATTTTGCAAGTAGTGTGATGGCAGGTACATTAGCCTGGAGTACATGGCCATCAAGATATGCCGTGGCGGTGAATCCTGTAGATTCCAGCAGATGCCTCTGTGTCCTTCCAAGAATAGATTCCACGGATGATCGTCGCCTTCAGTGTCTTTAAACACCTGGATGCAGGTGACGATCATCCGGGCTATCTTTACTAACATTTGGCAGGCCAAATCGGGGACATCCCGTAGCAAAGTCACTGTTGCGTTCAGTGTGCTGACCATGTACGCCATTGTAGGGGGTTGCTGCCCTGTCAGAACCGGGTAATTTAGCTTGTGCTGCCTTGACCCCTTCAATGATGTGAAATCTTTCCAAGTGCATCGTCAAGGGACAAGGCAAAATGTAGGATCTATTTTTATATGTTAAGGCGTTGACGGGAGCAAAGCGAACCCCGAACCCCGATGGCCTTTAAAACAACGGGGACCGAATGGTGCGCCTCGAGCCTATCATGGTAAAGCAAACAGGGGGCACCACCTAGCTTTAGCGGCTAGGACGCAAACAACACACCACCATAACAAAGTTTTCATCCAAGAGAGATGGATGCTTGGGAGCAATGATGAAGAGGAAAGGGAATGAGATCAAGTGAGAGAGAGAGAGAGAGAGTGAGGGAGGGGGTATAGCGGCTTAGTACTTAGGCACCACAAAAGAATGGCGAATCCGCACACCCTTCACACATACACAAGCTCACTCCAAACACAAGACTAGGTGGCGATTCCACACACCTCACATGGGAAACACATTACAAGAAAACATACTCACAAAACCTCAAGCTTTATTTAGAGAATAAGGCGATGAAATGGGGAGCATAGGGTAGGGGAATGAGAAGGGAGAGAGTGGTAGAGCACATGGCGGATAGGTGGGAGTTGATGGAGAAGACTCGTACGAGGGTTATGGCCATCATCCTTCATTTAGTTGCCCTTCATCTTCCATAGCCAAGGGTGTAGAGGTCATGCTTAAGACGAGCATGGTGATTGCGGTGATGGTGATGGTGTGGGTGTGTGCGTGTGCACTAGGCACACAGTGCATAGTGTACTCTTTAGTGATGTTGTGTGTATTTAGTGTGATGGTGACCCCTCTTTATATAGGGGAGGAGGGGGAGGAATTCTAGAATTTAGAAATGAAGAAATCATTATCTACATAGGCCATGTGACTGTGGGCCCCACTTGTCTGGCTGTGTGTATATGTGCCAGAACAGCAGTCTCATGAGAGAGAGACTAAGAGAGAGAGATGGGGTTGATGAAAAAAAAGTGAGGTGACATGGAGAATAAAGTAATTACAAGAGGGGAGAGAGGGGAGTGTGTTCAGAGGTGAATCTGTGTGCAGATGTGTGTGAACACAAGAAAAATCAGGTAACCACCGGGTGGGGATGGGTCATTGGGCACCTTTTTTAGTGAAACTGAGTGTGTGTGAGTGTGGGGGAGGTTATTTAGCTACAAGACAAGAGACATGGCGCCCTTTAGAGAGAGAGGGGGGTATTTGGGTCATGGGATATGATAGGAGAGAGAAAGAGGGGGTGGGGTATACTATTTTGGAAGATAGGGTAAGTTGCATGTGAGTTAGGGTGCATTATTGGTGAGTTATAATGCATTATTGGTGAGAGGTGGGGTAGCTTGAGGGGAGAGAGAAAGGAGAAAGGACAAGGGGAAGAGAGAGGGGGTTTACCTTTTGAGTGGAGGAGAGGAAAAGGGACACACGGCGGGGCAACAGTGAAGAAAAAAGGAGGCAAGGTGGGGATGGGCTACCCTGCAGGCATGAGGTGGCCTATTTTACCTTTCTTATATATTTACATAATCATACTTTATTTTTTTCTTACTTTTTCCAATGCCTTTTATCACTCCCTCCATAAGAGGGGGTTTTCATGGGGTGGGGATGAGAGAAGAGGGGTATGGGAGCTTGGCTTGTGAAAAGTTCCCATCATTAGCCCTCCCCTTTTGGCTAGAGGCATTCATGTCTCTAGCTCATCTGTTTGATCATTATCGTCAGAGGTGGCGGCTGATGGTGTGTCCTAATCTGGAATGTCAATTGGTGGAGCCTGGTCAAATCGAAGAAAATAAGGTTTAAGTCGCCAACCATTTACCCTGGTTTTATGAAGTTTTCCATCAGCCTCCATAAGCTGGTAGCTTCCATTGGCATACTTTTTCCTGATGATGAAAGGGCCTTCCCATCGGAGCAAGAGTTTCTTATCCTTGCGCGTGTCGAAGCGATTGTCGTAGCGGAGCACCAACATTCCTTTTTTCAATTCTTTTTTCCGGAGATGCTCGTTAAAGCTAAGCCGTCTATGCTCTGCTTGTGCTGCATAATAATTTATTGCTTCTTCTCTGTCCAGCTGCTGTCTTTCCAAGTTGATGATGTGATCTCTCAAATGCATGTTGGGCTTTTGAAGCTGGCTTGCCATTATTCTGAGACTTTGTAGTTGCACTTCAATGGGCAAGATTGCTTCCTTACCAAATACTAGATGATACGGTGTGAATCCCAAGGATGTACGAAATGAAGTTCTGTAGGCCCATAAAGCTGGTAGTAGATACTTATTCCATTCTCCAGGATGATTGTTTACCTGCTTGGTAATAATTTTAGAAACCATTCCATTTACCTTTTCAACTAGGCCATTACATTGAGGGTAATATGGTGAAGAGTGCCTCCTTGTAATGCCCAGTTTTTGCATTAATTCTCCTACCAAGTCTGCTCTGAAACCTGGCCCTCTATCAGAGATGATCTCTAAAGGTGTGCCAAACCTACAACATATGTGCTCGTAGATAAATTTAGCTACCTCTACCGCTGTGATTCTAGTGGTGGCTGTAGCCTCTGCCCATCTAGTCATGTAGTCGACCCCCATGATAATGTAGAATTTTCCCGAGTTGGCCCTAGGTAATGGCCCAATGGCGTCGATACCCCATTTTTCAAATGGGCCATATGAGAGAATAGGTGTCTGTGGTTCAGGCATAAGTGATCTAGTGCCAGCCTTTTGACACAACTTACATGTTTTGCACCAGTGGTGTACATCACGGTTGAGGCTAGGCCATATGAAGCCTGTTTGCAAGATTTTCATACTTGTTATGTCTAGGGAAAAGTGACCACCACAAACCCCGTCGTGACAGCTAGCAATTACTCCCGTGATTTCCCGAGAGAGTGGGACCTTCCTAAGTATTTGGTCCTTACCCTTACAATACAAACCATCATTGATGAGTCGATACCTTGTGGCCTTCCGCGTCAGCCATTGCTTCTGTCCCTTTGTTAAATCTGATGGGCATTCTCCTGTTTCCAAAAAATGCATGATGTTAGGCAAGGCATCACTACCTACCTTGAAATAGAGGGAGCTTTAGTTTTATTGCTCCAACCACTACTTCCTGTAGTCTTTCACTTGCTAGGGCATCTGCTTCTTGGTTTTGAGCCCTTGGAATATGGTGTATTTGAACTTCTTCAAACTTACCCAACAAGCTTTTTACACCACTTAAGTGAGTCCTTAAACTAGGATTCTTGCATTTCCATGCTCCATTTACTTGCCTTACCAGAAGTAGAGCATCCCCAAATACATTAAGGCGTTGTACACCTTGTGAGACGCACCATTGTAGACCCTTGGTTAGTGTTGCATACTCAGCTTCATTGTTAGAATGTGAATCTAACAATTGGCCCAACGAAAATACCTTTGTCCCTTTGTCATCAAAGACCACTATGCCTGCAACTGCTTTGTCGGACGCTCGCTTGTAGGCTCCATCAAAGTAGAGAGAGTATGCTCCTTCTACCATCGGTGGTATTGGAGGTAATCGGACTTCTCCTTCCTTAGATTGCTTCTCCTTCCCTTCAAATACTTGGTAGGTCATGAGTCCCCCCAAACTTGCCCTTGTCATGCTTTCTACCTGTACCGTGTAGTCAAACTCTTACAGACGAACTAGCCATTTAGTAATTCTAGCAGACACATCCATGTGTTGTACAACATAGGGAAATATTTCATCCGTGGTTAGAATCACAAATTGCTTAGGCAAAAAATATGACCTAAACTTTGTAGTTGCAAATCTAAGAGCTAGGACTAAGTGTTCCACATGGGTGAAACCTTTCTCTCCTGCTGTCATCATTCGACTAGAGAAGTAGATTGGCCTCACGAAAGATGTCGTCGTATCCTTTTGGAGTAGCACAGCCCCCAATGAGTCATCACCAACACTTCAGGTGACATAGAATTTTTCATCCCACTTAGGTGGTGAGATAGTTGGCAGAGTGGCTAAGACCTCCTTTACCTTGTTGTAGTGATGTTCACTTTCCTCATCCCAAGTGAAAGTTGATCTTTGAGTCAGTTGTTGCAGTGGTAGAACAAGTTGTGATAGTAGATGTATGAATCTACTTAAGTACCTCACCTTCTGTAGAAAAGAGACCAGTTGACGTGCGGTCATTGGTGAAGATAGGGCTATGAGTGCGGACACCTTACTTGGGTCGGCGTTGATACCTCTTGCTGAAATTTCATGGCCTAGTAGAATGACTTTACTCTCCCCAATGTGACATTTATTCACATTTAATTGCCCACCTAGGCTTTGCAGCCTGGCCAAACCTTCAGTTACCTTTTCTAAATGTGAAATACGGGAGCTATATATACAAAAATCATCAATGAACACTCTTATGGATGTTCCAAAGAACGGTTGAAAAACATATGTGACATATCTTTGGAATGTGGCAGGTGCATTTGTGAGACCAAATGGCATAACCCTGTATGCAAAACAACCCCATGGCGTGATGAAAAGTGGTTTTTAGCTGATCTTCCAAGGCTATGCGTATTTGAAAGTATCCTGAATAACCATCATAGACGGTATAGCATTCAAAACTCGCTACTTCAATCAGAATTTCATCCAAGAAAGGGAGAGGAAAGTGGTCTCTCTTTGTAGCTGCATTTAGTGGTTTGTAGTCAACACAGACCCTCCACTTACCATTCTTTTTAGGCGTCACCACTACGGGTGACACCCATTCTGAGTTTTCTACAGGATAGATGAATCCCGCCTCCAGCAGTTTCCTTACCTCGGCCAAGAGTGCATTTTCTTGTATGACCCCCAGTCTTCGTAGCTTTTGCACAACTGGTTTTACCCCTTCCTTCAGCTTAATATGATGTTCCACCACTGTAATGCCTGTGATTCTTTCATAGTTGTCAATGAACAGGTTAGGAAATCCCATCAACATTTGCAAAAAACTATCTTTCTCCTCAAGTGTTAATTCCGTAGACAACATACCCTTCAACCTACTTCCTCCTAGGCCAAGTGATTTACTCTCCTCTTCATTGGGTTGCCCTTTTGGTGATGGATCACCAGTTGTGCTTACCCTTTGTGGATCCTTCATAATGATACCCATCACATCAATGGAACTGTCACTTTCGCCGGTGGATGTGGTCTCCTCCTCAGAACTGGAAGATTCGCTAGTGGTTTCATCTGCCGATGTTTCCAGATTCATTTGCTTCTGCTTGCCAATCCTCACGTCGTAGTAGATTGTCTCCCCTTTCTTACCGGTCATGCGTAGAAGGCCAGTACCCCAGTCCTGTTTTGCCTTCATGGCCATTAACCATGGCCTTCCCAAAATTAGTGGATAGCCCTCCCCCTTAGTAGGCATTACAAAAACATCTACCTCTACCTAAGTGTTGAAAGATTTGATTTTCACGGCACTTACCACACCCACACACTTTACTTTTGCGTTGTTTGCCATCTTTGCCCTGCATGGAGAAGGCCTGTCAACCTCGAGCCCTAATCGAAGCATCATAGCTTCGCTCATTACACAGATTTGTGCACCTCCATCAATGTAGGTGTTTCCAACCCTCTTTCCTTTTATGTTTACGTCGACAATTGGAAGGATGTCATCCATGTTGCATCCCGAAATTGCTCCGGCTACCTTTGTTTTGGAGCGTCTTGTACTTACCATTTTAGACCATTGTCGCCTTACTTTTGGTGCAAGATGTAGCAGCTGTGGCCATGTAATCTTTGGTCCTTGCTCTGCCACATCCAATGTTAGATCATAAGGCTTAGAAATTTCCCCTAGATGGAAGTTGGTGATGCCCAATTTCCGTCGTGGCCTGGATGGCCTCTTGCTAGTCTCTCCTCTCATGCTTCTCTCATCATCTGATTGTGTAGCCTTCTCCCTCCTAGCTCTTTTCACAGTCATGTCTTCAAGTGGTTCTAAAAAGGTTACCTTGTCCTTACCCTTGTCCCTCTCCTTTGCTCTAGGTGGATCCACTACTACGGCTTTTCCTTTCTCTTCTAGCCTTATGATGTTTACAGGGCGATCAGGTGGTGGGGCTGGTGGAAGAGGTGGAATGGATGCTTGTAGTGGTGTCTGGGGTGGACGTAGAATTTGTGTTGGTGGGGTTGGTTCTCGGGGTGGGGGTGTTCTTTCTCTAGGGGGTGACAATTGGTTCCTCCTACCTCCTCTATTATAGTTTTGTCGTGGTTTGGGACAGTAGTACATACCATGACCGTCTTCTCCGCAGTTGTAGCAATGATACTCCCTGTTTTGTCGTCGTGCTCTTCTAGGGTCTTGATCTCTTTCTTGACTCCTCCCTTGTTGTATTAAGTGGACAGAAAAATTCTACAGTTGGTCAGTAATATGGGCCAACATATCTTGTTGGTCATCTCTTACCCCAAGAGCCGGTGGTGGTGGTGGAATGGTGGTTGTCGTAGTTGTTGGTCGACGTGATGTTGCTTTTTTTGGTGACTCGGTTTCTTTGGCTTTCATTTGCAGCTTCTTGTCCTTAAGGCGAGCAATCTCAACGGCTAACTCGTACGTAGCCGGGAATCTACCTTTCACCTTCTCCTTGAGAAGCGGCCATAAGCCATGCGTGAACCGATCTTTTTTTAGGAAATCAGGTGCAGCTTCCCCCCTTGCCAATGACTCAACCCACCGTTCCCACAAATCCACAAATTTGGACTCATAGGTGGCATATTCTAAAAGACCCTCCTGCTTCAAGTCTCTCAACTTGTCCCACAACTTTTCTGAAGTGGTACCTCCCCCAAAGCACCTCTTAAAAGCGGTTTTTAAGGGTTTCCAGTCATCTTTGGTTGCTTGTGGAAGTGCATTGTACCATGATCTAGCCTCTAGCTTCATGAGATGCTTAAAGATTCTAACACGGGATTCATTCGTATCTTTGTTGCTCACTACACATGCTACTTCAAAGTCATCTAGGAAGTCTGTTACCAAATCCTCCCCCTTCTTTCCTTTAAATGTTGGAAATGCTACACTTGCCATGATTACTGAGAAAGAGCTAGAAAGACACACTGCTTAACTTGCAAAAGTTTTTTTTCTTCTTTACAAGGAGGCATGTATACCCTCTTATACTAGGGCATAGATTAAAAATTCAAACGGTACATTGCCTTGTACCAAAGGTAAGACAAATGGTTGATCTGATGCCAAAACCTCAAAAAACCGCTCCCCACCCAGCATGGTGTCAATGACGTGCTGGTAGTAAGCCTTCAAATCCAGTATTACCTTGATTGAGCGTACACGTGTTGGTATGTGTGATCTGTCTTGAGGTAGGTTGTACTGATTCATGTGAAGCTTAGAGGTGCTTAGTCACTGTCCAAGCTTGTGGGAGAGGGTGGTGTTCTTTCCTGAAACAAACTCAGTAGATCCCTAGTTTCTCTAGTGAGAGTGTGAGCCAATGATTCCGTTATCTGTGTTGCAGCATCAGGTGCGACTTGAAAACTGACTGTGATAATTACCTCGGTGACTTGAGTTACCCGATTCTCAAAGTAGAATAGTGTTGATTCTCTATTGTGTAGAGCTCCTTCCATTTTGTTGTTGTGGGTTGGTTGTAGGTTGCGGACATGGTTTCGACCTTCTCCTTCTTCTTCTTGGCACTTGGCCTATGTATATCCACTCGGTTTGGCGTGTTGGTTGACTCTCCCACTGCAAATCGATTACCGTTACGCCTGGCACTCGATCTTCGATGGAGATGCGGAGGTCGTCTATTTGTGCTTGGAGCTCTTCTTCTTTTGTCGTCCAATCAGAAAATCCTGCTAGCCATTCATCCATTCACAATAGTTTAGGGGTTTCAGTCTTGTAAACTGAAGGGTTTCATGAAAAGATCCTCAGTGGGGGCACCAAATGACGGGAGCAAAGCGAACCCCGAACCCCGACGGCCTCTAAAACACCGGGGACCGAATGGCGCGCCTCAAGCCTATCATGGTAAAGCAAACAGGGGGCACCACCTAGCTTCAGCGGCTAGGATGCAAACAACACACCACCATAACAAAGTTTTCAACCAAGAGAGATGGATGCTTGGGAGCAATGATGAAGAGGAAAGGGAATGAGATCAAGTGAGAGGGAGAGAGAGAGAGAGAGAGAGAGAGAGAGAGAGAGAGAGAGAGAGAGAGAGAGAGAGAGAGAGAGAGAAGAGAGAGAGAGAGAGAGAGGGAGGGAGTATAGCGGCTTAGTACTTAGGCACCACAAAAGGATGGCGAATCCGCACACTCCAAAAACAAACCCTTCACACATACACAAGACTAGGTGGCGATTCCGCACACCTCACATGGGCAAAACATTGCAAGAAAACATACTCACAAAACCTCAAGCTTTATTTAGAGAATAAGGCGATGAAATGGGGAGCATAGGGTAGGGGAATGAGAAGGGAGAGAGTGGTAGAGCACATGGCGGATAGGTGGGAGTTGATGGCGAAGACTTGGACGAGGGTTATGGCCATCATCCTTCATTTAGTTGCCCTTCATCTTCCATAGCCAAGGGTGTAGAGGTCATGCTTAAGACGAGCATGGTGATTGCGGTGATGGTGATGGTGTGGGTGTGTGTGTGTGCACTAGGCACACACAGTGCATAGTGTACTCTTTGGTGATGTTGTGTGTATTTAGTGTGATGGTGACCCCTCTTTATATAGGGGAGGAGGGGGGAGGAATTCTAGAATTTAGAAATGAAGAAATCATTATCTACATAGGCCATGTGACTATGGGCCCCACTTGTCTGGCTGTGTGTATATGTGCCAGAACAGCAGTCTCATGAGAGAGAGACTAAGAGAGAGAGAGATGGGGTTGATGAAAAAAAAGTGAGAGGTGACATGGAGAATAAAGTAATTACAAGAGGGGAGAGAGGGGAGTGTGTTCGGAGGTGAATCTGTGTGTAGATGTGTGTGAACACAAGAAAAATCAGGTAACCACCGGGTGGGGATGGGTCTGTGGACACCTTTTTCAGTGAAACTGAGTGTGTGTGAGTGTGGGGGAGGTTATTTAGCTACAAGACAAGAGACATGGTGCCCTTTAGAGAGAGAGGGGGGTATTTGGGTCATGGGATATGATAGGAGAGAGAAAGAGGGGTTGGGGTATACTATTTTGGAAGATAGGGTAAGTTGCATGTGAGTTAGGGTGCATTATTGGTGAGTTATAATGCATTATTGGTGAGAGGTGGGGCAGCTTGAGGGGAGAGAGAAAGGAGAAAGGACAAGAGGAAGAGAGAGGGGGTTGACCTTTTGAGTGGAGGAGAGGAAAAGGGACACAGGGCAGGGCAACAGTGAAGAAAAAAGGAGGCAAGGTGGGGATGGGCTACCCCGCAGGCATGAGGTGGCCTATTTTACCTTTCTTATATATTTACATAATCATACTTTATTTTTTTCTTACTTTTTCCAATGACTTTTATCAATCCCTCCCTAAGAGGGGGTTTTCATGGGGTGGGGACGAGAGAAGAGGGGTATGGGAGCTTGGCTTGTGAAAAGCCCCTATCAGCGCGTTGTGGTAATTTGTTAGATCCTGTGGTCTTTTGACCAACCACTTCTGCCTCCACTTGGGGTGGTCATCGACAAGCACTTGAGCTTCTTCCACTGTGAGTGCAATGCCCTCGTAACCCCCTTCTTTGTTTTGTGGAAAGGCTGGCCGCATCTTTTCTTTCCACAAATTCGCTTCATGGCATAGCAGAGGAAACGGGAGGTATTCATGGCCAAACCCTTCCACGTGCTCTTCTGGTTGTAAATATGCCAGGGCTGCTGACTCCAGTATCTTCTTTTCATAGAGCATATATTCCTTGGATGGCCCCTCTGGCATGTCCTGAATGCTTTCACTGAGTTCCTTTCGTATGTCCAGATCGGGTCCTTCAAATTCCTGCTCCTGTTGCCCTTGGTGTGAGGTTCCTCTCGCATGGTGTCCAAGCAGCAGTTGCGGTTGAGTCTGTGCCTTGTTTGCTTTGATCTGCTGTTGGACAAGCAGATCTTCTTGTTCCTTTAGCAATGTGTCACGGATCTGTCTTTGAATCTGGAGTTCAGCGCTGGCTTGAGCGAGTTGCTGCTCCACTTCTTTTAATTTTAACTCGTTTGCCGCTATCTGGGCCACCGTTCCTGATACGAGCAGCTGTCTTTGAAGCCTTTCTTGCTCTAGCTCTGCTTTTAGCACTGCTATAGTGTTCGCTGCTGTGGCATTGTCAGATGTGGAGACCAATGCTCCAGCAGGTTCCTGATTAGTCATCAAAGCCGTCAGAGTGCCCTTGACAGTGCTGTAGCTGGAGTTGCTAAGCCTTTGAAATCTTGCACTTTCGTAGGCAAGCTGCTCTATCGCTTTTTGCACTCTGGCCGTCAGCTCTTGGCACTCTTTCTCTTTGGCAATCAGGTCTGTCCTGACGTCCACCAAATCTTTGATCAGAGACTGAGCCTGCTATCGCTCAAGGTCTCTTTCCTCCGTTGCGCGTTCTAGTTGTGTTCTTCGGCTGTCTAACTCTCCTTGCCCTGATTCTTGCTTTTGTCGGGCTTCCTATACCTTCCTTTCTTTTTTAGTCAGCACCACATATTGACACTTGAAGTGCCGTTCTAACTCTCGCAGTGTTTGCTTGTAATCAAATCCAGTCACTGCTTGGCATGCTTCTTGGTATCCGATGGATTATGTAGGTAGTAAAGATTCCTTTTGCGAGGTTGAAGGGGGAGGAGTTGGATGTTTTTTGTTCGATGGAGAAGGGGGAGGAGGTGGAGATTTGGGTGATGGCGGAGGTGATTTTCTAGGAGAGGGAGGAGGCCGACTCGATTTTTCTCGCACATGTCTCCTTTTGGAAGTTTCCTCGCCTTGTTGCGAAGCAGATGCTTCCGCTTTCCTTTTCTTTAGAATCCTGATTATTCTTTGGCAGGTGAGATCCGCCGCGCGTCGTGCTTCAAGATTCCTATCTCTCTGGATCTGCTTAAGCTGTTCAGCCTGATTCTGCTCTTCAGCCGCGACTTTTTCCTTCGTTTGTTCCGTGGACTGTGAGGATATGTCCACTTCAGCAGCCTTTTGTTCTGCTTCCAGTCTTTGCTTCTCAGCCCGTAGGCGAGTTTCATTTTCTATCCTTTCTTGCCTTTCCCTTTCTAATCTTCTTTTTTGTGCCTGTTGCGTTTCCACTACTCGAGCCTCTCTGTCAGCGCGCAATTTGGTGCGTCTATCTTCGACTCTTTTCTGGGCTTCCGCATATGCTTTTTGCATGTCCGATTGCGGTATTGCACTTCTCTCTCCTCGTTTTCTCTCAAGCGTCTTTGTTGAATCTTCCTCCTCACTTTCCTCAAACTCTGAAGGAACTTTATCTTTAGACTCTTGCGACTTCCCTTCGTCATCTGTCTCCGTTTTCTCTTCATCACTATAACTTTTATTGGTGGCCTTTGCTGAGCGCGATGATGTAGCACCAGGTGTTGTCCTTATAGAGTGTGAAACCAGCTTAGCTTTCTGGATCAAGGCCGTTTGTGAGCTGGCTGCTAGCAAATCCTCGATCATTACCAAATCCTGGTATGCTATTCTGGTTAGCATCGGCCCTGCACTCATGTAGGTTTTGTTTTTTGCCGAGCTTTTCAAATTTGCTTCGACCAAGCTTTCCAAGATGTAAGAACCATAATCGCATCGGATGGTTCTGTTTTCGGATGTTGCTAGAGCCATGGCCACTGCAATGTGCAGGATTGGCTCTGTGTAGCGAGGAGGCTTTTGAACTCTGAAATGTTGAGATATCAATCTCATCGGCAATTCCAGCTCTCCGTAGATCATGTCAGTGTATTTGTATTTGTTCCCCTTCGCTTTGAAGAATGCCTTCTCATTGTCTAGTGACTTTGTCTTTGCTAACAAATCGTGTTGTCCGGAGAGGAAATGCAAGGCTTCATTGATGATCTCCTTCGTGATCTTTACCTTAACCTTTGACCCATCTTTGTCTGTGAGCATTGCCTGCCCATCATATTGTATTGATCTCATGAGTTCGTGGGCCCTCATGTAATCTGTTCCCCATGGCTGTAATCTGAAAAATTGTTCCAAGTGTATCGCCCGCACAGCCTCTATTACTTCCGGGTTTTGGTGGAGAGTCCATATCTTCCGTGGCATGATAGTTGTCTTTACCAAGTCGCCATCAACATCCTTAAACTTCGAGATGAAGATGTGGGCAAGGATTTGAGCCAGTATTTCATCCGAGATGTGATCCTTCTCATTTGTGGCAAGCTCCTCCACTTCATATGGTGCTGCTGTCCACTGCATGTCTTTCTTTGGGCGAGGCATTCTGTGTCAGGAGAATCATAAGCTGTCAGGATTTGCTTTTCGCAATCAATTGCATTTAGACTTTTTAGTAAAAACAGTTCAAAAGTTAAAACTGATCATAACTTGAAAAAATTTCATCCATTCTTGTCCATATTCCACCAGTGGGACTAGGAAGGCTAGAGCTATGACTGATAAAAATTTGTGCTAGTTCTGGATCTTAGGTACACCGATCGTGATCGTAGTATAGAGGCCAAATTTGGATTTGATCATATGAGTGGGTTGCTGATAGTTGGAGGGTCATTTTGGTCCACTCTGTGTGTCTTTTGGACCACTTTTGAGTTTATAGGTCCCATTTCTGGGTTACAAGGGAGTTTTGGATTACACTCTGATTTTTTGTGAGTTATTGATGTCCAATTGGCTTGAAACTTGGATGGTGACTTGAACAAGATGTGTACAAGGGATCTGATAGGTTTTGGTCAAATTTTGGATTTGAGGTACACCGATCGCGATCGTAGTATAGAGGCCAAATTTGGGGGAAACTAGATGGTCATGATCTCCTATGCTTGCCTAGCTCACTGATGATTTATTTTCAAGTTTGGACTTAAAATGAACAATTTAGAGCAATTTTTCACTATTTGACCATATTTTACTAAGTCCAACCACATTTGGTTTTCCTGATGAATTTTGGTTGGATCCTTGAGTTAGTTGAAGTTAGTTCTGGACCTCCCACTGCTCCCATGATGTTTTGCTACTATCAGTCTACTCCATTGTCTGATTTTGACCTTATCAGGCACTTTATACCCTGTCTTAGGAGGTTTTCCAGATTTGTGCATTTTTCAGGCATTTCTTGGATATCCATGTGATGTTTCAACATCCATAAGTGATCCTCGGCTCCAATTCTAGCTTTGTGTGATCAGACGAGACTGAAATTACCATATTTGTACTTGTAGGAGATATTGAGATCCATCTGAGATTTTCTGCAACTGTCCTGACCCTTAGTCGGACAAGTGTTCCTTCCAAACCATCCATCATCATTTTTAACCAGATTTGGGTAGTTGTAGGTCAAATTTTCCCTTTTGGGTTGTGTTTGACAAATTGGGCCCATTCTATGAGCAAAATTTGTGCATTTTCCTTGAAAATTCAAGAGGTGTACTTTTAACCGAGTTCCAAGCATGGGCCAACTCAAAAGTTGCAAAACCTACAAGTGGGGGCATCGATCGCGATCGTACCATGGAGGCCAAATTTGGTTTTGACACCAACAGGTTGTAGGCGAGGTTGAGGGGAGGTGTTTTGCAAAATTTATCCCAGTTTTTGTCAGGGAGGTACACCGATCGCGATCGGTGTACCATCACCAAATTTTGTTTTGACCACATGGCTTTGTTCCTGACCTTGTGGGGAGCACACTGATGTGTTCTGTGGCTGAAAAAAGTTCTGTATGGAAGCCTCTAAGGGCCCTCGACCTCTTTGACCCAATCCGACTTTGATTCGATCCTTTCGCCCGTTTGTGCAAAGATTCGCGCTTGCATGCATAGTAGACTTGATCTTTACTTAATAGGGAACATACATGTGAAATTTGGTGTGAAATGCTGGCTCCAACCGTCCGTACGGGGCAGAAACGTGGCAGCTCTCTCTAGGTCAAAAAATCTCTCTCCTTCTCTCTCAAAAGGTGACAATGAATCAATGAGCTAGACTTTGGCCTACCTGATCTATATCTTCCCGAGATTTTCATAACACATGGTTTTTCTCACCATTGATCCTGATTTAATCTGCGTACCACTTGTGGGTCGAACCGCTCATCATTCTGGCGTTGTATGACCGTTTGATGCGTTTTGGACGAAATGTAGTCATGATCATTGAGGCCGAAATTTGACATCTTCAGATTAGCTTCATATCTTCCATGCTTGATAATTTTATCATGATACTTCGGCGTTTGCTTCCAGAACTTGATTCCGACACTTGTGATCGAGATTTTTTTTGAATTTTAGATGTTTTATTAACGAAAATCAAACACAATAAAATGAAAATACTTATTAACTGGCGAAAATTTAGCCAAAATTATTATACCCACCCCTAAGCATATATTTTCTCTAGAAGCATCCCAATGCTCCGGATTTGTCATTACAGCTCATTATTATGCTAGTCGGATGATACAGCAAGGAAACTGCTAAAAATGCCAGGTTTTGATCAAATTTGTTCAAAATTGAACTCTAAATAATGAAAAAAACACACACATTATGTAAATATATACACATTGGACCTCTTAATGGGCCTGACTGTTACTCTTCCCTTCCTTGTCCGAGTCGTCCCGGACGAAGGGTGGTGCATGTGCATGGGTTTTGAACTCTGTGTCGATGCATGGCCGTGTCATGTGGCCCTATTCTGATGTTTGAGACAATGCGTTGGGTAACAATATGCTCTGCATGATGTGGGAACTGAATGTAGTGTTCAGTGGCTTTTGATGGTGAGGGTAGATGTTTATGGAACATGAGAGCTTGCAGTTGAAATGCTGTTTCCTTGATTGTGGGTGTTGTGCCGGCAACTATTTTTGGAACCCATTTATATGTAGTTTGCTGTATCGTTACCGATTCTGCTCTAGTTTTGACCGGTTTCTAGTGCCATTTGGAAGATTCAAGCTTCGTGTTTTGAGTTTTGGTGTTCCTTTCGAGCTCTGGCATTTTAGCGTTATCCATTTTTGGTTGCCATTTCCACTTGGAAGTAGCTTCTAAAGGTTTTGGAGATGATTCTACTTCCGTCAGGAGTTTGCCCTTAGGTAGCCATATCTTGCTCGGTTTGTTGGCCAGCAATGATTTCCTGATCCAGACCTTCTGAATAACCTTTGGGGTTGTTTTTGGCTGAATAGCTGGTTGCTTATTGTCAATGGGGATACTTGGCCACGAGTGATCTGTTTTTGCGAATGGAGTCATGTACACGTTAGAGTCGTGTGTGTACCTTAACGCATGTTTTGACCATTCGGTGACTGCATTGTACGTTCTCATCCATGGAACTCCTAAACATATTGATTCTATGATTTCTCCGTCTTCCATTACGAAAAATTGACGAGGGCAACTATTTCCATCAAGATTGATTGGTAAGTTTACTATTCCCAGTGTTGGCATTTTTGCACCGTTTGCCGCTCGTAGATCACGTGTGGATTGCACGAGTGGTTTATCTGTAAGCATCCTGTAAGTGGAGAAGTTGACCACATTCACTCTTGCACCTGTGTCAATTAATGCTCGCTGATACCTGCCATGCGGGAGTTTGACATTGATTCGAACATCAATTCCTGTTTCCCATTGCTTATCAGTTTGAATGATAGATAAAGGAATTTGAGCCGTGTCCGCTGGTGTAGGAATTAGTTGTTGTTGTAATGCTTGTTTTCTTTTTAAAATCCTGACTTTGGCCTCCTCGTGCGCTTGAGCTTTTGTTTCTTTTGCTTTGTTCTTGCGCTCCTTCGCATCGTATATTTTGGCATGCATTTCTGTGGTTAGTGGAAAGTTGTATTTCTTTAGTCTGCAACCACTAATCCAGTTAGGCATTTCCTCTCCCTCTAATGTCGCAAGTTTGATGGCACCGCTAGATGATATGTCATGAATCACGTAGGGTCCATTCCCTTGCTTTTTGAGTTTTCGGGAATGTTGTTTTAGGGTATACATTAAAACGTAATCCCTAGTAGCAAATTCCTTGCTGATTACGTGTTGATCAAAGAATGATTTCATGTTTCATTTTTGTGCGTAGATTGACGCAACTACTCTCAATCTAGTTTCATCCAGTTTTTCTAGGACATCTACCTGATTGGATAATTCATGGCCTGTCCATTCTAATTGTTTAGCGACTCGAAGTGTGGGAATAAGGAATTCAAGTGGCAAAATCGAGTCTTGCATTCCATAAACCATGTTGAATGGAGTTGTTCTGATGGATGTTTTGTAAGCTACGTGATACGCCCATAAAGCTAAATGCAGCAACTCTCGATTCGCCGTCAATTTTGGTAAGAATTGTCACCAAAATTTTATTCGTACTTTCTGCTTGGCCGTTCTCTTGTGGGTGATAGGGGGAGGACTTCCTGTGAATTACCATGAATTCGTCCAATAGGAATTCGATCACTTCATTGATGAAGTGAGTGTCTCTATTGCTCACGAGCTCAATTGGTAAGCCATATCTGGTGAAAATGTTATCGTACAAAAACTGTGCTGTCGTTTTTGCATCATTTCTGACTGTTTCTTTAGCTTCCACCCATTTTGTTAGATAATCTGTTGCCACTATAATGTATTGAGCGTGCGTTTTATACCCCGGAGGCGTTATCGGTCCTACAAAATCTATTCCCCGTTTCGCAAACGCTCTTGCCCCTATCATTGGCCTTAAGGGCATATCGTCTCCCGCTCTCAGAATTTTCATTTTCTGGCACTCATCACATCGTTTCACAAACTCTTCAGCATCCATGAATAGTGTAGGCCACCATATGCCCGCAATAAGAATTTCTTTGGCCGTTTTGTCAGCTGAGAAATGTCCACCAGCTTGTCCGTTGTGTGCTTGCTCTAAGATAGGAATGTATTCCTCTTCAGTCACGCACATTCTCAATTGATGGTCCTTTCCCCTCTTGTAAAGAGCGTCCTCAATCAGTACATAGTTTTCTGCCTCTTTCATGATTGTTTTGATTCGTGATCTACTCATCCCCTCAGGCAGGATCCTGGTGGTGAGGTATTCAACAATGTAGTTACTCCATCGGGGTGCTACAAACAATCTGAATAGAGTCGCGTGTTCTATTGGCTTTTGAAGCGTGCATTTGAAACAAGATTTGACATGCATATGAACACTATGTTGCATTTTTGGCCAATACACACCCGCTCTCATCAATCTCTGGTACATCTGTGCATGTCCATTGTGAATTCCCGTTGTTTGTACATGAGCCTGGTTTAGGTACAATTCCCATTCGTCAGATTCAACACAAAGACTAAGGATTCGATCCGTTCCTTGTTTATATAGCCTGCTCGCCAACATTACCAATGATCTGGATGATGCAATGGTAGATGGGTGTCTTGTCATATTCAAAGACCCGATAGTCAGCAAAGGAATTAAGTCCTCGCTCCATCTTGGAACCATTTCTATGTTGAAAAGATATGCATTTGGCATATCATCGTCAACTCCTACAGGGTTTTCTCCATGCATCATCCTAGATAAATGGTCCGCTCTTTGGTGTGTTGTACCTTTCTTGACCACTGCTGTAAAATAAAACTCAAGCAGTATGATGAACCATCGAACAATCCTTCCCGTACTGCAAGGTTTGTTTACTAAGTACAGCAGTGCTTGGTGAGCAACGAAGAATACAAATTTATTGGAAATTAAGTAGTGTCTAAACTTTTTCACCGCATAGACCATACATAATCCCTCCCTTTCGGTTGTCGTGTAATTCTTCTCTGCATTGTTCAATTATCTAGTGGAGTAACTTATTGGAAAATCCATGTTGTTCTCTTCAGGTTGTGCAAGTATGCATCCTATTGCATACGCTGATGCATCCACGTGAATGTGAAAGATCTTTTCCCAATCCGGAGCTTTCAATATTGGAGCGGAAATTAATCACTACTTCAACGTTTGAAAAGCTTCCTCACACTCTTCTGTCCACTCAAATTTAGTTATCAGCGCGTAAAGTGGTTTTGCAATTATAGAGTATGAGTAGAGAAATCTACGATAATACCCACAATGACCCATAAATGCCTGTATCTCTTTCACCCTTACTGGTCGTGGTAGATCAACAATGATGCTGATCTTCTCCATGTCTGTCGAAATCCCGTTTTTGGACACTATATGTCCCAGTATTTTTCCTTGTCTTACCATGAAGACGCATTTTTCTGGATTCAGGTAAATCCGATACAGCCTGCATTTTTCGAACACCTTGGTCAAGTGTTCTATGTGCTCTAGTCTTACAAGTCATCCATGTAAATTTCTAAGAATTTTCTTAGATATTCTTTAAAAGCATGACCCATTAGCCTCCGAAATGTAGTTGGTGCATTGGTTATGCCAAAATCCATTACTCGGAATGCAAAAATACCCCATTCAGTTGCGAAAGCCGTTTTGTGCTGATTCTCTGGCTTTATTGTGAGTTGGTTGTAACCCGAAAATCCATCTAAGAAGCTGTAAGCCTCTTTGCCTGCTACCCTTTCTATTACATGACCAGTAATGGGTAGGGGATAGTTGTCTCGAATTGTAGCAGCGTTTACTTTCTTGAGATTGACACACACTCTCAACTTTCCATTTTTCTTCGCGACCACCACAATTGGTGAAACCCAATCGGTGTGCTCAATTTTGTAAATAAACTCTGCCTCCTTAAGTTTATCTATCTCTTCCTTGATCTTTTTAGCAAATATTTCATTGTAAGTATAGGGACGTTGTCTGCTGGGTTTCGCGTCATTCTTAAGGGGTATCGTGTGTTGATAGATACTAGGATCCACCCCCTTAAGATCTTTGTACGACCACGCAAACACATCTATATATTGTTTAAGAGTAGCTACCAAAAGCTTTTCCTCTTCATCAATAAGATCCGTGGAAATATATGCAGGTTTTGGATCTTCTCCTGGCTCCGCTAGATCTATTCGTTTGTCTTTTTCCGGACCGTCGTACGATGTACCCGGTTCTTTCAATTCCCTCATAGATTGTTGCACTATGATTTTCCTATCTTGTATGGTATATTTCTTATAATGGGATGGTGCATCTATCTTGTCATAACTCGTGTCCTCATTTGTTACAAAGTCGGTCGTCCATATGTCTCTAAGGGTTCGCTTGAGCTTGTTGTACTCTGTTTTGGTCATTCCGGACCCTGTTTTTCTTTCCTTTTGTGACTTAGTCATCTGCTTTTCGTGTCTGTTCTTCTTGTTGTTTCCCATGGTTTAGTTTTGGTAAACCCGCTAGTGACCTCGTCTTGACATAATCCTCAGCTTTGACAAGCTTTAGATATCCCATTCTGTCATTCACAAGAGGCATCGGATTATGCTTATTTGCCCTTGATTTTTTGGCTCTCTTGGATTTATACCGCTCCTGTCGACTAGGTTTTTGGTTATGAAACTCGTAAAACCTATCCTCTCTCATCCTGTATTTTCCGTTCGTCTCTGGTGCGCTTGATCTTTCATCATCAGCCTCTATCAGTTGGTTTTCATTGTCCATTGATGGAAGGTCACAGCATAGTGAATTCGTGAATTCCTCTTCTGTTTGAATCCTATCGTTCACTACAGATACCTCATCAGTTATTCGTTTACACCCAGTCTCACGTGGAGGTTCCTCCTATTCCTCGTTCTCTGATCCCAACTCAAGGACAACGCTAGCCATTTGCAACGTCACTAGGTCGTATCCTTCTTCACGACAAAATTTCGTAGGTATGCATTCGTTAACACATACGTCTAAGGTTGACAATATTTGAGTCCACACGAATGGCTCAAATAAATGTTCCGGGAAATGTTCTGGGAAATATGCCTCGTCTTCGACGGATCTTTCCAGAACGCATTCCTCTCGGATTATCTCACCACAATCGTATGCTCCACACATCCAGGCATGCGCTTTTGTTTGCATCCACGCATGTATTTCTTTTTCATTTACATTGGTAGAATTAAATTCTTGCGCTGGTGTTTTCGCAACGTCTCTATAGCTGTGATCCTTCATGTTGATTTTCGTTATTAGTTCTTCGTGCCTTACGTAGATTTGATCGTAACCCCAATCCTGTATCATTTTGAGTTGACGCATGAATGGTCGTCCCAAAATAATGTCAAAGTTGTTCGTTTTTCCGAAATCCACCACGGCAAAGGTGTGCTCATAGTTAATTCCACACGGAGTTACAATTATTCGGTCCAGGATCCCCAACCGCCTCTCTACATACCCAGCTGCAAGTTGCAGTTTCATTCTAGTTTTCCTGAGAGGTGGACGGCCCCACTTCTCCCAGATTTGCTTTGTAGCAATCGCCACTCCAGCTCTACTGTCTAGGATAGCTATTGTTGTTATATCCTGATACTCAAGAGGTAATGTTGTGTTACCCTCCTCTCCTTCGCAGTAATCTCCGACCTTGTTTATGGGCACTGGTTGGGCTTTGGGTTGACTTCCCCGTTTGTTTTCTTCTCTCAGAGGGTTTGTCGAAAGAGGAATCTTTACTCCCTTGTGCTCCATATGTTTTGCCATATCTTCTCACAAATGTGGTTTGACTCTCAAGAGTTCAGACAGCGTGATGGTGCATGTTATAGGTGTCAATAGCATCTCTTGAAGACTGTTTGAGTCAACCATATTTGGAATAGTTCTCATCTGGGATGGAACTAACCTTATCTCCGATTGTGCCTCATGTTCACCTATAAATGAAGGCAGGGTTTTCAAGGATTGGGCTTTGCTTTGCACCAAAATTTCCATTCCCGCATCCCCATACAACGATTGTATATCGGCTGGAAAAAATCTGTTATCCATGTTAATTTTAGGAATTGGAGTAGATTGTAACGTCGTGCTTCCATTCTTTCTGTTTCTAATGGTTTCCCATAAGTGTTGTGGCCATTGTTCTTCAATCTCTGGAATTTGCATCATCGTCATTGACTTAGCATCATCAATTGTGTTTGGCACAACTCGATGATCCAGTGGCAATACTGTTTTAGGCTTGGGTTCGTTTAATCGTTTTGGTTCATTGATTTTTAGTTTTTATCGCTCTTTGTGAATCAATACTTCTTGTTATGGGGTTCTAGCTATCTCAGGTTCCATCATCGCCTGGGCTATCTCAATGACGTGTTTACACATTTCCAAATGCTTCGTTTTCACTTCTGGTTGAGGGTAAGTCAACCATCTCTACTCTAAGGTTTGGTTTGTTTTTAGCCTTGCTTCGTATGCTTGTAATAGAGCATCTAACAGCTCTAGCACTTTGTCAACCAAGACTGATCCTCCTAAGGACGCTTTCCTCGGTTTGTTGATGGCCTCAATTGTCTTACTCTCTCTCTCTCTCTTGTTTGAGTTGTTCCCTTGTTTCATGAAACTCGTTTTGCATGGAAATTTGCGTTTTCAACCTTCTCGTTTTCATTCTGTCTCGTTTTGCCTTCCAAGATTTTCGCTGAGTTCCAACGGATAAACTCTCATTTTTTGTTGGTATGGGCAACTCGACCTTTTCCTCCAAAGTTTCGTTTTTTCCTAAGTCCTTGGTTTGGGCTCTGGTTATCGCGTTGATTCGGATCATGGGATCGGTTTCTAATCCGCTGCTAGCACTTGTTATCACCCCCACAATATTCATAGTCGCTTTTCCCTTGTTGTCCGGATTCTTCAGGAAATCTGGTAATATGTGATTAACGCCACATCCATCGCAAAACCCAAAAATTTTCACTCTTTCGCCCTTGAAAGGATAGTTACGCTCCCAATGATCCGTACTTCAACAGCTATAGCACTGTCCAATTGTTGGTTGATTTTGAGGAGGTGGTCCCATAGGTTGTCCTGCTCTATTGGGATATCCTCTTGGTTTGTAATTTTGGTTCACAATGAACATTAATGTTCTCTCGTCTACTAAATATTGATCTCTTGAAGGTTGTGCTATATACGTTGGTGGTGCTATACCCTTACTATTTTCCCATGGTTGCTATGCTTTGTCTGCGTATATTTGTGATTCGGGTTCAGTTGCATACGGCTCATTTGGTTCCTCGTAATAAGACACTTGAAGTGTACTATTCGTTCCTGGTGATTCTTCACAAGGTTGAGCGTATCTAATCATGGCCCTATTTTCATGTGGTAATGGAGATTGTTGACCCAACACAGGTTGAGGTCTGTCTACTCCCGCTACCAAATTCATATTTGGTCCAACTTGATACCTTGGAGGAGGTGGTTGGGATGGTTCTGTTGGAGGTCCATACGGTCTTTCCATCATAAAATTTTTGTTATAAAAACACTCTTCAGTGCTATGATTCGTCCATTTCTGCTCTATGGCACACCATTTCAGTACTCGTCCACTCACAACTGGAGCTTTAGGCTGTTGTGTGCACCATGGCATCGGATGATCCCCCCCGCATGCGTCACACTTCCTCGTCTGAGACTGTCTCATCACCGAATTTGATCTCACATGTTGTTGCATTCTCTTTGTTACCTCCTCTATCAATTGATCAGCTGTCGGCATCAAGGATGCCTGAGCATCTTTCTTGGTAGAGGGTTCGCTCTTAATCGATGAAGAGCCATTGGCTATTGAATCAGTATCCTCGGACACTTCCCCATATGCTTTGTAGTTGTCGACAAGATATAATGCTTCCCTGGTAACCTGCTGAAATGTGCTACAGGCCTTCAAGTGAAAGTCCTTTTTCAAGGTTTCATTCTTAAGTCCTTCAACAAAGAGCACACACAATCTCTCGTCCTGTGGTAATTCTCTTCTCGGGCATCTCTCAATGTATTGCTTGAATCTCAAGGTCGCTTCCTTCACTTTTTCATTCTCCCTTTGTTTAAAAGCATATATCTGCGATACAGTATTATGCTTTATACCTCGTTTTGAGAGTTCTTCTGTGAACTCACGCAATACATGTTCAATATTCGGAAAAATTTCAGGGTTTAAAGGTTGAAACCATGTTAAGGCCGTCCCTTCCAAGGTTAGCCCGAATTGAGTATGGAAATCAGTGATATGTTCCGCTCTTAAGACTTGTTTGAAAAGAGATACATGGGCATATGGATCCCCCGAGCCGCTATACTTCTTTGGCATGCACTTCGCTACTTGGGATGGTCTGATCCGTCTATGGTCTGCGGTCACTCTCATGGCTCCCATGTCCCGACTTAATCGTTCTCATACATCAGGGAGGTCGTAGGTTGCTCTCGTTGGCTCACCCGCCCCAAATCTACTACTAGGAGGCAAATGTGATGGGATGGCTGCAAATGTCGGACCTACAGCCGTATGTGTAGAGATAGGAACCGTACTACTTTGATTCATAGCCCTCGATTCGCTGGAATGTAAAGTTTCCATGGGGATTGGCATCGAATAATGAGGTCGACTGAAAGAATCAGCTACATGAGTCCTCCCTCCGCCTGTGGTTAACGGTTCTGGCACAACAGCTGTAGGTGCTATTCTAAGAGGGCTTGGAGTTTCATAGTAATGGTGAAGTGGTCCCCCAAAGTACGTATAACCCTCCAATTCTTTTTTGTCGATTGCTGCATATCGTCTTCCATACTTGTCATATGCGGCAATTTTCATTTCCGCTCCCTCGGTGTAGGTGAAGACATAAAGTCTTTTCCGCTCAGTCATCTCCCCAACGTAGGGATCCTCACATCTATAATAGAGATCTTGCTCTCCATTATTATACTTGTATAACCCCAGGTAGACATTATCCGTGTTGATTCGCATAGAATCGTTTTCTCCACTTAATTTCATATTCGGTAAGCTCATTGTTGGAGCCCTTTCCTCATGTTCCTCGTCTATTTTGGCTTTTGTGCCCATCAATCCCCACTTGTCTACAATGTTAGGATTTAGGACTACCAAATACATGATACCCTCGTCATCTAGGTACCTGTCTCCGCTATAGCTTACAGGCACTATGTCCCTGAACTCGCTTGGTCTATCTTCTATTTTCACACAGTAGCGGTCCATACCGTCTTTGTATATCTTGGCACCTTGCTTGTTGTCATATTGATACTTGATCAACAACAGCTTTAGCGTGGCCGAGGGGTCTGATGGTTCTGCTGCCATGTTTTCTCTCTCGTTTAGTTTTATTTGCCCCAATTTTTCTATGAAGCACTCAGAAGATCTCTCTGAAGAAGTATCGGAAATGACTTCTTCAAGGATCGGTTCCAATGGGCGTACTATCCCTTGGTTTACACTCTCCTCCGTTGACGCGACACTCGTTTGATCCGCTAAATTTAGGTGTCTGGTGTTGATTTGTTTTCCCGATCTCAAAAACATGAAGAAAGTGGGATTTACTGACCGAATCCAAACCTCTTACCTGGAGATGGAAAAATCTTTCAATTCCGGCGACTGCATGGGCTGTTACTTAATCGGTCTCTGCAAATGAATACACTGGATAGCTATGAGATCACTGTATCATTCCAACTGTTAGCACATTCAACAGTTCAAAATGATCTTAACACAATTTTGCTTGCAGATTATTGACAATATGTCCAATTTGAGTTTTGAAAACTCTTGGTATCCTGTGTAACCTAGGTTTATGATCACGTCAAAAATGAGCTAGATCTGGGCCATAGGTACATCGATCGCGATCGTACTTCTGGGTCCAAATAAGTTGAAACTTTACCAGCTTGTTCACTAGGCTATTTTAAGACTACTTGCGAGACACTTTTGTATTTGGACTCAAAAAAGTCAAGTTTTTATCATTTCTTGGTTGGAAGTGCCTATTTCTCCCATATTTATCAGTTTGACTGGATTTTGATGTTTGATTTGGGATTTGAAGGATACCATGGGTTGTTCTGTGTACATGCTATTCCTCTGTATGGTTCCTTCCCAATTTTGATGTGTTTTGGTCAACTCAAAGTCAATTTCTAAACCAGTTTAGCAATTTTTGACTTGGATCTGTATTCAGGTGGTTTGATAGGTATCTTGAGGTTTCTGGCTCTAGGTCCTTTAGAATTTTATGTTTGTAGACACCCGGGGATTCCACAGATGAAATCTGGTCAAAATTTGGCACTTAGGTACACCGATCGCGATCGTACTTCTGAGTCCAAATCAGACCAAATTTGGCATGCTCGTAGACACTTATGTTTCAAGGCTATGCCCCAAGTCTTTTTGCATTTGGATCACCAAAAGTCAAGATTTTGTAGTTTCTGGGTTTGTCAGGCTAGTTTTACCCAAGTGGCCTGATTCCCTTGATTTTTGATGTTTTTGGGTGTGGTTGCTTTAGAAAAACTTGTTTAGAATCTTATCAGAAAGGCACATGTCAAATCTTTTTCACTTCTGAGACTGAGGTACACCGATTGCGATTGTAGTACCAGAGCCAAATCTGATGAAATTTTGTCTGCTCCCTCTGACAAGTGTTTCCTAGTGTTTTGTGCTACCACTCTATTGTTTGAATCAATGTTAGCCCTATTTGGTCAGATTTTCAGAATTTCAGAGTCTTATGGATTTTTTGGCCAAGGTTATGGTTTTCTGGTTCTTCAACTCTAACTTTTACCCCAATCTGATTGGAATGTGAATTGCTTATCCTACTCCTAAGTACAAAACTGAAAAAAACATAAGAATTTGAATCAAACACAATAAACACGACGGATTTCGGGTGAGATTTTAGTACTCAATCGAATTAGAGAAATTGAAGAGCAAAAATGCTTAAACACGTTCACTCACAGCTCCCTAAATCTCCTAAGAGAGGATCTGGCCGGTCCATTGGCTCTAGATTCCCCTAGGCCCTAAACTCTTGTCTAGTAGTCTAGCTGAGGTGTAAAATGGATTTGTGGATTGATCTTTTTTAAGGAGTCTAACTGCGCACTCGGTCACTCATCACCTAAGATGTATTCCCCGGCAGCGGCGCCAATGTTTGCGGGTCGCCGCGACGGACGTCCATAGCATAGCTCTCAAGCATCAACATAAAATTATCGATACAGGGGAAGCGACTCGGATGAGGCATGGAAACTCACTAGGGTGTCAATCCTAATGAAGTGAGCTCGAAGAGATGCAACTACTAACTCTACAAGCAAATCAATCGCACTTAAGCCAAGTAATCTGCCTATGTCCTTCTACACAGCTCTACAGTCATCACGCCCGTTCACCATGCAGATCATATCGGAATCGCACGAAACTTGAAGGGAAGCTACAGGGGACTATCAAGAACATATCCTATCACTGTCACAGCATTCTGGAGAGGTACAACGATCGCGATCGTTCGTCCCACAGTACGCAAAAACAGTAAACGAATGATCCTAAAGGGTCGTTTTTAGGTCCCTAAAGCCTCTCCTAGGGTCAAAACAATATAAAATACGCATATAAACACTCAAAACAACGATTTAAGGCCTAAACGGACGCGTTTGAAGCCTTCACCGAATCTTGAATGCTTACACTTGAATGAAAGAGCAGAGTAAGAGAAACACAATGCAAGAAACAAAACTGGATTTGGATTATCGTAGCTGCAATGGCAAAGATTACAAGTTTGAACAAGAAGGAGATCTCATTCGTACACTGTCTTCTCAGTTTTTCCTCCAAAAAAGATTATCCCAAACTTACAGAAAATGACCTTTATAGATTAGGTCTTTGCAAAAATGGCTTGTTTGGTCGTAAGCCCCTAATCTTAAAACTGGCTCTCTAATATACAATTGCTCCCAAAAGAATAATCATACATCCTTGACAATTTCCCGGCTTAGAGATGCTTCTTTACAAAATAATTTTACAATGGTTTCTCAGGAAATTATGGTCCTTCTGGCCACGGCTGCCTGTTGCCTCTTCCGCCAAACAGAAAGTTATGATGTCCGAAGATGGAATGCTTTGCAGATCTTCGACGCGCAGGGTAGGTATAGACATGTGGCAAAAACTGGGATCAGTGGGTACGCATGTCAAGCTTGAGCTATGGAGCATGCCAATCTTTTCGGATTGCCATTAGGACCTCAGACGAGCAAGTTATGGCCTGAGGAATATTTGCCAGGGGTCGGGTATGTGCTCATTGGTAGGATGAACGATATCTTTTGGGAGTCTTTAGATTATTTGTGGTAATATATTTGGATGATATCTTGATATTTTCCAAGGATCAAGAAGAACATGAGCACCATGTATGATTAGTGCTTGAAAAGCTTCGTGCATCAGGGTTATATGCAAAGTTGGAGAAGTGCTCTTTTCATCAATCCGGGGTGGAATTTCTTGGTTATGTAATTTCTGAAAAGGAAATCTCCATGGATCCAAAGGAGGTTCAAACCATCCTTGATTGGGAGACACCCACCTCGGTAAGAGATGTTCAATGTTTCCTCTGATTTGCAAACTTTTATCATATCTTTATATAGGGATACTCCAAGGTCGTTACATCACTCACAAGGTTGACATGCCATAATAAGTTTGTATGGGACTTAGAGGGCGCGAAAGAATTTCAGACTCTCAAGCAAGCTTTCATGACCGCACCCATTTTAATTCACGCAAATTCTACAAAGCCTTTCATCCTAGAAACAGACACTTCAGATTTTTCCCTTGGTGCTATTATATCCCAAGTAGGAGAGGATGGTCAAGTACATCCAGTGGATTTTCATTCCTGCAAGTTCTCACCTGCGGAAATCAATTATGAAATCCATGACAAAGAGCTCTTAGCAATCATTGACTCCTTCGACACTTGGTGTCACCTGCTTGAAGGAGCTCCAGATAAGATCACTGTCTATACAGATCACAAGAATTTGAAATACTTCATGACATCCCGCGTCTTGAATCGTCGCCAAGCCAGGTGGACTGGTATCCTATCAAGGTTTGATTTTCGTATCTCTTATAAACCTGGCCGTCAACAAGCTAAGCCAGATGCCTTATCAAGAAGATCCTACCTTGCACCTAGAGAAGGCGACGGAGCATTTGATCAACAAGAGTCTGTGATTTTGAAATCTGAGCAGCTTAAGCTAAACGCCACCATGAGCCAAGCTCCTGAAGATTCTACTTTTCTTTCTAAGGTGAAGACGCAAATTGCCAAAGACCCACTTGCTCAGAATATTAGACAACAACTACAAGGTCAAGAGGTTAATGAGGACTTTCAAGAAATTGATGGACTAATTTACTATAAGGGTCTTCTCTATATTCCGCCAACACCACCACGCTTGGAGTTACTTCAACAACGGAATGATCTTCCATCAGCAGGGCATTTTGGGGTTAATAAGACAATTGAGCTTCTCTCCATTGACTTTTGGTGGCCTCAAATGTGGAAGCTTGTCAAGGATGTAGGCACTTGTGAAACTTGCAATAGATCAGAGGCCCCTCGTCATCGTCCTCATGGGTTACTCCATCCCTTTCCCATTCCAACCAAACCATGGTCATCCATCTGCATGGATTTCATTGTAGAGCTACCCTTGTCACAAGGATTTGACTCCATTTTAGTAGTCATGGATCGGTTTACAAAAATGGCACACTTCATTCCAACCGCTAAAACCATCACCAGCAAAGGTACGGCCAAACTCTTTCTACAACATATCTATCGTTATCATGGATTATCGGATGACATAGTTTCTAATCGAGGCTCACAATTCATCTCTAGCTTTTGGAAAAGCTTATTCAAGCTACTCGGAGTACAAATCAACCTCTCCTCAGCAAATCACCCACAAACTGATGGACAAACCAAGAGAGTAAATCAAGTTTTGAAATAGTATCTCTGTTGTACTATCAACTATCACCAGGATAATTGGGTCGAGCTCCTATGGCTACCAGAATTCTCCTATAATAACAGTTTTCATGCCTCCACCCGTCACACTCCGTTCTTTGCTAATTATGGTCAACATCCCAAACACGATATCCACAGGCACTATCAAGTCAAGAATCCAGATGTTGTTATTCATCTTACACAACATTTATTTGCAATTCACAAAGAACTTACAATTCATATCAAAGAAGCTCAATCCAAGTATAAGGAAAGTGCATATCTCCATCACATGGAGCATTCAAAATACAAAGTAGGGGATGAAGGGTGGCTTCTCCCATGTGATTTGCGTTCATCTCATCCCTGTTAAAAGCTTGATTATCGAAGGCTTGGCCCGTTTAAAATTATCTGTCAAGTCAATCTAGTCACCTATCGATGATTGCCCTCATCCATAAAAATCCATCCGATCTTTCATGTCTCAGTCCTAGAACCTTGTCACACATCTAAGATCCCAAGGAGAGTCCTACAACCACCTCCTCCAGTTAAGATTCAAGGACATGAAAAATATGAGGTCGAGAAAGTCCTAGATTCTTGAGTTTTGTGTGGCAGGTTACAGTACTTGATGCATTGTAAAGGCTATGATGTTAGTGAACGAACCTGGGAACCAGCAGATAATCCACAACATGCATCTCTCAAAGTCCAAGAGCTCCATCAACAACCCATGGAAGCCTAACTCAGGGAACACCACAGCTCCTCGTGGAACTCATCGCTAAAGTAGAGGATAATTTCATGGATGCTTGAGAGTTAGTCGTTGCCTACATCATTGCCTACATCATCACTAGAAGGATCTAAAAGAATCTAGAAGAATCTAGAAGATTCTAAAAGTTTCTAGAAATGTGGAGAAAATTCCGAAAGAATCTAGAAGTTTCTAGAAAGCTCTAGAAAGTTGAAGAAGGATCTAGAAGGTTCTAGAAGAACTAGAAGGATCAAGAAGTTTCTAGAAGCTTGGAGAAGATTTCGAAAGAATCTAGAAGTTTCTGGAAAGCTCTAGAAAGTTGAAGAAGGATGGAGAAGGTTCTAGAAGATTCTAACCTCCTCAAGAAGAACCTAGAAAGTCCTAAACTCCTCAAGCACTAGTATAAATAGGGGTCTTGGGCCACAAGACCCTTAGTCTTGCCAACGCCATTTGTGACGCTCCTATGAGGAAATCCCTCTTCTAGTTCTTGTCTTATGTTCCAAGTCTTGTCCTTGCAATCAAGACTTGTGTTGTAGTCAAGTCATGTAATCCAAGTCTTGTATCTAGCTCTCTTAATAAAGTATTAATTCTTTTAATCAAGATTAAGATTATCATCAAGTCCCAAGTTCTTGTACATTGTGAGCAGCTCCACTTGATCTCTTCTAGCTCCATATGCGCACATAACACCTTCCAAGACTCAATGAATAGGGTGTTTGGTCCCTATTTGGGAAGATTCATTAGGGTCTTCATGGATGACATAGGGTGTTATAGCTCAAGGGCAGATCATTTTTCGAAGCTACGACTATGTTTTCAAAGGCTGGATGAAGAAGGAGGTCAGTTAAACCCTAAGAAGTGCAAGCTAGCACAACCTCAAGATCAATTGCTAGGCCATATGGTGTCACAAAATGGAATTGAGGTAGATCCGGAAAAGTTCAAGGCGCTAGTCTTGATGGAGCCTCCCTCCAGTGCGCAAGGTTTCGCCTCCTTTGTACATAAGCTAAAGTACTTGTCGCGTTTTTTTGGATGTTGTCATAGTATGTGTATCCTCTCCAAAAGAGGGATCAACAGGTGCATGGATTTGAATTGGATGAAGATGCTCAAGAAGCTTTTGACAGGGTGAAGGAAATTTTGTGTCAGCTGCCAACTATGTGCCCTCCAAGCCAAGAGGACGATTTATATGTGGCAATGATGGTAGGTATTGTGGCTATTGGGGTGGTGTTACTGCAGAAGGTAGGAAGAAGCTATAAGCCTATCTACTTTGAAAGCACGGTGGTAAGTCCTGTAGAGGTGGCTTACACTGAAGCAGAGCAGTGGGTCATGGCATTGGTTTTTGCTTGCAGGAAGTTCAAAGTGCACCTCATTGTACGTAAGTTCTATGTGTTGACGGCTAACAATCTATTACCGGAGATAGTGCTACACTTGAAGCCAGGGAAGCGGATCATGAAGTGGGTGATAGAGTTCTAGAAATTTGAGTTCGATTTCAAGATTGACCATACAAGCCGGTCCCATTTGGTGGGCATTTTGGTTAGCAAAGCCGTGGATTTGCCAATTTATCCAAGAGTGGTACAAGATGAAGCCAAAGAGGATCCCGACTTGATGGGAGCTATTACCATGTGGTTTGATGGTGCATATAGGAGGATGATAAAGAAAGCTGGTAGAGCTGTGGTGATACATGATCCACACGGCAAAGTAATCTTCTCAAAAGACTATGATTTGGAGGATGTTCATACCAACAATGAAGCAGAATATCTCGCCCTCCATCTAGGTTTGAAACAATGCGTCGAGTTTGGCATTTCCAAGTTGGTGGTCAAAGGTGATGCATTATTGGTCATCAAGCAGTTGCTAAGCCAATGGCAGGTAAAGTGTGATTCCTTAAAACATTGGTTCTTTGCCATAAAAAAAGTTGTTGAATTTTTTTAGAGAGATCCAGTTCAAGCATGTGAAGAGAGAGCACAACCAAGAGACATACCAGCTAGCAAGCAATAAGGTGCAGGTACATGTCGCGGGTATACATGTGGCCCCGGCCACATATAGAGGTAGGGAGTCATTGAAGGAGGTGGAAGATTTTTGAATTACCTGGCAGTATCCTCAAGGTTTGTCTAAACTGCAAAAGAGAAGGATGGTTCAGAAAGCACGCAAATTTACACTAGTAGGTGAAGACCTAATGACCTGCGACAGAGACGGGGTGTTGAGGAGAGTATTCTACAAAGAAGAGATTAACTTGGTGCTGGAGCAATGTCATGAGGAGAGTGGACACCAGGGGAAGTTCAAGTAATGTTTTGAGTGTTGAGAGCGGGCTTCAGTAGAGTGAAGGATGTGCACTATTAGTGCAAGACCTCCCATGAATGCCAGAATATAGGAGAGAGGCGTTTGGTAGTTGATTCACAAGGAGACATTATTGCTCAGAATACTTTTGAGAAGTGGGATTTGGATGCCATTGGTCCACTCCCTAAGTCTACAAGTGACAAGAAGTATGTTGTGGTTGCCATTGACTACCTCACCAAGTGGGTCGAGGCCAAAGCCGTGAAGGAGGTAAATGCATAGGTTGTGGCCCACTTTGTTTTTTATAACACTTGTTGCCGTTTTGGAGTGTTGTCGGTACTCATTTATGACAGGGTAAGGGTTTGGAAGCAAGTTTATGCAGGCATTGGTGAAAGAACTAAAGATTCAACATCGGTTTTCCTCGCCTTATCACCCCCAATGCAATGGTCTTTTAGAGAGTGCCAATGGACAAATAATCAAGATGCTGACGAAGTATGTATATAAGCAGGAGACAAAATTGGAGATCAATCTAGAGAAGTGTCTATGGGCCTATAGGACGTCCTACAAAGTAGCAACCAACTTTACTCCATTTGAGTTGGTTTATGGTAAGGAGGCAGTGCTGTCAGTGCATGCACAATTGGGTGCTTTGAAAGGTATATGGTGCATCAATTCCACTCCACAAGCTATCTTACAAGATAGGATTGTCGTCCTTGAGGAATTGCAGATGGATAGAGAGGCAGCAACGGACTACTACATGAGGGAGCGGGAAAGGAGAATGGCCAAAGTGAATGAGAGTATGCTAGAAAAAAACATAGAAGAAGGGGACCTAGTAATGAAGTATGAGAGTCCTCCTGATTTCAGGCACTCTGCTTTGTTAACTTGACATTTTTGGCAATGCAAGACATAAGCTTGAATAAAGCCATGTAAAACTGGCTAGTCAAGCTGTCGTCGTACAAGAGCATAAGTATTTCTGATATCCGGGTGCCCTCCACTTGGACTATCATGACATTCATAAAGAATCTGGTGCCAAATGTCTGTGTCCATCCATACACAAACTCTCCCCTTATGGAGTAGGTACCCATTGTTGATGGTGAAATGCTTCCATCGCTGTAGTTCATCACTTGATAGAGGAGAACTATGTGTGGAGGTTAACGTTACACTACCATCATTGGAGTGAGAACGATCCCTCATTTGTACATGGCTCCACACTTTGGAATAGGCTTCATCGTGCTCATATTTGCCCTTTAGAGAATCAAAAAATTCACAACGAAGTTACATGAACAAGAGAGAATTGATCTCCGGCATACGACTTAGAGAGTCAGCCATCACATTGTATCGTCCTTTACAATATCGGAGCTTGTCATCATATTCCTAAAGAATCTCGGTCCACCCGGATTTGCGACCGTTCAAATCCGTTTGTTGTGTAAATTATTTAATGCTTTCATGGTCAAACACAATCTCAAACTAAGCACCATACAAATAATGCCGCCATGTTTTTAAGGTAGACACTATTGCATAGAGTTTGCGCTCATAAGCAGAGTAGTTTTGCTGAGTTGCATCAAGATTCTTGCTTTCAAATGTAATTGGTCATCCATCTTGTAACAGGACTGCTCCAATAGCATGGTCGCTGGCATCCATTTCCAAAACAAATGGTTTCAAAGGATCTACAATAGCTAGTCCCCCCTAAAAAGCTTTGCCTTTGCCTTTCAATTGATCCGTCATGGGAACAACAATACTAACATAGTTTTTAATGAACCTTCGATATAAACCTAAAAATCCTAAAAAAATATGTAGCTCTTCCAAATTTTCAAGAGAAGGGCACTGCCGGATTGTATCCACTTTGGGTTGATCCATATATAGTCCATTAGCTGAAATAACATGCCCAAGAAAGTTAATTTCTTCTTTCAAAAAATCACACTTAGATTCCTTGGCATATAACTTATTTTTTCGTAACAATTCGAACACCTACCTCAGATATTGTCAGTGTTCTTCTTCAGAAGCACTGTAGACTAGAATGGCATCGAGAAAAACGATGACAAATTTTCCCAAGTACGGCTTCAAGACACTATCCATAAGTGTCATGAATGTCGCGGGCGCATTGGTTAAGCCAAAGGGCATCACCAAAAACTCGTAGCAATGATGAATGGTTATGATACCAAAATTTGGGATACTCAAGTCCGAGCTGTTCCGTTGGAAGTACAAGGCTACTCCACATGCTTGGATTTTTAGGTTATGAACATGGAGAGGGCAGATGCGGTCCTTGGTAGGGAATGGTTGCATAGCCTAGGACCATCACTGAAGCGTAGCTATGAGCACAACAGCTTGATGTTCAAATCCCATGGCGCACATGTGTTGTTGTTGGGAGAGAAGGATGTACCATCTTCACTATTTATAGCTGAGCTTATGCAGCTCGTTTTTCATAATGAAATAAATCGAGTTTTCTTGTGTTACTCATTGTCTCATTTTCTCTCTAACATTGAATCTGTTAAAAATTCCTCAACGCCGTATGCTTCTCTCTCATCTCTTCCACCAATGGCTACTTCCAAACAAGAAAAAGTTGCTATAGTGAGCTACAAAAATTATTAAAGGAATTTCAAAATGTTTTTCCTAATGATTTGCCACTAGGATTATTGTTGACATGACTGGTGCAACATAGCATCGATGTGGTTGCAGGCATCAAACCTGTCACTAAACCGCCCTACCTTATGAGTTACTATGAATATGATGAGGTGCAATGTCAGCTTTCTGACTACCATAGCAGAGGGTTCATTCAACCCAGTTCTTTACCATGGGCTTCTCCTATCCTCTTAGTAAAGAAAAAAGACGGCAGTATGCTCATGTGCGTAGACTACCGTGGCTTAAATGAGATTACGGTTAAGAATAAGTACACGTTGCCACGAGTGGATGAGTTGTTTGACAAACTCACTCATGCTCGTATTTTTACAAAAATAGACTTGCGATCAAGTTATCACCAAGCCCGTATTCGACTTGCTGATATACCCAAAACTGCATTCTGAACAAGGTTTGGGCACTACAAGTTTTTGGTTATGCTCTTTGGGTTGACCAATGCGCCCGCAACATTAATGACACTTATGGATAGTGCCTTGAAGCCGTATTTGGGCAAATTTGTGATCGTTTTTCTCAATCAAATTCTAGTCTATAGTGCTTCTAAAGAAGAACACTAACAACATCTGAGGCAGGTGTTTGAAGTGTTAAGAAAAAATAAATTATATGCCAAGGAATCTAAGTGTGATTTTTTGAAAGAAGAAACTCCCTATCTTTGGCATGTTATTTCAGCTAATGGGTTCTATATGGATCAATCCAAAGTGGATACAATCCGGCAGTGGCCTTCTCCTAAAAATCTGGAAGAGTTACATAATTTTTTAGGATTTGCAGGTTTTTACCAAAGGTTCGTTAAAAACTATGCTAATATTGTTGTTTCCATGATGGATCAACGGAAAGGCAAAGGTAAAGATTTTCAGTGGGGGCCCGCTCAACATCACAATTTCAATACGCTCAAGGATGCATTAGCTACAGATCCCATACTAGCTATTGTAGATCCTTTGAAACCATTCATTTTGGAAACGAATGCCAACGACCATGCTATTGGAGTAGTCCTATTACAAGATGGATGTCCAATTGCATTTGAAAGCAAGAAGCTTGATGCAGCTTAGTAGAACTACTCTGCTTATGAGCGCGAACTCTATACAATAGTGTCTGCATTAAAAACATGGCGGCATTATGTGTATGGTGCTCCGTTTGAGATTGTGTTTGACCATGAAAGCATTAAATGGTTTACACAACAAATGTATTTGAAGGTTCGGAAAGCTAGGTGCACCGAGATTCTTCAAGAATATAACGCCAAGCTCTAGTATCGTAAAGGACAATACAATGTGGTGGCTGACGCTCTAAGTTGTATGCCGGGGATTAATTCTCTCTTGTTCACGGAACTTCTTAGTGAATTTTTGGATTCTCTCAAGGGCAAATATGTGCATGATGAAGCATATTCCAAAGTGTGGAGCCATGTACAAATGAGGGATCCTTCTAACTCCAATGATGGTAGTGTAACTTTAACCTCCATACATAGTTCTCCTCTATCAAGTGATGAACTACAACGATGGAAGCATTTCACCATCGACAATGGGTACCTACTCCATAAGGGGAGGGTTTGTGTACCGACGGACACGGACATTTGGCGTGAAATTGTTTATGAATGTCATGATAGTCCAAGTGCAGGGCACCCGTGTATTAGAAAGACTTATGCTCTCATAGGACAACAGTTTTACTGGGCAGGCTTACATGGCTTTGTTCAAGCTTATGTCTTGCATTGACAAAAATTTCAAGTAAACAAAGCAGAGCACTGGAAAGCAGGAGGATTCTTACATCCTTTGAAGATTCCCAATGGAAAATTGGAAAGTATATCTATGGACTTTATTGTGGGTTTACCAACCACTATACAAGGTCATGACTCAGTATGGGTGGTCCTATATCGGTTGACTAAACTATGTAAGTTTATTCCAACCAAATCAATGATATAAAGACCCCAAAACTAGCCAAGTTATTTGTGGACAATCTATACAAGTGTATGGTTTGCCAAGTAACATTGTCAATGATCGTGATCCCAAGTTTAACATTCATTTTTAGAGAATTGTGTTCAAACGATTGGATACACAACTAAGCCTCAGTACAGCCAATCATCCAAAAATAGATGGTCAGACAGAACGAGTTAACCAAGTGATAGAGGATATGCTAGTAAGAGCATACGTTAGCAAGAAACAGTCAGACTGGGAAGAATATTTACCTATTCTCGAGTTTTCCTACAATAGTGCTAAGCATGTCATAACTGGATTTAGTTCTTTCATGCTCATGTATGGGCTTCAACCCAGGTCACCTGTTACGGTGGGCTTGGCAACCGAAAAGCCTCAACAAGTTAAGGATTTTCTCCGACAAGCGCAGGATCGGTATAAGAAGTACGCTGATGAGAAACGTCGGAAACTTACCTTTGAGGAAGGGGAGGAAGTATTTTTACGTGTGTCAGAACATTCAAAAAGTTTGAAAACTGGGCCATTACCTAAATTATCTCCACGATATTGTGGGCCTTTCAAAATACTCAAGCGAGTAGGTGATCGTGCCTACAAATTATTGCTACCTGAAGATTCTTGTATTCATCCGGTGTTTCATGTAAGCCGTTTACATAAGCGGCTACATGGGGATGACAATGTCATTGACCAGTAGATTTTGGTTGATTTCGGTGAACCTCCTACCTTACCGCATGAACCTGAACGTATTCTCAATTGTCATGATTTACGTACGCATCAATATGTACGTCAACAAGCCTTAATCAAGTGGAAAGATCGACATGAGGAAGGTGCCACTTTGGATAGTGTTCTTAAGAAGAAGTTCCCAACTTTTTTTTTCAACAAAGAAAACTCTTCTTTAAGGGGGGATTAATGTCACGACAACGGCAAGGCCAGACTAGACAAGGGCAAGGCCGGGGTAGACAGTGTGGAAAGGGATTTTAACTAGGGAAAACGGCTAGGAGCCATGCTATATAGTGGGTGGTTGGGAGGTGTACTCCTAGGTTCTAGTTCCCCTTGCCTAACAAATAGAACATGTTCGCTTCTTGGATTATGAAGATGAAGTCAAGACCACTCATGAGAGTTACTACTTAAAGAGTCAAAGGGCAAGAGCAACTACTGAGACCTTGTAAAAATGGGAGACTTAGAAGATCCATACATTGTGTTGATAAATCATGGGTCAGCGATTAACCTTATGTCAAAGAGTCTTTATCAAAAAGAAAAATGGCCGCTTGATAAAGATCATGGATGGATGATTTGTGCAGTAAACAACTCATCAGGGGAGTTGTACAGATCTTGCCCAAATGTAAAGGTGACTATAGGGGATGTGAAAGATAACCAAAATTATGTGTGCATGAGATGTCTACATACCCTCTTATCCTTGGGAAACTATACATCTGCTACTCGCATGGAAACCAAGGTGACAAATGATGGGTCAGCTTATTCAAGGATAAGGAGCAGGGATGTGAAGTGGGCAATACAATTCTTTACTGTTCGTGTGGACCATGAAAGGAACCATGAAAGTCTTAGAGAGAAACCCTTGCCAAAGACAAGCAAAGAATTAACACTAGGTTGGTAATGGGACACTTTTATGTCCTGGGACACTTTTATGTCTTGTTAAGTGACCATTTTCCTTGAATTATGTCAAGAGTTTCAAAATGGATTTTGAGGTGCTATCTGTCTAGAAAGTTGTCTCATGATCTGAAAAAAACTCGACATTTTTTTGGAATATCAATTCCATCTTTAACCTTGTCCTCGCACAACATTTCACAACCTAAACTGTGTGAAAAAATGGGTCCTGTTTTTGGCTTTTTTCAACTTTTTGCAACTATACCACTCTAGAAGTCATGTTTGTGAGGTCTATAATGCTAGAGAACTATCTTTAGTAGTCCTCAACATGTCCTGATGCTTCTAGGGAGAAATAAATGTTAAAGTCGTAAGTTATGACCAAATTACAAAAATTGTCAAATCCTGTTTTTTAGCCGATTTTAGCTCTTCTATGATTTTTTTGGTGGCTTTCATGATATCCAAATGCAGTTTTGATTTTCTATGTTGCATATTGTAACATAAAGCTAATATTCCTTGAGTTTTGGGGCACCTAATACCCTATTTTGCATAGTAGACAACAATGGTTGATTTTTCCAATTATAGAAGAAAACGAAACATTCTAGTATATCAAGTATAGCTTTTTCAATATTGTTAGTTTCTTGTGACAACTACATGAATTTTGTAGTTAGTAACCATATCTAGTCATAAGGATCAAATTTGGCTAGATACTGAATACTTTCTATGGGATTCTACAACTCATAATGTTGAACCCAGTTTTTTCATGTTTGCTATATTTAGCACTTCATCTTTGTCCCCAAGATTCCCCTTGGTAAGAGATGTATTATTATTTTGACATGCTCCATGGATCCTTATGAACCTGAAGGACAATACGGAACTAAGAAAACATGCATATATTATTTGTATTGAGTGTGGCTATAGAAACTTTGATGATAGGTCTGCAGAATGGTAAAAATTCAACTTTTTTGTACCTATTTCTTTTGGCAAAACAAAAAATAGTGAGTGAGAAGCAATCATATGTTCTGATCACCAACCCATTGAAGTTAACTACGGAATTTATCTCAAGCCCTACAAAAATCCCTAATCTTATTTTTATGCAACAAAACGTAAGAAATGACTGTTTTGATGAAAATGTACTGGTCCATCAACTTTGGAGGCTTGGTGTGACCAAAAGATGAGAAATTTTACAAGTTTCTTATTTTTTCCGTGTGTAGTAGGCCTTGAACTATAACCTCATGAAAGGATTTTACAAAATGAGTGGATCTACTATGGTTTTGGAGGTTTTTTTCAAAACCCTGAAAGGACACTTTTATGTCCTGTTAGGTTACCAACCTAGTGTTAAAGGACTACGGGGATATGAGGGGGTTTGGCCATGTACCATTATAGAGCGGGATTGTAGTGGTACAAAAAGAGAAAAGTTCTCGCATGATGTATAAGCAAAGGAAACATTTTCTACAAGTTTTGTAGGATTGAGAGACTATGAATCTATTGCTTTTACAAAGTGTGAGGACTTCAAGCAGGGTGAATGACAACATGTAAATAGTGTACAAAGAGGCTTGAAGATGACTGGTTTTCTAGAAGATGGTGAATGAATTGTTGGTGTGTTTGATGAGTGTTTGTTTGTGAATACTATGCAATCCTTGGAGTCTTTAGTGGATTGCAATTTGTGTATGCGAAGTGAGATTATGAAAGTATTCTCAATAGAGATGTATAGAGTCATTGAGGACTTCAAAAATGTTCAAGGCATTGATGTACAAGTGGAGACCAAGTACAAGTCTGTGGCAAAGAAAGTGAAACAAGTCACATTACCTCTAACAAAAGAATGTACAGATAAGATGGATCAAGCTGCTTTGCAACCTAGTCTTCGTAAGTTGAGCAAGATTGGACATAAGTTTACACATGATACTTTGAAGGAGTTAAAAATTGGTTGCAAGGACAATTTCACACATGTTGAAAGAGTATGCTTTGAAGGAATTCTTGCCAAACATGGAAAGGCTTTTGCATTCAAGCTGCATGAGATAGGGTATATTGATCGATCCATTGTTTCTTCTATGGTGATCTTCACTATCCCTCCTGTATCTTGGAACTTGAGGCCTATTCTCGTTTCAAAGGCCCATTTGCCAAAACTCGTTGAGTTTCTTATTGAAAAGATCAAGATGGGTATTTTGGAGCCTTATTGTGCTCCATATTCAAATAGGTGGCTCACAGTTCTAAAGAAAAATGGTTCTCTATGCTTTATCTAGGATATGCAACCTCTCAACAAGGCTACAATTAGAAATGTGGGTACACGGCCAATAGTAGATGAGTTTGCAAAGGCATTCGCAGGAAGGGCGATATATTCTATGGGAGATTTGTACTTAGGGTATGATCAATTCCAACTAGCAATGGAAATCAGGGAGCAGACTAATGTGAGGACACCTTTGGGTTTGGTAAGGATGTGCAACTTACCTCAGGGAGCAACTAATTTTATTGCACATATGAGGAATTGTATGAACAAAGTCCTACGTGACTTCATACCACAAACTACAATTCCTTTTCTTGATGATGTGCCAATTAAAGTATGTGATGTGAGAATTATAGATGTGGCTCTCGACTTGAGGGGGTGCCAAAAGTATGTGGCAAACCATATCAATGATTGTGATAATATCAATGGTTGGATGAGGTGAACCTTACCTTCTCTGGCCAAAAGTCAATGTTTTATGTGTATGAAGTTTTTATTGTAGGACATATGTGCTAGCCGTATGGTAGAAGGCCTTGTCTAGCAAAGGGTGATGTGATCCAAAGTATGAAAGAGACATCTATTAATATAACTGAGGCTCAAAGGTTCTTGGGTGCATGTGTATTCTATGTTATCTAGAATCCACATTATGTGCATGTGGTAGAACCTTTGTATCAACTTTTAAAAAAGAACCAGAAGTTCCAATGGGAAGAAATGCATACCCATGCCATGAGAAAATTAAATAAGTTGCTACTTATGTCTCCAACTTTGAGGAAAGCAAACTATGAATGTGGAAGATATGTAATTGTGACAGTGGATATTAACCCCTCCCACAGGAATTGGATGGGGGATTGGGCAAGATGATGATGATGGCAAGGGATATGTGGTGAGATTTGGAGGAAAAGTCCTAAGTTCTTGTCAACACAACTATCCACATGTAAAAAGAGAGTTACGGGAAGCAGTCACTGCATTGAAACGTGACGAAGAGTATTTGATAGGAGAAAATGAAATTGTGGAGACTGATTGTCTACCCCTTCTTGGAATGATCACAAGCTGCTCAATTCCCGACAGTATGTTGAGATGGATTTCCTACATAAAGTCCTTGAATCTAGAAATTGAAGCATATTGTAGGGAAAGAAAATCGATTTGCCGACATGCTTTCAAGAGCAAGGTATGAAAATGAAGAAGCCATGGTTGTTGAGGGCTATGATGTAGGCACACAGTTCTATAGTATCTCTCATGCCAAGGGTGATCATGTTTGCCTATCAAATGCACTTGAGTCATTTACAGAGGACCTATATCAAGGTGATTGGTTGCTCATTGAACGCTATATCTAAGCACTTTGACAAAGCAAGAAGGGTGGATTGATCAAGAGTTCAAAAGAATACAGAGAAAGGCCTATGGATACTTTCTGAAAGATGGATACTTATGGAAGCGTTCGAAAAAATCAAAAGGAATGCCGTTGAGAGTCTTGAATGATAAGGACGCTCAAAATGAGCTTATGAAAAAGTTTCATGAGAGTCTTTATGCTAGACATAGAGGTGTATGGGCCACCTTCACTAAAATGAAAGACAGTTATTGGTGGAAAGGTATCTACAAAGATGTATTTCACTTTTTGGAGTCTTGTGAAACCTGTCAAATGTATTCAAATGTACGTCATCATGATGGGTTGCACCCTACTTTCCCAGTTGCCATGCATTATAAGTGGGTAGTATATCTGGTTACAATGCCATTGGGAATATGGAAAATGAGATACATAGTGCTTGCATGAGAAGACTTTACCAACCAAGTTGAAGGTCGTTCTCAAAGAACAAAAAGCACAGAAGGGTTATGTAAGCTCCTCTTGGATGATGTAATTAGAAGTTATGGCTATGCTGGGAAAATAACATCAACGGACAGAGGTGAGTTGGATGCTGACAAAGCAAGGGAGTTTTTCTCTAGGTTGGGCATTAAACTTTCTCTCGCTACTACTGCATATAATCCCAAGGGAAATGGTAATCAGAGCGTGGGCATCCTCCTATCATTAAAGCTTTGGCTAAGGCCTACAAAAGTAAAATATGAGAGTGGCCTAGGTTATTGCCTTATGCTTGACGAGGTGAACATACAACTCATAGATCAGTAATTGGTTATATGCCTTATGAGTTGATGTATGGTAAGAAACCTATAATTTCAATCGCTGATGTAATTCCCACATGGAATGTATTGCCTTGGGAAGATGGGATGAGTAGGGAAGACCTTCTTTCTTTGCGCATAAAACAGCTAGAAAGAAGGCCCCAAGATATTGAGATTGCAATAGCACGATTGAAAGATGCAAGGTTAATGAATAAGGAAAAATTTAATAAGAGGCATAGGCGTAGACCTAAAGCTATTGAGGAAGATGATTGGGTGTCGGTTATGTCAGTAGTCTTGAAAACCAGCATTCAAGAATAAGAAAGCTTTCAAATAGATGGTTTGGTCCTTATGTAATTCAACATGTACATGGGAATGCAACTTATACCTTGCAAGAATTAGACGGGACATAGATGAAGATTCCCATTGTAGGGAAAAGAATCAAGTTATTCAAAAGAAGAGGTGATACAAATTCCTTTGATTCATAGTAAAGTTAGAATGAAGGCTCTGATGAAAATGTTATGGATGTGGATGAAGAACAAGAGGATGATGCGTTAGATTTTGTTGCAAGCGATGATGAAATCGAACATGTATGTGGACTTAAATGAAGACTGAACTTGCTGCAAAAAGATATGTGTGGCAAGTTTAGAGGGGCTGGATGTCATTCCGTGGTATGTGCATAATGTGAATAAAAAATATCTACCTCACTCTTAATGTTTTTTATATGTGGGACAAAATGCTACAATGTACATAGTGTGATATATACGAAAACGGATGCCATGGTTGCAAGCGTGTATATACCTTGTGGGGAAGTCTAGGCCAGAGACATTGCACCTTTTCATGTTTTACCACATTAAAGCATGCCTAATTATTTATAGGAATATACAAATTTCAAGTGTTTCGAAAAGTTCAATGCGGGCGATCTTGGTCAAAATAGCAGGTTTCATGCGAGCGTAAAAGACGTGTCAAAAGTGATTACCAAGTGGAAGAACTAGGTCCAACATGAAATTTGAGTCCAATGTATTTTTCCACAAACTTAGGGATTTCCTAGCTTGTTTGGGCATTTTACGAACAAAAAGGCGTATTTTTGGGCTAACAATGGTCATAAAATGGTAAAAAATAGCCTAAAGCTAGCAAAATATTGGCTCAAAATGCCACATCAACGATGGTACCATCATTGCTCAAGATGAGGGGGAAGTTTTATAGCCAAGAATGAGCTCATTTGGGCATATAAGCAAGGAGATATAGCCATTCCAATAGGGGGTGCTACTGTAGTCCCGTGCTACTTCCACTACATGTTTGAGGTTGTGAGGCCTCCAATTAGGGTTTCCCTTTCTCAAATAGATATGCGCTATTGATAGTATAGAGAGGATGAAGGAGTTGGCACATCTCTACAATCCAATTATTGCACATATGTATAAGGAAAAACGACTGAATGATAACCATCGTGCTGAAGTTGATGAGTTCCAATATAAGATAACAGAAAATGGGCCCCCTTGAGCAAGCGGGGACCAAGGTGCTATCCAGTAGACAAGATGGTGCATGTGTGGTGCTACCAATTAATGGAGGGTGACCATCTACATAGAATAGAAGAAGACAAAGAATTTCTATTGTTGGCTCTTCATTAACCAATAGCTAATTACAAACTCTCTTTCCATTATCCTAAAGCTCCATAGCCAAATTTCTTGATGTTCATTAAGCCATAATTAAATATCTCTCTCTCGTTCTAGATTTTTCTTAATATCTTATTATCTCATGCTTAATCTTGAAAACTTACCAATATATACATATAATGTTTACTCTGATAACCTGATGCTCTATTTTGTTATATCTTGATGATGATAACTTGGTACACAGGTTTGTTATCACCTTGAATATGGGTGTATTTAAGGAAATTGCAAACAAGAAGATGAGCTTGGCAACATATAAATAATTTCCATTGTATGATGCTAAAAATCCAATCTCGGTTCATTCAGGAGCTCAAGCGTAAACGGCTATGAGGGCTTAGACTTGCATCAAGAAGACTTCAATACCATGATATGATTGGAAGTGAAACTCTAGTTCCAGATTGATATCTTTGCTAGAGCTAATGGCCTAACCCATTGTTGGTTATCATCTATGTGATTATAAGTGGATGAGTCCACCAAGTTTTGTACGATTTATTTCAGTTATTGATGATATAGTGCTCATTTGGATATCTTATTGGCTTTTATCTCTCTATTTCTGCTTCGTTCTCTCAACCACCTCTCACAGGCAGAGGCCCTGAGCCTTCCCGATCCACTGTGCGAACACATATCCCCCGACAACGATGTTAAAGATTGTGAATAGTCTATTAGATAGAGCTTATATAAATGAAGTTAAGATATCAAGGGAGAAAATATGTTCTTTTATTTTAAATAATACACTAAAGACATATTTGATAAAAACTAATGAATAACAAATAGTCTGTCTATAAATAATACAATAAAACTTAGTTAAAATTGAAATTTTTATCAATATCAATGTTTTTTTTTTATCTGTCTTAGCTTAAAATACATAAAATAAGTTAAAAAGTTGTGGAGATCCAATAAAAAGATATTTTATGAGTCATGACCTAAAAGTTACACTTTTAGCCAAAGAAAGAGATGTTTTGCAATTCTATCTACAAGACCTTGGAGACCAGGCTTGTTCCCATTGTTTTGAGTACCTAAAAATCTACATTATGAGTTTGTATGACAAAGTTATGGAGGAAACAAATTTCCAACAACAACAGGGTAACCTACAAGTAGTAACAAGTTAGCTTACAAATAGACATATACATGCAATATCTCTTTTGTTTGATCCAATTAAGAAGTGATTATACTCTTTTATGATGATAAAAAACTATGTTTTCTAATTTAACTATCATGTTGAATTGGTTACACGAGTATGTTCTTTTGAGTATTTTGTAGAAGGTACAGAAACCAATGTGTGAACTGGAATCTGTGCAAGGTGTGATGATATTGAGGTTGTGATCGTGTTACGATTTGGATTATGATCGTTGTTTCCATCCAGAGATTGAGAGTGTGATTGTGATTGAGATTGAGATTGTGCACAAGATTGAGATTGAGATTGCAATTGTGATTGAGAGTGAGAGTGAGAGTGAGATTGAGATAGCTCGTGGGTGGGCGGGAGGTTATGAAACGATCTATGCTCTTCTTGTAATTATTATCCATACAAAATATTTATTTTATCTATTTATTCTACGTACTCTGTATTTTTTGTTATCAATGTATTTGCCTCTCCCGTGTCATGTCACAAAGAGCTTCTTTGTTGTGCTTCTTGCGTAGCATCTCTTCACACAGCTCTTTGTTCGAGGGATTACTGTGCACATTGCACGTCTGCCTCCATTCTAAGGTACGGTATCGTTGAAAGCAATCCAACATAATGCCGTGCCCATGGGGAGGAAGAGATAGGAAGAGAAAGAGAGAGAAAGATAGAGAAGGTAAGGAGAAGAGAGTAGATAGTAATTTTTGAATTTTATCAGCTTCACATACAGAAGGTCTTTTTCAAAGCACCCTACAGAAGCAAAAAGCATATCCGCACTGCGCATACTACAAAATGGTTTCTTCGCCTACAACATTGCTCTTTATCTCCCCATTTCTTATCTTCCTCTCTTCCTCTCTCCTTCCCCTTCCCTCTCTCTCTCTCTCTCTCTCTCTCTCTCTCTCTCTATTTCTCTCTCTCTCTCTCTCTCTCTCTCTCTCTCTCTCTCTCTCTCTCTCTCTCTCTCTCTCTCTCTCTCTATTTGTCTCTCTCCCTCTATCTCTCTCTTTCTCCCCCTCTTTCCCTCTCTCAATCTATTCCCCCCCCCCCCTCTTTCTCTATTTCTCTCTCTCTCTCTCTCTCTCTCTCTCTCTCTCTCTCTCTCTCTCTCTCTCTCCCTTTGTCTCCCTCCCTCCCCCCCCCTCTCTCTCTATCTATCTATCTATCTATCTCTCTCTCTTTCTCTATCCTTGCCTCTCTCTCTCTCTCTCTCTATCCCCCCCCTCTCTCTCTCTCTCTCTCTATCTCTCTCTTTTTGTCTCTTTTCCTCTCTCTTTCTCTATCTTTGCCTCTCTGTCTCTCTCTCTATCCCCCCCCCCCCCCCTCTCTCTCTCTCTCTCTCTCTCTCTCTCTCTCTCTTTTTCTGTCTCTTTTCCTCTCCCTTTATCTCTCTTTCTCTATCTTTGCCTCTCTCTCTCTATCTATCTATCTCTCTCACTTTCTCTCTATTTATCTCTCTCTCTCTCTCTCTCTCTCTCTCTCTCTTTTCCCCCCCCCTCTATCTCTCTCTCTATCTCTATCCCTCTCTCTCTCTCTCTCTCTCTCTCTCTCTCTCTCTCTCTCTCTCTCTCTCTCTCTCTCTCTCTCTCTCTCTCTCTCTCTCTCTCTCTCTCTCTCCCCCCCCCCTCTATCTCTCTCTCTATCTCTATCCTCTCTCTCTCTCTCTCTATTTCTCTCTCTCTCTCTCTCTTTGTTTCTCTCTCTCTCTCTCTCTCTCTCTATCTCTATCTCTCTCTGTCTCTCTCTCTCTCTCTCACACACACACATACATGTTACAACACGACACACAACAAGTCGACATGCTGCATGTCTCAAGAAGAATGGATGACTCATACATGTATAATCAAAGTTATAATGATGCAAAAGAACTGGATCACTATGGAAAGTCACTTCTACATATGTACAATAGTACCGGAATGCTCATTGAAAATGGTGTATATATATGGCAAGGCACCAATGAATTTACATGTAGAAAGCACAATGGTGATAGCGTGATTGACTATATGTTGTTCTCGAAGCCACTCTAGAATGCATACAAAGCTTTACACTTGGTGAAAGGAATCCGGAATCGGATCATAGGATGTTATGTATTGGCCTCAAGTGTGGTAAATGGCCCGATCATGTAGCCTCCAATCATGATGTGAATCATTTCTACCTACGTCTAACTTCAACGAGCACTTATATATGTTGATATGGTGTACCAAATGTTAAGCATAATAGAGCATCAAGAGAGCCCAACATTAGAATGAAAGTGGATTTTTTCAAAGAAGTAATTTGTTCTTGTGGGAAGGAATTCTTTTCGATGAAAACATGTCTTTCAAAAGGTCTAAGAAGGGTAGCACCAAGAAGAAATGGTTTGACATGGAATGTAGTCAAGCCCAAAACCACTTGCTAAGATTGGATGCAAGCAAAGACAAGGAAGTTTTCTTGGAATGTTCACACACATACAAAGCACTTGTTCAAAAGAGAAGGAGAAGGTGGGAAGTCAAAAAACAACTTCTTTTAGCGCAAGAGAAAACACATGTATGTGGCAGGTTTTGGAAAAATCTAAAAGGAAAGCGCGTTGAGAGCTTTGATGACTTGACTCTTGAGGATATATATATATATATATGCATTGCAAGAACCTCTATGAGCAACCCAATGTTGATAAGATGGAGTGTTGTAGCTCCCTTCCGTTTATGTCTCCCTTATTTACCATTGAAGATGTATGCCGCGCGCTTGAGAAACTTGCTACTCACAAGGTAGGGGAGTCAAGGCTGAAATGATTAAATGGACAAGCAAGAAAACACGATATGGGATATGCGATATGTTTAACCTTGCACTTCAGCATGGCATGCCTCATGATTGGAGTGCAAATTGGATCAAACCTTTGCACAAAGGAGGAGATGTAAACAATGTGAACAACTATCGCACTATAATGGTTGGTTCTTTAATGGCAAAGTTATTTGGATGTATCATGGAGATGAAGATAAGTGAATGGGCTGAAAATAATGGCAAACGTATGCTTGGCAAGGCAGGATTTTGAAAGGATCATAGCACTATTGATCACCTTGTCACTCTTCGAGTTCTTATGTAAGCATCTTGATTGAAAGGAAAAAAGTTGTATTGTTGCTTTGTGGATTTCAAAAAAGCTTTTGAGATGGTACCACGAGGAAATCTTTGGAGACATATGCAAAGCCTTCAAGTGCCGAAATAATTTCAGATATGTCGATTACGTATGGGGGATGGAATTTCAGAATTTTTTTCAACCACCAGTGGTGTCAAACAAGGATGCCCACTTTCCCCAACCCTCTTTGGGATACTCATTGATGAATTGAAATGCATGGTTCTTGATTTTATGCAGCACGAAGGCATAGAAGAGTTTAAGATCGGAAATGTGGTGATCATGCTTTTTCTTTATGCCGATGATGTAGTGCTCATTAGGCAAAATTTGGACTCACAAAGGGGCCCTTTAAAGGAGTTTGACTTTACCTCTCTCTACCAAAATGGGTGCATGGATAAATTTTTGCAAACAAACTCCAAATTTAGCGGAGGTTTGACAGTTAGAATGTCCTCTTCAAGCTCTATCTACTGACATATAGCACGCCATGAGATTCCTCAATGATTTTAGAAGATTCTTTTTTTTATTCACTTAGATCCCGACAGAGTTGTCACATCATAGGTGAATCAAAAAAGAATCTTCGAAAATATGAGGAATCTCATGGCGTGCTATATATCACACTCTCAATCTCAATCTCATGCTCATGATGGGAACAACCATCATAATCGGAATCGCAACACGATCACAATCCCAATATCATGACACCTTGCATAGATCTTGTTTCACACGTTGGTTTTTGCATCTTCTACAAAATAGCCAAAAGAACATACTCATGCAACCAAATCAACATGATAATAAAATTCAAAACATCATTTTATACCTCATAAAAGAGTATAATCACTTCTTGATTGGATTAAAAAAATGAGATGTTACCTCTATATATCTGTTTGTAAGCTAACCTGTTGCTGCGTTTAGGTTATCCCGTTACTGCTGATAGTTTTTTTTTACCATAACTTGGTCAAACGAACTTAGAACATATATTTCCAAGTACTCAAAACGAGGGGAGAAAGTCTGGTCTACCAGGCAACGTGGACAAAATTACAAAAAACGTCTTTCTTTGGCTGAAAACGCAACTTTTTGACGTGACTCATAAAACCTCTTTTTTTTGGGTCTACACAACTTTTTCAACTTATTTTGAGCTTGTCCATGTATTTTAAGCATAAAAAACACATGAAAATAAAACATTTTTATTGATGAAAACAATAGTTTTGACTACGTGTTTACTTTACAATCTACAGCCAAATGATCTTTTATTTAATAATTATGACTCAATACATCTTTAATGTATTGTGAAGAGAATATATTTTCTCCTTCGATAAGTCAAACTCATTTGTGTACGGCTAATACTTTATATCTTTTTGACCTACTACATTCTTTTGGACTTTAAAAACTTCAAAAATGAGTCCTATTACAGCACATACCTTAGAAGATGCACAAAAGCTTATGAGTGTCTTGGAACGCTTTTGCCTACATAGCGGGTTGATTGTGAATGAATCCAAAACCAAGGTTATGCTTGTAAAGACCCTCAATGATAAAAATATACAACAATGAGCAACTTGAAGTGGTAGATCACTTCAAGCGCCTTGGCCTTGAGGTTCCATCCAATCATAAATGGAAGGTTTGTGCAATGCGTCGCTTGGAAGCCAGAAAGAGGGCTTATTATGCATTTGAGAATACGTGCAATGCTGGAGAGATCAAGTGTTGGACTCTCAAAAACTACGTCTTTGACACATTGGTGACATCGATGCTTCTTTATGGAGTGGAGGTGTGGGGTGGAAGCATGGGGAAGTCTACTTGGAAAGAGGTGAGAATTTTCAAAAGTGTTTTCTCACCAATTTTCTCCAAGTTAAGACAAAAAAAACCTACATGCTCTTACTTCTTGAGTCTGGATCGCTTTCCATTGAGGTATTGGGAATGCAAAGGGTTGTGGAGTACATACTTAAGACACAACGTAGCCCTTTGCATCGACTTTCTAGAATCGTATATGAAGCAAGTCAAAAGGTCCAAAAGACATGCAAGAGAAAAATACTAAGTTCGGGGTGGATGCTTGACATGAAGAAATGGTTTGAAAGACGGGATGCATGTCACTTGGTCAAGGATGCGTCGATCGACTCCCAAGTTAATGAGGCCTTCTTACAATGCCAATGTGTCACGTCTTGGGAGAAATTTGGAGGTTCTCGCTTCAGCCATCACACCACATACATTGCCCCAAACTACAAATCTCTCTTCTTCTCTGAACGAGGTAACCGAATCCATCCCTACATTCTTGACTATTGATCCCATCCCCTTGAGTGTGATCTGCACCATTGCCTCCATTCGTCTTAGCTCCCATTCTCTACGTTGCGAGATAAGACGTTGGGGCACTGGTGAGGAGTCTCATCGGCTTTGCACCTTATGCCCTTCTCAACTGCGAGAGAGTGAGTACCACACGCTACTTGAGTGCTCAATTTTTTACCACATTAGGTCTTCTGTTCCCCATATATTCAGCCATGAGCTCTCCCTACATACCTTCCTCTCCCAAGCACGATGTGGACTCTCTATTGCAACGCTCATGTAAACCATTTTTGAGCAGCACGAGTCACTTATGACCTCCACTCACACCATGTGACATGTTCATGTGGTCCCATATTTGACCTCCGAGGACAATAATAGAACTATCTATCTATCTCTCTCTCTCTCTCTCTCCCCTCTCTATTTCTCCCTCTCTCTCTCTCTCTCTCTCTATATATATATGTATATATATATATACCTCTTTCCCTCTTTCACTCTCTCTTTCTCTATTTCTCTCTCTCTTTTCCTCTCTATCTCTTTCTCTCTCCCTCTCTCTCTCTCTCTCTCCCCTTCTATCTATCTCTCATAATCAACTTATCTCTCTCTCTCTCTCTCTCTCTCTCTCTCTCTCTCTCTCTCTCTCTCTCTCTCTCTCTCTCTCTCTCTCTCTCTCTCTATCTATCTCTTTGTCTATTTCTCTCCCTCTTCTTCTCATAATCCATTTCCTAACAAATCTACCACGACATTCATTTTCAAACAAAGCTTACATACTACAACAACGCGCAAGAAGATTGCATCTACGTCACTAAGAAACCTACATCAAATGAATGCGGGATGTATCTCTCTCTCTCTCCATCTCTTTCTCACTTTGTTTTATTATCTATGCATGTAAATGTGGGTGTATGTGCGTGTTTCTATGTGTGTGTGTGTGTGTGTGGAGCAGAATACAACAAGGAAAGAGGGGGGTGAGGAGGGGTGTTTTGTGATTACCTTAGTTTGTAGAAAGGTTATCCGCTAGGTTGAGTGTTCAAAGACAAACGCGATAAACCCCCGTCGACAAATCTGTTGCAAACGAGCCGAAGCTCCTCCTCGAACCCTAACCCGAAATGTGTGTGTCTGTGTGTATGCGTGTTGTTGTGTTTGTGTGAGGGAGAAGGTAGAGAGAGATAGTGAGGGTGTGGGAGGTGGAGTAGGGAGGAGGGATCTTAAAGCAGGAACAATGGAGGAGAGAAAGAAAGCAGTGTATGTCGCAAAAATGTGGCATACTCTACCCTTTTTTTTTAAAGGCGGCAGGCATTACCGCAGCTATTACGACGACTATTGCCGCGAAATTGTCGTGCAACGTCATTCTAAATGGACACAAATGTATCCGAGGTAGCAGAAGGGGGGGGGGGGGGGGGGGGGGGGGGGGGGGGGGGGGGGGGGGGGGGGGGGGAAGGGTACAAACCACCCCCTCTAGCCTTAGATATCAATAATGTCATTACTAGCCTTTTGAATTTTTGGAGAAGGATTTTTAGATTTTTTATGAGTACTTTTATATGTTTTTTAAGTGCGTTTAGGTATTTACGATTAAAAAATCAACCCATTTATTGTGCACACCGATTGTACTTTAGTTTTAAAACATGTAGAACTCATTGCACTTTATTTTCTTTGAGTTATGGTTATTTCTTTTTTTATTGAAATATACAATTTTTTTCTAATTAATTACTTATTTTTTAGGGCGGCACATATGACTAAATAAAAAATTTGTCGCATGTGAAGGACATCAATTGGGATGGTTGTAACCCCCTTTTGGAGGCCATGAACGTGATCGATGGCTCAAGGAAAAACTCTCTTGTCTTTGCACCAAGGGCAAAAGGGCAATCCCTCCCTTGAGGTGCATTGCATTGGAACACTTGAAGAACGAAGGGCTTTGGCATCCTAAAAAAAGTTCTTGGAGAGATGAGCCCCATTGGTCTATGTTTGGTGGTGGTGAGCCGATGTGCAAGGCCAAACAGTAGAGGCAAGAGCTATTGGACGAATTGGGTGTGTGGCATTGAGGGAGTTTTGCCAAGCACCGAGCAAACTTTATTGAGCGAACAAAAAAAACGAGTGATATCCAGACGAGAGAGAGAGAGAGAGAGAGAGAGAGAGAGAGAGAGAGAGAGAGAGAGAGACCACAAGGAGTAAAACTTTGGTCAAATTAAATACAAATCATGATACTTTTGCATGAATCACTCATCATGATATCACAAGAGAAGGGATTATTTGTTGCCATTCTCAAGTCATCAGCAATAATTTAGTGAACACTGATATCATTTTTTAACAACAAATTAATTATAACATTTGGTTTCATCAAGTACAAAACATGATACTTTAGCATGAATCGCACTCATCATTGATGAAGGCATGTATTTTGTTTGGCTTGTCGGAGGTTTGAACATTGTATTGTGGATCTCGCACCATCCTTTTAGCCTTAGCCTCAATGTACACTAGCAAGGCACTTCAATTAAGCAAAAAATCAACACATCAAAGCAAATAAACGGACTTTGAATAGTGCAAAAAAAGATTTTGCAAAATCATTTAAAACCGCATCAATAGCCACCTAACTATTGTCAAATATTTCCATGAGCATACATATCTTGAAAAAGAAAAATTTAAGTAAGGAGAGGCACTCAAAAAATAACATGTCCATGACCAAAAGAAATGGAATGCTCACAAATGATCAAATGGGTTCTCAGCAGGAGGTCTATTCTCCTCATCCACCACATCTGCAAAAATTGAGGCCTCATGTCTGTCTTGCCATCTGGATTGGGGATGAAGAAGAGATGACACATATGTCGAGATCAAAGCGTCATCACTATCCAATGCTGCACAAGCACGTCCTAAAGAGAGACATGATTTGAGAACAGGAGTAGTCCCACAAACAAACTCCAAACAAAGGCCCTTCGGCCTACATAAGAGCTCAACAAGACTAGCAATGAAGTAAGATCTACGTTGCATGCATCCTTGCCATGCAAGTCCAGAATCCATGACTACGTAAGTGGACTTTGGCAAGTAGTGTCGCATGATGGTATCTGTAGGAGTCATGCCCATTGCACGAAATAATGACATACTCTCATCAAGGTAAATCGGAGGTGGTGCACCTTGCCTATGAATTGCCTATGAATGAAGAATAGCAATGAACTATCACACTGCAAAGAAACATGAAAAACACTTAGAATGTTATAGTTTAATCATTACATACACTAGGCACAAAAGAAAAAAAAAATCAACCTCTTGATGATCTCCACCCACATCCACAAATCCGTAAGATGAATGATGAATAACAATCACTCAACGATGAATAACAATGTTAGATGCTCTACTCATCTTCTCAATCCAATGAAGATTATCACCTACCATATAGAAATTTGATTTTCAACACATGCAAATAAAGCAACAATAAGGTTTGCTTAGTATAGAAGATATTGATAGCTGCAATAGATTTCCAAAACAACAAGCCATCCATAATGTGCCAATGTATTGTGCGTCAAATGAATGGCGTCTCTCACATGCTCCTTAGTGCAAGTATCCCATGGAGGGTGTAGAATGTAGGACACCTCCAAAAGGCAAGTCAGGAAACATAAAATCAGCAGCCCATGGAACAAGCTTACCATCTCTCCTGTATCAACCAACATATGTAGACCGGACTCTGACCATATGCTCGTGTAGGGGCATCCATATCAATGACTGCACACCAGAACGAAACTCACGTGTAATGGTAATATAATCCCCTGCTATAGCTAAACATCTATGATCTCTTGGTGCCTGTAGAACAGACTGCTCTCTGGGGAAAACAAATTGTACCAAATGATGCAAGCTCTATGTGCCAATAGCATCTGTCAATTATAAACAATGAGATCACCAAACCATGGGTGCATTTTCATACCATAGTGCAATAGAAAAACAATTACAAGAGTAGCAATCCTTTGTGAGTTAAGGAAACTATATTATTTATGGACACACATCTCATGTCAAGCTCCTGCTCTACCTCGTGTTGCTTCCCCTTATGTTTTGGTAGGAAGTTATCAAGGAGCACAACCAAGTGAAGAGATTAGTGAGCGATAGCAAAGAGATCAATAAAAGTACATGCTCACACATTTCATAAGATTAGTTAACGCTCACAACTATCATTTTTGTTGCAGCAATTGTCTTGTGTTTCTTCCCTTTATCTTTAGGGAGCAACTGTCAAGAATACATTAATCATGCTCAATAGCCAGGCACAAAATTCAACAAAGACTGTGTTATATCTCACAAAACATAGACAAAGTCATTAAAGAGACTCACATGCATGAACGGATCTATTATAATGTATGGTCTCCCTCCTTGCATCTACATAAGATATGTCAATAGCTATGGAGGGATTTGAAGTCCTCTGTGCATCGTGGATCTCTCTCTCACGACCCAACACATTATTTTGATCCATCTCTATCCACCAAGGACAGTGATCTAGCTCCCATTGTGATTGATGATGCATAGTGGGAGGATACATGCTATCCTCACTATCAACACGGACCCATGATCGAGCAAGCAAAGGAATGACTAGAATGTGTTGTTTCTCCAACAAATGATAGAAGTATCTAACAAACAATATATAGAAAACTTCCAGATTATCACAATGAAACTCGCAGAATACAAAATAAAGTTACATTTTAGTGACCACTACCTATATAGGAGTCTTTGTGAAGCCATTCGATAGTAGTCGATCTTCTTAAGAGCTGGCAGCTCAGCATCACTATTTCTGCCCTCCAAAGACACCTCTAATGGAAATATGAATTTACAAGCCTCTACTATCATTGCTCCATAGTAGAGCTCGAATGTAGCTGCTGGAGGAATTTTGATTCCATCTAGCACATCCACATACTCAAGCAAAAGTATCTCAGCACCATCAAGCACTCTTTGTATAGCACCCTTACTTTTCAACCAACTATAACAATCAAGTAATATAATTTACAAAAAGATAAATTATAAAAGAAACAACTAAAGATAGAAACCCAAACTCGTGTTACCTACCTACGGAATCTATGGTCACCTCGAGTCAATCCGTAAGCCGCTCGTGTAATCTTGCTAGACTCCAGCAATGATAACCATAAGATCTTATTTTTCATTTTTGCATCGTGAAGAGTAATTAAATTAAGCTTCTCTAATGTTGCCCATTTCTCTTGGCCCCATTTCAAACTCATTCTTTTATCAAACCACTCTTTACCATGTCAAGGATCAACAATATTCAAAATTTGTCACATAACTTTCATTTAAAAAAGCACTTAAAGAAAAACAATGCAACCTAGTCAAAAGAACCATACCTTTCCAACACGATCCCCATATTTGATGTACAATTCTCCGATTATTTGTTTCTCTTCTTGTTTCAGATCTTGTGGCAATAGAGTATCTTTCCTGCTCTCTATCGTACTTTGGAGCTCCTTTGACATTTGAACCTTTCAATAAGTATTCAATAAAAACATTAAAATCACAAAGCAATTAAACTTAAATTCAAGAATGTAGTTCACTTACATCAAATAGCAAACGAGCAAGATATCTCCGTGTAAGAGGATGCCAAGGCTCTTCCCCTTTTGTTCCTCTTTTTTGGAGAGTGTCAATGAGATTCTGATCTGCCTCTGGTAGTGCACGAAGATAATCTTCATGATCGGCCGCACAAATATTTGAGCAATTGACAAGTTCATCTCTCAAGTGAGAAGTAACCAAAGCACGTGTGTTCATGCTACATAAATGAATAATTTTTAAAAAAATAAGTGCCAGAATAATATAGATACATCAAACAATGCACTTGATTTAGCATTTTACTTACAAGTTCATTCTTTGAAGACTAGTCAGCAATGCAATCTCTGACACCTTTGTAGTATCAATTATTGTACATAAAACTCTACAATGTCTCTCTTTGTTAGAAGAGTACATTTCATTAATGGCTTCTCACCAAGTAACTGTCCAATGATTCCATTCCCACACATAGAACATTTTTTGGGCAAGGGATTCAAATTATGGATGTGCATCCACCTCTTCTTCAAACTCTATATGGACTTGTTTCCATATTGGATCCCATCCATCAATAATAGCATCTTACAAAAAAAGACATACGTTTACTTATGATCATCAAAAGAAATGAAGAAAGGTAAAAATAAGAAAGCATACCTGTGACTAGAGTTTCTTCCATTTGACATGTAGACAATGAAACTATAAATGCACCCTTCTCTTTGATGTAGCCTTCTCTGGCAAATGCAGACCTCAAGCCACTTACATTTGTCCTTAAACCAAGAACTTTAGCATGAGGTATAAGCCTGCAAAGAGGTATGGGAGGACATTTAAAGCAACTAAAAACCCTTGTTTTACTTAGAATTTCCTCTCCCCGATCCAAGTGCAATGTGCCATCATCCTCATCTGCAACACTTGGACGTATTTCAGGTCTCATTCTAAATGGCACTTTTTGCTATCATGACTATCGCTCTCATCTGGGAACTCCATCTTCGCCACCGAGCTAGCTTGATCACTGCAAACAGGTTTTGAAACTGATGCACTCCTGTCGCGTTTCTTGAACCTCCCCTAGCATTGGAGGGGCTACATACATAAAAAAAAAAACAATACCTTCAAGAATAACACTAATAAAATTTATATTAAACATACCTAATAGTAAAGACGTTTGTACATTTCATTTAAAAATTCAAGTTTGATAACTAAAGGCCATACAAACTTATGCAAACTTTATACTTTGAGACACTGCTCTAAACTATCCTGAGTTGACGCGGGACTAGTTATGCTACTATCCCGTTGAAGAAAAGTACATTTCATTTAAAAATTCAAGTTTGATAACTAAAGGCCATACAAACTTATGCAAACTTTATACTTTGAGACACTGCTCTAAACTATCCTGAGTTGACGTGGGACTAGTTATGCTACTATCCCGTTGAAGAAAAGTATTACATGCTTGACTTAAAAATATTACATTGTTGTAATACCAACCTAGCCGGACACAGTCCTAGAACATCCCGCGTTGGCGCGGGACTGATTATGCCATGATCCGGTAGACAAAACCCACAAAATAGAGCCTATACTGACCAGCAAACAATGTAAAACCATGATGTTAGGGCTCCCCTCACTAATGGGCGCTCCAAGGATCAGCAAGGCAGTGTCCTAAGGGCCCTTGTGGATACACAAAATAATGCAATGAGTGTCCCTATTACCAAACACTTTTTAGATTATCCCAACAATAGAAAACCCATTAAAATGTTTAAAGCTCCTTGTAGTCAACCTATAGTGACTCCTCAAAAACACTTACAGACAATCTCTTCGCATGGGGTCTCCTAGAAATTCATATGACAGTGCCCCAAATCACACCATAGAGAGTGGATCAAAAGACCTTCGCAACCTTTCGAGACTCTGCCCCTCTTGGCAATGCTCCCCAGTTTGATAGCTTAGGGGGAGGCGAAATGCGTGACCATCAAGTTGGACATCAACCTTTCCTAGAACCTAAAACCGGGACTCTAGCCTAAACAGTCCTACATCGATGCGGTATCAGCTAAGGTAGTGTCCCAAAACATTCCAAATAAGTAGTTTTTGTGGAGTTTATGTGCAACTTTGTGGAGATGAGTCCAATGCTCGAGCCCGACCTGCTGAGTGCAGTAATAAAGAATGCGTTTTTTGTAGTGATCAACTTTAACATGCAGTGAGGCATTAATGTTAAGGTTCAGCAAATTAGAGGGGCCCTATTGTAAAGACATGCTTCTCTGCATAGCACTTAATCTGTTGTTTTCTATCGAAGCACTTTCGGCACCAATTGTGCTCTCTTTATCTGAATGTATCCCAAAGTGCTGAGCAGAGACCAATCAAAAATTGCGAACAGAAAACCTAGACTATTGACATATAACAAATTTACCAATCACAAGCAAGCAATAATATATGCAGTATTGACATACAAGCAAAAAAGAGACCCACGGGCCAACCCTCTAGCTGCTCCTTGCTACGACGAGCCTACCCAAAACAAGTGAAGACATTGGATAAATTCAACGTGCAAGCGTGAAATTGCTTATTTGACTTGGTGGCCACTATTCTCAGCAAGCCATACCACTCTACCACGCTCTCGTAGCCAGCCTTGATGTCTTCACCATATATACCAGCTTCATGCTAAAAAAGAGTGCAGTTGTGAGGCTCTCTTTTGTAGCTTTTACAGATGGACATAGCATTTACCAATTACTAAACTGAAATGAAATTGTTGTCATCTCCTGAACAACGCTCATAAAGGGGTATGCTGAGCATGGGCATAGTGAGATTTGAACTGTCACTCCTCTATTCTTTACACAATTTCTATTAGACTGTTTTGTTCATTGTAAAACAAAACAAGGTGGTTGCCTACTGTTGCCAGAGCTTCTTCTTGCATGATGCTAGGCCAGCAAGGCTTGAGGCTTCCATGACAATGCGGCAAGGTCACAGTACCGACCAGGAGTCTTAAGAGTCAAACAAACATCACCACCTTGCTACAACGGGCCTGCCCAAAAAAAGGCCTACATCCGACTTAATGTTACTGAATAAATAGTAAATAACAAAATCCATTCTCGTTCTCTGAAGCTCGGTGCAGTAATCAAGATTTTGTCATGCAGAGATACATAGCCGAAGTTGAATTAACAGTCCTAAATCTTAAGCACAGAATAATGGTGATTTTTATGGTCTACTTGAGGAAGAAAAGACGGATTTCAAAGATTTGGAAGCGGCTTTTTGACACCACTACGTGCAATTCATGCAGATGCATGAGGTAAAGAGAAAGTTGGATGGCCAAAAGCAAAGCCTAGATGAGTATTTTTGAGAATTCACATGGGAATTTAAAGCCCTGGGGGTTCAATGATGCCAAGGTTTCTATGGAGAATGAAGGGATGCAAGTGCTTGTTGATAGAGCTTTGTCTTGGGTGTAGGTGATGGGAGGGTTAGCCCCTCTATAAAAAGTGTTTCTACTAGATAAGCAGTGTGCTATGGGTATGCCAGTAGAAGCCAAAGTGGAGGAGTGTTGGTGTTGGCAATAGTGCGCTTTTGAGTAGAGCCTCACTTTACTTGGTTGGCAGGGAGGGCCATATATTTTATCACGCAAGTTTTTTTTGAATGGTAAGCTTAATGCTTCTTGGTATAGAGTGGATGATTGGATTACACTAAATGCTTGGAGTGCTGACATAAGACCATGGGCAGCCTACAAGCATGATGGTCTGCAAGCTAGACTGTAACACTATGGGATGCAGTTATAGGTGTATGGAAGGAACCAATGATAGTTTTTTGACCTAGGTGGAGACTATATCATGCAAGGGGGTGGGGCAACCCACTTGAGGTTTTCCAAAAAGAAATAAAACTATCGAGGTGGTTTGGTTTTTTTACAATGTTTGCTAGTTTTTGCAATTGGTAGATGAATAAAATAGGTTTGTGGTTGAGCATAAATGTTCAACAAGGGGGTTTGGCAATGATGGTGTAGCCAAAGTTTGTCGACCATAGGAGATGGAACATATTGAGCTTGCGTCCAATGTATGTTTTTGAGGATTGTGATGGTTTGGAGAATGTTGTAAATGATTGTGTTGAATGATAGAGGAAGACATCATTGCCGTTTCTTGGTGTTGATTCCCCCTTCCCCCTTCTCTTCTCTGCTTGTGCGCATGTGATTCTTGGCGTGTGCCGGTAGATGTGCCCTCCATAGGTATGTTGTGTAAAGAGAGATAGAGAGAATTAATGTTTTTTATAGTGCTAGGATTCATTATGGATGAGTTCTCCCAACACCTCTAGAGCTATGATAGAAACTCAATACATGGAGTTGTGTATCAATGTATTCTCATGTGTGGGCATGTGTGTACACACGTGTACACATGTGCACGTGTTTGTGTGTACACACGTGCACGTGTTTGTGTGTGAGCACATGTTGGTGCAACCAAAGTTCATTGAAACTAGGAGATGGTCTATGCCAGGCAGAGGCATTAGTTGAGTGCAGTGCAGAAGGCTAGGGCAGGTGCCAAGGCCCTAGGCAGCCAAAGCGTAGCGCGAATGTATGCTTAGAGAGGCTTTTTAGGCCAAAAGTTCTACGGGATGGTCCAGGTGGGATGGTAGATGGAGGTGTATGAAATGCCAAGTCAATGTCCTGAAATGTAGTGTTTAGTGTGCTCTAGAAGCTGGTCCAGACGCTCGTCAAACGGAGCCCCGGTCTACAAGATACTGAAGTTTAAAGCTGGAGTATGTAGCTGATTCGACAGATAGGGCAGCTGGGGACAGGTGGCTCAGGCTGATGTCAGTATTTACATGTGTAGTGCTGGAGTTTTGGAGCATGTTTGTCTTCTCGGATTGCAAATCAAAGCTCCGAATAGCAATTTATGATTAGTTGAGGATTTTTAGGGGGTCGGGTCTGAGCCCACTTGGCTGCAGCGGGCGGTGTGACATCTGGCATCTCTTGGGCCTCGCCAAGGTTCTCGATGATAGTGTGCCTCATGCGGAGCTAGGACAACTCAACGGTGCATCAATCAGATACTCGGTCAGCTAGATCCAGCTGAACGAAGTCGAGAGGCAATGCCGAGAGAAGAATTGGATGATGTTTTTCCCATTTTTTTGTGGCCTCAAATAGTGCATTTGAAAGTATCTGAAGGTGGCAAGATTTTTACGGTCGCGGGACCGGTGCTGCCAAGATTCAGCATGGCTTAGCGGCTTGAGCTTCCGGCCCGTGGGCAAGATATGTGGACCCTCTAAAGGAAGGCCAAGGAGAGGCTTTTTCAAAAGTTAAAATGGGGATTTTTTTTCAAAATTTTAAAGGTTTTGAAGGCCATGGGTCAGCAATGGCCACGTGGCACCGAAATTGACCCACATGCCGTGTCAGGGGTGACAGAAGCGGGCCATTTAGCCTAGCCCGTGAGCCTCATTAGGTGTGTGTGAGAGAAGGGGAGCTTCCTTGAAGGGTAAGCTATGGTGGACGTTGCGTGCTGGCGCTGCGTTGGTGGCGGCGGCCCTGCAGGGCACTGTTTGCGGCTATTTTGGCAGGGGTGGGGCGGTGTAGTGGCACGTCCGTGTGGAAGTGAGAAGGCGCAGTGCGCCCGTGAAGGCAGCCTACTGACGTGGAAGTAAGGGCGCGCGCCTGCGGCCCTTGGGGCCCGAGTTTTTAAGAGAGGAGGACTCACGCCCCCCCCCCCCCCCCCCCCCCCCCCAATAGCGACCTCGCTATTGCGAGTCTAGGGGAGGAGTCCCACGACGTAGTAAGGCAGCAGGGTAGTGAGCGAGAGGGAGAGAGAAAGAGAGCCCGAGGGCATCCCGACATACAAGACAAAGGGTCCCACTCCAGGGCATGACCAAACCAAGCCAAATGAAACAAAAAAGAGGAAGGTCAAGGCCAAAAATGCCAATTCAAGGTGCTAAGTGGACCAATATAAATGTAAAATCCCAAATTAGAATCCCCCCCTATAAAAGTAAAAAACTAATCAAATTAGGGGCTTTTTCCTGGCCTTTTGGGTGCCGTTTGAAGCCTGCAAAGTGGAGTTCTCTAGCAAGCTAACGTGTTTGTAACTTTTGCTTGAAAATGGCCATGGTGATGGAAATAGAAGTCAATGCACATGCTCTTTGAAGTGCAATCAACCCACATTTTCCTCCCCTTGCTGTTGTTTCCCATTCCCCCCTTCTCTTTTTCTTGCTTTCATGTATCCCCTCGGTGTCGGTTGTGTGGAAGTGTGTGCCCCCCAGACCGACGGTGTTTTGTGTGGGAGAGTGAGATTGAGTGGCTGTGTGTGTGTATAAGGGTGGAGACAATTCGTGGTAGAAAATTTGCCTTGTGTGGTGGATTTGTGGAGCATGTGAACAGTGGAAATTGAGGAGGCGGTGGTCTGCTAGTGTAAAGTGTTTCTTTGAAGGTGTTTTCCGAGAGGATAGGGGTGCTGTGAATACACTGAGCTATAGAGGGCCCTTGTGTTTGTGCCGGGTGTGTTCCCCCATTCCCCTCTTCCATCTTCTGGTGCCCCCACTGAGGAGCACGCTGATTGATCCCAGCTAATAAAAAATATGTGGTTTTTGCGTTGGAAGTCATGGCAACTAGAAGCTATGGATCGATTTTTACAAGAGAAGAGAGCTCGTGGATGTCAGATTTTGAGCTGTATATGCTATCATTGCGTATGCTGAACGAGGATAGAAAAATGAAGACTTTTCCTTTGGTGATGCGTGGTAGAGCTAAAGCATGGTACGAAGCATTGGAAGGTGAGCCGAAGCAAGCATGGCCGACAAGATTTCTTCATGACTTTCACAAGGAGACTTTCCCAGTTGAGATGGATGCAAAGCTGAAGGCGCTTAAGCAAGATGTAAGTGAAGAATTCAATTTGTTTTTGGGTGATTTTGAAGAGTGTTGGGCATAACTAGCGGCATCCATGCAATTGGCTAATGGAGACTACTTCAAGATGGACAAGTTCATGGCGTGTGTGCATCCCAAAGTGAGAGAAAAAGTTGATTTCAAGAGTCCAGAAAATTACAATGGTTCGGTAGCCACTTGTAGCCATTGCACGGTTGAAGAGCATAAAGATAAAGAAGAAGATAGATCAAGGCGTGTCTGGCTATGAGACAATGGCCCATGTTCAACCACAAAGTCCAAGGGAGGCTGTACATGAAGAAAATCACAAAAACCGAGGTGTAACTGTTGTGCCGCAAAATTGGGTGTGCACGGTGCAAGATTTGTTTCAGAAATTGCAGGAGTTGCGGCTCAGTGTCATGGATAGAGGATAGCCAAGAGGAGCAAGGGGCAGGGCAAGTCCACCATTGCCAGGTAGGAGTTACAATTGTGGAGAAGAAGGGCACTATGCACCCAATTGTCCTCAACCACAGAGAGAAAAAGGAGGCATGTACCCGCTTTTTGGTAGAGGTCGAGGGCAAGGACAATACAATTATGGTCCAAGAGAACAAGCGGTTGAGAATCTTGTGCAGCTAGCTCCGTAAACCGGAGGTGAGGTCCCAAGAGTAAACATCATAGGGGTGGATAAGCAGGATGTCAAAGTTTTGGTCAATAAGAGAGCAAGAGATGAGAAGGAGATAGAGACAGAGCGGGAAACTAGAGCTCGCAAAGGCATAGAGAAGGTGTACAAAGGTAGAGAACAACCCGAGCCTAGTGAAAGAAGAAGGCATTGCAAAATCAAGCAAGCGGATTTCCAACTAGGACATGGTTATCCCGAGTACAATCTGGTGAGTGATGTTCAAAATCAAAAGGCAAATATTACTTTTGGTCCGTTGTTAGCTTTAAATCCAGAGCTAAGAAGGCAGTGGTCCACAAGTGTTAGCACCAAGCTGCCAAGAGCTAAGGGAAATGTGCAAGCAGTGCAAAACTTGGCTTTGAGGGTAGGTAGCCCCGCTGATGTTCTTCCATTGGTGGATGTGATTATAGAGAAGAGGATACAGGTACAAGCCTACGTAGACAGTGGAGCGCAGGTTTGTGTCATGATGGAAGCATCCATGGGAGAGACGGGAGTCAAGGTAGTAGACAAGTCAAATGTGCACATGAGGATGGCTAACCATACTAAGGCCAGGTGTCTCAGTGTGGTGCAGGATGTAAAGGTCAAGGTGATGGGCATAGAGTGCCTGATCGACTTTTTTGTGATGAGGGCAGGGGATAATGCTTATCCAATCATTTTGGGTAGGCCATGGCTTTTGGCAATATGTGCTAAGCAGGATTGGGAGAGAAAAGTGTTCACCTTTCCCGACAAAGAGAAAGGCAGATAGGTTTTTCTTGCTTTGAAGACCAAAGAGAGCAGTTCTCGTCTTATGGCAGTTAAAGATGAGGGCGACACGACGAGCTATGAGTACGAGATAGAGATGGGATATGATGAAGGCTATACTAGCACAGAGGAACGGAAGAGCAAGGATGACATGCTGAAGATATATGAGGACTTGTTTGGAGTCACTATAGACAACTCCCCACCTAAAGAAGAAGGTATGCAACCTCAGGCTTATGGTTTAAGCATAGAGGAGGTTTCAAGCATGTTGAGTGAAGATTTGACCAAGAGTGAAAAGGAAGGCTATATTCAACTGTGTGAGTCCTATCCAAATCTATTTGGGATGAAGTACAAGCATTTGTGAGGTGCAAAGGGGGTGGAGCACAAGATTGTTCTTAAGGAGGGACATAAGCCTAAAGCACATAAGCTGAGAAGACTAGGGGAAATCCAAAAGGAGGCCCTTTGGCAAGAGATCAATAAGCTACTGGATGCAGGCATCATATTTCCTGTGAAAGAGTCAGAGTGGGTCTCGCCAGTGGTCAGAACCCCTAAGAAGAATGGGGAATGGAGAGTGTGTGTCGACTATAGGCCAACAGGCCACTCAATTCCGCGACCAAGAGGAATCACTACCCCTTCCCGTTTCAATATGAAATCCTAAACCAGGTGGCTGGGCATGAGAGATACTCGATTATGGATGGCTTTTCGGGGTACTTTCAAATAGGTATTGCGCTTAAAGACCAGTTGAAGACCACATTCATATCTCCATGGGGTTGTTTCGCTTACCGCAAGATGCTGTTCGGATTGGTGAATGCCTATGCCACCTTCCAAGATTGGATGAATAGGGTATTTGAGTTGAGATGTAGAGAGAAAGAGAGAGAGACAAGACAAGAGACACACCATATACGCTCCCAAAGACTGATTCATATTGAGGACAAGATACAAATATATAGGTGAGACCAAGTTCAGTAGAGTGAGCCATATATAGCTCCAACACCCCCACTCAAACAAAGGTCTCTAGCTTTGGATGAAAAAACCCTTGGGGAGTTCAAGGGAAAAACCCAAGCCCCTATACAATGTGAAATATGAACCAGCGGTGATGATGTGAAAGTGAATTGTGCATCTATGTACAAATATTCAAGTGACTTAGATATCACAAGGTGCAAATGTGGAGTGTGCATAGTGCATGGTACCTAAAAGATTACAATGTCATATGTACAAAGCTATTACAATAGAAAAGAAGCTAATCTAGAAAGAGTGAGGCCGAAGCAACTCCAAGCTCCGAGCGCAAGAGGATGAAACGTGACTCATTGAGGCCTTTGGTCAAAATGTCTGCAATCATCTGGTCACTTGGATAGTGTTCAACCATAATGGTTCCCTTGCGTACTTCATACCTGACATAATGATAATGGACAGCAATGTGCTTTGACTTATTATGTTGAACATAGTCTTTTGCAAGACTAATAGCACTTTGGTTGTCACACCGCAAGGGTGTGCTAGAAAGAGGAGAGTGACCAATATCAGCCAGCATTTGTCGAAGCCAAATCAACTCACGAGCTGCAAGTGATGCCGCATATTCTGACTCAGTCGTAGAAACTGCAACACAACGTTGTTTCTTGCTGGTCCAAGAAACAAGACAACCATTTATAAAGAAGCAATTTCCACTAGTAGATCTCATAGATAAATGTGAGCTTGCCCAGTCTGCATCTGTGTAACCCAAAAGAGAAAGAGATTGCATAGAATCCGATGTGAGCTGTCGTCGATAGACTAAACCAAAATCTGTAGTGCCTTTCAAGTATTTCAATACACGCTTTGCAGCAGACCAATGCTTAAGAGAAGGACATGCAAGATGTTGTCCAAGATAGTTAGCAGCAAACAGAATATCAGGACGAGTGTTCATGCCAACAAACTGAAGACATCCAATCAAGTTAGCATAAGGTTGATTTGTGACAAGTTGACCGCCATTGTCAGAAGTATTCTTCGTAGAGCTCGCAAGACAAGGTGTGTTGGCTGAATGTGCAGATTCCATACCAAATTTTTGAATAGTATCTGCAATAAACTTTGACTGTCGAAGGAATAAAATACCTTTTGTACGGTTCCGTTGGATTTGAATGCCAAGACAAGAGTGAATCTCTCCACATGCAGAAGACAATAACTTTTTCACTTGCTGAAGAAATCCCAAATCATTGGAAACAAGGATGGTATCATCCACATAAAGAGCAAGAATCACAAAACTGCTACCTTGGCGTTTTATGTATAAGTTGGGGTCTGATGAGCAAGAGATGAATCCTTTAGAGGTGAGAAAAAGATCAAATTTTGTATACCAGGCTCGCGAAGCTTGTTTGAGACCATATAGTGCCTTATGGAGTTGAGCAACAAGGTCTTCTTTACCTGGAATAACAAACCCTTCTGGTTGTTCCATATAAATTTCCTCTTCCAAGTCACCATTAAGAAAAGCAGTTCGCACATCCATTTGATGAGCTTCTAAATCAAATTTATCAGCAAATGCCAATAAAACTCGAACACTTGTAATGCGAACAACTGGTGAAAAAGTCTCTTGATAATCAACACCAGCTACTTGGGAGTAACCTTTTGCAGCTAAACGCGCCTTGAACTTGTCAAAAGATCCATCTGCTTTTACTTTTGTTTTATACACCCACTTACATTTAATAGCTGTACGACCAGGAGGTAATTCAGTTAGTATCCATGTACCTTTAGAGATAAGAGAATCGTACTCTGCTAGCCTCTTGCCATTGATCCTTTTGTGGTGAAGAGATAGCTTCATCATAAGTAACGGGATCTTCAGAAGTAGAAAAAGCATTATCAGCAATATCGTCATCATAAACATGACATGAGCCATGTTCAAAATCAATAGGCAGATCAACAAAAATATCAATATCATCATTGGTAACATTTGGAATGGATGGTTGTGAGGAGGAAAGTTGCTCTATAGGAAGAGTTTCATCTTCTGAAAGAAATGGAAAAGCCTGAAGCAATGATTTAGTATCATCAGAATCATCCATGGACCATGAGCCTCCCATAAGCTGTTCGTTAAAAGTAGCATCACGATTCACAATTACTTTCTTGGAGAAAGGGTCATAGAATTTGTAGCCTTTGGAAGTGTCAGAATATCCAATAAAAATAACTTTAAGACCAGGAGCATCAAGCTTTGTTCGTGTTTCTTTGGGAACATGAATATAAGCAATACATCCAAAGGTTCGAAAATGAGATACAGAAGGAATGTCACCTGTCCATGCTGTGATGGGTATCTTACCAGAGGGTGCAGTAGAAGGAAGATGGTTCTGAATAAATGTTGCTGTCAAAGTAGCTTCAGCCCAAAAAACACGAGATAAGCCAGAATGAATCAGCATACATCTTACAGCATTGAGAATAGTGCGATTCTTTCGTTCAGCAACACCATTCTGTTGAGGCGAATATGGAATAGTGTGTTCATGATGAATTCCACTGTCAGCACAGTAACTCACAAACTCTCGAGAAACATATTCGCCTCCATTGTCACTACGAAGCTTCTTAAGGCGACGACCAGTTTGAAGTTTCGCAGCCTTGTGGAATTGTTTGAAAATAGATAAGGCTTCAGATTTTTGTCTAAGTAGAAATACAATCGTATACCTTGAGAAATCATCAATGAAAGTAATGAAGTAGCGATATTGTGATCTCGAAGAAGGTAGAGGTCCACATATATCAGTATGAACAAGATCCTAGATGTCATGAGAATGAGTTGTATTTGAAAGAGGGAAGGGCTTACGATTGTGTTTCCCAAGAGCACAAAATTCACAAATTCCCATATGGGGATGGGCTTTAAGATCCATACCATGAACAAGATCACGACGTTGAAGATCAAGGAGTTTTGAGAAATCAGCATGAACAAAACGGTGATGCCATACTTTGCAATCATGATCACCTGGAGCAGTGACAATATTTGCTACAGCATCATTGAGAGAGAGTTCAAACAAATTACCATTTCGAGGAGCAGTGGCTATAGTCTGTCCATCGTTCTCAATTCGGCATTTGGTATAATCAAATCCAACAAACAGACCAAGATCAACAAGTCTAGCAACTGAAAGAAGATTACGTTGAAGATCTGGTACATGTAATACTCCTCGCAGATAAGGTACCAAGATATAAGTCTCCAATACCCTTTACTTGACAAGTAGTATCATCAGCAAGATAAACAACACATTGAACTGGCAGTGGATGATAGTTATGGAGCCACTTAGACTGATATGTCATATTTCCTGTAGCACCAGAATCGACAATAAAAAGTGATCCATCACGTACATGAAGTATTCTGTCTGGAGCAACTGAACATAGGACGCAGCTTGTTTCTGGTACAATGTTGTTTCGATGTTCAGTAGTATATGCTCTATTCCGATCTGTGTCGAATCGACGCTTATAGCACATATGAGTGGGATGATCAGATCGTCCACAATATTCACAAGAAGAAGAAGAAGAGTCTCTAGATAAACGTGGTTGTTTTGTGGTAATATTGTGTTCTTCATCATATTGACCTGCCCAACAATCATCTTCAGTATGGCCATTTCTGTTGCAGTAAGAACATTGCTTATTAGGAAATTTGAGACGAGAGAAAATATTACCACGACGGCCACCTCTGCGGTTTCCTCGTTGAAATGGACGCCTTCGAGCATAAAAAGCACGTTCCATCTGTTGTGACTCAGTCTCCTCTTGTGAAATCATAGCTGTATCGTGACCAGCATGCCGACGTTCTTGACGTTGAGAGTATTCAATTAAAGACATGCAAGCTTGGTCGAAATCAAGACCATCTTTATTAGAGAGAATAGTAACAATGTTATCATAAGAAGAGTCCTTCACCGTATCAAGGAGAAGTGTAATCAGTTGCTTTTGTGGAACAGGATCACCGGCAGCAGCAAGTTGATTAATAATAGATTTGAAAGACTCAATATGTCCCGTCATGGAAGTACCAACTTCATATTGTAACTTGTTAAGCAACCCTCTCAAATAAAGTATTTCTGTAACAGATTTCTTCTGAAAGTTTGCAATAAGGTACTTCCATACGTCATGGGAAGTAGGCAGTTCATACATATCAAGCAAAAGGGAATCAGTAAGAGCAGAAAGAATATACCGACGAGCTGCTTTATCACGTCGTTGCCAATCCATATAGGCAACATTCCAATCTTCAAATATAGGTCCTTCAGTGATAAGCACATTATCATTATCCGTATCAACAGGCTGAGGCGGACAAACACGATTTCCAAGAACAACATCGGAGAGTTCATCGCCTTCAAGAATTAACAACATCTTTGCTTTCCAGCCTGGAAATCCTTGACCTTGGAAAGGAGGAACAGAACGTTGGCCAGAAGGAAAGCCGTTGACGAGAATATTCATAGCCATATCTTGTTGCGAGAAGACGTATAAGATAAGATCGCAGAATCTGCACACCATATATGGTGAAGGTCGCAATTGAGAATGACAGAGATATGAGTACTGCGTTCTGTCAACGATAAACATAAGAAGGATGCTCAAGGAACGTCCAAAGATGTGAGAGACGTCACCCAAAAAAGACAAGGTAAAGGAGACGTTAATAATAAACGAGTCCTCAAAATAGAGTGGCGTGAGACGCAAGATTGACGGCCACAATACGAATAGCAAAAAGATAAATCTTCTCAAAAAATTTAACGCCAAAATAAGAAAAACGATCGCGGACGCTTCACGAAGAAGTAGGACGAAGAAAGCTGCGTCAAGCTCTATTGCAGTAAAAACAACATAACTTTCTGTTGCGAACTCCGATTGACGCAAACCTAGAACTCAAATCGAAGAGCTCGAGGAGACGAACAAGTTTTGGATGAAAAGTGCCATTGTGCTACGCTCCATCGCGCTTTTCCCGTTTCTCCAAATTTTGAGCAGAACAGCAAGAAAAATTGAGATGAAGTTCAGGGTGTCATTAACAAGAAAACGTAATGAACGATTAGATTGATTATAAATAAACGCCACATAAAACACTAATCATATTCTTCTTAACACAAAACAACTACAGTTAACAAGAATCAACGCTCAAAAATAAAATTTGTAACAATTTTGAATCTTACATGCGAATCGCATACACATACTGTTGTCACCATGAATTGAATCGGCGCGTGATCGTTACCGCTCTAATACCAAGTTGAGATGTAGAGAGAAAGAGAGAGAGACGAGACAAGAGACACACCATATACGCTCCCAAAGACTGATTCATATTGAGGACAAGATACAAATATATAGGTGAGACCAAGTTCAGTAGAGTGAGCCATATATAGCTCCAACAATTTGGTCCATGCCTAGGCCGTTTTATTAGGGTATTCATGGATGATATCAGTTGCTACAGTTCAAGATTAGAGCACCTATCAAAGTTGCAGTTATTCTTTTAGAGACTCGATGAAGAAGGAGATCAGTTAAATCCCAAGAAATGCAAGCTAGCAGAGCCTCGAGTGCAGCTGTTAGGTCATGTGGTGTTGCAAAATGGTATAGAGGCTGATCCCAAGAAGGTGAAGGCGTTGGTGTTGATGAAGCCACCATCAGATAATCAAGGTTTAGGTTCGTTTGTTCATAAGCTGAAGTATTTATCACGCTTCTTTTGGATGCTATCGCAATACGTGCATCCTCTTCAAAAGGGGGCTCAACAAGTGCATGGTTATGAGTGGGATGGGGAAGCTCAGGAGGCTTTTGATAAAGTCAAGGAGATTTTGTGTCAGTTTCTAGTGGTGTGTCCTCCCAATCAAGAGGATGAATTTTATGTGTCTATGACTGTGGTTACAGTTTCTATTGGAGCGGTTCTACTGCAAAAGGTAGGGAGAAGCTACAAGCCGATATACTTCGAGAGCAAGGTGATTAGACCTGGAGAGGCTACCTACACCGAGGCGGAGCAATGGGTGATGGATTTGGTCTTTGCTTGCAGGAAGTTCAAGGTGCATTTGATTGTGCGTAAGTTTTTTGTGTTGATGGCTAATAATCTATTGCCAGAGGTAGTGCTACATTTGAAGCTAGGAATGAGGATTATGAAGTGGGTGTTGGAGCTACAAGAGTTTGAGTTCGAGTTCAAAGTAGATCACACAAGTCGGCCTCACCTGGGAGACATTCTTGTCACGGGAACCGAATAATAGAGATCGATAGAAAAAGATAGAGAAAGAGATCTTTGTATTGATGAATCTTTGTAGAGTTTTGATACAACAGAGGAGAAAAATATATGGGCGCACTCCGTTGTACGGAGCTCGAACCTCCCGACCACCCCCGAGCTTCAGTTCGCTTGCATGCAGCGTCTCACTCGCACTCGCACTCGCACTCTCACTCTCACTCTCACTCTCACTTGCACTCGCACTCGCACTTGCAGAAGAGAGAATGGTGAATGATCCCCAAACGCACCACCCGTCGTGCTTTTATCCTTCTTTTCCTCGAAAAGCCTGCACGATTTTCGTACCAAGTATACCTGCGAGAATAATATAAGAACGTGATCGCTAAGCGATCCGTAAAGGTTAGATTTCTATCATGACACTTTGCACAGATCCTGTTTCACACATTGATTTCTGCATCGCCTACAAAATAGCCAAAAGAACATACTCGTGCAACCAATTCAACATGATAATCAAAGTAAAAAAACATAATTATATACCTTCATAATCTCAATTGTCATACTCTACCATGAAGAAACAATCCACTTCTTGGTTGATAGCAGGGAGAACTGTATGATGTTGTATGTCTGTCTGTCCCTGTGTACACTACACTGCTGCTGCCTTCTGTTTGTTTTCATCATAACGTTTACAAACAAACTCAGAACAGAGCAATCCAGGTACTCAAAACGACGGGAATAGGTCTAGTCTACAAGGCAACGCGGACAGAATTGCGAAAAACATCTCTGTTTGGTTAAAAACGCTACTTTTAGGTCGCGACTCATAAAAGCTCTATTTTTGGGTCTCCACTACTTTTACAACTTATTTTAAGCCTACCCATGCATTTTAAGCTAAAATACATAAATATAAAATATTAATATTAATAAAAATCTCAATTTTCCTGTTCATAGACAGACTATCTGTTATTCATTAATCTTTATCAAATCCTTCTTTAGTGTATTATTTAAAAAAAAGGAATATATGTTCTCTCTTAATATCTCAACTCATTCGTATAAGCTCTATTTAATAGACTATTCAATAATCTTTCAAATCGTGTTAACAAAAGATATGCCCTGCTACATTCTTTTCGACTTTACGAACTTCAAAGACTAATCCTATTACATTCTCCCCTTATCAAAATTAACTCTGTCCTCAGAGTTGGTATAAAAAGAGAAAAATTCTCTTTGCAAAACACTAAGATCAACCCATGATGCATCCTCTACTGGATAGTTCTGCCACTTAACCAAATTTTCCACAATGTCTCTATTTCTCAGATGTTTAAAACGCCTATCTAGTACTAAGTCTGGTTCTACAGTCAATGGTCCGTCATCTTTCAACTTAGAGTTGTCCTCTAAAACATGATGCACATTAGGAACATACTTTTTCAATAAACTCACATAGAATACAGAATGCACTTTGACATGAGAAGGCAATTCCAATTTGTAAGCTAATGAACCAATGCGCTTCAAAATTTTAAATGGCCCAGCAAATCGTGGAGACAATCACTTATCCTTTCCAAGAATCAAATGAGACTTCTCGGGAATAACCTTTAAGTAAACCATATCCCCAGTTTCATACTCCACAACCCGATCTTTCTTGTCATAATACAATTTATGTCTCTTTTGGGCTTCTCTAATATTCCCTCTGATTTTGGCCAACTCGTTATCCATTTTCTCAAGCATCTCAGGTGACAGTTCTACCTTATTCCTCGAGCTAAGAAAATTTATTGGTGTGGGATAGTTATAGCCATACATTGCCTCAAACGGAGTCATCCTAATAGATGAATAATATGAACTGTTATATGCAAATTCAACCACCAAAGGCAGATATTCATTCCAATTAGATTGGTTTTCATTGACATACATTCGTAACATATCTTCTAAAATACGATTCACTCTCTCCGTTTCCCCATCAGTTTGAGGATGAAAAGCAGTAGACATACGTAACTGGGTACCTATAGAGTCAAAAGTCGCTCTCCAGAAATGTGAAGTGAACTTAGAATCTCTGTCAGACACTATGCTCTTGGGCATGCCATGCAAACGAAATATCTCTTTCACAAACAAGCGTGCAATGGTCAAAGCAGTATCAGTTATTTTCACGGGAAAGAAGTGAGCCTGTTTTGTGAGTCTATCTACTACCACAAAGATCGAATCATACCCTCCACGAGTAGTAGGAAGTCTAATGATAAAGTCCATGGATATACACTCCCACTTCTGTAAAGGAATGTCTAAGGGTTGAAGGTCACCAAGTATCCTCTTATGTTCAATCTTAACTTGTTGACATTGAAAGCATTCACGCACATAATTCTTAACATCCAATTTCATACGCGGAAAAAGAATGAACTTTTAATCTTTTCATGTATCTGATTCAATCCAGGATGACCAAAAAAAGTTGAATTATGACACTCATGCAAAATTTGACTCTTGAAAGCAGAATTTGTAGGAATACACAAGCGGTCATAATAATACAGATTTTCCTTATACAAGTGATATCTGTTCTCATACCTCTCACCAATATTCTCACGCAAGAATTTCAAAATAGGCATGTAAAAAGAATCGTTTTCAACTTCGGTATGTATCTCATCAACCAAATTGGATCGCACAACAGTCAACAAATTACACATGGACCTACGACTCAATGCATCTGCAACTTTATTTTCTTTCCCACACAAATACTTCAAGTCAAAATCATACTCAGCCAACAATTCAATCCATCTCCTTTGTCTGTTGTTTAACAATGGCTGCGTGAAAATATACTTCAAACTTTGATGATCAGTACGCAATTCAAATTTGACACCAAGCAAAAGAGGACGCCAATGTTTCAATGCATGAACAACAGCAAGCAATTCTAGATCATGTGTTGCATAGTTCAATTCATGTCGTCTTAATTTCCTAGACTCATATGCAACCACTCTTCCTTCTTGTGTCAAAACACACCCTAGTTGTTCACCACTAGCATCACATGACACAACAAATGGTTTGCCCATCTCAGGAACTTTCAAAACACAATTTTCTGCTATTTTAGCCTTCATGGTCTCAAAAGCAGTCTCACAGGTAGAAGTCCACGCAAAACCCTTGTCTTTCTTGGTCAATTTGGTCAAAGGACTTGCTATCTTAGAGAAATCTTTAATGTGTGCTCTCGCATATTGTGCTAGACCCATAAAGCTTCTCACATCCCTTAATGACTTTGATGTTGGCCACTCCACAATAGTCTTAACTTTGTCAAGGTTAATGTGAATCCCCTCTTTAGAAATCACTCTTCCCAAATACACAATCTGATCCTTTGCAAAAGTACACTTACTTGCTTTGGCATACAATTTATGTTGACACAAAACCTCAAATGTTTTCTTTAAGTGCAATGCATGATCTTCTTCATTCGTAGAATACACAAAAATATTATCCAAGAATACCAGAATGAATTCATCAAGATACGGGTGAAAAATATTATTCATTAAGCACATGAAAGTTGTTGGTGCATTAGTCAAACCAAAAGCAAGAACTCTAAATTCATAATGTCCATAACGTGTACGAAAAGAAATCTTTGGAATGTCCTCGACCTTAATACGGATTTGATGGTAGCCAGAACGAAGATCAACCTTTGAAAATATTGTGGCACCACTCAAATGACTAAGCAGTTCATCTATGTGAGGAAGAGGATATTTGTTCTTAGTGGTCTTTTTGTTTAATCCCATATAGTCGATGCATAACCTATATGTACCATCCTTTTTCTTTTGGAATAACACAGGACTACCCCAAGGAGATACACTAGGTTTAATGAAACCCTTTTTCAAAAGATCATCAAGTTGTATCTTGAGCTCTTTAAGCTCATCAATATTGAGCCTGTATGGAGATCTGGAATAAGGTGTCGCTCCTGGATATAGATCTTTGGCATGGTCTACCGCTCTAGGCGGAGGTATACCAGGAAGATCGTCCCGGAACACATCCTTAACTTCATGTAAGAGATCCTCTATAAATTCTCGATTTGTGTCTTTATGATTATCCCTAGATTCTCTTTAATCTCATTAGCAAACACAAGCAACGTCTCACACTCTTATCTAAGTCACCTTATCAATTCCATTGCCAAAACTAGATTTAGAATCTCTTTCTTTCCACAAAGAGTGTGACTTATCATCATCAAATGATTAAAGATATATTTTTCTTTCTTAACAATCAATCAAAACATGATTTTCAATGATCTAATTGATACCAATGATAACATCATGCATATCAATGTTTATGTTATAGAAATCATCTTTATGATTTCGACTCTTCAAAGAAAAAAAAACAAAAAACAAATTTTCTACTAACTCTTTCTTGGAACTATTATTACCACTAATTAAGTCCACAAGTCTTTTAACTTCTCGATTTAATTTCAAGTTTAATTTCTCAATCAATTTAGACGATAAGAAGCAATGAATACTATCCAAATCAATTAAGAAATTCAAATTTTAATCTCAACTTCTACGCATAAATTTGATCTCACAGAAGCTTTCAAAGGACGTATCAAAGACATAAAACATCACAAAGAAGGGGTAGATGACTTACCTTTATCGTACGCATCGCCAAAAGTCTCCAATTGAGCCATCTTGGTACGTATTGTCTTATCGGTCACCTTGCTCGAGCATTCGAAAGTCTCGTGGTAGTGTTCTCGATATTGAAAGTATAATCCCAGTCTTTGAGTTCTTCAATCCACGCTTCTAAATCTTCGAATATCTTTCTTATGCCATCAAACTCTTTAAGCTTAGCCTTCGTTAAGAATGATTTGGTTGTCGCTTCTCCCATATCGTCATCGTTTCTTTTGGCGGTACCCCAGTGCCACCACGATGATTATTGTTTCCAGGTGGATTAGCATGGTTTTCACCTTCATGTTGGCCATCAAGGTGTACATAGATATCAAGCTCTCGTGCTGCTTTGCCCCGCAGAGTCTCAACACACTCCCGATTTGTAATTTTCAGATCTTCTCATAGTCGCCGAATCAGGTCTTCTTGCTCCTTCATCCTCCTCTCGTATCCTTCCATGTCCAGAATCAACCGCTTGCTCTGATACCAATTGTCACGGGAACCGAACAATAGAGATCGATAGAAAAAGATAGAGAAAGAGATCTTTGTAGAGTTTTGATACAACAGAGGAGAAAAATATATGGGCGCACTCCGTTGTACGGAGCTCGAACCTCCCGACCACCCCCGAGCTTCAGTTCGCTTGCATGCAGCGTCTCACTCGCACTCGCACTCGCACTCTCACTCTCACTCTCACTCTCACTTGCACTCGCACTCGCACTTGCAGAAGAGAGAATGGTGAATGATCCCCAAACGCACCACCCGTCGTGCTTTTATCCTTCTTTTCCTCGAAAAGCCTGCACGATTTTCGTACCAAGTATACCTGCGAGAATAATATAAGAACGTGATCGCTAAGCGATCCGTAAAGGTTAGATTTCTATCATGACACTTTGCACAGATCCTGTTTCACACATTGATTTCTGCATCGCCTACAAAATAGCCAAAAGAACATACTCGTGCAACCAATTCAACATGATAATCAAAGTAAAAAAACATAATTATATACCTTCATAATCTCAATTGTCATACTCTACCATGAAGAAACAATCCACTTCTTGGTTGATAGCAGGGAGAACTGTATGATGTTGTATGTCTGTCTGTCCCTGTGTACACTACACTGCTGCTGCCTTCTGTTTGTTTTCATCATAACGTTTACAAACAAACTCAGAACAGAGCAATCCAGGTACTCAAAACGACGGGAATAGGTCTAGTCTACAAGGCAACGCGGACAGAATTGCGAAAAACATCTCTGTTTGGTTAAAAACGCTACTTTTAGGTCGCGACTCATAAAAGCTCTATTTTTGGGTCTCCACTACTTTTACAACTTATTTTAAGCCTACCCATGCATTTTAAGCTAAAATACATAAATATAAAATATTAATATTAATAAAAATCTCAATTTTCCTGTTCATAGACAGACTATCTGTTATTCATTAATCTTTATCAAATCCTTCTTTAGTGTATTATTTAAAAAAAAGGAATATATGTTCTCTCTTAATATCTCAACTCATTCGTATAAGCTCTATTTAATAGACTATTCAATAATCTTTCAAATCGTGTTAACAAAAGATATGCCCTGCTACATTCTTTTCGACTTTACGAACTTCAAAGACTAATCCTATTACATTCTCCCCTTATCAAAATTAACTCTGTCCTCAGAGTTGGTATAAAAAGAGAAAAATTCTCTTTGCAAAACACTAAGATCAACCCATGATGCATCCTCTACTGGATAGTTCTGCCACTTAACCAAATTTTCCACAATGTCTCTATTTCTCAGATGTTTAAAACGCCTATCTAGTACTAAGTCTGGTTCTACAGTCAATGGTCCGTCATCTTTCAACTTAGAGTTGTCCTCTAAAACATGATGCACATTAGGAACATACTTTTTCAATAAACTCACATAGAATACAGAATGCACTTTGACATGAGAAGGCAATTCCAATTTGTAAGCTAATGAACCAATGCGCTTCAAAATTTTAAATGGCCCAGCAAATCGTGGAGACAATCACTTATCCTTTCCAAGAATCAAATGAGACTTCTCGGGAATAACCTTTAAGTAAACCATATCCCCAGTTTCATACTCCACAACCCGATCTTTCTTGTCATAATACAATTTATGTCTCTTTTGGGCTTCTCTAATATTCCCTCTGATTTTGGCCAACTCGTTATCCATTTTCTCAAGCATCTCAGGTGACAGTTCTACCTTATTCCTCGAGCTAAGAAAATTTATTGGTGTGGGATAGTTATAGCCATACATTGCCTCAAACGGAGTCATCCTAATAGATGAATAATATGAACTGTTATATGCAAATTCAACCACCAAAGGCAGATATTCATTCCAATTAGATTGGTTTTCATTGACATACATTCGTAACATATCTTCTAAAATACGATTCACTCTCTCCGTTTCCCCATCAGTTTGAGGATGAAAAGCAGTAGACATACGTAACTGGGTACCTATAGAGTCAAAAGTCGCTCTCCAGAAATGTGAAGTGAACTTAGAATCTCTGTCAGACACTATGCTCTTGGGCATGCCATGCAAACGAAATATCTCTTTCACAAACAAGCGTGCAATGGTCAAAGCAGTATCAGTTATTTTCACGGGAAAGAAGTGAGCCTGTTTTGTGAGTCTATCTACTACCACAAAGATCGAATCATACCCTCCACGAGTAGTAGGAAGTCTAATGATAAAGTCCATGGATATACACTCCCACTTCTGTAAAGGAATGTCTAAGGGTTGAAGGTCACCAAGTATCCTCTTATGTTCAATCTTAACTTGTTGACATTGAAAGCATTCACGCACATAATTCTTAACATCCAATTTCATACGCGGAAAAAGAATGAACTTTTAATCTTTTCATGTATCTGATTCAATCCAGGATGACCAAAAAAAGTTGAATTATGACACTCATGCAAAATTTGACTCTTGAAAGCAGAATTTGTAGGAATACACAAGCGGTCATAATAATACAGATTTTCCTTATACAAGTGATATCTGTTCTCATACCTCTCACCAATATTCTCACGCAAGAATTTCAAAATAGGCATGTAAAAAGAATCGTTTTCAACTTCGGTATGTATCTCATCAACCAAATTGGATCGCACAACAGTCAACAAATTACACATGGACCTACGACTCAATGCATCTGCAACTTTATTTTCTTTCCCACACAAATACTTCAAGTCAAAATCATACTCAGCCAACAATTCAATCCATCTCCTTTGTCTGTTGTTTAACAATGGCTGCGTGAAAATATACTTCAAACTTTGATGATCAGTACGCAATTCAAATTTGACACCAAGCAAAAGAGGACGCCAATGTTTCAATGCATGAACAACAGCAAGCAATTCTAGATCATGTGTTGCATAGTTCAATTCATGTCGTCTTAATTTCCTAGACTCATATGCAACCACTCTTCCTTCTTGTGTCAAAACACACCCTAGTTGTTCACCACTAGCATCACATGACACAACAAATGGTTTGCCCATCTCAGGAACTTTCAAAACACAATTTTCTGCTATTTTAGCCTTCATGGTCTCAAAAGCAGTCTCACAGGTAGAAGTCCACGCAAAACCCTTGTCTTTCTTGGTCAATTTGGTCAAAGGACTTGCTATCTTAGAGAAATCTTTAATGTGTGCTCTCGCATATTGTGCTAGACCCATAAAGCTTCTCACATCCCTTAATGACTTTGATGTTGGCCACTCCACAATAGTCTTAACTTTGTCAAGGTTAATGTGAATCCCCTCTTTAGAAATCACTCTTCCCAAATACACAATCTGATCCTTTGCAAAAGTACACTTACTTGCTTTGGCATACAATTTATGTTGACACAAAACCTCAAATGTTTTCTTTAAGTGCAATGCATGATCTTCTTCATTCGTAGAATACACAAAAATATTATCCAAGAATACCAGAATGAATTCATCAAGATACGGGTGAAAAATATTATTCATTAAGCACATGAAAGTTGTTGGTGCATTAGTCAAACCAAAAGCAAGAACTCTAAATTCATAATGTCCATAACGTGTACGAAAAGAAATCTTTGGAATGTCCTCGACCTTAATACGGATTTGATGGTAGCCAGAACGAAGATCAACCTTTGAAAATATTGTGGCACCACTCAAATGACTAAGCAGTTCATCTATGTGAGGAAGAGGATATTTGTTCTTAGTGGTCTTTTTGTTTAATCCCATATAGTCGATGCATAACCTATATGTACCATCCTTTTTCTTTTGGAATAACACAGGACTACCCCAAGGAGATACACTAGGTTTAATGAAACCCTTTTTCAAAAGATCATCAAGTTGTATCTTGAGCTCTTTAAGCTCATCAATATTGAGCCTGTATGGAGATCTGGAATAAGGTGTCGCTCCTGGATATAGATCTTTGGCATGGTCTACCGCTCTAGGCGGAGGTATACCAGGAAGATCGTCCCGGAACACATCCTTAACTTCATGTAAGAGATCCTCTATAAATTCTCGATTTGTGTCTTTATGATTATCCCTAGATTCTCTTTAATCTCATTAGCAAACACAAGCAACGTCTCACACTCTTATCTAAGTCACCTTATCAATTCCATTGCCAAAACTAGATTTAGAATCTCTTTCTTTCCACAAAGAGTGTGACTTATCATCATCAAATGATTAAAGATATATTTTTCTTTCTTAACAATCAATCAAAACATGATTTTCAATGATCTAATTGATACCAATGATAACATCATGCATATCAATGTTTATGTTATAGAAATCATCTTTATGATTTCGACTCTTCAAAGAAAAAAAAACAAAAAACAAATTTTCTACTAACTCTTTCGTGGAACTATTATTACCACTAATTAAGTCCACAAGTCTTTTAACTTCTCGATTTAATTTCAAGTTTAATTTCTCAATCAATTTAGACGATAAGAAGCAATGAATACTATCCAAATCAATTAAGAAATTCAAATTTTAATCTCAACTTCTACGCATAAATTTGATCTCACAGAAGCTTTCAAAGGACGTATCAAAGACATAAAACATCACAAAGAAGGGGTAGATGACTTACCTTTATCGTACGCATCGCCAAAAGTCTCCAATTGAGCCATTTTGGTACGTATTGTCTTATCGGTCACCTTGCTCGAGCATTCGAAAGTCTCGTGGTAGTGTTCTCGATATTGAAAGTATAATCCCAGTCTTTGAGTTCTTCAATCCACGCTTCTAAATCTTCGAATATCTTTCTTATGCCATCAAACTCTTTAAGCTTAGCCTTCGTTAAGAATGATTTGGTTGTCGCTTCTCCCATATCGTCATCGTTTCTTTTGGCGGTACCCCAGTGCCACCACGATGATTATTGTTTCCAGGTGGATTAGCATGGTTTTCACCTTCATGTTGGCCATCAAGGTGTACATAGATATCAAGCTCTCGTGCTGCTTTGCCCCGCAGAGTCTCAACACACTCCCGATTTGTAATTTTCAGATCTTCTCATAGTCGCCGAATCAGGTCTTCTTGCTCCTTCATCCTCCTCTCGTATCCTTCCATGTCCAGAATCAACCGCTTGCTCTGATACCAATTGTCACGGGAACCGAACAATAGAGATCGATAGAAAAAGATAGAGAAAGAGATCTTTGTAGAGTTTTGATACAACAGAGGAGAAAAATATATGGGCGCACTCCGTTGTACGGAGCTCGAACCTCCCGACCACCCCCGAGCTTCAGTTCGCTTGCATGCAGCGTCTCACTCGCACTCGCACTCGCACTCTCACTCTCACTCTCACTCTCACTTGCACTCGCACTCGCACTTGCAGAAGAGAGAATGGTGAATGATCCCCAAACGCACCACCCGTCGTGCTTTTATCCTTCTTTTCCTCGAAAAGCCTGCACGATTTTCGTACCAAGTATACCTGCGAGAATAATATAAGAACGTGATCGCTAAGCGATCCGTAAAGGTTAGATTTCTATCATGACACTTTGCACAGATCCTGTTTCACACATTGATTTCTGCATCGCCTACAAAATAGCCAAAAGAACATACTCGTGCAACCAATTCAACATGATAATCAAAGTAAAAAAACATAATTATATACCTTCATAATCTCAATTGTCATACTCTACCATGAAGAAACAATCCACTTCTTGGTTGATAGCAGGGAGAACTGTATGATGTTGTATGTCTGTCTGTCCCTGTGTACACTACACTGCTGCTGCCTTCTGTTTGTTTTCATCATAACGTTTACAAACAAACTCAGAACAGAGCAATCCAGGTACTCAAAACGACGGGAATAGGTCTAGTCTACAAGGCAACGCGGACAGAATTGCGAAAAACATCTCTGTTTGGTTAAAAACGCTACTTTTAGGTCGCGACTCATAAAAGCTCTATTTTTGGGTCTCCACTACTTTTACAACTTATTTTAAGCCTACCCATGCATTTTAAGCTAAAACACATAAATATAAAACATTAATATTAATAAAAATCTCAATTTTACTGTTCATAGACAGACTATCTGTTATTCATTAATCTTTATCAAATCCTTCTTTAGTGTATTATTTAAAAAAAAGGAATATATGTTCTCTCTTAATATCTCAACTCATTCGTATAAGCTCTATTTAATAGACTATTCAATAATCTTTCAAATCGTGTTAACAAAAGATATGCCCTGCTACATTCTTTTCGACTTTACGAACTTCAAAGACTAATCCTATTACATTCTTGTCAGCAAGACCATCAATTTGCCGGCCTATCCAAGAGTGGTGCGAGATGAAGCTAAGGAGGAACCCGACTTGGAAGATACTTTTACAATGTGGTTTGACGGAGCGTATTGAAGGGTAGTACAGAAGGCAGGAGGAGGTGTGGTGATACACGAACCACACGACAAAGCTATATTTTTGAAGGCGTATGATCTAGAGGATGTCCACACCAATACCGAGGTGGAGTATCTCACTCTGGATTTGGGTTTAAAGTATTGCATAGAGTTTGGAATTTCAAGGTTGATAGTGAAGGGAGATGCGTTGCTAGTCGTCAAGAAACTACTAGCCCAATGGCAGGTAAAGCATGCTTCCTTAAAGCATTGGTTCTTTTCCATCAAGAGATGTTAAAGTCTTTTGAAGAGATCCAATTCAAGCATGTGAGGAGAGAATAGAACCAAGAGGCAGATTAGCTAGCAAGTAGCAAAGTACAGGTGCATATTGAAGGTCCATATGTGGCCCCAGCCACTTATGCAGGTAGGGAGACTCTAAAGGAGATTGAAGGTTTCTTTAGTACAGGGAAATGTTTAGAGAGTTTATCCAAGGTGCAAAAGAGAAGAGTGGTGCAAAAGGCCCGCAAATTCACACTGGTGGGTGAGGATCTCATTAACTATGGGCGTGATGGAGTGCTTAGAAGGGTGTTGTACAAAGAGGAGATAAAAATGGTGTTGGAGCAATGCCACGAAGAAAGTGGGCATCAGGGCAAAGACTAGGTTCTATTTGGAGTGCTTAGAGCAGGCTTTTGGTGGCCTTCCATTGTGAAGGACGTACATTACTTGTGCAAGACGTGCCACAAATGTCAAACTATAGGTGAAAGACGACTGGTAGCCAAGTCACGGGGCACCATCATCGCACAAAGTGCTTTTGAGAAGTGGGGTCCGGATGCCATAGGCCCTCTCCCAAATTCTACAAGGGGTAAGAAATACATGGTGGTAGACATTGACTACCTTACAAAGTGTGTCGAGGCCAAAGCAGTGAAGGAAGTAAATGCTAATGTGGTGCCACTTAGTTTGTGCTTGATAACATCTATTGCCGTTTTTGTGTTCCATGGTTGTTAGTTTATGATAGGGGTCAGGGATTTAGAAGCAAGGTCATGAGTGCATTAGTGGAAAAGTTAAAGATTCAGCATCGGTTTTCCTCGCCTTATCACCCCCAATGTAATGGTCTAGTCGAGAGTGCCAATGGGCAAATCGTTAAGATGTTAACAAAGTACGTATACAAGCAAGAAGTTGAGTGGGAAGCAAATCTAGAGAAGTGTCTGTGGACGTATAGAACATCCTATAAAGTAGCTACAAACTTCACTCCATTCGAGCTAGTCTATGGTAAGGAGGCTATGTTGCCAGTACATGCACAACTAGGTGCTTTGAAGGGTATGTGGCGTGTCAATGCCACTCAACAAGGGGTTCTACAAGATCGGATAGCCAGTTTAGAGGCTTTGCAGATGGACAAAGAGGCAGCGGCAGACTACTATGTGAAGCAGAGGGAGAATTGGGTTGCCAAGTTCAATTAAAACCTGCCGGACAAGAAGGTACAGGAAGGAGACCTAGTCATGAAGTACAAAAGCTACCTGCATTTCACATTTCAAAAGAAGTTCAAGAAGAAGTGGACACGTCCATATAAAGTGCGGAAAGCCTTTCCGAATGGGATGTATGTAACGCGACACGGGAGAGCGAAATACATTGATAATGAACAAAGAATATACAGAGTACGCAGAATAAAGAGTCTATATGGATACAAAGTAATCATTACAAGAAGAGCATAGCTCGTTTCATAACCTCCCGACCACCCCCAAGCTGTCTCAATCACACTCTCACTCTAGCTCACTCTCAATCTCAATCTTGTGCACAATCGCAATCTCAATCACGCTCTCACTCTCAATCTCAATCTCAATCACAATCACACTCTCAATCTCAATCTCTTGATGGCAACAACGATCATAATCGGAATCGCAACACCATCACAATCCCAATATCATGACACCTTGCACAGATCCTGTTTCACACATTGGTTTCTGCATCGTCTACAAAATAGCCAAAAGAACATACTCCGTGCAACCAAATCAACATGATAATCAAATTCAAAACATCATTTTGTATCATCATAAAAGAGTATAATCACTTCTTGATTGGATCAAAAAATAGAGATATTACCTGTGTATATCTGTTTGTAAGCTAACCTGTTGCTGCATGTAGGTTATCCTATTACTGTTGGCAATTTTTTTATGTCAAAAATTGATTAAACGAACTCAGAACATAGACTTCCAGGTACTCAAAATGACGGGAACAGGTCTGGTCTACAAGGCATCGTAGACAGAATTGCAAAAAACGTCTTTCTTTGGCTGAAAACGTAACTTTTAGGTCGCAACTCATAAAAAACCTATTTTTTGGATCTCCACTACTTTTTCAACTTATTTTAACCCTGCCCATGCATTTTAAGCTAAAACACATAAATATAAATCATTGATATTGATAAAAATCTCAATTTTAACTACGTTTTTATCATACTATTCATAGACAGACTATCTATTATTTATTAACCTTTATGAAATATGTCTATTATGTATTATTTAAAAAGAAGATAATATATTTTCTCTTTTAATATCTTAAACTCATTCATATAAGTTCTATCTAATAGACTATTCAACAATCTTTCAAATCGTGCTAAACGAAAGATATTGCCTACTACATTCTTTTCGACTTTAAGAACTTCAAAAATTAGTCCTATTACATTCTCCCCTTATCAAAATTAACTCTGTCCTCAGAGTTGGAAAGAGGGGTTTTCAACATACAAAACATCAAATGCAATCTAAGAGGAATCTTTTACATGATAAGAAGAATCCTACTTCTAAGTTGTCTAACTCTACAATCAAATTGGTTTCTAGTGCTGCCTTCATATCGTTTCTTTAGAACAAAATTATCTAAATAAATATATTTTCTTGGCATTCTCACAAAATTTGATATTTCAAAGAGGAATTTACAAACACACATAAGCAATCATGATAATACAAATAATCCTTATGTAAACAAAATTTCTTCTCAAACATCTGTCTCACACAAGGACTTAGACAAGAGATAATGTTAGAGTAGAAACAATCATTATTCACTTCATATCCAACTTAATCAATCAAATCACTATAGACCACATAAATGATATTATGTATTGGCCTTTTACTCAAGGTAATGGTAATCTTGTCTCTTTTCTAGCAAAATATTTTAGATTAAAATCATACTCACACAGTAGTTGAACTCACCGCTTCTACGTATAATTAAGTAATGGCTAAGTGAAACTATATTTTAAGCTCGGATGATCAGTCCTTAATTCAAATTTCACACCAAGCAATAAATGACGCTAATGCTTCAACACATGAACACCAGCTCCTAGTTTCAAATCATGTATAGGATAATGCACTTCATGTCTTCTCAACTTTCTAAACTCATAATCCCCCACAACTCTCTCCTCTTGACGTAAGACACATCCCATTTATTCCTCGTTTGTGTCACATTTTTTCACAAAAGCTCATCTATGTTGAATTTGTAAGGGACCCTAGAGTACGGTTCAGATCCTAGATATCGGTCAATCACATGGTTTAATGTGTTGAGCTATTTATAGAGATACTATATATAGCTCAACATATATAGTATCTCTATATATAGCTCAACATAATGATATAGAAAGAGATATAACGGACGGGTCATCAGGAAAAACATCGTTAAACTCATCAAGAAGCTTTTCCACATACTCTAGATTTTCTTCCTTTTTTTTTTTTTTTTTTTCTTCAGAATCAATCAAAATGTAATTTTTCAGTCACCCAAACCATATCAATAATTACATCATGCACCCATGTGTATGATATAAAAAAATTCGCCCTTATGATTATCATTATTCAAAGAAAAAGACAATTTTTTTTAAAAAATTAATTCTTTCGTGAAACTTTTATTATCACTAAATAAGTCCACATGTCTCTTGATTTCTCAGTTTAATTTCAGGTTTAATTTCCCAGTCAATTTAGACGATAAGAAGCAATGAATACTATCCGAATCAATTAACGAATTCACATTTAAATCTCAACTTTTACGCATAAATTCGATCATAGAAGCTGTCAAAGGACGTACCAAAGGCATAAAGTATCACAAAGAAGGGCTAGATGACTTACCTTTATTGTCCACATCGCCAATAGTCTCCAATTGAGACATCTTGATAGGTATTGCCTTATCGGTCACTTTGCTCCAGCATTCGAAACTCTGGTGGTCTTGTACTCTATATTGAAAGCATAATCCATATCTTTGAGTTCTTCAATCCACGCTTCTAAAGCTTTGCATGTCTTTCGTATGCCATCAAAATCATTGAGCTTAGCCTTCTTGAAGAATTATTTGACTATCGTCTCTCCCGCTTCGAAGTCCTCATCATCATCATCGATTCTTTTTTTGCTTCTTCTCCTTTGATCATTTACGTCCACTTTTATCTTTTGCTTTTGTCCATCATTTCTCGCATTTTTTTATTGATGTCGCAGAATTGAAACTGCTCTGATACCACTTGTGACGCGACACGGGAGAGCAAAATACATTGATAATGAACAAAGAATATACATAGTACGCAGAGTAAACAGATCGAAATAAAGAGTCTATATGGATACAAAGTAATCATTACAAGAAGAGCATAGCTCTTTTCATAACCTCCCGACCACCCCCGAGCTATCTCAATCACACTCTCACTCTCACTCTCAATCTCAATCTTGTGCACAATCTCAATCTCAATCACACTCTCACTCTCAATCTCAATCACAATCACACTCTCAATCTCATTCTCTTGATGGCAACAACGATCATAATCGGAATCGCAACACCATCACAATCCCAATATCATGACACCTTGCATAGATCCTGTTTCAAACATTGGTTTTTGCATCGTCTACAAAATAGCCAAAAGAACATACTCTGTGCAACCAAATCAACATGATAATCAAATTCAAAACATCATTTTGTATCATCATAAAAGAGTATAATCACTTCTTGATTGGATCAAACATTAGAGATATTACCTGTGTATATCTGTTTGTAAGCTAACATGTTGCTGCTTGTAGGTTATCCTGTTACTGTTGGCAATTTGTTTATGTCAAAACCTCATCAAACGAACTCAGAACATAGCCTTCCAGATACTCAAAATGACAGGAACGGGTCTGGTCTACAAGGCATCGTAGCCAGAATTGCGAAAAACGTCTTTCTTTGGCTGAAAATGCATTTTTTAGGTTGAGACTCATAAAAACCCTATTTTTTGGGTCTCCACTACTTTTTTAACTTATTTTTACCCTACCCATGGAGTTTAAGCTAAAACACATAAATATAAATCATTGATATTAATAAAAATCTCAACTACGTTTTTATCATACTGTTCATAGACAGACTATCTGTTATTCATTAACCTTTATGAAATATGTCTATTATGTATTATTTAAAAGGAAGATAATATATTTTCTCTTTTAATATTTTAAACTCATTCATATAAGCTCTATCTAATAGACTATTCAACAATCTTTCAAATCGTGCTTAACGAAAGATATTGCCTACTACATTCTTTTCGACTTTAAGAACTTCAAAAATTAGTTCTATTACATGTATCAGCTGGTAAGAGCAAATGGGTAGCTTCTTAGAGGGTGAATGGTGTGCAGCTCAAGCTGTATTTTGAGAGGGAGTTAGTACCTGAAGTGCAGTAAATTGTCGTCAAAGGGGGTGGGCAACCTACCTAGAACATGCAGAGTGTGAGAGAAAGGAGACAAAGCTTTTGTACATAGTTTGTACATACAATTATGGTTTTGCAAGTGCTTTTAATCATCAGTTTGGTGTGCTAGTTTCAAAGTTTTGTACATATGCTTTTGGTTGAACATAAATGTTCGACGAGGGGGCTAGGCAATGATGGTGCAGCCAAAGTTGGTCGAAGCTAAAAGATGGTCTATGCTAGGGAGAGGCAGTAGTCGAGGGCAGTGTAGAAGGCTAGGGTAGGTGCCAAGGCCTTAGGCAGCCAAAGGATAGCGGGAATGTATGCTTAGAGCGGCTTTTTAGGCCAAAAGTGTTGTAGGATGGTCCAGGTGGGATGGCAGATGAAGGTGTTCAAAATGCCAAGTCAGTGTCCTGAAATGTATTCTTCAGTGTGCTCTAGAAGACGGTCCACACGACTCGTCAAATGGAGCTCCGGTGTGCAAGATACTGAAGTTTAAAGCTGGAGTATGTAGCAGATCCCCGACGAACAGGGCAGTTGGGGATAGGTGGCCCGGGCTGATGTCAGTATATACATGTGTAGTGCGCCAGTTGTGGAGCATGCCTGTCTTCTCGGATTGCAAATCAAAGCTCGAAATAGCAAGTTATGATCAGTTGAGGATTTTTAGGGAGCCGGGTCTGAGCCCACTTGGCTACAGTGAAGGGTGTGCCATCTAGCATCTTTTGGGCCTCGTCAAGGTTCTTGGTGATAGTGTGCATCATGTGGAGCTATAAAAAATTAGTGATGCGTCAATCAGATACTTGGACAGCTAGATGCAACTGAATGAAGTCGGGAGGCAATGCCAAGAGAAGAATTGGCTAATGTTTTTCCTGTTCTTTTGCGGCCTCGAATAGCACATTCAAAAGGATCTGAAGGCGGCAAGATTTTTACGGTTCCAGACCGGTGCGGTGAAGATTTTGCACGGCTTAGCGGCTCGACCTTCCAGCTCATGGGCAAGATATGGGGACCGGGTAAAGGAAGGCCAAAAAGAGGATTTTTTTAATGTTAAAATGGGGATCTTTTTCAAATTTTCAAGGGTTTTGAAGGCCATGGGCCAGCAATGGCCACGTGGCGCCGGAATTGATCCACATGCCATGTCAGGGGGGACAGAAGTGGGCCATTTAGCCTAGCCCGTGAGCCTCATTAGGTGTGTGTGTGAGAGAAGAGGAGCTCCCTTGAAGGGTAAGCTATGGAGGACGTTGCGTGTTGGTGCTGCGTTGGTGGCGGTGGTCGTGCACGGCACTGTCTGCGACGGTTTTGGCGAGGGGCAGGGCGGGGCAACGTAATGGCATGCCCGTGTGGCAGTGAGAAGGCGTGGTGCACCCGTGAAGATAGCCTGCTGACGTGGAAGTACCTAAGCAAGGGTGCGTGCCCGCGGCCCTTGGGGCTAGAGTTTTTAAGAGATGAGGACTCACCCCCCCCCCCCCCCCAAGTGCAAAAGAGAGAAAAAGAGAGCAGATAGAGCAAGGCGGTGCCGCGTTTCCCAAAAAAGCCAATTCAAGGTGCCAGGTGGACCAATTAAAATGTAAATTCCCAAATTAAAAGCCCACCATAAAAGTAAAAAATTAATCAAATTAGGGGCTTTTTCATGGCCTTTTGGGTGTCGTTTGAAGTGTGCAAAGTGGAGTTCTCTAGTAAGCTAGCCCCTTTGTAACTTTTGCTTGAAAATGGCCATGGTGATGGAAATAGAAGTTAGTGTACATGTTCTTTGAAATGCAATCAAGCCACAGTTGCCTCCCCTTGCTGTTGTTTCCCCTTCCCCCCCTTCTCTTTCTCCTGCTTTCATGTTTCTCCTCGGTGCCGGCTGTGTGGAAGTGTGTGCCACCTGGACCGACGGTGTTTTGTGTGAGAGAGTGAGATTGAGTGGTTGTGTGCCTGTGTAAGGGTGGATGTAGGCAGTGGTAGAAGGTGTACCTTGTGTGGTGGTTTGTGGAGCGTGTGAGTAGTGAAAATTGAGCAGGCGGTGGTCTGCTAGTGTAAAGTGTTTATTTGAAGGTGTTTTCTATTAGGATAGGGATGCTGTGAATACCCTGATCTATAAAGAGGCCCTTGTGTTTGTGCCGAGCATGTTCCCCCATTCCCCCTCTCCAACGTGAAAACATTTGTGTATATGTGTGCATTCTATGGGTGTGCGGGAGAATATGTTAGTACCTAGTCATACACCTAGTGTTGAGCACTAGCAACGTTGGTGGGGATGCAATAGTATGTATTTAATACTATGCATGATGGATCTAATGGATACATTGTCTGGTGGATGAATACAATGAGTATATACCTTGCACTTTCCTATAAAGGTGAATTTGGGATGAGCCTTAATTCATGTAGTTATATTTTTTAGTCCTATAATGGGCATGTGGACTTTACAATTTTGAAGTTCTTGTTCAAGTCACAATCATATGATATTTTTCTAATTCTTTGTGTCTTCTATGGTGTCTATGCCAAATCAACTACCTTATTTTTGTGTTAAGATTTCCTATTTAATGTTTATTCTAGTACTAAGCTTCATTATTGTTGATTTTGTGTGCATCTCTAGATTTATGATAGAAAAATATGATAATATTTTGTCTTGATTGGCCCTTTTTGGAGCCCTTTTGGCCAGAAAAACCCCTTAATCATTTATTTCCGTTGCACTTGTAAGCACCCTTAGCACTGCTTGGCACCACTTCTAGAATCCACCAGTTTTGGTGCACCATCATTGCGCAACCTTCTTCTTGAACATTCATGTTCAACCACACACCAAAACTTAAAACAATCTCTACCTTGGTGTTTTCTTTTCTCCTGACATTGCTCCAACACCATGCCAGTCTCCTCTCTGTAAGGTAATTTTCTCAGCACTCCATCTTGAACATAGGTCATCACGTCTTCACCTACCAATGTAAATTTTCAAGCCTTTTACACAATCTTTCTCCTTTAAAACTTAAACAAGCCTTTTGTACATATTTTCTTGTGCTTAGAAAATCCTCTATCTCCTTCAAAGTTTCCCTGCCTACATAAGTGGTTGGGGATACATATAGAGTTGCCGCATGCACTTCTACTTTGCTACTTGCTAGCTAGTTTGCCTCTTGGCTCTACTTTCTTTTTTCATGCTTGAATTCAACCTCTTTGAAAAACTTTAGCAACTTCTTAATGGAAAAAAACCAATGCTTCAAAGAAGCTTGCTTTACCTGCCATTCGCCCAAGAGCTTCTTCACGACTAACAATGCATCAACTTTCACCTCCAACCTGAAAATGCCAAACTCTATGCACTACTTCGACCCAAATGAAGAGTAACATACTTTACCTCATTGTTCGTGTGGACATCCTCTAGATTGTAAGCTCTCAAAAAGACAACTTTGCCCAGTAGCTCGTGTATCAACACACCGCCACTTGCTTTTTGCAATAGTCTCTAATGTGCTCCATCAAGCCACATTGTAAAAGCTATTTCCAAGTCTTTCTCCTCTTTAACTTTATCTTGTACCACCCTTGGATAATCTAGCAAATCAACACCCTTGTTGACCAAACATCGGCTAAGTGGTACCTACTAGTATGGTTGATCTTGAACTCAAACTCAAACTCCTGCAGCCCTAGCGCCCACTTCATAATTTGCTTTCCTAGCTTCAAATTGTAATAGGACTTATTTTGTAAAGTTTTTGGTATATATTTTGTTTTGAGAAAAGTTTGTTCATTTCAGCCTTTTTTCATAGTGTAGGGTTTTATTCTAATCGTTTTCGTGAAGTTTTAAATTTTGAATTGGGACATCTTTCGGGAGTCAAGTTTCAGGGTGCTAAGGTCAAAATTTAGAAAAGTTTTATGGGTAGGGATTATAGCCCTAAATACAAAGAAAAATATTTCTTATTTCACTTTTCTCAGATTTCTTCATTTTGAAGCTTGTTTCAGCCCATAGATTGCTATTTTACGCTGTTTTGTAGAAATTGACAACTTACAGGGAAATTTTTGGCCAAATTGAGCAGGATACAATGCATCACACGATATCGGACAGTCTCGAGCAAAATTCTCAACCGTTTGGGAGCTGCGGCTCGTTGAAAATGACCAAGAATAAATAAAGTTTCTAAATTGGCTAACTCGCATATGTGGGATGTATTTTAGCAATCTCATGAGTTTTTTGGAAGAAGTGATTGCACATATATACATACACATGCATGGTGCATCAAATAAAGAATTTCCCATTCTCCAGAGTGAGGTGCTTGCGTAGGGCCCAAATGTGTACAGGTACGACAACGTGCACATAGTACATCGATTTTTATTATCACCAGTACCAGTGTGTTTTTTCTATAATAATGAGGAGTTGGTAGCACATAAAAATTCTCGAGGAAGCTATCTGCGTCAGGTAAGCAGGTGCGTCAGATGGCATCTAGTGGCGTGAGGAGATCGAATGGGGTCAAGACTTGCACGTGGATAAGTACGGACACAACGCGGATGTTTTTCTTGTGATAATTATGCAAAAATTTTATCATGAGAACTGTAATTGGGGGCCACTTCACGAATTGTGGGAAGCATTATTGGAAAAAAAAGAGTGTCAGGTGTGCGGATGATGCAAAAATGTAAGAAAAATGCACTGTGTGGTCAGCTTTTGGCCTGTTTGAGGTCCGTTTGAGGTCAATTAAAAGGCTAAAGGTGGCCAAGGAATAAAGTGAAGTGTGGAAACTGCAAAAAATGAGTCTCCCTTAATCTCAATGCCATAATCATTTGACCTTGTTAGCACTTGTCTTGGCAATGGATACATGTCTCCCCCCATCCTTGGTATCTTACTTACATTGCGGGCTGATGTGTCCCAACTCTCTACAATTCTAACACGTGGGTGTCTTCCTCCAGACTCTACCATTGCTTTGTCCAAGACCATTCTTGGGTCTTTCTTCACCTCCTGGATGATTTGCAAACTTCTCCCAACCTCGATTATTTCCCACATTACCTAGAATGTTTAGGCTGAGATTCTTCACTAAATCTACCACTTGCCTCATGTCTTGCCTTAGCCCATCATCTTGCATTGCTGTAGTGACCACTGCTGGCATAACTTGAGGAGTAAGAGAAACCACTCATTCACGGATGAGCCTTTGGCATGCGACCTTGCAAAGAATCCATAGGCTAAAACTCAGACCTCATGGGCAAAGACTATGGATTCTTTGCAAGGTCGCATGCCAAGGGTTCATCATGAACTAGTGGTTTCTGTTACTCCTCAAGTTATACCAGCAATGGTCACTACAATAGTGCAAAAGGATGGGCTAAGGCAAGACATGAGGAAAGTGGTAGATTTAATAAAGAATCTTAGCCTAAACATGCTAGGTAATGTAGGAAATAATTGAGGTCGGGGGAAGTTTGCAAATCAGCGAGGAGGTGAAGAAAGACCCAAGAATGGTGTTGGACAAAGCAATGGTAGAGACTAGAGGCAGACACCCCCGTATTATAATTGCGGAGAGTTGGGCCACATCAGCCCGCAATGTGATAATATACCAAGGATGGGGGGAGACATATCCATTGCCAAGACAGGTGCTAACTAGGTGAAATGATTATGGCATTGAGATTAAGGGAGAAGAAGGAACTAGTGGATTAACCCAAGAGAAAAAGGGAAAGACCAAAGTGATAAGTGTGGTTACCTTGGAGAAGGCAGCAAAGTTGGAGGATACATTGGTGATGCCTATTGGGAAGAGTACCATACAGGATAAGGAAGGAAGAAGTGCCCCAGGTCCTAGTAAGAAGATGGGAAATAACCGTGAAGGCGAGGATGTCAAGGCCAAGAGGAAAAGAAAGGCTTGTCACAAGTTTCATGTTTCAGATTTTCTTCTAGGGGATGGGCAATTAAGCTATGACTTTGAAGGAGGATCTGACAAGCAAGAAAGAAAATGTTACTTTTGGGCAGCTTATAGAGATGGTGGCTAAGCTAAAGCGAGAGTGGAAGAGGATGGTTAACCCAATGGAGAAAGAACCACAGAGAGGTTCACTGAAGGTGTTGGTGATGGATGAGCTACCAGACAATTTCCCAATAGTAGATGTGTGGCACAAAAGACAAAAGTTGGGACAAGGTTATGTTGATGGCGGAGCCCAAATATGTGTCATAGCACACTCATGTGTTGAGAAGATGGGTCTTACGGTGACTGGGGTGTCAGGCTTCCGGATCAGATTGGCAAACCATCAAAAAGTAAAATATTTAGGTGTTGTAAAGAGCTTACAAGTGGAGGCTTATGATGCAAAGGTGGTGGTTGATTTTCATTTGATGTCAGCAGGGTTGGGAGCATATCCTACTATACTGGGAAGACCATGGTTACGTGCAGTGGGAGTTGTTCAAGATTGGCGACATGGTATGATTAGCCTCTATGGAAAGACAGGTGCCAAGAAGCTATATAATATGGACACAAGGAAAGTATTGGAAGAGATTTATGAAGATGAAGATGAGTCTAGTGATGAAGACTATTCCACATGAGGACAATGATAGTACTACCAGGAGTGATGAGGATGTTGATGTTGCATTTCTTTTGATGGACAAAGAAATCTAGAAGTCTGGTTTAGTTGCATTTGCAAATGAGATTGAAGATGAAAGTGAAGGGCCTTATGAAGGGCTGATGCAAACCAAGGTTGAATTGTCAAAGAAGCAAGAATTAATGACACAAATGATCAGTGGAGACCTCTCAGCTATGGAGAAGGAGATTTATTTGCACATGTTGGCTAGTTTTCCTGATTTGTTCATTACTTCATATGAAGAGATTAGAGGGTTCGAAGTAGAAGAGATGCATATAGAGATGAAAAAAGGTGCTAAGTAAGTGCGACAAAGGCTAAGAAGGATGTGCCAAGAGCAGATGGAAGCCTTGCGGGAAGAGGTGGACAAGTTATTGAAGGCATGGTTCATAGTCCCAGTGGAAACCATAGAATGGGCGAGTCCAGTAGTAGTCAGCCCAAAGAAGGATGGAAAGTGGAGGATTTTTGTAGATTTTAGGCCCTTAAATGCAGGCACTAAGAAGAACCCATATCCTCTTCCATTCATCGATCAGATCTTGGATTTAGTCTGGCAGGTTATGAGAGGTCCAATGTGTGTGATGGTTTTTCATGCTATTTTCAATTGACAATTTCTCTTAAAGACCAAACAACGACAACTTTCATTACACCATGTGGTTGTTTTTGTTACACGATATTTCCATTTGGGTTGTCAAATGGACCATCATTCTATAAGAGAAAGCAAATTGGGTATTAGAACCATTCATTGATAGTTGTGTTAAATCTTTTATGGACGACTTCTGTGTCTACAGCAATAGGGCTGAACACCATGAGAAGCTACAGATAGTATTGGCTTGATATGATGATGTGGAGAACAACTAAATCCAAAGAAATTTCATCTAGCACAGCCAAAGGTGAAGTTATTAGGACATATGGTGTCAGAAAATGGCATTGCGGCGGCTGATCCAAACAAGGTTAAGTCTACTATTCTTCTTCCATCACCTATGAGTACAAAGCAATTAACAACCTTTATACCCAAAGTGAAGCATTAGAAAATTTCGTAGGTCATTTGGAGGGCCTTGTAAGAAATTGTATTTCTCTCTCTAGAAACTTTTTTTAAAATGCACTTGCACCTTGTGAGTACGTCCAAAAGGACAACCAGACACTTTAAAAAGTAGATTTATATTCCCAATCGTCCTTGAAAACGGTCACTTTTTTATTTAATGTGAGCATCTTTTTCAGGAGGCAGGTGCGGCGCATTCAAGGTAGCTTACGTCATCACTAAAAGTTGAAAAGTCACAAACTGTCAAATAGTGATAGATTTTGAGGCTTTTGACACCACCAATACATCCGGAACGCCAAAATACCCTATAAACGAATGTGTACTTGTCTCATTCCGACATCCGGAGAGGCAAAAAATGTCAAAAAACCCCAAAAAATGGGCTTTTTACTTAAGGCGCGCGAGGAGGCATTCTAAAATGCTAGAATGCCCCTCTGCGCGCCGTTAGTACAAAGCTCCTTTTAGTGATTTTTGGAAAATTATCTTTCAAGAAAGCCTACCCATGTTTCTCTATTGCACTTTTGCACCATGCTCTCTATCTCTCTCTCTCTCTCTCTCTCTCTCTCTCTCCTTTCTATAGCTTAGCATATTTAAAGAGAGAGAGAGAGTGAGAGACTCCCATTACTAACGGCGCGCGTGGAGCATGTTTTGACCTCAAAAAACACCTCCTCGCGCCGTTAGTATAAGGTAACAGAAAGACTCTCTCTCTCTCTCTCTCTCTCTCTCTGTCTTTCCCCCGCCTTACTTCCTCTCTCTATAACACTCACACATAAACACATACATTGGTGGATGCACAGTACTAAAGGCGCGCATAGAGACATGCACACCGGTTGTGCCTCTCTACGCGCGCCTATAGTATAGAGAGAGAGAGAGAGAGAGAGAGAGAGAGAGAGAGAGAGAGAGAGAGAGAGAGAGAGAGAGAGAGAAGGGCTCTTTGTGTTTGTGTGTGTCTATGTGTGTATGTTATATTTGTGTGTTTGTGTGTTTGTGAGTGTGTGTGTCTCTGTGTGTGTCTGTCTGTGTGTGTGTATGTTATATTTGTGTCTGTGTGTGTTTGTGTGTATGTTATATTTGTATGTCTGTGTGTGTGTGTGTGTGTGTGATCAAAATGCACTTTGTAGAACTGTAACAATGGGTGTGCGTGCTCACTCTTATAGACCCGAAATTATGATCTCTAAGGCTAAGATGATGAAGAAAAACCCTATGTGATAGATGGAGGCCTTTTTAGAGATTTTTTGACATTTTCCTCTCAAAAAGCTCTCTAAAAGAGGAAAACAGGGGCTTTTTACTAACGGCGCGCGATAAGGCATTCCAAAATTTTGGAATGCCCCCTGGCGCGCCGTTAGTAAAATGTTCTTTTAGGGGTTTTTGACATTCTTTGCCTCTTTGGATGTCGGAGCTAGGCAATTGGACATTCATTTCTAGGATATTGGGGCGTTCCGGACGCATTGACAGTATCAAAAGTTTCAAAATCTTCCACCACTTGATAGTTTTGTAACTTTTTGAATTCTAGTGATGACGTAAGCCGTATCAAATGCACCGCATCTACCTTCTGAAAAAGGTGTTCACATTAAATGAAAGAGAGTGATCATCTTCAAGGACCACTAGATTATTAAATGAGGAGAGGGACACCTTTTATATTTTTGTTAATATCAATCTATTTTTCTACGTAACGTAGGCTCTTCTCTCATTGGAGGAGCTTATTTTCCTCTCTCTTCCAAAAGGCCCTCCAAAAGACCTCCGAAATCTCCTAATGTACATGGCACGGTTTATTCCATTGTCTTCACAACTCCTTTATCCATTGCAACAAGTGGAAAATCATGATCCATTGCAATGGGATGACAAGTGTGAAGAAGTGTTTCAAGAGGTGTTAGGGGGTTGTCAGCCATGCAGGCTCCTGATTGGGAGCAAGCGTTTTATGTAAATCCATCAGTAGGGGATGATTCCATTGGAGCCATACTATTGCAAAAGGGGAAGGGCAGCCATTATATGAGGCCAGTGTATTGTGCAAGTTGAGTGAAGTTGGTAGAAGAGAGAAAATTCTCGGAAGTAGAGCTAGTGATGGCCAGTGCAATATTTACTTGTCGACAATTTCGACATTACTTGCTACCACGACCTTTTGTTTTCTTAATGAGTTACACATTTTTGCCATAGTTAATTAATGGCACTAGCATGTCAAATGTGGTCAAGAAATGGGTAATTGAGCTGCAAGAGTTTGAGTTCTCTTTTTTAGTGGCAAATAGTACAAGAGCTACCCTAGCTGATTTGTTAACTTACAAGGAGAATCCCCTTCTTGTTAAGGAAGAGGTGGTGAGAAGGGTAGTTGAAGAAGTGCCACATATCAACAATGCACATGTGTTGTTCTTTGATGGCTCATATAGAAAAATCCATGATGCGGCTTCAAGAGGTATAACACTTTATGATCCAAAGGGGAAGCTAGTATGCAAGAGAGGGTTCAAATTGGATGCGCATAGTAACAATGAGACTGAATTTTCTACTTTGGAATCCGGATTACATATTTATTTGAAGAATGGGATTAGAAGGTTGAGCATAAAAGGTGATGCCTTGTTAGATCTGAAGCAAGTGTTGGGTGTGTGGAAAAGCAAGAACACCTCATTGAAGGACATATGTTTCAAAATTAAAGGCCTGTTAAAAAAGTTTGAAGCATGGAGCATCAGACACATTGAACGTGCTTTAAATGGAGAGGCACATGAAGCATCTCAAAGCATGATTTGGGAGCTATTTGTGTTGAGGAACAATTTACCTCTTTATCATGTCCGGGAAAGTTTGGCTCAAGAAGAGGAGTTTTTGCTAGCAGGAATCATTCCGAAGTACATTCACAAGTCTAAGAAGTATGGTTTTGTGTGTAGAGCATCCAGGTACAAATTGATTGGTGATGTCTTGTACATGAAAGGGGATGATCTCATATTGAGACATGTACCTTGGCGGGAGGAGCTTTATAAAGTGCTAGAAGAGAATCATGAAGGTGCATGTGGTGGACATTTTGCTCTAAAGATCACCTTGCATAAGACCTTGCAAGAGGGGTATGTATGGCCTAGTTTGCACAAGGATGTTCACCATTGGTGTAGGTCTTGCAATAGATGTCAAGCATTTGGGAAGAGACAGTTGAGAATCCAGAGCTACGAAAAACCATTATGGCATTTGTATCATGCTAGATTAATGAAGGTGGAGCAAGATAAGCTATCTGTAGAAAAATTAATGTATGTGAGGGATGACGAGACCTGTGATGCAGTGAGTCTCATATCTCTTTTTGCTACTGCTGATCATGAATGATCTAGCAGGTTAGAGGGTGGGAAAATTATGTCAGGATTTTTTTGGAAGAAGTGATTGTGTATATGTACATACACATGCATGGTGCATCCAATAAATAATTTCCCATTCTCCAGAGCTAGCTGGTTGTTAGGTGTGCAGATGATGCAAAAAGGTAACAAAAATGCACTGTGTGGTCAGCTTTTTGCATGTTCGGGGTCCGTTTGAGGTCAACTAAAACACCAAAGTTGCCCAAGGAATAAAGTGAAGTGTGGACACTGAAAAACTTGAGAAAAATACCATCAAAACATAGAGAGGAGGAACATCCACAACTCAATGTTTGTTGTTTTTGCAGCTTGTTTTGGTCATAAACTGCTCATCTGAGGTCGGATTTGAGCGCTTTGATATTGTAGACTGGGGTTTTTGGCCGCTCCAGACGCATTGACGCTATCCATTTTTCCAAATTCCTCACTTTTCTCTGATGTTTTGACTGGGGTTTTTGGCCGCTCCGGACGCATTGACGCTATCCATTTTTCCAAATTCCTCACTTTTCTCTGATGTTTTGGCTGTGTAAGTTTCTCCTGTGAGCAAAGCCTCTGTTCAAATTTGTGATTGTATCTAGCATATTTCATCCATATTGTGTGAGCTATTTGTCCCATTGGTGTTGGCCCAAGATCAATTGTATCTAAACATCAGAAATATTCCTCTTTTGGGCTAGCTAAGTTTTTTTTGTGTGTGTGTGTCTATGTGTTGAGCAGGAAAATGGGTAGTCTCTCTCCTCTCACTCCATCGATGTGTTCCCTGTCTCGGCCAGGTGGGTTGTGTAAACCGAGTGGTGCCTCATAGTGTGTGTGTGTGTATCATCCCAAGAGTGTGTGTCGGGTCATTATAGAGGCGTTGTGTGTGTTTCCATCCTGTCACAGTGGTTCTTATGTGTTTGTATGTAGGACACCTCTTTTTGAGCCTATTTTGGGCCACTTTGTTAAAAGATTGGAGCTGGGTCCGAAAATAGCCACTTTTCATGAAGAAGAAAACCCTCATACTCAAAAAGAAGCTATTCGACTGTGATGGTGCCTTGAGATTATGATTGTGAATAAGAATGAGAGTGTGATTGAGAGTGAGAATTAGAGTCCGATTGAGATTGAGAAATGTGCACGAGATTGAGAGTGAGACTACTCGGGAGTGGTCGGGAGGTTTGACATGAGCTACGCTCTTCTTGTACCCATGAATTTACATCAATATAGATCTCTAATTTCCTCTATCTACTTGCAATTTATATTATTCAGTTTGTTGTGCTCCCATGTCTCGTCACACAAATGTTGTACCATTTGCAACAACAACAAATTGTTAATTAGCTGTGCCAACACATAAAACCTACCCACAATGAGATGAACTTTGAACTTCCTGCAAGCAAAGACTAAGTCATCACCTATTTTTAGGCTTCAAAATTGGGAAATAAAACATAAAAACTAAGCATTCAAAGGCAAAAGAACAATTGTCACTTACATGAACAGTAGTAAATGATAAGACATGACTAATTCTTTGGGAAAAAGCATCAGAAACTTGAAGATTAAGGGTAATAGAAATTCTTGATTGGTTTACATGATTATGGGAGCAGGCAAAAACAAAATATGAAAGGGGAGTGGATTAAACAACCTCTTGTACACAATGTGTTTTTGATAGATGTTGAACATAGCTTCCACTTTCCTTGAACACCTTCAAAACACACCTACTCTCATCTCATCACACCTCTCTTTCCTCCCTTTGAATTGAACAACCTTCATATGTAGATTCTTCTCCCTTAATTAGATGCACCCCTAAGGTAATATAGCCAACAATGACATCAAGTCACTATAATAGAAAGTATCTACATTCATGTCTGAATGGTCTCAGTTGGAAAATGTTGTGCCTTATTTCAACGTGCCATCAAGACCTTAAAAGAAAATGGAATACATACATATGTACATCATCATTGGTATCATCTTATAATATCCTTGTACAATCACAAGAATATGCCTTCATCGTCAACAGTTTGTGCTTTTGATAAATTGAAACTCCATGGAAGTTATGAAGCTTCAATTTGTTCCAAGATGAGCGTGAGACAAAAATTGATGAGACATCTTCACAGGCACATCAAATGCTAGCTTTGTATGCAGTCACGTGACACGGGAGAGAAAAATAGATTGATGAATAAGGAATATACAAAGTACACATAGTAAATATATGGAATAAAGAGTTTGTATGTGTTGAGGATATCGATTAGCTCGTAATCAGAAGTGTCTCCATGAATCTGTTGTGTAGCTTGTCATCAATATGGCATCACCAAACATTTCTTCATGTTGTCATCAATATGACATCACCAACCATGTCCTCATAAATCTTTTATTATCATCAAGTTTGTCTTCATGAAATCAATTCTTTGATGAAAACGATTTTGCAGAAACAGCTCTAATACCATGTTGAGAGAGAAGGAGAGAGCACCGAAATAGAACCCCAAAGTGTGTAGAATACAAAGATGAGATGATGTATATAGAGAGGGGACCTGGGTGCCATATATAGAGAATCCATATATTGAGTAGCTTCACATATAAGCTCAACAATATGGATACAAGATAATGATTACAAGAAGAGTATAGCGCGTTTCAGAACCTCCCTATCCCAATCTCAATGTCAATCTCAATCACACTCTCACTCTCAATCACAATCGCAATCTCAATCTCAATCTTGCGCACAGTCTCAATCTTAATCACAATCACACTCTCAATCTCTATATGGAAACTACAATCATAATCCGAATCGTAACACGATCACAATCTCAATATCACGACACCTTGCACAGATCTCGTTTCACACACTGATTACTACAACCTCTACAAAATAGCCAAAAGAATATAGTTTTGCAACCAATTAAACATGATAATCAAATTAGAAAATATAATTTTGTATCATCATAGAAGAGTATAGTCACTTCTTGATTGGATCAAACAAAAGAGATGTTACCTATGTATATCTATCTGTAAGCTAATCTCTTGTTGCTTGTCGGTTAGCCTGTTGTTGCTGACAATTTTTTATGCCATAAATTTGTCATAAAAACTCAAAATATCAACTTCCAAGTAGTCAAAATGACAGAAATAAGTCTACAAGGCAGCACGAACAAAATTGCAAAAAAACTATTCTTTTGGCTGAAAATGCATTTTTTAGTTCACGACTCATAAAACCTCTAGTTTTGGGTGTCCACAACTTTTTTAACTTATTGTAAGCTTATCCATGCATTTTAAGCTAAAACACATGAAGATAAAACAGTTATATTGATGAAAACAACAATTTTCACTACGTGTTTACTTTACAATCTACATTCAAATGATATGTTATTCAATAACTATTACTATATACATCTTTATTGTATTGTGAAGAGAATATATTTTCTCCTTTGATATCTCAAACTTATTTGTGTACGACTAATACTCTCTATCTCAGAGACTATTTAACAATCTTTAAAACCATATTCAACAAAATATGTAACCTATTGAATTCTTAAGAACTTGGGAAAATAGTCCTATTGCATTCTCCCCTTATCAAAATTAACTCTATCCTCATAGTTGGAAGGAGGGGGAATATGTGGTAGGTCATCAAGAAAAACATCTTTGAGCTTATCAAGAAGCTTTTTCACATATCTTGTTTTTTTTTTCTTTCCTCTTTAAGGTTCATCTTTTAGCCCGTTTGTAAAAGTTATTAAAGTCTCACACTCTTCTCCATGTCACCTTATGAATTTCACGGCGAAAGCTAGATTTAGAATCTCTTTCTTCCCCATAAAGAGTGTGAGTATCTTCATTACAAGATTCAGAAAACATTATTCTTTCTTTACAATCAGTCAAAACGCGATTTTCATTCATCCAATCCATGCCAATAATCATATCATTCACATCCATGTCTATCACATAAAAATTACCTTTATGATTTTGACTATTCAAGAAAAAAGATAGAATTTTAGTTAGTCATTTCATGAAACTTTATTACCACAGGTTAAATCCACAAGTCTTTTGATTTCTCAGTTTAATTCTTAGTCAATTCAAAGGACAAGAAGTAATGTCTACTATTCGAATCAATTAAGAAATTCAGTTTTGTGTTTTTTATTTAACGCATAAATTTGATCACAAAATATTTTAAATGATGTACCAAAGGCATAAAGCATCACAAAAAAGGGCTAGATGACTTACCTTTATCATCCGCATCGTCAATAGTCTCCAATTGAGCCATCTTGGTACATATTGCCTCATTGAACACTTTGCTCGAGCATTCGAAAGTCTGGTGGTCTCGTTCTCTATATTGAAAGCATAATCCAAATCTTCAGGTTCTTCAATCCACGATTCTAAATCTTTGCATGTCTTTCTTTCCATAAACTCATTGAGCTTAGCCTTCTTAAATGAATATTTTACGGCCACTTCTCCCGCATCGGAGTCCTCATCATTGTCATTGGTTCTTTTTTGCTTCATATCCTTTGATCATTTATGTCCACTTTTCTCTTCTTTTGTCAATTGTTTCTTGTAATCTTTCATCGATGTTGCAGAATCAGGACCACTCTACTACCACTTCTGACGCGACATGAGAGAGCGAAATAGATTGATGAACAAGGAATATACAGAGTATGTAGAGTAAATGTATAAAATAAAGAGTTTGTATGGATACAAGATACTGATCATAGGAAGATCTTAGCTTGTTTCATAACCTCTTGACCACCCCCGAGCTATCTCAATCTCAATCTCAATCACACTCTCACTCTCAATCACAATCGCAATCTCAATCTCAATCTTGTGCACAATCTCAATAACAATCACACTCTTGATCTCTGTATGGCAACAACATACGTAGTCCAAATTGTAACACAATCATAATCTCAATATCATGACACCTTGCACAGATCCCGTTTCACACATTGATTTCTGCAACCTCTACAAAATAGCCAAAAGAACATACTCGTGCAACCAATTCAACATAATCAAATTAGAGAATATAATTTTGTATCATCATAACAGAGTATAATCACTTCTTGATCAGATCAAACAAAAGAGATGTTACCTATGTATATCTGTCTGTAAGCTAATTTGTTGCTGCTTGTAGGTTAGCCTGCTGCTGTTGACAATTTGTTTATGCCATAAGTTTTGTCATAAAAACTCTCAATATAAACTTCTAAGTACTCAAAACGACGAAAATGAGTCTGGTCAGCAAGGCAACGAGGACAAAATTACAAAAAACCTCTTCTTTTGGCTAAAAATACATTTTTTAGGTTGCAACTCATAAAACCTCTAGTTTTGGGTCTCCACAAGTTTTTCAACTTATTTTTGGCTTTTCCATGTATTTTAAGCTAAAACACATGAAAATAAAACATTGATATTGATGAAACCAACAATTTTGACTTTGTGAAGAGAATATATTTTCTCCCTTGATATCTTGAACTCATTTGTGTACGATTAATACTCTCTACCTCATAAACTATTTAACAATCTTTTAAAGAATATTCAACTAAAGATCTAACCTATTGCATTCTTTCCAGCTTTAAGAACTTGGAAAAATAGTCCTATTACATATGACCTCCATTTTAATGACCATTTTAGTATTCTTGTCAAATCTAAGATAATACATAACATGAGATATTCCAAAATAGAGGACAAAACTACTCTCAAGATATAGTGAAGTACCCTAGCTGCCTTTTTCTCGAAGCTAAAAGGAGGGCTATAAGGGATTTGAAGAGAGAGAGAGAGAGAGAGAGAGAGAGAGAGAGAGAGAGAGAGAGAGAGAGAGAGAGAGAGAGAGAGGCTTTATCATCCGTGATTTACCGTGATTCACATTCACCACCAATGGAACCAACCGTGATTTACGATCCTCTAGAGCTCGCACCAATGTATTATGTAGCTAATCAAGGTGTCAGACTTCCCATGGTAAGACCCATGATTAAGCCAAGAACCGGAAGTTGTCACAACTGTGGTGCAAATGATCATTGGAAAAATGAATGTCCAGAGCCTGACAAAAGGAGAGAGAGAGAGAGAGAGAGAGAGAGAGAGAGAGAGAGAGAGAGAGAGAGAGAGAAGCTATAAAATTCTAGAAGAGAGGAGGTGGAATGTGCAAAGGGAGAGGGCTCATTTTTCCATGGCCTAGAAGGCTGCAATGCAATTGTTGCAACTTGGACAAAATAAAATCTTTATGAACAACTTTAATAATAAGCACTTGTTCATGTAGTGAGTTATTCCTCTTCCATCTAACGCATAAAACTTTACTAAAAAAATGAAGGACAGAGTAATATCGAGCTTCTTTCTTTTTTTGAGGCACCTCCTCTCTTTGCATTCCTTGTTAGTACTCAATATGTATTTTGCTTTTGCGTGTAGTGGGTTGTTAGCATAAAGCTAACACGGGTACCATTTTTTGGAGTTCTCTTTGTAAAACACTTATTATTTTGATAAATCAAGAATATTGTAACTCCTATTTTCTCGGATAAATCTGTAATTAATGAGCTGTGGCTACAAGCTTCCATATTGTATCAGCTTTTCATTACCCATCTTTGGTAGAACTCCCACATTATTAGTTTTGACCACCAAAAACCTTGACTAAGGTATAAAGCCAATTTTTGTAAGTTTTGGATAATGAAATACACAACGTGAGCTAATAGAGCTCACTCCTCTCCTTCTCGCGCTTCCTATTCCCTTCCCAGTTGTCACATTGCAGTCGTATTTGTTGCATTACAACCGCAGGTAAGAGCTCTAACGGTTGACGTACGCGTTGCCGACCTGAGGCCTAATTTCATCATAACTAGGAATTTACTCTCTCAAATAAAATACTAAGCGTAGGCAGGGTATTCGGACATCATTGCTAAGCATTTGGATGCATTCTGGGTCAAAAAAGACTAGGTAAAAAATCCACTACTGTTAATAATTGCAATTTTGAAACTTGACCTAAAGTGGGTTTTGACACCCTAAGCATGTGTGCTTAGGTCTTGTAAACATGTCACTATGTTTGGATGTCATTTGATGTTGTAACGGATGTGATTTGTTTGTGGATGAGCGACTGGCTTTTGGTGATTTCAGTCACTTGAGTGTAGCTTGAGTTAGATGCGAGTTCTTAGTTGTTTTCCAAGAGATTAACTACCTCTTGTAGCCTCTATGCACTAGTTGAGTCAGCTTCATCCCTTGATTGACAAATTAATCATGGTTCTCGCTAATACTAGAATAAGATAGGATGGTGAGGTTTGATATGCGTTCCACATTTAGCACCATTGTCAGGGATCGAAAAGACCTAAACTAGGAAAAACACGAGCGTCTTCTGTAGTTGTCCATTAACTTCCCTAGGTTCACCTAGAGTAAAACTTTCTTTTTAGAAACCGCATAGCTTAAGATTGTCATCTTTTGCTATGTAGAGGTAGCTTGGAAGTGATCGTACTTGTCGAGTGCCTTTAGAATTTTAGGATTGTAGATTTAGATTAGGATTAGGGAATAATTGAAAGGCAAGACCAAGGTCTTCAGACCATGGCTTTGGAAACCCGTAACAAAACAAGGAAAACAAGTGTTTTGGACACTTTTCACAACCCCATTGCATGAGAATCTAGGAGTAGGGTAAGTAGGATCCGAGGTGTATTTTAGAACATTGCTCTCTCTCAAAGAATCAAGTGTGAGTTATTATTGGAAGTTACAGAAGTTCAGGTCTACAGCTAGAAATAGCTCAAAAAGACTCGAAACCACTCAATCCGACTGGAGAGTAAACTTAAAAGTTTTCTAAACTAATTGGTAAGCTCAAGGACACTTCGAGGTAAAAATTTCAACTTAGATTATTTACTTCTTCTTGACATTTAGGCCAAATTAAGTTTTGACTTGATTCATAGGCTTAAAATAGCTCATGTAAAGACCGTCTTTGAAAAAATTGCAAAAAAGTGTTCATTTCAAGCCTAAAGCTAATAATCACAATTATTAATTGTCTTCTCCAAATTGACCAAGGTTCATACCATTGACTCATTGCATGTGTGCAAACAACTTTTGTAAAGGCCCAAAAGATTTGGATCAGTAAAATAGCAAAAAACTAGGTAAAAACTAAAGTTTGTATTGACTTTTTGAATCTTAAGTGTAAAATAGAAAAACATTTGTTCAAACTTGTTGAAAATTGATTCATAGGCTTTATATTGATGTGATAAACATGTGTACATGCTCAGTTGACCAAAAAGATGCAAAAAAGTTACCAAAAGTAAATAATCATGATTATTTATATCTGCCCCATTTTTTAACTTATTTGATCAAGTCAGCATACTACTAGTTTTTCCATGTTGTAATAAGCCCGCAAACCAAATTTGGTAAGATTTGGATCACTGGATTGAAAATTGTGACCAAATTTGCAAAGATAGTCTGCGGACAGAAAATTGATGACCATTTGACAAAAAATTGTCCAAACTTGATAAAACTTGGCTACTGACCTTAAATTGAGGTGCTTAGCAGATCTGTGTCAAAGTTGGGACAAAAAGTTGAAAAAAATTAGTAGTAGTAAATAATCATGATTATTTACATCTGCTTTAAGACTTGATGATTTTGCACATTTGAGTATACCACAAGGTCAAGCATATCAAATAGACTTCACAAATCAATTTTGGTGAAATTTGGATCATAAAAGTGAGACTTAAGCCAGATTCTTGAAATCAGAGTCTTCGGACACAAAACAGTTGATAAACTTGATCAGATTTTATGCAAACTTATTGAAACTTTTCCAGTGACTTTAACAAGTTGTATCCTTGCCAAACCAATCCAAAAAGTACAAAAAACTAACAAAAGTAAATAATCGTGATTATTTACTACTGCTACCCATGGACACCAGTTTTGACTTTTGAACTTGAACAAAGTGTTAGACCAACATCATACAAAGCCACCGGGCAATTTTGGGCTCAATCGGATCCAAATTGGTGCATGCTCACTCAACTTTCAAGTTGCAGATTAAACCTTTGATATTTGCTAAAGTCGAATCTGAAAGTCAATTTTTGACTCCCATAGATTAATTTGAAGTGATGCACATAGACCCATCACAAGTGTTAGCAAAAACTCTACGGTCTTTATAGAAGAATAGATAACCTGATACAAATTTGTATAGGAATCAGATTGCAGACGAGGAATCGGTAATTTAGCAGAGATTGCAATCAAGTCAAGTGGAAATTCACGACAGGTCACTCCAAAGGTAAGTACTCTATCCAGGGCTTCATAAGTCTATATGAACCTTAGATCTGGTCATGTCCTAGGAAATGAGGGCATACTTGGAGAAACTTCCAGTAAGGTATCCACCGAAGACAGTGTGAATCAAGGAAATTCCTTTCACACAATTCTTGAAGAAGTCTCAGAAACTTTTTCAGATTCAACATCTTAAATGTCTTCTTACTCGACTCACTCGAAAATCGGAACGACAATGCGCTATAAGCATATACTCTCCTTTTACAAGACTAACTGCCATGGAGCCCAGGTTTACTTCGACCCTAACGAGGAGTATGTTATGCGCATTGATGACCATGCTATTGTGTTTGAAGAAGAGATTAGGACAAACAAACAAGGAAAAATGTACATGGATAGAAACAAAACTCAGTATGTACAGGTCAAAAACCCTGATGTGGTAGACAAATGGGGGTTAGAAGTAAACACTATAATCCGAGATATGTCAACAAAAGAGGGATCACCAACTTTAGAATTCAAGGGATACGATCAAGTAGATTTGAAGCCTCTAAAACGGCTTAGTACGGACGATGTCGTACGGAGTCTATTGTTGGAAAGATAGAAATATAAGAGATCTTTTATGGACTTCGCATGCCAAACCAAGACAACTAGCAATGTTGAAGATCATTTATATCTTTGAGATCAAAGATAAGGGATCAGCAGACCTACCAGCCTACCTATTTAGGGATTGTTATAACAACAACTTTGTTATGATGACTCTTGAGGAGGTAGAGCAAACCAAATACCAAGGGTATTCCATAAGGGATTGGATATTGGGACAAGGACCAAAAACAATTCCAAGAGATGAGCACCGTGAGAGATCTTCTGAGAGTAATGTGAAGAAACCAGAAACCACCTCATCACATAGAAAACTGGGTGACACTAAGGCCAGTCCAGGGCGACATGAGTCACTATTTTCAACAGACTGGTTTGAAGGACTCGGAACAGGACCAGCTACCAGGAGATCGGGAGTTGAACCAAACAGACGCGTCAGACCAGCTGATTTTTAGAAATGAGTTAGAAAATATAGTGGATCAAGAGATCCATACGACCACTTAGCAAGCTTTAAGCAAGTGCTAAGAGCAGAATGTATATTCAATTTTCATACTCAATTCGAGGGGTTTGGAATGACATTAGAAGGAAAAGTATTGACATGGTTCCAAAACATTCCATCAAGGTCAATCATGGACTTGGACACATCAGCTTAATGATTTGTAGCTGCTTGTTTCAAAATGGGGATCAAGCATAATACCAAAGCTCAAATCTACAGCTTTAAACATAAAGATGGTGAGTCTGTTAGGGATTGTGCAACACGAATGAAACAATACATTGCCATATGCCCAGGGCTAGAGATACCTACAGAAGAACGACTTGTATCTTTGTTTCTAGAGGGACTGCTAAACAAAGAACCTTATACTATACTCTATAGTAAAAAGCATACAACCCTAGAAGAGTGTGTCTCAGATGGTATTGACTTAGGGGACAATTGTGATATTTTTAATGAAGAAGATGTCCCTAAGGATAACCAAAGCAAGAAAACAACATCCACTAAACCAACACAAGTGGGAATGGCTGCTGCAACACCACTTTCAACCATAGAAGATGTGCTCAAAAGGATGAAAAACATGATGAACAACATGCAAAAAAAAGTACCTATGAGGGGGCCAGGACAAGGGATACCTCAATAGGGACAACCAATTAGGCCACGAAAATGGTGTGCAATTGAGCGTAAATGGACCAACCATGAGACCCACGAGTGCTACTTCAGAACAAAGTATGATGGGAATGTTCAGTATGTGCCCATGAGGCCACAAGGACAACCCATGTAGAGATATCAGCCTAATATGACCTCCTTACCCAGGACATAATGCAGTACTTGTAAAAAAGTACATGCACTCCGAAGGAGTCATAGATGAACAAGCATTAGTGCCTCTTACACCCTATGTGGAGCCTAGTCCATCTACAGTAACGGTAGAAGGAGATTGGTATAATTCATATCCACCACCAATGGAAGAAAATGTGACTTATGCTCCACCAGAGCTCGCACCAATGTACTATGTAGCTAATCAAGGTGTAAGACCTCCCATGGTAATACCCACAATTAAGCCAAGAACAAGAAACTGTCATAACTATGGTGCCGATGATCATTGGAAAAATGAATGTCCAGAGCCTGACAAAAACCTCAAACCAGTTGAATCCTATTGCATACAATGTTGCAAAAAGGGAGGACACTTTTTGTAAGATTGTCCTAAAAACCTTTTAAACAAGGGTATAACAGTAGTAATTGTAGTCCAAGTGATACCCAGTAGCTCATCAGAGAGTGAACCAATTGTTCCAATCAAGGTTATCACTACAACCCAGGCCAAGAAAAAGAAACACAACTCCTCTGATGATTCGAAAAATACGAAAGTTTCCTCTCAAAGAATCAAAAGAAGCAGAAGCAAAAGATATGAGATGAGAAAAAAAAAACAATGGGTTGAAATCAAGGAGAAAGCAAAAAAGTTATTCTAGGAAAAGTTGAAAGAAACTCGAAGTGAAATCAAGAAAACAACCATGAAATCTGGAGGATCCATTCTGGTTGATAAATTTTTTGGGCCTATCAATGTCGCGTTGGAAGCCTACCAAGCAGGCCAAAACATGGAAAACAAATGAAAAAACTATCCTTCTCTAGACATGGAAGCAGCTAAGCTGGAGGCTTACCAAAATTTGGTAAGAATCACGCAAGAAATGCTAGAAAAACAAAAACGCAATATTGAAAGTATCACAAAACCTGAGGAGCTTGTGTTAAGAGAAACAAAAGAAAAACCCGATGTGGTGGCAGAACCCCATCTTGAAACAAAAGAACCATAACGTATAGTGTCGGCGGATAGCAAAGATTCCTTAGACGGAATTCCATTCGTAGAAGAAGATTGGCCAGGACACTTAAGGAAAAAAGTTAGAGAGATCAAAGATGGGAGCCTAACTGTAAAGTCGGCTCCTATGAGGAGTCTGGTTGGATAACCTATCTTCTGATATGAATATGGATGTACAATCCTTGTATGAGGATTGCGGATCTGAAGCTTCAAGAATGTCAAAACCATTGACCTTGGAAATATTACCTTCTTACATGGGAGATAACGAAGATGAATCCATAGTGTGTAAGACCATTCAAGTAAAAAGAGCTGAACAGACCTAGATGTAGACAACATTCATTCAATCATGTCTACACCCATCCAATGCACTCTTACCTTGGGAGAACTGTTAAAACTCAGATCATACTTATGGAATGATCTGCAGAAAACCCTAGAGAAGGTCGGGATAACGGGGTTAATATCCAAAAATTTAGAAAAATTGAAAAATGAAATGGACAACAAAGAGATTTGATCTGTTCCCATGAACAAAGTCGAAGAATATTACGAAGGGGAAGAAGGAAACACCACCCTTCTAGTGAAATATAATGACATTGAAACCATGTCAATACGCGATAGTGGAGTAGGCATAGCCATAGCCACGAAACCAGTATGGGAATCCTAGGGACAACCAGCCATTAGGCAAACTCGAATGAAATTGCAATTGACTGACAGACACATTGAGAGACCATTAGGGCTGCTTGAAAAGGTTACAGTCAATTCCTCTGGAATTGAATATCAACACACCTTTGCCATAGTAGACTTTGGGAAAAAACTCAATTATGAAATCATATTGGGAAGACCCTTCATGCGACAGGTATAGCTTATCCAATATTGGGGAAACAATTATGTGTACTTGAAGCAAGTGTGATCTATAACAAGAGTAAATCTAAAAGTTCACACTTATAGAGATGTATTGAAAACACCCATACAAGATTTTGATTCAGTCTCTTCGACTGAAACTAAGCTTCCATCTTGGTAAACAAATACACTCCTATTTGGATGTGTGGAGCTTCAGAAGATGGGAGTTTAAAACGAGAAGAATGTATCCTAGAAAGGGACTGCACAAATGAAGCCTACGTACCTGAACCCTTTCCAGAGCATTTGTTTGAGCCATTCGAGTGGACTCAAATTTTAGCAACAATGGATGTATGTGTGAATATGTGTATTCCTACTCAGTTTTGCGATGAGGATGGCTACAACATAATTCCCATCCAAATGATTTCAATCCACAACATTGAAGACGAAGATGAGGAACCCAAGGACTTGATGAAAGCTCAACAGGTCTTTTCAGACCTTTATTACGATGCAACCAATGAGTTAGATGAACACTCAGCTACCTCAGAAACTTCGGCGTCAGAAAAAGAACATATGAGACCTAAGCTACTCTTGAAAGGAGGGGAGGAAATTTTTTTTGACTTTCCCAACTAGAAATCAAGAAGACAAAAATGGTATAGACAAAAAAGAGACACTAGAAACATGAAAACACGACCTATGCCATCAGTCTCCAGTAGAACACAATTCCTGATGCAGATATAGACAAATGATTGTGTCAAAGATAAAATCACTGGAAGATATCCTTCAAACAAAAATTTAGAAATTTCTAAAACATCAAGAAAATCAAGGAAGGATACTCAAGCAAACCCACAGGATAAGAAACCACTCATGACCCGAGTCGAGCGGAAAAAAAAAATTCAAGAGTTGAAAAAAGCTCTAAAAGAGATATATACAACCGGAATGGAAACCACAAAAGAGGATGGTAGAGATGTAATGAGAGTTCCATCCCATTACAAAAAGTATACTCTCCAAGATTAAAAAATCATAGTCAAACAGCTTGTTAGGGAACTACGAAAATAGGGAGAGTCCTATGAAGGGCCTGAAAACGCTAAAAAGATAGACTTGGCTGAACCAGGCGAAGAGCTTAGACCTGTTTACATTGTGAATGACTAACAGAAGATGAAGAAGATCTCTCATTGAGCTTGTTGAAGGAATATTGAGACATGTTCGTTTGGTCTTGCAAGGATCTCAAGGGTGTTGATCCAGAAATCTGTCAACATACCATACCCATGAGAGATGATGTGAAACCATGTAGACAAAGGCCATACATGTATAATGAAACATTTGTCAGGAAGATAAAAGGAGAGATTGAAAAACTAAAGGAAGCCGAATTCATTTACAAAATTGGACACATAGATTGGGTGTCTTTAATTGTGACAATACCCAAGAAGAATGGAAAATTACGAGTGTGTGTTAATCTCAAAAAATTGAATGCAGCTATCATTAAAGATAACTTTCCTCTTCCAATCCCTGAGCATGTTTTAGAACGAGCTGCAAGAAAAGAAGCTTATAGTTTGTTAGATGGCTTTTCGAGATACAATCAACTTTTAAATTGACTCAATAGATCAACATAAAACTTCTTTTGCAACAAAATGGGGTATTTTTGCCTATTGGGTTATGCCATTTGGGTTAACTAATGCTCCAGACACATTTCAAAGGTTGATGATCCATGCTTTCAAAGAATATCTTAGTAAACTCTTAGAAGTATATATGGATGACCTATGTGTACATTCATCAATCCGGGCTAATCATTTTGAACACCTCAAAAAGGTATTCGGGAAATGTAGGCTTTATGGAATTTGCTTAAATCTTGAAAAGTGCACATTCATGGGTAGACAAGGAAAACTTCTTGGACAAATAGTGTCGAAAAATGGCATAGCTACTGATATTGAAAAAATTCATGTCATTGCTAATTTGCCTAGACCAACAACAGTTAAGGGGACTCAAGCCTTCATGGGGCATTGTGGATTTCACAGACGGTTCATCTACATGTATGCTGTAATTGCAAAACCCATGTATAGTTTGATTACACGCTTTGAGTGGACCGAGGCATGTGAAGAATCCTTCATGAAGTTTAAGCAATCTCTCACCTCAGCTCCAATATTGAAAGAACTAGATTGAAATAAGATATTCCACGTACATGTAGATGCTTCCAATTTTGCTATTGGTTTTATACTAGCTCAACCAGAAGACGGGAAAATTGACTTTCCTATTTCTTATGCTAGCCAACAATTGAACATGGCAGAAAATAATTACACCACCACCGAAAGGGAAGGATTAAGAATGATCTATGTCGCTAAAAGGTATAAACATTACCTATTAGCCAACAAGTTTGTGTTCTTTATAGACCACCAAGCTTTGTTGTACTTGGTCAACAGTGAGATGGTTCACCATTTTTTCAGAATTTGATTTCATTGTGGTTGTAAAAAAGGGCACTACACATCAAAGAGCAGATCATTTGTCAAGGATTGTTTCAAGAGAATCACCTAAAGGGGTAGACAATGATCTACGAGATGCCTATTTGTTCTCCGTGGAGATGATACCTTGATGGTCGGAAAACATTGTGTCATTGATGAAAATAGCTCAAGTGGATTCACAAATAACACTTCCTATCACAACGGATTAATCGAGCAATGGGCTATGTAGCTGGTAGGCTATACAAAAGAAATCAAGATGGATTATTGCTCTTATGCATTAATCCTGAAGTAAAACAACACTACCTAAGTCAAGCACATGCTACCATAGTAGGATTTCACTTTGCGAAAAACCAAACTATGCGACGAATTTTGAGACTTGGAGTATTTTGGCCGACTATGAGGAGCAATGTTCAATCTTTTGTAAAAGGATTGTCCTCAATGTCAAAAACAAACACCCATACCTCATGTAACATTGTCTCAAATCCACCTGTTTCTAAGTGGGGTAACTATCTAGCTACTTACTTATCAAGCCGAACATTTCTTGAGGATATGAGTAAACGCCGTCAAAGAGCAATGGAAACTGAAGCAAGAGACTATACTCTTATTGGGAACCAATTGTATCGGAGAGGTAAGGATCAACACTTGCGTCTTTGTGCAAATGAAAACAAGTATATTCCGATTATAGAACAAGCACATGCTGGATTAGCTGGAGATCACTTTTCTAGTGAGACCACCGCAAGAGCAATCTTGATGGCATCATATGGTGGTCAACACTTTCTGTAGATGTTAAATAATATGTTCAAAGGTGTGATGCTTGTCAACGAGAAAAAATTCCAGCACGTGTAGATAGCATTCCCTTAAGAACAATCATGGGGGCTAGAGCTTTTGCAAAATGGGGTATAGATTTTGTTGGGTCAATACAGCCACCTGCTTATAGAACCCAAGCTCAATATATCATTATAGCTACGGACTATTTGACCACGTGGGCCAAGGCTAAAGCAACTGAAAATAATGATGCCAGAATTACTGTTGCCTTCTTATATGAGTATGTATTCACGAGATATTCTTATATAAGTATGTATTCACGAGATAATGAATGCCAATAGAAATTGTCGGTGATCGGGGAATTCATTTCCTCAATGAGGTAATCCAATATTTGCTTAACGAGTTTATGGTCATCCATAACAAATCAGCTTCCTATCACCCACAAGCAAACGGACAAGCTGAGCATATGAATAAAATTCTTAGCTCGGTGCTGACTAAAGTGGTTAGTTAAGGAAGGACAGACTGGGAAATGAATCTCCGTACTGTACTATGGGTTATCGACTTTCATTCAAAACAGCTTTAAATGCTACACCCTTTGACCTTGTTTATGGTCTTGATGCCATACTACCAATAGAATTTCTAATTCCGACATTAAGACTAGCAACAAATATTGAGTGGACTGGACATGAATTGTCAGAAAGACTTGAAGATTTAGAAAATCTAGATGAGCAAAGGCTAACTGCTGTAGCTCACATCTATGCACAAAAGCGAAAATAGAAACAATTTCTTGATTCCCACTTAATCACAAAAATATTCAAGAAATGGGACTTTGTTTCAGTCTATTCCTTTAAGCAACACATTCCCAAGTTTAAGAAAAAGCAAAACGGACCATTTATCATTGAAGATGTATCTCTAAGAGGAGCAGTAAAATTGTCCACCCTAGATGGTGAATCAATGGCTAATTGGATTAGTGAATGTCTTTTAAAGAAATACAATTTACCGCTAACCAATGAATTTCTAGAAAGACTACATGCAACCAAGCAAAGAAAGATTAAACGACAGCAGGTTATTGATGAAGCCCAAGAGAAAGCTTGGATTTGGGTGCTTAAACGGAAAGACTCTCTCAAGAATCAACAAATACCGATTCCCATCAACACTTTGGAAATAGATGACCGACAATGGTAATTACCTAAAGATGTAGTTTCAACTGATAATGAATGATTAGACAAAATGGACCTACACATCAACGTACAACTCAACAATCATAGCACCAATGCTTTGGTCAACATAGGAGCTAGAGTAAATGTAGTCAGTTATTCAACATACAAGAAAGCAACAACTCAAGCATTGACAACAGGAATAGCGACAATCAAAGGATGCAAACAAGAACCCAACCCCAACATTGGGAGTAGTCAACTTGAACGTGATAATACATGGATGTTCATGCCCTCATCAATTTGTATGCTTACCGGATGAACACATAAATGAGATGATGATTCTTGGAATTCCGTGGATGCGGACATACAAAGCACTACCAGATTGGGATACAAATCAGCTAAAGCTATCACCTTAAGGCGGGCAACTCATTGTTCGAATTGCGCCAAGCAAGGAGGAATGAAAAGGAAGGAATCAGCAGACCAAACCACAAACTTATCAATCTTCTCCATCCCCTCGACAAGCAAATGCTACAAGTAGCATGCAAGGAGTCATGAAAATTTGGGTACCAAAAGCACAGCTTAAGGAGAAGCCGATTCAAATATGGGTGCCTGAAACTTCATGGACAAAACAGAAGAAGGTTCCAAGGGTAAAAACATAGAGACGAGCATCTCCAAAACAAGGAACCTAACATGAATTGGTTTGAAAGAAAAATAAGCACCTATCTTCTCCACAAACCGTAAAACCAATCAAGCAATGACGAGTTATGTCTCAAAAAGACTCCACCACACTATACAGCACCAAGCAGACCAACCTATAGATGGCGAGAAAACTAGACAACAGTCAAAAGTGCTACCAACAACTCAAGCAATCAGCATGCTGAAGCATCCTGATGGTACAATCAAATAGAGAGCACACAAGCTATAAGTTTTTCTCTTTGGAAGACATTAGCAACAAACCTCGACATCAGAACCATTGATTATTTACTGAAGACCATCTCTTGCACAACATAGTGGTTTGAATTGCATTGACCCAACCACAACTATGCATAGACACAATTGTTCAACCCATGCACACAGTCATCCCGGAGTACGCCATCTAGGAGGTGGAAGGGCACTAAGTACTAAGTAATTAAGGGCAATGTTTGAAGAGCGAAGAAAGTTCGATGTTAACGTGTGATTTTTTTGCAAATTTAATAATGCCCTTATAATTCATCATTAAGAAAATTTTTATTGATAATATCTTCTCGATGAGTGTAAACAGTGTATATACTATCAAGAAAATCATAAAAAATAGTCCTTTTTTGGGTATTTTTCATCATTTTTATTGATAATGAACTCAAAAATAGAAAAATCCGACAAAAAACAATAAAGCTGTTTTTTTCAATGGATTTTATTAGTTATTGGATTTTAATTTTACTTTTTTAGAGCATTTTGTTATTTATTTTTTATCTTTCAATAAACGGGTCAAAAACTAAGAATAAATAGCGAGGAAGCTCAAATGGAAAAATGGAAGACACGAAGGTGATAAAAAAGACAAGGTGAATAAGCACAAAAATTTTCAATGCAATCAAAAGATGGAAGCAGGAAGCCTAAATTAAGCGGCCAAGCCTACTTTTGCAAAATTCTTGCAGAATGAGCTACAGGAATCCGATCAAGGAAATTTTTGAGTCTAACATACATTTCACGGCCTAGTAGGAATAATGAGAGGAATCTGGGGAAAATTGGTTCGGGAAGTCTGGGTATAGATATCCAAGGTAGGCTAAAACCACCTCATTTGCAGTTGCGGCCTTTGCAGAGAGAGCTTTTCGACCTCTTTTGCGCATCTTTTCTGGAGTCTACAATTGCCCGTTTTCAGTGCCATCTCACACGAGACTTGAGGGGTAAGTTATTTACTCTTTAATGATCCATTTTGTATGGCCGGTAGCTAGTCTAAACCCCTAGAAAAAACCCTAGAAACCGAGCAGTGCACGAAGACTTGCGACCAAAAACTGACCATAGCGGCCTACCAGCTCGACCAAATCAAATGGGATTTGAACTGTAGCATGCCCTAAAATAATAGAACCCTTCTATATCATCAGTTGACCATTTGGCAGGGGTCGAAGGGTCCCCAGTAGAAAAGCTAGGTTTTTGGAAAATACCAGAATTCTGATCTGATTCCGCAGACAGCTTGCCTACGAGGTTCATATACAATGTATATGATTGGTTGAGTGAAACCAGTCAAGCAAAGCCCTCAAAAAGCAGAAAACAGCTCAAAGGCTACAAAGCGTCAACTATGACATATGGGGTCAAATTGACTCCAAATGAGCCAGAATTAGATGAGTTGCTTCACGACTATGTTGTGGACAAGTCCAAAGCCTCAAAGTTGACTGACCAACTCAACAGTAGTGTAGTCATAGAAGACGGTGATTTCAGAGTCGACAAAGCACAAAGTGATGCCGGCATGATCAAACTTGATCAAATTCAATTTAGGACTTGTTTTAGGTATATAGAATGTTTTTAGGTCAAAATATTTGTAAGCTTTGCAAAAGATTTGTCACTGTTGTAAATAATCGCAATTATTTACTTTTGCACTATTTTTGCTTGGAAATTGTATCATCACCTCACGTATCATGTATACATACCAAAAATCACCTATAACTTGGAAAGTTGACGAAAACACAAAGAAGTCTTTGCAAGCCAATTTTTGGGTTATGGACAACATTTCTTGTTCCAAATCACCTCATATCTCATACACAAGGTCCAGACAATGCCTAGACCAAATTATACCAAAAAATGTTGATTTTGATAGAAAAGTTAATAATCGTGATTATTTACTTTCTAGCCAAATTGGGGGAGTTTTGATACTTTGCCATCATACACCCAAAGTACATGATGTGTTAAGCCCACTAGCCAAGTTTGAACCAATTTGGAGCTCAAAATCTCAAATTTCCACTATATCTACTGTTTCAGAGACCTCAAGCCAAAATCTGGTACCATTTTCACCCTATGAAACCAAATAAGCCCATATTTCACTAAGAGTATGTATTTGGTATATACTTCAAGCCAGTGAAGCCAAGTTGCAAAATGTTGAAAAATTTACTTAGCTGTAAATAGTTGCGATTATTTACTTTTGTTGCAAAACTTTGTTTGGATTTTACAGTTTTTTTTCCTTGCATGTTTTTATGCATCTATGCTTGTTCAAAAATTGATTTGAAGCAAATTGGACCAAAATTGTCAGCATTTCAGACTAAAGGACATTTCAAAGAAAAATCCGATAAATCTTCTAACTTTGACACTCTATTCACTGAACAAGAGCCATGCAAGCAGCAAAGAGAGCCAAGCAGAAGCTCAACCAAAAGAAAACGTTGCAGGAACTACCCGCATACCAATTGGATCCAGATTCAGTCAAAGCAGCCAAGGCAGCATATCTGTCCAAAGAACAACTAGAAGAGCATCACACCACAGTCTTCACTGGAAGATTCAAGAGTGAGAAGGGACATCAGGTAGAGTTGCAACTCCTAACGAAAGAATTATATGATGTTGCCATGAAGCCTAAGACCAAAGAAGACAACCGCAGGCTAGGACTTAGAGACTTTTATGAACATGAGCCATGTGGTGTGAATTTTCAAATAGCTTACGAGCTTTTGTCCACTATTAAAGAAGATGGAACCTTTGAATTTTTGACACGCAGGGAAATAAAGTCAAAGTGGTAATAACTAAAGAAATAGTGGTAGAAGCACTCAAATTGCCCACAGAAGGAATGACCATGAGGGCAAGGGACAAGAAAACGGTAGGTACATTCACCAAAGAAACCACCACAACACCTTTGCAGATATAATTCATAAGCAAGTGGAAGAGCCAGCCCGGTTATACCACTAGCATTTCCACTTCTTGGCAAAAAGGCCACCAAGGTACACCACCAGGGGATTCACTCTGTATACAAAACGGTATGCCACCTGCGAGTGGACAAATTTGTTAAAACCCCTATATACGACTCATATTAGGGAATATGACCCCCCTTTCTACGCTTATACGACAATCAATGTAGAAAACTATCATACCCCTATCTTACATATAAAATTTAGGTCTCACATAATCTAACTAAGTATTCTAGTCAAAAAGTGTGTAGCATGGTGACTGGCAACGTACTAAGGAACCACTTCTATTGATAACTAGATGTACCCTCAATGTTCTTAGTTTGACTTTCAAACTATGTGCTTGATCATCCTGCACTCTGGGTACTCGTCCAATTCTGACCCATCCAAAGCTGGTGTAAATCAACCCTTGACCTGCTCCAAATCAACCCTTATTCTATGACCGGCTTGATGCAAAATTTGATGTGTGACCTAATAGAAAACCTCCCCAAAATTCATCCGAGTTCTAGTGCACACCGTTGACCAATCATTGCAAGTAATCAACTTGGGAAGGTTCCCCCCCCCCCCCCCCACCCCCCCCTTATAATAAAGATACCCCCCTCCCCTATTATTGGGGGCCTGCCCCTAGCTTATACACTTATGTAACTTGTAAAAAAAAACCCCGTCCCTTGCACTTACGTGGTGCGGTAAGTTTTCCATGGTGAATCCCTCGGGGGTACACCACCCCAAATCACGTGCTTGCCACCACTTTCACACAAGTTCTCAAGTCAACAACCAGGCAAACGGTGGACCACGCCCAATATGTCCTGACCACTGTGAAGGGCACAAAGAAAGAAGGGAAGATTGCTTACCTAGGTGTGCCAGAAGTCTTGACAAGGATTGTGTACCATGCCATCGGCATGGCCGACAACCTACCACCTACCCCAGACCAAAACACGTGGATATTGTCATCATAACCATCTCCTTGCGCTACAAAATCAGCCAAGAGATCCTACAGATCTGATGAAGAGTTAGCTAAAATCTCGCCAGAAAGACACAGCAGCGACAGCTCATATAATAAGGAAAAGAGGGCAAGAAGAGAAGAGTTGAAGAGAAAAGATGTGGCCGCACACCATGAAGAGCCTGTGCAAAAGCAAGTCCATTTTGAAAGAGAAAACACACCTACCAGTACAATCGAAAAGCACAAGGAAAGGACCCAGAAAAATGGGTACCTAGTGGACTTAAAGGCCCAAGGACAAAGCATCACCCCACAAAAGAAGCTGAAGATCCAACAGAGTCTTGTAAAAAATGTATCAAGAAGCAGAATTCCTAAAGATGAAAGAAGCCCAAGAAGAGGCAAGAAAATCAAAAGATTCGGAGGACCAGACACAAGCTGAGGAAATGGGAATGGAAGAGGCACAACATGAACAAGGTTACGAGTCTCCCCGACCCACTTCACCACCTACAAAACAATAGGTTAATCCTATTCCAAGCCCACCACCATTACCGGCAGGTAAGGACACCACCAAAGAGATAGAATCTGAACCAAAAGCAGCAAGTGATGTTCGGAACGTTGTTCTGTAGGCCCAAAGAGCTGCCATGAGATGTTTATCCCAGTCCCTTGTGTGATTGTTCACCTGTTTTGTGATGATTTTGCAAATCATTCTATTTACCTTCTCTACCAGACCATTGCATTGTGGATAGTATGGTGTGGAATGCCAACATGTGATGCCTAACTTATTCATCAATTCTCCCACCAAATCACCTCTGAATCCTGGTCCTCTATCTGATATTATCTCAAGAGTAGTGCCAAAAAGGCAAACGATATGCTCAAGAATGAACTTTGCCACCTCTTGGGTTGTAATGAGAGTGGTGGCTATTACTTCTGCCCATCGAGTCATGTAGTCTACACCCACTATGATGTATAGTCTACCTGATTGGGCCCTTGGTAAAGGACTGATTGCATCTATTCCCCATTTCTCAAAAGGACCATATGAGATGATAGGAGTTTGTGGCTTAAAGGTTAACGTGCGATCACTGGACACCTTACAAGACTTGCATGTTTTACACCAATGGTGTACATCCTTATTCAAACTAGGCCAAAAGTATTGTGCTTGTAGAATCTTCCTACTGGTGATATCTAGAGCAAAATGACTGCCGCATATGCCATCATGGCAACTTGAAATTACCTCTATGATTTCACTGGAGGTTGCACCCTCCTGAGAATTTGATCCTTGCCCTTACAATACAAGTGGTCGTTTACAAGGCGGTACCTAGTAGCCTTACTTACCAGCCACTATTTTTGGCCTTTGGTGTGTCCTGCTGGACATTCTCCTATATCTAGAAAGCTGATGACATCAGGCATAGCATCACTACCTTGGAAGAGGGGTAGATTTAGTTTGATCGCCCCTACGGGAACGTCTTGTATTCTTTATTTACCTAGAGCATCTGCCTCTTGATTTTCTGCTGTGGGAACATGGAATAGTTTCAGTGCTTCAAACTTCTTTAGAAGGTCCTTAACTTGGCGAAGTTGACCAAGTAAAACCTGATTTTTACAATCCCAGGTGCCATTTATCTGCCTTATCAAAAGCAAATCATCGCCAAACACATTTAGGCGCCGAATTCCTCATGAAATACATTGTTCCAACCCAAGAATTAGGGCTGCATATTCTACTTCATTGTTGGAGTGGGAGTGTAATAACTGCCCAATGGAGAATACTCTTTCTTGCCGTTCATTGAAAATGACTATGCCTATTGTTTGCAGACTAGTCCATTGTTCTCTTGTATGCTCCGTCAAAGAGAAGAGAGTGAGCTCTTTCTAGCCTAGGACTTTCTACCATTGGTGTTTCTTCCTTTGCTTCCATGTTGACCTTCAGTTTCTTCTCATAATGGTGATGAGTGAGAATTCCCGCTAAACTAGCCCCGGTGGAGTTTTCTACTTGCATGGTGTAGTCAGACTCTTGTAGTCTAATTAACCACTTTGAGATCCTAGATGAGACATCCATGTGTCGCATTACATATGGAAAAACCTCCTTCATTGTCAGGATTACAAAGGGTCTAGGAAGGAGATAGGAGCGGAACTTTGTGGTAGCAAAAATTAGTGCCAGAACCATGTGTTCTACTTAGGTAAATCCATTTTCTGACAGGGTCATGACACGACTAGAAAAGTAAATAGGACGCATGAAAGACGTTTTGGGGTCCTTTTTCATTAGCACTGCTCCAAGTGTATCACTTCCCACACTAGGGTTCACATAAAATGGATCGTCCCACCTAGGAGGTGAAATAGTGGGAATCTTAGCTAGGATTTGCTTTACCTCAATAAACTGCTGTTCATTCTCTTCACTCCATGAGAAGACATCCTTCTGGGTGAGTTGTTGTAGGAGAAGGACCACTTGAGATAGCAGGTGAATGAAAGTGCTTAAGTATCTTACCTTCTGAAGGAAAGAAACTAGCTGCTTGGCGGTGGTGGGTGACGATAAAGACACCAGGGCCTGAATCTTGCTAGGGTCAGCCTTGATCCCTTTTGCTGAAATTACATGACCAAGGAGAGTGACTTTGCTCTCACCAATGTGACACTTGTCCACGTTGAGTTGTCCACCCAAGGTTTGCAGCCTGGTTAAGCCATCATAGACTTTGCTTAAATGAAGGCCTCGTGAGCTATAAATGCAAAAATCATCTATGAAAACTCGTATTGATGTTTCAAAGTAGGGTTAGAAAACAAAAGTCACATAGCGTTTAAATGTGGGCGGGGCGTTAATGAGGCCAAACGGCATCACTCTATAGGCAAAACATCCCCAAGGTGTGATGAAGGTTGTCTTCTTCTGATCCTCCTCCGCAATGCTAATTTGGAAGTATCCTAGGTATCCATCGCATACTGTGTATCGCTTGTGACCTGCCACTTCATTGAGTATTTCATCTTGGAATGGGGGGGGAAAGTGGTCCCTCTTTGTGGATGCATTGAGAGGTTTATAATCCACCTATACTCTCCACTTACCATTTTTTTTTGGCGTGACTACTACTGGGGAGACCCATTCTGAGTCTTTGACAGGGTAGATGAAACCTGCTTGTAGCAAACTTCTCACTTCTTTAAGCAATGCCTCTTGTTGGATTACTCCAAGTCTTCTGAGCTTTTGTACTACGGGTTTACTCTGCCTTCCTTGAGCTTTATGTGGTGTTGTACTACTATAATTCCTATGATCTTATCATAGCCATCAATGAACAAAGTAGTCAAGTTACCTAGCATGGAGACGTACTCGGTCCTTTCTTCATTGGTTAACTCATTTGAGAGCATTTTTTGTATCTTACCTGCATCCTCCAAGGACTGCATACCTGATGATCCCTCTTGGTTTGTCGAGGTTGTTTCAGATTGTGTCAATCTGTTTGGGTCTTTAAGAATGACTCCCATTACTTCGATGCTACTGTCACTTCCGTCGGTGGTGGTCGTCTCTTCTCCTGAGGTAGACGATTAGTCACTGGTGGACTCATCTTCTGAAGCCTCCAAGATCATGTTGCGCTGCTTTCTAGTCCGCATGTCGTGGAGTATGGACTTCCCTTTAGCATCCTTCATCTGGATCATCCCGGTGCTCCAGTACTGTTTAGCTTCCATAGCCATAAGCCAAGGCCTCTCAAAAATGATGGGGTAGCCCTCCCTTTTGTGTGGCATGACGAAGATGTATACCTCCACTTCTATATTGAATGGTTTTACTTTGACCGCATTTACAATGCCCACGCATTTCACTCTTACATTGTTTGCCATCTTCGCTGACAGGGTGTCAACCTACTTACCTCTAGACCTAGATGGTGCATCATCTTCACTCCATGAGAAGACATCCCTCTGGGTGACTTGTTGTAGAGGGAGAACCACTTGAGATAGCAAGTGAATGAACTTGCTTAAGTATCTTACCTTATGAAGGAAAGAAACCAACTGCTTAGCTGCGGTGGGTGATGAAAAAGATACCAATTCTTGGATCTTGCTAGGGTCAGCCTCAATCCCTTTTGTTGAAATTACATGACCAAGGAGAGTGACCTTGCTTTCACTAATGTGACACTTATCCATGTTGAGCTGGCTACCCAAGGTTTGCAGCCTGGTCAGGCCATCATAGACTTTGCTCAAATGGAGGGAGCGTGAACTATAGATGCAAAAATCATCTATGAAGACCCGTATTGACGTTCCAAATTAGGGTTGGAAGACAAAAGTCACATAACGCTGGAATGTGGCCGGAGTGTTGGTAAGGCCAAAAGGCATCACTTTGTAAGCAAAGCATCCCCAAGGTGTGATGAAAGTTATCTTTTTTTGGTCTTGTTTCGCAATGCTAATCTGAAAGTATCCTCAGTAGCCATCACATACTGTGTAGCGCTCATGACCCGCTACATCATTGAGAATTTCATCTTGGAATGGGTGGGAAAAGTGATCCCTCTCTGTGGCTTCATTAAGAGGTTTATAGTCCACACATGCAGACTCTCCACTTGCCATTCTTCTTTAGTGTGACTACTACTGGGGAGACCCATTCTGAGTCTTTGGCGGGGTAGATGAAACCTGCCTGTAGAAAATTCCTCACTTCTTTGAGTAGTGCCTCTTGTTGGATTACCCCAAGTCTTCTGAGCTTCTACACTACAGATTTACTCCTTCCTTGAGTTTTATGTGGTGTTGTACTACTCTGATTCTTGTGATCTTATCATAACCATCAATGAACAATGTAGTGAAGTTACCTAGCATGGAGACATATTCCTTCCTTTCTTCATCGGTTAACTCATTTGAGAGCATCCGATGTAACCTACTTGCATCCTCTAAGGATTGCGTACCTGATGGTTTCTCTCAGTTTGTCGGGGGTGCTTCAGATTGTGTCAATGTTTTTGGGTCATTAAGGATGACCCCCATCACTCCGATGCTATTGTCACTCTCATCAGTTGTTGTTGTCTCTTCTCCTGAGGTAGAGAAATAGTCGGTGGTGGACTCATCTTTTGAATCCTCCAAGATCGTGTTATGTTGCTTCCCAGTCCTCATGTCGTAGAATATTGACTTCCCTTTAGCGTCCTTCATCTGAATCATTCCGGTGCTCTAGTCTTGCTTAGCTTCCATAGCCATGAGCCAAGGTCTCCCAAGAATGATAGGGTATCTCTCCTCTTTGTGTGGCATGATAAAAATGTCTACCTCCACTTTGATATTGAATGCTTTTAATTTGACCGCATTCACAATGCCTACGTATTTCACTCTTACGTTGTTTGCCATTTTGGCTTGGTAGGGTGCGGCCCTACTCACCTCTAGACCTAGATGGTGCATTATTTTTTCACTCATGACAGATATTTACGCGCCACCATCTATGTAGACGTTTGATATTTGTTGCCCCTTGATGTGGGCATCCATAGTTGGTAGATGTCGTCGAGATCCCTCCCAAAGATAGCCCCAGCTATCCTTGGTCTTGATTTCTTGGTACTCACCTTTTTTGTCCATTGCCTCCTCATCCTTGGTGCAAGGTGGATTAATTGGGGCCAAGTTATCTTCGGGCCCTGCATCAACACATCCTGAACTAAGTCATAGAGTTTAGCATACTCACCTAGTGAGAAATCCATGATGTCTACCTTCCTTTGCGGTTTAGCTGCTTGCTTGCTAGACTCAGCTTTCCCTTTTATTTTCTCTTCCTTTTGAGAGGCCTCTTCATGCCTCGCACACTTCACTCCCATGGAATCCACTTCTTCTACTTTTTATTTCCCTTTGTGCTTCTCTTGAATTGGTTCTTCTACCTTTGCCTTCCCTTTAGCTTCCAAGCTAATAACACTCACCGCTTAGTTTACAAGAGGTGGTGGGGGTAGTGGTGGAATAAGAGGTGGTGGTGGTTGTTATTGTATAGATGGTTGAAGGATTTGGGCTGGTGGAATTGGACCTTGTTTTCTGGGTGGTGGTGGTCTTGCCCTTGGCGGAGAGATCTAATTTTGTCTCCCTCCTCTATTGAAATTCTGCCTCCTTGGATGTGGCTAGTTGTACATACCATGGCCGTCTTTCTCGCAATTATAGCAGTAGTACTCTTGGTTTTGCCTTCGTTTTCCTCTTCCTTGTTCTGGATTTTTGACAGGTGCATTCGCTTGCTGCACGGATAAACTCTCAAGTTGGGTAGTGATGCGACTCAGCAAGTCTTGCTGCTTTTCTGATGCGTCTTGTGGTTGGGATCTATGAACGGCTGTTGCAGTCACTGGGGTTAGTCGAACTAAGATTGATTCCTCTGACTCGTTCACTCTTGCTTGCATGCCCATCTTCTTGTATTTAAGGCGGGCTACTTCTACTGCCAACTCATATGTTACAGGAAACCTTTCCTTCACCTTCTTCTTAGACAATGACCACAGGCCAGCAATGAAACGGTCCTTCTTCAGGAAATTGGGCGCTCCTTCGCCTTCCTCAAGTGAGGCAACCCATATCTTCCATAAGTCCACAAACTATGACTCATAGGTGACATACTCTAGCAGACCTCCTGGTTCAATTCCGTCAGTAACTACCATAGCTTCTCTGAGGTTGTGCCTCCACCAAACCTCTTCACAAAGGCAGCAACACATCCCATGCATTTTTGGTAACTTGGGGAAAAGCATTGTACCATGACCTGGCCTCTACTTTCATTAGTAGAGGAAAAATTGGAAGCCGTGAGGCGTCGTCATTCTTGTTGGAAACCACACAAGCGATGTCGAAATCATCCAGAAAGTCGGTGGTGAGATCTTCTCCCTTCTTTCCACTAAACATGGGGAAAGATACACTTGCCATGGTAGTGACTCAGGAGATTACAAACCTCTTTTTTTCTTAATTATTAACAACAGTAGCAGCTCATAGGGCCTTTTTACAGAGTTAGGTGGATAGATTAAAATAAGATAAAGATGGAAACATTGAAGGAGTGGTGGTAATCTAGTATGGGGAGAATGATAGGGTTTGGGGAGCTAAGGATTTCTCCTAGCACCACCGCACCGAATAGATACACGATCTTCTGTTGTTTGGTAGAAGATTTTCTTATCTACATAAATATTCACATGCATATGTTACAGGAATCTAAACGGGAATGTTGTCGGCCCGTTTTCCATCATGCATAGAGGGTGGAGTACTTACTTATACTCTTACTGTGTTAGTGTTCATGAGTTGGCACATCCAGAGGAGGTCGTCACCTTTCATGGACTCTACCTTTCCTTCGTCGCCTCGCTCAAAACGTACGGGGTGATGGCGACGTGTGTGACTACTCCCAGCCTTTTGGCTAGCAGCAACTGCAAATAATTACCATAGTTGACGTGTTGCATGAATTCCACTCAATTCAGCTGTAATTCGTCTCCAGTCCACTGGGTCTCACCCGTGGTGGAGAGCTTCTTCAGGATGAGCTGTACGGGGAGAGGAGGAAGACCCTCTACCCATCTTCCAAAACAGTGAGAGCACTAGCCGAACCACGCTTCCTTAGGGCATGGGAACCTTCTTACCACTTATGCTTCATGATTGTCAAAGTGGACTGGCAGTACTTGCATGCGTCATGCGAATTGGTAGGTGACCTTTCGCTGCTTATCCTTGGATGACCTTCTCTTTGGCAAACTAGGTACGTCCCGACTTTCCGAACTTGAAGCACTCTCTTCTTCCTTTGGGATCATGTGTTTCTAGACTAGTTTAAGATTTCCTTACCTTTTGGCTGGAGTAGCCCCTTTAGGCCATTTTGGAGTAGAGGTTATACCTTTGATTGTAGTTTCCTTAGGAAAGAGAGGCCTTACCGTTTTCTTTCCTCCTTTGATGTGGATGACTTTCTCGTGTGGTGAATGTCGATGTAGACGATTTCAGCCCCTTTGTTGCCTTCATTGTTGGCACTCATTGACAGTGTGTTTTGGTTGACAACAGCGATAGAACTTCATAGACCTCCCACCTGATGCTCTCAATTTGTGGTTAGAACGAGCAACATGATATGGGGAGCTTACCTCTTGAATACTGACGACATTGCAACCTGTCAGCAGAAGTACTTCAATCAAGGCGGATAGTACCTCCTTAGTCTCCTCCTCTTCCATCCTCCAATTAGAGAATTCCTTCAATCATTCGTCCATGGTATGCGTTACTTTGAGCAGTGTAAATTGAACATTTTCGAGAATCCCTCCTCAGTGGGGGCACCAAATGACGGGGCCAAAGCGAGACACCCGATCACCCTAAAAACGCCATGATCTAATGCATGCCGCAAGCCAGTCACGGTAAAGCGAATAGGGGGAAACACATAGATTTGAGCGGCTAGGACGCAGAAAACGATGATTTGAAATATCATGAATTCTACACCCAGAGAGAGAGAGAGAGAGAGAGAGAGAGAGAGAGAGAGAGAGAGAATAGAGAGAATAGACGGGTGATGAAAGCCCTTGAGGGTGTGAGGGAGAACTATTCTCTTGCCATATTTACAACAACCTTATTTTCGGCGAGGTGGCACATCATGGTGATAGAGAGATAGAGGGAGAGATAGTGAACCTACATGGTGGGTTATCTAGAGATGACTCATTGACATGAGACCTTGCTAACATGAGTAAGTGTGCATTGACCGTTGGAGTCGAGATGAGGACATAACCTCCTTTACATCTTACAATTCTCAAAACAAACCACTACGCTAAGTCCCCTCTCTTGTGATGCAAATGTTGCCAATTCCTCCCACCAAAATACTACCAAGTGCTGACCTCTCATGAACTTGCCTCCCCCCCCCCGATAGTGACCTCTTTGTGCCCTTTTATAGGTGATGGATAATCTCGCTTGATTAGGGTAATCTAATCAGGGGAGACAAAGCAAGGTGGTGGGTCGTGGGTGGTTGACCCTTGCTTTGTCTTGGGAAATATTATAAGGAAAACCTCTAGGTGGGCCTTTGTGACCATCACCTAGAGACATGAGAATTTACAAGTTGGGATCTTTTTACAAGGTTAAACTGGAAAAATGATGATAATAACCTATGGTTTATTGAAGAGGGCATCGTGATCGCATTGCCGGTGAATGTCAGCTTTGCTGGTGCGTCAGTGTAGCGCGTTCATTTGTTCGGGGTTGGCCGGGCATGCCTTCGGCGCTTTTGTTCTTTTTGGTGCGGTGTCGCGTAATTTTGGTTGCCTTCCTTCTTGTCGATGGTGTCGATGTTCTTGAATCCTCCATTTTTTGTATTTTCAATGGTGTGTGCATATATGCGTGTGTGTGTGTGTGTGTATATGTGTTTGCACGAGCGTGCGTGCGAACGGGAAGGGGAAAGCATTGTATATATATATATATGTTTTTTTTTAATTCTTTTGGTGGTTTACTACTAGCGACACAGAGGCGGGGAGAGAGATGGAGTGAGAGAGAGAGTGTGTGCGCGAGCGTGTGTGTGGTGTGTGTGGTATGTGAGCAACTCGGGTGCGGCGCCTACACAGGCTACGAGAGAGCGAGAGAGGCGGGTTGTGGGTGTGTGCGAACAACACGAGAGAGAGAGGGGGTGGATGAGGTGGTGAGGGAGGTTCAGAAGGGCGATAAGGGATGGGTGGTGTTGCATTTCCAGTGGTGCTCGCATGGGCTGGGTCCGAGGCCTAGGCGGGCGCATCCGATAGAGGGCGCAAACGGGGGGAAGGGTGTTTAGTCACACACACACACACACACACACACACACACACACAGAGAGAGAGAGAGAGAGAGAGAGAGAGAGAGAGAGAGAGAGAGAGAGAGAGAGAGAGAGAGAGAGAGAGAGAGAGAGAGAGAAAATATCCTTAAAGGCGGCTTCCCACCGTGGGGGAGGGAAAGAGAGTGAGAGAGAGTGTGAGGTGAGTGGGATAGGGTGGGTGTTAGATAAGGAAAGGGTGGCTGTGTAGGGAAGTGAACTGAGAGAAAGAGAGAGAGAGATATATTAAGTGGGTACCCTCCTATTGCTAGTGGGAGGGGAATATATGGGGGGGGGTTAGGCTGGTGGTCCTCCAGGCCTCGGAAGAAAATAGGGCGGGGGGGGAGGGGGGGGGGGGGTATGGAGAGTGAGGTCGAAGGGGGTGTGTACAAGAGGGGAGATGGGTATAATGTGGCGGCCCACTGGGGCTGGGATGTGGACGAGTAGAGAGAGAGAGAGAGAGAGAGAGAGAGAGAGAGAGAGAGAGAGAGAGAGAGAGAGAGAATATACAATATATGTGGCGGCCCACCAGAGGGTGTGACAGTGGTATCCCGTCCTCTGTGCTCTCTAGGCCAGGTGATGCAGCAGCAGAGTAAGTGAGAGAGAGAATTTGCAGAGCCGAGCAGTAGTAGAGAGAGAGTCCGTCTTCTGGCGATAATGGAGAGGTGTGGCCAAATTGGTGGTGCCCCGCTAGTGGTTAAGCCTATAGGGGTGGTGAATGGTAAAGAACTTCCCTTTTTTTTTTCTTTGGTAATATGCTCTCCCCTTCTTAGGGTATGGTTCTCGCGGTCGCGGTTTCAAAAACCAGCCGTCAATAGCTACCAAGGGCTAGGATGAAAGCTTACGAGATAATGTACACACATTTTCCAAGTTAAAACTTTTGGGGTACCCAACTTAAGCATCCTTACCCTAAAAAGTCTAGAGAGACACAAGTTTCATATCAGTTTCAAAGGACACATGCATAGAATTAAAGCACAAAAGGGGACAATTAAGTTGTTCATATTTCCAAAAGCTATCACATGGCTTCACTTGAAAACCAATCTAGTAACGATGTGATGAAAGGACCAATGGTCACGGAATCGGTGGAAGAAGCACCGTTGTTAGACCTTTCTAGAGCATATAACTTCTTGACCAAAAGGGTAATCAAAATAGAGACATGTCACATTGTTAAACCGGTCTTAGACTATTCCATGACTTCTTCTATTGCTTTCTGATGCCTTTACATTGGGAAGCAAGATCTTAGCCCAGAACCTATATGACTCACTTGTTCAACATGTAGTCTAACATAGTAGGCCTAGTCCACTATCTGCCACTGGGACCCACTGTGAATTGTCCAACCAGTTTGTTGTTGCATTAGTATTTTACCTTCAGCGTTGGCCATTAAAACTAGGTCCACCACTTGTCCAAGCTATACTATGGAAACACCCTATCCATTGCCACCACTTGTTTTGCCCACCAACCACTTTGTTTTTGCATTAGTAGTTCATCTTAGTCATGGACAATTAAAACTAGGTCCACCACTTGTCCAAGTTGTACTACTCTAACATAGCAGTATCCGCCACTGGGTTCCACTACCAATTGTCCAACCATTTTGTTCTTGCATTAATGTTTCACCTTTGACATTGGCCATTAAAATCTGTTCAACCACTTGTCCAAGCTACACTTCTAGTAGGCCTCGTCCACTTCCACCAGTTTTTCTGCTCGCCAACCACTTTGTTTTTGCATTAGTAGTTCACCTTAGTCATGGGCAATTAAAACTAGGTCCACCAATTGTCCAACCACTTTGTTCTTGCATTAATATTTCAGCTTTGGAATTGGCCATTAAAACTAGATAGTAAAATTGGTCCAATATCCACCACTTGGTCCACATCCCAGCTCCTTCTTGCATTTGTAGTTCACCGTTGGCATTGGCCATTAAAACTAGTTCACCACTTGTCCAGGCTATAATCTTAGTAGGCTTCATCCACTTTCCACCACTTGGTCTTCCCGCCAACCATTTTGTGTTTGCATTAATATTTCACCTTAGTCATTGGCCATTAAATCTAGGTCCACCTCTTGTCCAATATATGCTTAAACATAGTAACCTTAATCCACTATCCACCACCAACCACTTTGTTCTTCCATTAGTAGTTCAGCTTCAATAAGGGATACTTGGAGATTGGAAATTGAAATTGGTCATTAAAATAAGGTCCACCACTTGTCCAACCTTGATTACATTTTCAGACGCAATGACTACTTGAACACTAGGAAGCAGGGTCTTGCACTAGTTGACCTTGCACAATGAGCTTTAAAACTAGGTCCACCACTTGTCCAAGCCGTGTCACTAAAATAGGGAGGGGTTCTTGATCCAATATCCACCACTTCTCAAACCTTGCTTCCATTGAAATAAATAAGGCCTACTTGGACATTGAGATGCAAGTTCTATAGTAGTTTCGTGAGATTACATTAGAACTAGTTCCAACCTACTACCCGTTATCTTATGGAGGCTTTAGCCCTAGGTGGTTTTAAGGTCCACCACCTCTCCAAGCTAGCTCTATTGAAAGAAACTATCTCTATTGTTTCAAGGTCAATGTGTCAATGGAGTGTAGCTACTATGTTTACTACCGTGGATGGTTTGGTGCAGAGGTCCACCACTTGTCCAACGTACTATCCGTTGTGTCATGGAGGCTTTAGAACAAGATGGTTGGAAGTTCCAACACCTGTCCAAGCTAACTCTACTAAAACAAGCTATCTCTATTGTTTCAAGGTCAATGTGTGAATGGAGTGTACCTACTATGTTTACTACCATGGATGGTTTGAAGCAGAGGTCCACCACTTGTCAAACCTACTATCCATTGTGTCATGGACGCTTTAGCCCAAGATGGCTTGAAGGTCCAACTTTCCATTGTAGCTGTACTGAAACAAGATATCTCTATTGTTTCAAGGTCAATGTGTAGATGGAGTGTAGCTACTATGTTTATTAGCATGGAAGGTTTTAGACATAGGTCCACCACTTCTCCAACCTACTATCCATTGTGTTATGGACTATTTAACCCAAGGTGGTAGGTCCACCACGTGTCCAAGCTAGATATATTGAAGGAAGCTATCTCTATTATTTAAAGGTCAATGAAAGAATGGAGTTGATATACTATGTTTACTACCATGGATGGTTTGGAGCAGAGGTCCACCACTTGTCCAACCTAATAAACATTGTGTTATGAAGGTTTTATCCCAAGGTGGTTTGAAGGTCCACTACCTATCTATTGAAAGAAGCTCACTCTATTGTTTCAAGGTCAATGTGTGAATGGAGCCGTGCTACTATGTTTACGACCATGGATGGTTTGGGGTAGAGGTCCACCACTTGCCCAACCTACTAATCATTGTGTTATGGAGGTTTTAGCCCATGGTGTTTTGAAGGTTCACCACCTGTCCAAGCTAGTCTAAAGAATAGTCCTATCTCTATTGTTTGAAGGTCAAAGTTTTAATGGAGTGTAGCTACTATGTATCCTACCATGGATGGTTTGGGGAAGAGTTCCACCACTTGTCCAAGCTAGCTCTATTGGAAATTCCTACCTCTATTGTATGAATGTCAATGAGTGAATGGAGTGTAGCTACTATGTTTACTACCCTGGATGGTTTGGGGTAGAGGTCCACCACTTTTCGAACCCTCTATTGTTTCAAGGTCAATGTGTGAAAGAAGTGTAGCTAGTATGTTTACTACCATGGATGGTTTGGGGCAATGACTACTTGAACACTAGGAACCAAGGTCATGCACTAGATCACCTTGGACATTGAAATTTAAAACTAGGTCCACCACTTTGCCAAGATATGCCACTTAAATAGGGAGGGGGTTCTTGAGCCAATATGAATCACTTCTCAAATATTGCTTTCATTGAGATAATTAAGGATTACTTGGACATAGAGAGACAAGTTCTATAGTTTTTTAGTGATGACATTAGAACTAGGTCCACCACTTGTCTAAGCTATGCTGTAATATAGTAAGTGGGTCACCATTTATCCACTTTCATTGGGGCTCCTCAAATTGAAAGTCGTTGATAACCCTCATGTCTTTTACAATGGAAACTATAAAATTTTTCTCAAAGTGAAGAACCTATGAGTATGAACTCTACAACGTATTTTTTTCACTTGCAGAATGGACTTCGAATCTGGGGACAAAGTACATTTGATTCTTGATAATGAAATTGTTGGTATTGGTTGGTGTGTAGAACAGATCCAGATTCCACATGTAGTGGTACAAAGATAGGGCAAGGAAATGTATTTATACTAGTGGAGGAATGTTTTAAGGATGTGGTGCTCCCTTTTCCTACAATGGATACTACATCTCTACAAAGCTCATTATGGAGTGCCGTTTGATGACCCAAGCTTCTTTTGCAGTCTTCCATGATAAATGACAACCCAATTGACAAAAATGAAAGCTACAGTGGTGATGAACAAGGGGATCAATCTGATCCTCTACTTACAGATGCAATACCTATAACAAGCCCAGAGTTTGAAATGTTGATACAATAATCTTAGAGAAATCAGAGGGTACTTTTAAAGGATGACACTATGATGCAGATTGTACATGAAGGGAACATCTTATATGTATTTCCAAATGATTATGTTAACTTCCATGTACTTGGTGATGATTTTGTGGGTGTGGGTATTGAAAGGGAGAATGAAATTAGTGAGAACATGCTTGATGTGGCTAGCATCACTTTGGTAAAGTGGCCCATCAAGCAAACAACCATGTTGGATGGGATCCCATGACAATTCTTTGTTCCTATTAATGGGATGCATGCTAGATGTGCAAATTCTGATGTATCCAATGATGATAATGTTAGAAAATATGGTGATGGAAATACCGCTGCTACATCGTGAAGGAAGAGGAGCTACACTTTTATCAATAGATCTCAAAAAACAAGAGAATCATCAGCTTCTACTTTTTATTTGGCAACTAAATCAATTCAAAGGGTTTCATGTATTGATAATTGTGGACAAAACTACTGTCAGTTTGCAGATCGGGATATGGTGACAAGGTTACGGCAATAATTTTGGGGATAGTCTCAGAAATCACGCACTAATTATGTTTATGATGTCCTATCTATATGTTATCAGAAAGATGAAAAGATGCGATACCAATTCAAGATAAATGGATCTATTGTTTGTTGTAGAGCATGGTATGAGCTACATGGAATACCAAAGACATCATTTGACTGCTACAAGGAAAACTTTGAAAATGGTGTGCGCCAATATGTGCATGGTAACTCATGCACATTGAGACAAGGACTTCAACATACTTATTTAGCAAGAGCATTCAACGAAATGAGTTTTTGGATAATAACTCTGAGAAGATGCTACACAAAAGTGATAGATTACTGGACTAAGGTAATTGAAAATCTTGGAAGATCAATCATATCAGAGGGAGTCTCATACGAACAATTTTGGACAAAAATGCAAGAATCTTGTCACAAACAATGCAGCACAATGAGCTTACAACAAGGAGTCGAAATATTCCTAGGTCTTGAAGAGCTAAATGTTCATTCTTGTGGTCCTCAATGAGATAGACCAAGGGAAGAGTTTGACCCTCTATGTGATGTGAACCAAGGTGACTTTGTTATGCTACTTCCAAGTGATATGGATATCTATCCAGTTTGGCTTGCAATGGATTTATTAAACATTGACAATGAGCCTACATCACCAAACTACATAGAAGTTTTGATTCAATATTGGGCACCTTGTGCAAGAAAGAGTGGGATGACAGATACTCAAGTTTACACTAATTTTTGGAAGGGTTTTTGGGCTGTCAACTATAAGGACTTGCAAGTGTGGGAGTCTGTAGATGTGATTGTTTGGTCTTGAAGACCCAACAAAGAAGGTCCATTTTTGAGGATTAAGATTCCAAAAAGGCATTCCCTAAAAGCTAAAACTGGCCTTGCTCGTGCACATCATCAACCACACTTGGATCAAATTTTGGACATGGCATCCAATTTGGAGTAGATTATATGGAGCTTCTATTGTTACTATAATGGTTGTAAACAAGACATTGATTGTAGTGATCTTTCTTTCTTTTATTTCGTTTTACTATTGGTTATTCAAATTCATGCTTTGTGCATCCTCAAATTTTGGTGTTTGTCAACACCACAATTCTTTAAGATTTCACTCTTCCCCATCAGCAATACATCAACATTTTTCCCACTTTAAATGGAAAAGTCCCAAATTACATGAATTTAGTCAATTTGGAGATTCCCATGATGAGGGAGTTTTACCATAATACCTAATACTGTCTTACAACTCTTTCTTCACTGGCAATTCCTGTTTAGGTTACATCAACTCTTCAAGCTGCTCTAAACGGCTTGAAGCATTTATATTCCCTGATAATTGTAGCACTTCACTAACTTCTCTCTGTTCCTTGTCCAACAACAAGAATGACAATTCAGCCTCATCACCGGAACTCGAATTAGTGCTACTTTATGAGTCTTCAGAACTATCATCGGTGGTAGTTTCAGGCTCATCATTCTCACTCACATCTTCAAGTGCCATAGGTTGTTTGGTAGTGATATCAAACACCCTCAATTCACCCTTCTTGCCATGCACACAGATTGTTCCCTTGCCCCAATCTTGCATGGCACCAATAGCTCTCAACCAAGGTCATCCCGAAATGAGAGGAAAGGATCCCAGACCAGCTGGCATAACATGAAATCTCACCATGACTTTCACGTTAAAGACTTCAACTTCCAAATTCTTGATCATCCCCAAACATTTCACCTTGGCATGGTTTGCTAGTCGAATCCAAAACCCAGAGCTTCTGCATGTAATGGGACCCAATCTCTTCACAGATGAATGTGTGATCACACAAACTGGAGAACCTCCATCAATGTAGGCTTCTCCCATGCCCACACCTTTGTGCCAAGCGTTCACCATAGGACAAATATCCGGTAACCGAGATAGATTCTTTCAATAGAGCCAGATTAGACATGTGGTGGACCTTCAAACCACCTTGGGCTAAAAAATTTATAACACAACAGATAGTAGGTTGGACAAGTGGTGGACGTCTGCCCCAGACAATCCATGGTGGTAAACATATTAGCTACACATCATTCACAGATTGACCTTCAAAAAATAGAGATACGACTATTGTGAATAGAGATAGCTTGGATAGGTGGTGGACCTTCAAACCACCTTGGGCTAAAACCTCCATAACACAATGGATAGTAGGTTGGGCAATTTGTGGACCTATACCCCAAACCATCCATGGTAATAGAGATAGTAGCTACACTCCATTCACACATTGACCTTGAAACATCAGAGATAGCTTAAATAGGTGGTCCACCTTGAAACCACCCTGGGGTAAAACCTCCATAACACAATGCATAGTAGGTTGGACAAGTGGGGGACCTCTACCCCATACTATCCATGGTAATAAACATAGAAGTTACACTCCCTTCACACATTGACCTTCAAATAATAGAGATAGCTTCTTTCAATAGAGCTAGCTTGGACAGGTGGTGGACCTTAAAACAACGTTGGGATAAAATCTCCATAACACAATGGATAGTAGGTTGGACAAGTAATGGAACTCTGTCCCAAACCATCCATGGTAGTAAACAAAGTAGCTACACTCCATTCATGCATTGACCTTGAAACATTAGAGATATCTTCTTTCAATGGAGCTAGCTTGAACAAGTGGTGGACCTTCAAACAATCTTGAGCTAAAACCTCCATAACACAATGGATAATAGGTTGGACAAGTGGTGGAGCTTTACCCCAAACCATCTATGGTAGTAAAAAAAGTAGCTACACTCCATTCACACATTGAATTTGAAACAATAGATATAGCTTTGTGCAATTTATCTAGCTTGGACAAGTGGTGGACCTTCAAACCAACCTCAACTAAAACCTCCAGAACGCAGTGGATAGTAGGTTGGACAAGTGGTGGACCTCTCTCCCAAACCATCCATGATAGTAAATCTAGTAGATACACTCCATTCACAATATGACATTCAAAAAATACTGATATGACTATTCCATATAGCTAGCTTGGACAAATTGTGGACCTTGACTATTCCATATAGCTAGCTACACTCCATTCACACATTGAGCTTGAAACAACATAGATAGCTTGTTTCAATAAAACTATCTTGGAAAGGTGGTGGACCTTTAAACCACCTTGGGCTAAAAAATCCATAACACAATGGATAGTAGTTTGGACAAGGTGTGGACATATACCCCAAACCATCCATGGTAGTAAACATAGTAGCTACACTCAATTCACATGTTGACCTTGAAACAATAGAGATAGCTTGATTCAATAGAGCTAGCTTGGACAGGTGGTGGACCTGCAAGCCACCTTGGGCTAAAGTTTCCATAACACAATGGATAGTAGGTTGGACAAGTGGTGGACCTTTGCCCCCAACCATTCATGATAATAGACATAGTAGTTACACTCCATTCACACATTGACCTTGAAACAATAGAGATAGATTGTTTCAATAAAGCTATCTTGGACAAGTGTTGGACCTATAGACCACCTTGGAAGTAGGTTGGACAAGTGGTGGACTACACTATTTAGTAACAACTAAATTTGTTTTTTTTCCAGGAAGATATGGCACCAAAAAGAAATGTTACAATCTCAATTGACTATACTTGCAATGGTCAAAGGAATTGGTTTCTGGATATACATGGTGTGGAGGGTGCACAATTTCATAAGGTGCATCTATTTATTGCAAAGAAAGAGAATGATACTCTCTTTGAAGATGTTGGTCAGGTAGTAGAAGCCTCTATCTCTATAGTTGATGGTCACCACACAGGTAGAATGCATTGATATTTTAGTCCCAATGAATCAAGAATTCCAATTATCTCTAGGAGCATATGCATTTTCACGCATGTCTCAAAATAAAGATGAGACAATGTTTTCTTTAGGATGGAAGATTGAAGAGTCAACTCAAGGTGTCATAGTAGATCAACCATCATAGCCACACTACAGAGAAAGAAGGTGAAAGATTCATGACCACCTATAAACAAGAAAGTCAAAGTGCAAAAAGTAGCACCTAAGGAGACTAGTTCTATTTTCCATTGCAAATGATGAGGCTAAAGCATTGTATGTCAAGCAACCTAACAATCAAATATTGCAGCATTTGCAAAGTCAATGGATCTATTCAGGACGACCATCAAGGGCATCGACTGGAGTTGCATAGTGACATATATCTTGTGCTAGATGGGACGTAAGTGTCTCTCTTCTTCTTTCTTATTGTCTTCAATTCAACATTTGAGTTCAATCTTCTCATTGGTGTTATATTTCTTTCTAGACTTTTCTTCGATTGGCAAGAATGAGTGCAGGAGCAAGTTGGATTGCTAAACAAGCACACATGGTTACATATTCCGATCAAGTTTATGATTGTTGGCTATAAATTATTAAAAGGCTTGAAGAGGAGAACAAGAAACCCCCAAGAGCGGTATTCAAATTTCTTTGCGGTCTTGAGGAATCAAAGGTAGAGATCATTCAAGAAAAAATTAAAAATGAGAAGATGTTATTGTCAAAGAGTGCAAAAGATGGTGATGTAATTGATATGTATGATCAAATCAAGCAACTCAAACAAGACAAACTCATTCAAGACGCACTTCTTGAAGGCTTCAATGCTTTGAATAAGTCATCACCATGTAAAGATTGGGAGGAAATAGTCAGCATGTATAAAATCAATGATGCATTTTATAAATCCACTGTAATGCTATGTGACCAATGGCTCAAAAATATCTTGAAGCGTGAAACAAAGAAAATGTATTTTTCGGATGAAGCTATAAAATACATGCAATGTGCAATTCACCTTCACAAGGAGAAATTGAGTCTCTTGATTTTCCATGGTCCATCTATGTGGTGAACCTACAGATGGAAGGAAATCTCTACTTGAAGCGCCACTTCAACAACCAAATTCCTATTGGCTTATGCATTTTAGACTTGACAAAACACAATGGGGACAACTTGCAGTGGAGTGAGGAGATATTTAGCAATGCTTTGGATGGGATGTTGGCTATTTGTGGAGGCTCAATTGATCCTAGATTTGTGTTTCTTGCATTTATAGATTTCTCTAAATTCACAAAATTGCAATGTGCATTCCAGAGTATGGGAGATAATGTGAGCTACCATTGTTGTGGTGCCTTGCATCACTTTCCATTAGCACCTTGCAAAGGATCAATTCAGTTCCTTGTGGTTATTTCCTTCATGGGACAAGGTAATGCATTTGAAGACCTGAGAAGGTGATCAAAACACCGTCCCCTGCCAAATGATTGTTCTTTGCTTCAAGTAGAAAATGAAGGCATGTGAGATTTGCAATATTTGGAAGCCAAAAAAAGAGTTTTTGTCAAGCACTACATTCATACATACTATTTTGAAGATCGCAAGCTTGTAGATCTCTTTAGTGTTGGCTCTCTGCTTGCACAAGAAGGATTACAACAAAAAAAAGATGTCATTTGCTTAGTTGAGAGCGTGCAAGAGCAAGGAACCTTAGCAACCAGGCTTCTCAAATTTTCTAAGGTCCATGCTGATATGGAAAAGTGGGCTGGCCTTCAAGATCAACAACCTACTTTGCAATTAGCTCACGATGTGCCCATCAGAGAAGAGATTTCTCCGCAAGAAGAAGGAGGAGAAGAAGACCAACCTCCTTTGTCAATGGAGGCCTACTTGAAATGGAAGGAGGTATGTTTTGAACTTCTTGTATATGTTAACATCTATTCTTGTTGATTTGATACTCTTAATGTTAGGTTTTGTTTTGTGTAGTATTTTTTGAGTCCATCTTTTTCATCTTCAAGAATTAAAGGTTTAAATGTAGAGAACAATCTTCTAATTTTTGAGTGATGAACCCTTAGATTAAAAAAAAACAACAGCCTAGACTTAAGAGCTTGACTTGATGAGTTTTAGACCTCGTACTATTCCCTTTATTATATACTTTCAAGGCTAGCATGGGTAGGTGAAACATACATAGATCCCAATCTCAAGAAGTGTGTTAGACCTTCAAAAAACCCCATATACCTTGGACAAGTGGTGAACCTTCCATGGAGGCTAATTCAAACAAGTGTGGTGGTGAAGCTTCTGTGGAGACTTACAACAATAGCCATTTCCTTGCACTGGCTTGGACAAGTGGTAGACCTTGCTTCTATTAAGGTCTCCATTGAGAAAAGAATTGAATATAGAAGAAGAAAGAGATTAAGTAGGCATAGATTTATAAATTTTTAGAAAAGACAAATGTACTGGATCACAAAAATACCTCTCATTTTACGTGTCCAAAACATCCAAAATTAACACCTTTGATTAAAGGCTTATCTTTAGACATTAAATCGGGAGGTTATGGCTATGCATGTATTGAGACTATTGGTCGACTTGAATGAGGAGACACATAGTTTGTTGACCATGAATTTATTTGATGTTTTGAAGTATTTATATGGTTAGAAGTCTTAATTACATGTGTTAATATGACCTTTAATGGATCAAATCTCAATCAAGTAAATCATGGTTTTTGTTAACTTTATGTGGCCTTCAGTATTCACTTATGTACTAATTTTTATTAAAGTGTAGGGTGTACATGCTTGCCACAAAAGATTGTAGTATAGACTAGTGTTTCCATGTGTACCAATAGTTGCAAGGATTATGATATTGATTTTACCTTGAATAAACTAAGTTTGAATTCCCCACATGTTTCAAATTGGTGATTTAAATTCTAGTGAATTTCAAGAAACCAATGTTATTTGTGTTTCTTAGATTCACAAATTGGGATAGATAAGGCCCCTGTGGTTGAGTCCGCAATTGTTGAACCCCTTGATTCTTTTATTTCTGGCATGCCCAAGGTGGATGATACATCTATACCAAAGTCTGGTGATGTGCACCTTGAGCAAGCTTCCAATAGTGACAATAAGCAAATGCCTACTCCAACAATACAACCTAATTCAAATGAGACTAAAACATCTACTCAAGAGCCATTTCCATTTGTTGCTATTTCATCTAGTGCAGACGTTCAGAAATCCATACTCACAATTATTTTGGACTTAAATGGTATGTTATTGAAACGTTCCCCTCAGCCGTCCTCACACTACCAATCAGTGCAACTAGATCCAAAAAGATGTATTATACTTAGGTGAGGCTGCATCCAATTCTTGAAGACTATATTACAGAGGTTTAATGTTGCAATTTGGTCGATGGCTACTAGGAACAATGTGCTTCAAATTCTTAAAGCACTAGAGAGCTTAGCAAAAGGTACATTACCTTTCTTTGCAATTTTTAATCAAGAAGGTTGCTACACTTGTCAAAGCAATAAGTTATTTAGACCTGACAATCCAACCGTTGAGGCAATGTTCACGCCTCTTGCTAAAATTTCCATGGGGTATGATGTGAACCACAAAGAACAGTGCTTATTGATGACTCTCTTTACAAGGGATGCATTTCCCTTGCAAAAAATTGTATTTTTCTATCCCAATTTGATGGTGAAAAACTGGGTGACAATATGCTCTTGGAGGAGTTGCTTGTTGGAATTAGGGTTGCAGAGAAACGCACACATCATTAGGGCCAATTTGGATGAAAAAAGGGTTGTGTAAGGATCTAAAAAGGGGCAACCTAAAAAAGATCACGAAGATCTTACCAAAACTATTCAACATGGGTACTCATTGGATAGAGCTCATCAAGCGCCACCCATGGACCATTTGAGTGCTAAATTTGGAGTTCGTATGCAAAAGTTATGGCTAAAATAGTGCAAAATATTCAAAAAGCAAGTGAAGGATATCTTGACACGTGTACAAAAGTGCCATACTTTTGGAAATGTGGCTCCTCCTTGACCCTTAGATCAAGAAAAAAGAAACCCTAAACAGCCCTTATTTCATCCAAGTTGGCCCTAATGCTTGGAGAAGACGAAGGAAGCTCAAGGCACACAATAGAGAGTGTATTACTTAGTGTGCAATGTAAAGATAGATAGCCCTAGAGTGATGGGCGTATATACAATGCACGGGGGAAAAAACCTCCTAAAAAGGGAAAAATTGCCCCGGCGGTCCTAGTGTGTTCACACACATCACTACCACATGTATATGGTAACAAATCCCCCATGGAGTGCTGCGGTGAACGAGAGCTGGAACATGAGTAAAGGGAAGTGCCATGCCCTGAAGACATGATCAGTCCACAAAGGGGAGTAAGCGCAGAGCTTTGTAGAAAGCTTCAAGCTTCTCATGAGACAATGTCTTTGTGAAAAGATATGCAAGGTTATCCTGTGTTGGCACATAAGCCAAGCTGATCTCTCCTTCTGAGAGCCTCTCCCTGACATAGTGGTAATGCATCTCAATGTACTTTGTTCGAGCATGAAAAATTGGGTTCCTCGCAACTGCCAATGCGCTCTGACTGTCGGTGTAGATAGTGTTGGCAGTGTCCTGTCCAACACCCAAATCAGCCATAAGGCATCTGAGCCATACACACTCAACCGTAGCTGTGAAGACTACCCTATACTCATCCTCACAACTCAAAGTGGCCACAGTAGGTTGCTTCTTGCTCAAACATGATATACATGAACTGCCAAGCATGAAACAAAAACCACTTGTGGACACTCGCGTGTCAAAACAACCATCCCACTTTGAGTCTGAAAAAGCATGTAAGTCTGGCGGCAATGATCCCCCCTTGGGATAAAACAATCCAAGATGTAAAGTTCCACTAAGGTAGCGAAAAATCCTCTTGACAGCCTTCCAATGCTTAGACCCTAGGCTATGCATAAATTTGTTGACCTGTGAGACTGCAAACTGAATATCCGGCCAACAAAAATGTGGCCAACAACATTTTGGTAAAGAGTGACATCAGCAAGATTTCCAGCATCATGTAGACTCAACTTCAAACCTATTTCCATGGGAATGGCAATAGGTTTGCAATCCTCAAGTCCAAACTTACATAGCAATGTCTCTATGTAACTTTTTTGACACAAGGCAATACTACCATCACACTGCTTAAACTTTATACCCAAGTAATGATGCAACAGCCCCAAATCTTTCATCTTGAAAGTAGCATTCAAATCAGCCCTAAATTCAACAATATCTCTCTCATTTGGTCCAGTGATCAGCAAATCATCGACATAAAGAACCATAATGGAAAGTACATCACCCTCACGCTTTACATACAATGTGCTTTTTGTTGGACTGTTACGAAAGCCTTGTTTGACCAAGTGAGTGTCAGCTTTCTCATACCAAGCACGAGGAGATTTCTTCAACCTAGACAAAGACTTCTTACATCTGCACACTTTGTCCTCTTGTCCTTTTATGACAAAACCGTGAGGCTGCGTTACATAAAATTCCTCAAATATGTCACCCTTTAAGAAAGCAGTAACAATGTCTGATTGATGTACATCCCAACCAAAATGAGCTGCCAATGCACATAGAAAATGCACAGTAGTCATACAACAAGTGGGAGCAAAAGTCTCTTCACAATCTATGCCTTTTTGCTATGCATAACCCTTTGCAACAAGTCGAGCCTTATGGCGATTGATCTCACCATCCGGCTTGCATTTTAACTTGTAAACCCACTTCATGCCAATGGCCTTTTTGCCAGGAGGCAAATCACATAAAGTCCATGTGTCATTTTCTATAAGTGCATCATATTCTGATTGCATGGCATCCATCCAATTTTTTGAATTTTGTGCTTCATCAAAAGACAGAGGCTCCTCGACATCATGTAAGCTAGAAACAGCCAAAGCATAACAATCTGATGCATAAGATGCATGGCAAGAGCGTGAACAAGTACAACTAGACAAAGGTGCATCCAATTTACTATCACGCAAAGTGTGCACCAGCCATTTTGGCATACCTCTAGCCTGCTCATTTTGAGCCCGTTTTTTATCAAGTACATCATGTACATCTGCATCAGTAATAGGCTGATCTGTAACATTTTCAGAAACCCCCATAGGCTGTACATTTGCCTCATTGGAAATCACATTCATATTTCTACCACTGAAAAGAGGCCACAAAGTGTCATAAATGTCCTGTGAGATTACATTACTATCTCTAGTACATGACAGCAAGGGCTGAACAGAATCTTCCACAAACACTATATCCCCTGAAACCAGAATACGTTTTGTTTAAGGATGATATAACCTGTAACCTTTGCTTTCAGCACTATAACCAACAAAAATACATTTGACAGCCTTATCATCCAATTTTTTGCGCTGTGTTTGTGGCACCAAAGCATATGCCAAATAGCCAAAAGCACGCATGTGCTCAATAGAAGGCTTTCTATCATGCCAAGATTCATATGGAGTAATAGATTGCAAAGCTTTCGTAGGACACCTGTTTACTACATAAGTGGCACACATGATGGCCTCAAGCCAAAAAGAATGCGGCAAAGCTTGACTTTTGACAATACATCATGCCATTTCCATCAGTGACCTGTTTTTCCTCTCAGCAACACCATTTTCTTGAGGTGTATAAGGCACTGTACATTGGTGTTTTATCCCACAACTAGACATAAATGCATTAAATTCATGAGACCTATACTCCCACCCTCGATCGGAACGGAGAGTGCCCATAGTACATTTTGAGACATTTTGAGCCATAGCCAAAAATTGTTTGAAGCACATAAAAACTTTGGACTTATCTTTAAGAGGAAACACCCATGCATGCCTGGAGTAATCATCAATGAAAGTCACTAAGTACAGGTAATTGCCCAAGGACATAGTTTGCATGGGCCCACAAACATCACTATGCACAAGCTGCAACCTGCATGTGGCCTGAAATGAACCATCCTTTGGAAACTTAGAACGTTGCATCTTACCCAAAATACAGCCTTCACAAACATTTTTGACAGGTGCTTCAAGAGGTGGCAAAGAAGCAACCATATCAGATTTTTGCAAACGCAGCAAACTGGAAAAATTCAGTAGAACAAAACGTGCATGCCAAAGTTTTGCATCTGAAATATCCCTTGAATCTGCAATAGAATTTGCAAAATTTTGTCCACACTTGTCATACAAAGTGAGCTTATATAGCCCACGGCACAAAAGGCCAAATGCAACAATTTCATCCTCACCAAAATTGAGATCATGAAATGTACATCTATCATCCACAAATTTGACTACAAGTCCAAGTCTAGCAAGTGTGGATATAAAAAGGAGATTCTTCTTGATCCCAGGTACATAAATTGCATCAACAAGTGTGAAGGAAGTGCCATTTGCAGCAGTAAGCACAATCTTTCCAACTCCCTGAACCAGATAAGAGGCATTGTTGGCACAAGTGACTGAAATCCCATGAGGGACAAACTCAAGAGAGGTAAACAATTCATGATGTGAGGTAATGTTCTTTGTAGCACCACTGTCAAAATACCACACATGTGAATCTGCAACAACTGACAAGCATGCATCATGGACAACAGGATTGTAAGTGCACTCTGCACTAAAATCCCATTCTACATCAACATAAGCATCATAGTCTCCTTTCACAGAAGATTCAACAATGGCTGTATTTGTAGTGGAACCAGCATTTGCAGTGGAGCCACGCTCTTTCTTCTTAGCCTCTTTGGCCTTCAACTTAGGAAACGACTTGATCAAGTGATCATTAACTTTACAATAATGGAAACGCATCTTCGTTTTGCCCTTATGACCAGAATTTCCAGTCAAATTGCTACAAGGAGAAGCATTAGCAACAGAATTTTTCCCACTCGTAGCAGAACCATAAGAAGTGGCTGCATTACTGTTACCACCCTTTCTTTGAGAAGCAATAAAAGCCTGTTCAACTACATGCCGTCTAGTCCTTTTTTTTCTAGAAAGTAACTCTTGCAACAACAATGTGCATAATGCATCAAACTTGAAAACTTCAGGATTTCCTTGGGTCAACAATCTCCAAGTACTAACCAAAGTCTGATGGATTCTGGTAAGGCATCAAGAACAGTCTGCACAAGGGAAGTGTCTAAAATGACTTCACCTGCAGAAATGAGTTGCTCATTGATATCCTCGACACTAGCAAGAAAAGTGTCCATATCATCTTCCTCATGCATAATCTTCAACTCCAGCTCTTTATGCAGCAAATCATTGCGACTTTCATAAAGACCAGCCAAAATATCCCAAGCCTGTTTTGCAGATTTTGCTGAACGGATGTGAGGAACAATGGTGCGCTTCACAGACAACGCAATCAATGCATGAGTCTGTGCATGCTTAACATCCCAGCGAGCTTATTTTTCAGTAGGCAAAACAACTTTAACAGCAGCAATTCTTGCACCAAGACCTGCAACATCCTCAATGTCGCCTACATCCTCTGAACCAAGATGAACATCAATGACCTCCACAATATTCCAGACGCCCTTTGACACAAGAACATGTTGCATCATGTAAGCCCAGATAGGGTAATTTTCCCCATCCAACCTATCCTCTGCAGCAAACATCTTAAACACATCTATGTTGTTGTTGTCAGCCATGGTAAATGCTGCACCTGATGTGAAAACTACCCAAAAATAGGAGAAACAGAGCGGGAACAACACGTGCTATATAGCACACAAACCTTAGAAGACTGTAAGGCACCTGTTATGCAGAAAATGACACTGACAAAAATTATGCACAAAATGATAAAATTGCCTATACAGACCTGCCTATAGTGGAAACGGAGGCTGAAATGAGTCCAAATTAAAAATTTGAGCATATTTGTCGACCTGCAAATGCTCGCCAAAGCTCACTGAAATCGGAGAAAGTGAGCAGGCGTGTACTGGAGCAACTAGCGACTGAGCTCGGGAGGATGGAACCTACTTTGATACCAATTGTTGGAATTAGGGTTGCAAAGAAATGTGCACATCTTGGAGAAGATGAAGGAAGCTCAAGGCACACAATAGAGAGTGTATTACTTAGTGTGCAATGGAAAGATAGATAGACCTAAAGTGATGGGCATATATACAATGCACGAGGGAAAAAACCTCCTAAAGAGGGGAAAAATGCCCCGGTGGTCCTAGTGTGTTCACACACATCACTACCACATGTATATGGTAACATTGCTTCCCTACTTGTTTGAGCTAGATGAGACAAGGGATGTGCGGAATCTCATTGCCTCTAATTGTTAGGATAACCAGCATTGGCAAATGAGAGTGAATATAAAGAAACCAAAGATAATTGGAAGTAAAAAAATGATTCTTGGTCAGCCAAGGTGTGCTTTACAAGAAGGATAACTCTTGAAAAATATGACAAAGGTGAAGCTATCCTTGAAGGCAAACACAATCAAGCAAGTGACAAAACCGACAACAATGACATCAGAGGAGCCCAAATACAAGAGCTACTAGAAAAGTAAGGTACAACTGTTGAAATCATGAAGGCACCACAATTGATCAGTCTAGCTAGGCAATTGGGATGTACTACAAAGGGACCATTGAAGGCAACCACTACTAAGAATTACAAAAACAAGGTCAAAGCTGAGAACAATCTTCCAAGGCTAAATAAAACACACCCCTAAGGTACCTTTTATGACTTGAGCCTTGTTTCACATACTTGAATATAGATGTGCATGTTATCAAATTTTTCTTTTTATTTCTTCTTGCAGGTCTCAAAAAAAAATCTCTATAGATACTCCATGGAGCAAGCTTGGATAGGTGGTGGACCTTTTGGTAAAGCCCCTTATGGGAAACATATCACAAGTCCCCCATGTAGTGTGCAGGAAAACATTGAAAAAAGAGCCTAAGAGGTTGGACAGGTGGTGGACCTTGCACCTTTTCTCCCATTCCCAATGTAGTCTAGCTATCCACCACTATATTGTATAAATTATAGCTTGGACAAGTGGTAGACCTTGGAACAAGAGACCCTTCATCATGAAGCCTAGTTTGGACCTATGGTAGATCTTACTTTTTTCCCAATCATAGTGGAGCCTAGCCTAGCCAGATGGTAGACCTTATTTTTCTCCATGCTTCAAAGAAGCATAGCTTGGAGAAATGGTGAAGCTTTGTAAGGTTTTCAATTGAGATTTGTTTATATCAAGGAGCAAAATGAAGATGGACTTTGGCATCTAATAATACCATAGTGTAGAAAATGTAGAAATTGTTTGTATTCTTTCAAACATAATAAATTTCTTGTTTTTCAATTGCAGAGTCACCACTACAAGCAAGTGGGTTGACTATCTGTAGGCATGATTTTAAGGAAGGTTTTGAAGCACCCAACGAACCTCATCCAAGGCCTTGTCGTATATATCAATCACCTCCTTGTCACATGCCACTTGCTGTCAATAATATCAAAAGACTGCTTGTTTTGGACCTTGAAGGACTGCTTTTGAAGATAATTGAAAAAAAATATGGAGATTCTATGCCATCTTGGGCTCAACACATGCACCTTGTGCAGAACAAAGATGAAGTTTATCATGCGGTGCACCTAGACGCAGAAATGTTTTTGGATTTTTGTGGTGAATACTTTGAGCTGTGGATATGGAGTTGCTATAACCTAACAAGAGTGAAACACATCACACAAAAATGTTTCCCAAAGCATTATAGCAAGTTCAATATCTTTGAGTAACAAGTGTTGCCAAAATCCAAACATCATGTTAGGATTTAGAAGGGTTTATCATAAAAAATTACGCGATATTTGTAAGATGTTTGAGGAGTTGGATGCAAAGAATACCTTGATTTTTTATGATAGTCCATATAGGTTGATGTGGAATATGCTAGGAACATATCTTATAGTTCAAAATATGTGGAGGCAAACCATTGAGCAGCTTCAAAAATTCTTGCACGAAATGATTATTCCATGGTTACTTGGATCATTGTAGCAAGAGACAAGAGAGATTATACCCGTAACACAATTGTAAATCAGTATAGTGATCTTGAGACAAATCATGTCCTTCATGTGTACATGTCAAGGCGTTAACATTAAAGAAGGTTGACAATGATCCTTTTTATGGCAAGATGATGTCCTTTTAGTATGATGTGTATATGTATTACTATATAATTCAAAGGTTATTTTAAAACAAAGATGTGTCAATTTGATGAACACTTGCATGGAGTGCACCCTACTCTAAGGGGACTTGCATGTATTCTACAGGGTATCCTATTATAAAGAAAATTATTTGTACACTAAGTGCACCCTTCTCTAAGGGGACTTCCATATATTACTTCGATGTATGCTATTATAAGGAGAATCCTATGTGATGGATTGTGCTCTGTTCTAAGGGACTTGTAATGGAGTGCACTCTACTCTAAGAAGACTTCCATGTATTACTAGAGTGTATCCAATTACAAGGAGAATCCAATGTAATGAATGACAAAGCATCCTGCTTTAGAATAAAAATGTGTCGATGAACTGTACCCTAGTCTAAGGGGACTTCACTATATTACTAGAGTGTATTCAAGTCTAAGAAGATTTCAATGTAGTTCTAGATTGCACCTTGTTTTTGGGGACTCATTTTACTAGATTATGGTTGTGTTTCATCATGATATCTTTGAAAAAAAATATTTTTGTTCTTTAGCAATTCTATATCATTCCATGTAAAAGAGTTTTTGAACCTACAAGTCTTTTAAAGGAAAAATATAAAGTCTAATCGTTTGCATTGGGAGAAAAGAAATCATGGACTTTGAAGTGTGTGACAGACCCTATTTGTGGATAAAAATGTTTGAATCAAGAATGGTTATTTTATATCCTCCATGTAAGAGTGTTCTGGAAACTAAAATATGTTGAAAGGAAAACCATGGAGTCTAAGTGCATGTATTGAGATTTCAATGTATGCATGCATACCTTTTTTAGGGTCTAAGGATAATTGGATGATTCTGGACGTTAACTTCTCCAATTTGGTATAAAATAACATATTTAATGTTTTCTTGTGGGTAGTATGTATTTCATTATATATGTTTTTAGCCTAATTTCTTGAACTTGAAATTAAACCTTCTATGTTGCAATGGAGAAGTACTTAGATAATTTTTATGTAAACACGTTTGCTTACCCTTTCATTAATTGTAGCTTAGATAAGAAGTGGACTTTGCATTCCTCCATAGCCTATCTTAGACAAATGCACCTTGAAACTAGCCTTCCTATGTTGGAATTGACATATGCTACACATTTTATAAATGGATCGTACTTTAAGTGAATAATTTCTAGATTAGAGGTGTGTGTTGCTTTGATGTGATGCACAAGTGGGTTTATTTCTCAATGGGTGCTAGCTTGGACAAGTGGTAGACCTTGAACATAAAATTCAGGTACTCCATTTGACCTTAGCTTGAACAAGTTGTGGGCCTTCAAACCAATGTCTCCATGTTAAGATAAGTTGTAGGTAGGAGAATATAGTATAAACAATGAAAATGTAATCAATGTACTAGTATCTTGATGCTGCGAAGGTTTCTTTCAAATGTTTAGTCTAGTACAAAACGTCAACACCTTGTACATGATATATTGAAAGCTATCCAGTCTGGGAACTGGGATTTTTCCACTTTACCTAATATGGTCTTTTGATTCAAAATATGATGAGTAATAATTTGACACAAGGAGAAAGAAGGGATTACTTAGAAATGTTGGAGAGGTTTCCAAATCTTTTAATTACCTCTGATTAGGAAATAAGGGGTTTTGTTGGGGATCCTGTGAAGATCGAGATAGTTGAAAAAAGCCAATACGGAAGAAATTAAGAAGGATGGGTAATGAACATATGAATTCTTTAAAGGAAGTTGTGGATAAGCTTTTGGATGCAAGGTTCATTGTGCCAGTGGATAATGTCTAATGGGTGAGCCCTGTAGTAGTCACCCGAAGGAAAGATGGGCGTTGGAGAGTTTGTGTTGATTATATTACAAGCCACTAAATGTGGTGAACAAGAAATATCATTACCCTTTTCCTTTTATTGATCAATTATTAGATGGAGTGGCTAGTTTTGAGAGATACAGTGTCTGTGATGGGTATTCAGGATACTTTTAACTTATCCTTGCTCCTCAAGACAGGAAAAAGACTACTTTTATCACACCATGGGATTGTTTCTTCTTTTTTTGCCTTCTTTTTGGGTTGACAAATGGGCCAGGAGACTTTTAAAGAAAAGTAGAATGGATCCTTACCCCGTTCATTGGGAAGTTTGTCAAAGGATTCATAGATTATTTTTGTGTATACAGTTCAAGGAAAGAGAATGTTCAAAAGCTTGAAATGACATTTGCTAGGTATGATGAATGCAGGGGTCATCTCAATCCTAAAAAAAATCATTTGGCACAGCCAAATGACACAGGTGAAGCTTCTGGTGGGCATGTAATTTCAGAAAATGAGATTGAAGCAGATCCAGAGAAAGTGGAGGCTTTGTTGTTACTGTCACCTCCAATGGGATTACTGTTAAATATATGTCTCGCTTCATACCCTTGGCATCACAGCTATTGTATCCATTGCAGCAAACAGTTAAGAATGATCCCTTGGAATGGTCTTGTGATTGTGATGATGTTTTTGACAAAGTTAACAAGGTTTTGAGTACGTTATCTATTATGCAAGCTCTTGACTTGGAAAAGGAGTTTTATGTTAACCTATTAGTGGGAGGTGATGCTATAGGAGCTATGTTATTACAAAGGGGGGAGGAATCTTAGTATATGAAGCCTGCTCATTATGCTAGTAGAGTAAAGACTCCTCATGAAAAATATTTTTTGGAAATTGAATTGGTGATGAACAATATGGTTTATGAATGCAGACAATTCAGACACTACTTGCTGCAAAAGTCACTCACCTTTCTTACTAGTTATTCATTGCTTCCCCAGTTGTTGAATAATTCAAATATATAAAAAACACTGATGAGATGGGTAATTGAGCTCCACGACTTTCAGTTTACCTTTTTGGTGGAGGAAAGTACTCGGGCTACCCTGGCAGATCTTCTCACTTATAAGGATACTCCGGTTTTGGTTAAAGAAGAGGTGGTGCGAAAGAAGGAAGTCGGGACTCTTGCCATCCCTAATGCTTCACTGTTATACATTGATAGTTCTTATTGAATAAATCATCATGCTGCTTTAAGAGGCATTGTTATTTATGATGCACAAGGGAAGCTTATGACGAAGCAAGGGCTGAAAATTAATGACAAAAGTAACAATGAAGCAGAAGGTGGTTTTCATATTTTCTTACAATTGGAAATTAGACGCTTGCAAATTAAATGAGATGCTTTGTTGGTTGTGAAGCAAGTGTTGGGAATATGGAAGAATAAGAACCCTAAACTGAAAAATTTATGCTTCAAATTGAAAGCGTTGCTCAAAAAGCTTCAAGCATGGAGTTTGCAGCATATTCTAAACGAAGAAGCTTATGATGTTGCACAAGAGATGATCACTTGTGTGTTTGTGGTAAAGGCAGATGCCCGTTTATATCATGGGAGGGAAATATTATCAAAGGAAGTAGATTTTCTATTGATAGGTGTTCTACCTGAAGGTTTACCGTCTTCTAAAATGTATGCGTTAATAAGAAAAGCCAGGAAATACAAAATGCTTGATAATGTGCTTTACATGAAAGGAGGTGATTTGGTTTTTTGTCATGTGGCTTGAAAGAGGAAATTTACAAAATCCTAGAAGAAAATCACGAGGGATCTTGTGGAGGCCATTTTGCTATGAAGGTCATGTTGCATAAGATCTTGCAAGAAGGTTACATATGGCCGAGTATTCAACGGGATGTTAATCATTGGTGCAAGTCATGTTTGCCTTGTCAAAGGATGGGAAAGAGAATTTTGAAGCCTGAATTGCCAAAAATAATGCTAGCTTTTGATGTGTCTGAGAAATGGGGTCTCGATGCTATTGGACCCTTACCTATGACTAGCAAATAAAAATCTTACATCTTGACTGCAGTGGATTATTTTTCACGATGGGCAGAAGCCAAGGCTGTGAAACAAATTACCATTAAAGAGATGGGAAAGTTTTTTTATGAGTACATATGTTGCAAATTTGGTGTGCCACTAGAGCTTCTTTCTGATAGAGGACCAAGATTTAGAGGAGAACTGTTTGATATCTTATGTGAAAGGCTCAATATACAGCATCGGTACAGTTCTCCCTAGTATCCACAATGCAATGGTCTAAATGAAAGGTTTAAGGGAGAGTTTGGAGAGTTGGTAATGATCTTGACAAAGATGAATCACACACATGGGAATACTTGGGATTCAGAGTTACTTTGTGCATTATGGGCCTACAAAACTGCTATCAAGACGAGCATAGGATTTTCCCCTTACCACTTGGTTTATGGCAAGGAAGTTTTATTGCCAATTGAACTGGAAATCCCTGCTGTCAAGTTTTTATCATTGGAATATGAGGAGAAAACAAATGCATGGCAGAAAAAATAGCATTTTAGATAATTTGGGAAAATCCCGTTTCCCAAACTCTAAACGTGTATGCTAGGATTGTGTTATTTTATGATTTCTAATCTCTAGTTGCCTTTAATTTAGATAAATTATCATGATTTTATGAGTCTATTTTAATTTCTCTACTATAAAATTTAAGAATAAACCTCCAATATAGTTTTTGGAAAGAGGATTTGTATGACATTAGTGCTTTTCAAAATTCAACAAATGCTTCTAGAAGTAGCTTCTCAAAAAATGAGGTGTCAAAAAAACCAATTAATATGATTTTAAAGCAGCCTATAGATTGATTACAATAATTAAAAAAGATAATATGTAAAGGCAAATACTATTAAACACTCTTGTCATAATTTGGTGACCTTAATCCATGTATAACAAAATACTTGGTCATGGTTTTGTAGCATCCTATCAAGTTTTAAATAGACGATAATTTAAACAACATTCAAACTAATATTTCACACTTAAAAATTCAAAACAATACTATATAGTATCCTAGGGCTATAAGACCATGAGATGCCATCTATTGCACCTATGGCCTTAAGGCCATATGGTGCTCTTTGTAGACATGTCTATGACTTTAAGATAATCCAAAATATGTCTCTTTATGACCTCAAGGCCATAGGGTTAGGATTGTTAGTAGCTGGTCCCAACGTATAAAGAGATCCAGTGCTTCAAAGCCATATGGGACTTTATTTATGTGCCACCCTATGTACCTAAGGATGTAGGTTGTCTTAGGGCCACAAGATGTTGTTTATGCCAATAAGAAACCCTTTTATGCTCTATGTTGTCACTCTATGTCCTCAAGCGCACAAGGTGTGCCTCATATGCTAGTTAGAAACCCTTTATTCTATATGTTGTCACCATATGGCCTTAGACCATAGGGTGCCCTCTGTGCTTGTAAGAAATCCTCTATACTCTGTGTTTGCACCCTATGGACCTAGGGCCACAAGGTATTCTCTATGCTAGTAAGAAATCCTCTACGCTCAATATTGAGACCATGTGGCCCCAAAGCCATAGGATATCCTCTATGGTAGTGAGAAAAACCCTCTATGATCTATGTTCACAAACAATTAAACAATCTAAACAATAATATAGAGTATCCTATGGCCCTAAGACCATAAGATGTCATCTATTGCACCTATAATTCCATTTGGTATTTTATTTAACTATACAAAGTTAAATGAGCCACTTACTTAGATAAACTATCATAATTCTAACTTTGAATTTTTTTCTTAACATAAACCTATAATATAAAACTTCCTAATATAAGTTTGTGCCAAAGAATCAATGTTAAATTGAAGATTTTTTACATCAAGTACATGCTTTAAAACTTCACTCAAAGGTTTTAGAGATAGTGTCTCAAAATAAGGAGGTGTTTAAAAACACCATTTGATGTGAATAATAAGAATTGTATACATTGATTATGTTAAAATAGTATAAAGTATAGACATAAAGATTACCACCAACTTGACAGTTTCATAAAAATGATGGTCTTCATCTCATGTACAATAAAGTACTAACTAGAAAGAGTATGATATCTCCAAGATTGAGGGTGTTCAAAAAACACCGTTTTGTAACACTACCAAATGTCAAGAACATTCTGATTGTTTGGATCACTCAATAAAGACAATTAATAAGAAGAAAAAGTTAACAATACCATAGAAGCATCAAAGAATGAAACCAAAGAACTTGAATGAGAGAAGTCTCCTCACAATAGGATGCACTTCATTAAAAAAATAGTTTAAAGATGTTTTAAGATATCCCACAACATTCCATCAAGTTTAAATTTTGAAAAGTACACAATGCCAAATACTTGGTAGATGCTATTTAGAATACTTAACTAGTACACTTAAAATGGCCTCCTTCTCTTGAGATTTTGATTCCTTTGAAACATATAACATTGTATTACATAGTGAGTCTCAGGATCAGGATGGAACATTACAAAATTTCTTATGGTATAGTCTCTCTTGTCTTTAGCATACAACCATTCACATAACCATCGAACAATTTCATCTTTTAAAAACTTTGAAGCAATTGAGTAGGTTGGTTCCAAATCTTTGGAAAAATCATATAAGTTCCTTGCATATTCCACATCACCTGATATGGACTATCATCAAATATTATAGTTTTTCTCCCATCTAAATAATCAAATACCTTCTAGATGGTCGAAAGATTTTTGTGATAGGCTCTTTTGTAACGGATCATGAAATTTGAACTTTGGCAGCACCACTTATCCATAATCATCTTGAATTTGTGACTTTGTGTAGGGAAACAGGTCTTGATTATGTGTTGAGCTTTTTGTAAACGATGGCAGCTCCAAATCCAAACCTCAAAGAACTCAAAGCAAAATCTTAAGAAATACTTTGCATCCGGACGCACCGCATACACCTCATTGTTATCTTCTACAATGCACATGTACTTGGTTCAGGTTGGCCTTGATTGAAGCTCAAATGTTGCAAGAAGCACACCCTCTAAATCCAAGATAAGCGTTCTTTTGTCCTGTTTGAAAGATGTTGGTAGATAATGAAACCATTGCTCTTGGTTTGAATGTGATATTTGATGTAATATGAAAGGGAGCTCCTCAATTTTGTGATAGTTTAATAGCAAAACATTTTTTCTTAGAAGCCCTGAAATGATAAAAAAAATAAATTTAATATAGAGATTTTTAAGTGTGTTGAAGACCTTCGGGACATAGGGTGCTAATTTGTGGTTACACTTAGTAAGTCCTATGCAAGAACACATGCTAAACTATGACCCTATGGCCTTAGAGTCATAGGGTGTTGAGACCAAAAATTGAAATTCCCCCCAAGGTTATAGATCAAGATTTGACCTTATGAGCATGTAGATTGTCCTTGATGGCACAGTGAACTCAAATTTCAAAGCAAACAACTATAAAAGCTTTTTAAAAAAAGAGCATTTGGCACATGAAACTGAGAATTTACTTATAGTATTGAAAGACAATTTTAAAAACTATTAATCATTTACATCTTCATATATCTTGAAACCCTAAGCACTCTAACAAAGTCTCTGAGTACATAAATATCTTTGTAAATGACAAAATGTTACAAAACATTGCTCCATCATTTCTTGATATAGGGCTATTTGAGATCATACTAAATTTTTAGATGCTTTATATAATTCCTGGCTTCATGTACTTTGATCACAGGCTCCTTGTATCCCAATTTTTGGGCAAGCATGATTGCTTCTGTACCATTCAAGGCTGATAATGATTTGATATTCTTTAAGACCCTTACTTTTTCTCGATCACGTGCTGAAAGTTTCTTGTCTTGACTTCGAGTGGACATTCCACTAGTGCTAGATGTTGTAACTTTCTCATCGTGAAGAGGACAAGAAACTTATGGTAGCCTTCCTGTGGGGTAGGTTTTTCCTACAAAAATTAGATTTGTCTCCTCCCACTCTGCAACAACTTTGTGTATACAGTTATAAAGCTCATGACCTTGAGCAATGGGTGCTTGTCCATATAAATGAGACCCTGTAACTGTGCGAATGTCATTAACATGATTGAGAGCTTTGATATATGGTAGTAGCTCCCCATGGAGGATATTGTCCTCCTCATCATCAACATTAAATGATGGTGGAAAAATACAATTCAACGCAGGATTCACACATCCCTTTAATGGTTCATCATCTACAAGCAGCAATCTTCTTGCATCAAGCCCAAATTTTGATGATGCAATAGCCAACGGTTTGAAAAGTGCTTCTACTCTTGGATTATCTAAGCGAGTGATCCTTGATTCTATGCACGGTTGACATTGGCTTTGCACCCAGATCATAAAGAATGGAAATTTTTCTTTAGCTTCCTTTTCTAAAATCTTGATGATGTCCACAACATGCATGTCATTAGTAGCTGATCATATCCCTACATTGAAATTGCTAAGTAGAGCCTTTAAAAAGTCAATGCATCCTGGACGAAGAACAATATGCTCATGTCCAAACTTTAAGCTCTTCATTTTCTTGGACTTTTGCCAGCATCTCCTCAGGAACAATCCACACAAGCTCACTATTATAGTCAGCATTGGTTTGTTGGTGGATGAAAGGTCTGACTCACCATGCACTTCGATTTCCAAATCCCGGGGTGCTAAAATATTTTTGTTGGATTCTCCTCCTAGCGTTGCACATGTTCTGGAACTTCCATTGCCTTCTACTTCCATTGTGGTGTCATGCAATCCAATTCCCAAATCTTGGGCTACTAGAACATTTTCATTGGATTCTTCTTCTTGCCTTGCACATGTTCTGGAACTTCCATTGCCTTCTACTTCCATTGTGGTGTCATGCAATCCAATTCCCAACTCTTGGGCTACTAGAACATTTTCATTGGATTGTTCTTCTTGCCTTGCACATGTTCTGGAACTTTCACTGTCTTCTTCCATTGGATTACTCTTTAAATTTATCTCCAGTTGTTGTAGCAGTTGACCTTCAAAGACTTGTAGATTCTTGTCATCTTTGTCAAAAAATCTTTGGTTGACATGGAGATTGATAGAAGGGTGAAAGCATGTTAACCTGTCATGCTTTTCCATGTCCCGGACAATGCTAACTAGCACAATTTTGACATATGCTAACTAGTACAATAACTTGAGCTACATCTCCAAGATCTATGACATATAATATATAAATAGAAAGCACTTGAAACAAGGAATCCAAATGTACAACCTCCGAAAAATTTTGATATTATTTGTTTTGAAGATGTGCTAACTTGAAACTGCTAACTAGCACAAAAAGCGCGACAGGTTAACATGCTTTCATCCAGAATCTTTCTCAATAGGGTCAATGGCATTAGCATCCTCTATACAAACAATATCGAGTAAAACTTTGTCAGCCGCAATATCTTGTTGAAGAACACCTAATTTTAGATTCCGAAGTATCTACATTTTGGTAACTCTTTTTTGTCACACTCTTAGAAAAAACTAATCGCAAATAGCAAATTTACTAACTGACAACACATCTACAATTAATTTATTTTTATGCTCCTTATTGTCTACAAATTCCTAATCTTTATCTAGCTACATTAGTTCTTTGTCCATGATGGTGGCACCTAGAAGTATACTTGGAGAAAAATTTATGCCTTTAATCTCTAGGAGCACAAGTCTCATTTTCTATTGCCATGATCTTCTTGCATTGGATGATTTCCTTGACTAAGTTTCTTATGGCCTTCAGGCCATACGGTTCTCTTTATAGATATCCCTATGACTTTAAGATAATCCAAAATATGTCTCTTTATGGCCTCAAGGCCATAGGGTTAGGATTGTTGGGAGGTCTCAACATATAAATAGATATATGGCTTCAAAGCCATATGGTAGTTTATTTATGTGTCACCCTATGGCCCTAAGGCAATGGGTTGTAATAGGGCAACAAGATGCCCTCTATGAGCACTAGTAAGAAACCATATATTCTTTTTGTTGGCACCCTATGACCCGAGGGCCACAAGGTCTGCCTCTTATGCTAGTAAGAAACCCTTTATGCTACATGTTGTCACTCTATGGCCTTTGGGCCATAGGGTGCCCTCTGTGCTAGTAACAAATCCTCTATGCTCTATGTTTGCACTCTATGGACCTAGGGACACAAGATACCCTCTACGATAGTAAAAAATCCTCTATTCTCTATGTTTGCATCCTATGGACCTAGGGTCACAAGGTACCCTCTATGCTAGTAAGAAATACTCTATGCTCAATATTGAAACCCTATGGCCCCAAGGCCATAGGATGTCCTCTATGCTAGTAAGAAAAACCCTCTACGCTCTATGTTGGCACCCTATGGAGACTTGAGGGCCACAAGGTACCCTTTATAATGCTACTAAGAAACCTTGTATGCTCTAGGGGAGCACCAAATAGCCCCTAGGCTACAAGGTTCCCTCTATGCTAGAAAGAAAACCTCTACGGTCTACATTGGCAACCTACAGCCCTCGGGCCATAGGGTGCATCAAATGGCTCCTAGGCCACAAGGTTCCCTCTATGCTAGAAACGAAACCTCTGCACTCTACATTGACACTCTATGGTCCCAAGGCCATAAGGTGCCCCTTACACCTAGTATGAAACCATTGAAACTCTATATTAGCATCTAAAGACCGTAGGCCACAAGGTGAGCTCTATGTTAGTAAGAAACCATCTAGACTCTATGTTGGTAACCTATGGTCCAAAGGCCATAGGATAGCCAAGGAACTCTTTAAGGGCATTCCCGACAAAGACCACCTTATGGCCCCATTGTGATTTAGTGGCCTAAGTGCCCTTCTTAAGACTCTTTTATTTTTGTATCATATGGCCCCAGGGAAATAAGCTATTCTCTATGCTATCAAAAAAAAATTTATGCTCTTTGTTGGAATCATATGGCCCCAAGGCCATAGGTTGCTCTCTATGCTAGCAAGAAACCCTCCATACTATATGTTTGCACCCTATGGCACCAAGGAAACAGTGTGTCCTCCATGATAGTAAGAAACCCTCTATGCTCTAAGTTTGCACCCCATTTGACTATGTTGACACCCTATGGCCCCAGGTCCATAGGGTGCTCCCTAGGGACACAAGTTGCCCTTCAACCTAGGAAGAGACCCTTTATGCCCTAAATTGATACTCTTTGGCCTCAGGGTCATATGGTGCCTTCTATGCTAGTAGGATACATTATATGGTCTAGGTTTCCACTTTATTGCGTAGGGCTAAAAGGTTTGCTCTATGAAGAAACCATGTATACTATATGTTGGCAGTGTATGGCCCTAGGGATCGAAGGAAACCCTAGGGCTATAGGGTGTCCTCTATGCTACTATCATATGGTCCAAGGGCGAGATAGTGACCAAGGTATCATGTGTGTGAGAATTCTCTACTATATATACAAAAACCACTTTATGGCACTATGGCGTCCCAAGGGCAACAAAGGTGCTAATAAAAAGCCCTCTATGCTCTATGTTGGCACCCTATGGCCCCAAGGCTATAGGGCGGTCTTTATGCTAGTAAAATTCCCTCTATGCACTATGTTTACGTTGTGCTGTGACACATACATAGTGGGAACGCATGCTAAAAGATCTATCTTGTATTTTTTTAGATACATAATTATATTTCCTATAGTGTACATATGCATATTTAAGTATAATAATAAGCCTTCTATCTCATCCTATTATTTTTCTCAAGGGTAACATATCCTTACTTTACCATCAGAAAATACTATGGGAAAAGCATCAATAGCTCCGCCTCTTTAACTTGGGGCAAAAAGCATTGATTCTTTATTTCTACTATTTCATTAACATTTCACACCCTAGCTAGATCCTATATCTAGGGTAAACTCCAATATATATATATTCTATGTATTTTTTATACTTTTCTTATATTTCTTTTTAAATAGCTACTATGAGAGAATCAAATCCTAGTGGGACACTAGGTGGCATGATTTCAAAGATACACTTATTTTAATGCATTATTGCAAGCATGATTACAAAACTTTGTCAAGGAGCAATGTCATGCTTTCATATGGCATGAGGTGTCCTTTGGAATTAAATGAAAGTCTAGGCTAAGGAGACCACATGAAGACTTTTGCTGCCATAAATAGACCCTATTTAGATGAATTTTTTACACAAGGTTCCAATCTGAGTTGGAAAATGATTTTAAAATGAAAATCGTAGCTAATGAGCTGAAGTTTTTGCCCATATTTTTACTTTTTAATTTGGAGCCACAGTTAAGGAGATATGATCAAAATACTGGACCCCAGTCTGCCCACATCCTGCAGGGGCAGCTCATTTCCAACTTTTCCAATTCCTATTCACACTGGCTCCTCTCTTCTTGTGTAAAACCTTGGGGGTTCCCTTCACCTATAAAAGGGGAGCTCTTCTTCCTTGGAAGGAACTCAAGAATTCAAGCCATTGATGAGAGGAATTCTTGAGGGAGTGAGTAGTAATGCCTAATTGTACTTAGCCATTAACATAAGCCCAAGCTTACACTTTCTCCTAAAGGGAGACTAGCCATTCTTGCAACAAGCTAAGCTTGGAAGATCAACTCTAATCAAAGAAGGTCTTGCACTTGGTGTATCAATCAAAGTGGAATTATCCACTCTTCTTCTCTCTCCATCAATAATGGTGCCAAAGGGTTTGTCAAGTAAGATGTGTTCTACATTGATGTTTTCTTGATTTGTTGTTGTTTTCTTTTTCATCTCTAATTCAACATATATATATGTATCTAATCTCATCTCCTAAAGCAAACCTATCTCTCTCATTCTTAGTAATTCATCCTCTCTGCAGGTACATCTCTCCCCGCAGTATCCTTATTGCCTACGGGCATGAATAGGGCTTGGGAGGGAAACTTCTCATCTCTTCACTTCTCTCATATCTACATTTCTCACATACTATCCTAGATGAATAACCCACATGATGATCATTTCTATCGCTTTCACTCTGTACGATCTATTAGAATTAACGTATGGATTAGCCGTAAAATACACTTTCAACAACGTATAGTGTTTCTCTTCGGCCCTGAAAGACTCAATGAAATACTTCTATCACCGGATCCCATCATAGTACCTCTCATAGACTATAATTTTTCTTTTGATGTAAGCGTAGTTATCTTGCTATGAACCAAGAAGATTTGTACACACAATTAATCCCAATCACTAGACAAAATATATATATTATGGTAAGCACAAAACTACAATTCCAAAGAACAATTCGTAGCCTATTTGGTCAGCCAAGATTGAATGCCATTAACTCATCTATTAACCCTTTCATATTACCCATGATACGATATGACCATAGCCTTGATGTTTTCATTTTCGTATTGTTTTGACATTCTGTTTTGTGTTCTTTCTTTGTGTGTGTGAGTGCAAGAGAGAAAGAGTGAGTCTTCTTTGATTGCACTTCTTTCCAAACCCTAGTCTTCATGGCATCTATGGTTTAACTCCTTCATATAGTTTTTGTTGAGTTCTCTCACAAACTCTCACAGCCATAAGCCCGGTGCTTTCCTGGCAAGACCGCAAATTTCTCGACATATTTTTGGTGAACCCGACGCGAATCTGCTAGGGTGAGAGTTTGTGGGTAACCATGGGTGATCATGTTGAGCAACAGGGTATGCATTTTGACCCAGAAACAATGCAAATGTTTCAAGCATTTGCAATGTTCATGCAACAAGAACATGCTACTGAAAGAAGGGAGATTTCAGCAACGAAGGCCATACAAGCAGTCGTCAACAGAATGGATCAGTTCAATGGCAAAGATGTAACCAAGTACTTACGCGAGTATGTGAAGGAGATGGAGCTGCATCGCGTGTCAGAAGGTGAGATGATTCAAAGCTTTGAGCTAGTTGTTGCTCCAGAAATTAGGGAGCATGTTAGGGCAATTAAAGATGGGCATGGGAGAAATTGGGAAGAAGTCAAAGTAGCTTTAAAGGAGGAATATTTCATGGAGTACTCTGAGAGAGTGACCAAAAGGACATTCTTAGGATGGGTAGTCAAGCCAAAGCAAGGACTATCAATAACAAAACTACTTAGGGAATTTGAGCGGCGCTATGCACAACTCACAAGGACAGAAAGGGCCACACTAGATGCAGAGAAGACAGATCTTTTCTTACAAGCTGCAAGTAAAGAGTTTCAAGAAAATTTGGAGCTTCTTCTTGAAGATACTGATGCTGAGCAAGGACTAAAGACCGACTGGAATGAGGTTGAAGGTGCTGTCTCACTGCTTGCCAAATGACAAAGAAGAAGGGACAAGATGGTAGTAAACACTACAAGTCCTTCCACCTCAACTTCTGACAAAATGGTAAAGCCTACTTTTATCGCTCCTAAGTTTGATGAGTCCATGCTAGATGAGCTTGTGAAGGGAATGCGTGACTTGAAGGTGAAGTTTGCAAAGCTTGAAGAAAAAGGCCAACCATCAGGGCCACTTCCTAGGCAAAGACAACAGCCCAAAGAAGGGTTTGTTAATAGATGTATTTGGTGTGATAGTACAGACCATGTAAGAAGAGATTGTGATGATTTTAGTGATGCTTTGTCAAAAGATGTTGTCTTTTTTAAGGATGGTAAAATCCACTTAAGAGAGACAGGTCTACCCTTGAGAACTAACTTTGGGAAGGGGGGAATGCAAACTTTAGTTGAAGATATGGCAACTAAGCATGCCACCTCTTCAGTTGAGGCAGCTACTTATGGAGTAAAAATTGAGCATTTTTGTGATGAAGAGGTGAGTGACCATCATGGTCAAATTTGGCCAAATGTCATGGAATTAGCTAAAAAGGGAAAGCTTACAAATGAGATTCTACATGAAGCAGTTGATTGCATACGTCTAGAAACAGGATGGAATGATCCAGTGGACTCATTGTCAGTGCATACCTACATTACAAAATGCCAACAAAATGAGGCAATTGTAGAAGAGAAGCGCAGACGTGAGAATGCTGATGAAGGACCATCAAAAAGATCTTCTAGAAGTGGGGGAAGAAGCGACTCAATGCCTTCTCAAACACCCTCAACACAAGGAGCATCTCCACCTGAAGTACTCATGGAGGAGTCTACAACAGGAAAGAAGAAAGAGCCAACAAAAGGTAAGACAAAAGGCCCAACTTATAAACTACAATCTGATATTGAGGTTGCTACAGATTTAAAGAAAGTCTTGGAGGAAAGGATCTTGAATAGCAAGATTGAGTTTACTCTAGGAGAAGTTCTTGGCATTGCAAAGCGTGAATTCCATGAGGAGATCATTGACATCATCAAGAGAAAGAGGCAAACCCTTGCTGAAGTTTCTCGTCCACAGGTTGAAGGGGAAACCTCAAAGACACAAGGGATGCAATTGCAAAATAAGGAGAATGATGGAGCTGTGGTAGGATGCTACCAATCTAGTGGGAGAGTGAAGCAAGTGTATTTCTCAAATGATGATGAAGAAGTTAAAGATATTCCTAGGAGTTACTATTCACGAAGTCATTGGGCAAGGGCTACTACAGAAACTTTGGTCAAGGTAGGTGATCTTGAAGAGCCATTTGTTGCCTTGATTGACCATGGTTCAGAAATAAACATAATGTCAAAGAGTCTCTACAACAAGTGCAAATGGCCGATGGACACAGATCATGGCTGGATGGTAAAAGTGGCAAACAATTCATCCGGTGAATTGTATGTGGCATGTCCAGGTGTGAAGGTAACAATAGGTGATGTAAAGATTGACCAAAACTTCTTTGTACAGGATACATCTTCATATCATCTCATCCTTGGACAACCCTACATTGTGGGAGTTCGAATGGAAACAAAGGTAATGGACGATGGTTCAGCATATGCTAGGATACGTAGCAAAGATGGTAAACGTGCTGTCCAATTTCTCACAGTTTGTGTAAACCATGAAAGAAATCGTGACAACCTCAGAGAACATCCTCTACCAAAGGTAAGCAAAGAGTTTCATGATCATAGAGAAATGATGGGTTTTGGCCAAGTATCATTGTAAAGCGATATTGCAGTGGTACAGAAAGAAAAAGGGTCTCGCTTGATCCAAAAATAGGTGAAACTTTCTCGATGAGCTTCTTGGTAACAAGGAATGGATCAGTATGTTTTACAAAACTTGAAGATTTGAAGAGATATGAGAGGCAATATGTGCATAATGTACAAATAGGCATGAAAAAGAGTGGGTTGCTAAAGCCTACTGAAAATGTTTTGGGTTTGTGTGAACAAGTTTCTTTTGTAGATACTATGGGTGAGCTTGATGCTATAATGAGGTCTAGTTTGCATCTTGAAAATGAAGTTGTGGAAGTTTGCTCTATGGAAATGTATCAAGTAATAGAAGCCTTTAAAGAAAGCCAAACAGTTGGCCCAGAAGTCCATGTTGAAACTAAATACAAGAGTGTAGCAAAGAAGGTGAAACAGTAGCTTCACCCTTACCACCCAACAACAGGGAAAATATTGAACAGGCTTCTTTACAACCAAGTTTGCGGAATCCTAAAAAGATCGGGCATACCTTCACAAAGGAGTCCTTTCAAGAGTTGCAGATTGGTTGCGAGGAGTTTCTAACACAGGAGGAGACAAAGTGCTTCAAAGAAATGCTTTCAAAGCATGGTAAGGCTTTTGCATTTGAGCCACATGAGATAGGATGTGTTGATCCTTATATTGTAGCTCCTATGGTAATTTTCACAATACCTCATGTGCCTTGGAATCTGTGGCCTATTCCGGTTCCAAAGGCTCATTTGCCAAAGTTAGTAGAGCTACTGAATGAGAAAATCAAAATGGGAATCTTGGAGCCTTCTTGTGCTCCATACTCAAACAGGTGGTTCACAGTTCCAAAGAAGAATGGTTCTCTACGCTTCATCCAAGATATGCAACCAGTGAACAAGGTGACAATTAGAAATGTAGGAACAAGTCCAATTATGGATGAATTTGCAGAGGCGTTTGCAGGGAGGGAAATCTACTCAATGGGGGATCTCTACTCAGGGTATGATCAATTTCATCTTGCAATCGAAAGCAGAGACTTGACAACCATGAGGACACCTTTGGGTTTGGTAAGGATGTGTACCTTGCCACAGGGAGCAACCAACTCGGTTGCACATATGATGAATGGGATGAATAAGGTCTTACGTGACTTTATTCCTCAAATCACAATGCCTTTCATTGATGATTTGCCTATCAAAGGATGTGAAGAAAGTAACAAAGATGAATCTTTGGATCTCAAGGGATGTCGGAGGTTTGTGGTAAATCACATAAATGATTGTGATAAAATTTTGTCTAAGTTGGAAGAAGTGAATCTTACATTGTCAGGGAAAAAGTCTATGTTTGGTGTCAAAGAAGTGCTCATTGTGGGGCACATGTGCGGGCCATATGGTAGGAAACCTTGTCCATCAAAGGTAGATGCCATCCAAAGAATGAAAGAAACATGCACTAGCATCACTGAGGTTAGAAGGTTTCTGGGAGCATGTGTCTTCTATGTTATTTGGATTCCACATTATGCACATATAGCTGATCCTCTTTATCAGCTGCTTAGAAAGAATCAAAAGTTAAAATGGACAAAAGCACATGTAAGATCCATGAAAAAGCTAAAGGAGTTACTCCAGTCAGCAACGACTTTGAGAAAGGTAGACTATGAGTGTCAAAGGCCAGTGATTGTGACAGTAGATACCAGTCCTACAGGGATTGGATGGGCAATAGGGCAAGATGACAAAGAAGGACACAGGTATGTGGTAAGATTTGGAGCAAAGGTACTAAGTGCTCGCCAAAGAAACTATCCACAGATAAAGAGACAGTTATGGGATATGGTTACACCTTGAAAAGTGGGAAAGAGTACCTAATTGGTGCATGTGTGGTTCTAGAAACAGATTGTCTACCACTTCTTGGGATGATTACAAGCTGCTCAACACCAGACATTGCTATGTTGCGGTGGATTGCCTACATTAAGTCCTTGAATCCCGAGTTTAAGCACATTGCAGGTAAAGACAATACAGTGGCAGATATGCTATCAAGGGCAAGGTATGAAGATGAGTCACAAATGATTGATGAGGGAGATGATGTAGGCACAAAATTCTATTCTATCTCTCATGTCAAAGGTAACAATGTCTGCATGACTAATTCACTTGAATTGTTCTTGAAAGATCTTTATGAAGGTGATTGGCTTTCTATTGGAAGGTACTTGAGTACTCTAACAAAACAGGATGATTGGTCTAAACAAGAATTCAAGAGGATACGCAGGAAAGCATATGGGTACTTTTTAAGGGATGGTTACTTGTGGAAGCATCCTAAACAAAAGGGTGCTACACCACAACGGGTTATATGTAAAAAAGAGACTCAACTAAAGCTCATGCAAGAGTTTCATGAGAGTCTATGGGTTGGACACAGGGGTGTGTGGGCAACCTTCTCCAAGTTGAAAGAAAAATACTGGTGGAAGGGTATGTATAAAGATGTATCTCAGTTTGTAGAGTCATGTGTAACTTGTCAAATGTATTCAAATGTTCGACATCGTGATGGATTGCACCCTACATATCCACTAGCCATGCACTATAAATGGGTTGTGGATCTAGTCACGATGCCTTTAGGACTCTGGCAGATGAGATACTTGGTTCTTGCACGAGAGAACCTAACTAATCAGGTTGAAGGAAGAGCATTAAGAGCTAAGACCACAAAAGCTGTGTGCAAATTCCTTCTTGATGAGGTGATTTGCCGTTATGGTTGTGTGGGAAAAATCACTGCAGATCGAGGTGAACTGGATGCCGAAGAAGCAAGGGAGTTCTTTTCTAGATTAGGAATCAAGCTTTCTCTTACTACAGCTTACAACCCTGAAGGCAATGGAAAGAGTGAAAGAGGGCATCCTCCTATCATCAAAGCTTTGGCCAAGGCTTGCGAAGGAAGAGTTGGTTAGTGGCCAAAATTGTTACCATATGCTTTATGGGCTGATCGTACAACACATAGCTCAGTAACAAGCTACATGCCTGCGGAGCTAATGTATGGTCAAAAGCCAGTGATGCCGATTGAAGATACAATTCCCACATGGAATGTACTACCTTGGCAAGAGGGGCTTAGCAGGGACGATCTCCTTGCACTGCGTATAAGGCAGCTAGAGAGAAGACCTGGAGACATTGAAGCTGCAAAAGAACGACTCAAAAATGCAAGGTTGAAAAACAAGGAATATTTTGATAAGCGACATCGACTCAGGAGCAAAGCAATTGACAAAGGTGACTGGGTTTTAGTGTATGATAGTAGCCTTGATAACCATCACACAGTCATGCGTAAGTTCTCAAAAAGATGGTTTGGACCGTATGTTGTAAAGCATGTGCATGAAAATGCTACTTACAGCTTATCTGAACTAGATGGTACAGAAGTAAAGATTCCCATTGCAAGAAAAAGGATTAAAATGTTTAAGAGAAGAGGAGACAATGATCTAGAAGATATGGATGAGGAAGAAGAGAAAAACACAGGTGAAGATCAAAGTGAACATGAAGCTCTGGAATCATCCAGTGAAGAAGAAGACAAGGAAGATGTACAAGAGGTCTAATCTTACAAAGAGACAATGTGGCACATACCGGAGGATGTGCAGGTTTAGAGGGGGTGGATGTCGTGCTGTGAAACGTACATAGTGGGAACGCATGCTACAAGATCTATCTTGTATTTTTTTAGATACATAATTATATTTCCTATAGTGTACATGTGCATATTTAAGTATAATAATAAGCCTTCTATCTCATCCTATTATTTTTCTCAAGGGTAACATATCCTTACTTTACCATCAGAAAATACTATGGGAAAAACATCAATAGCTCCGCCTCTTTCACTTGGGGCAAAAAGCATTGATTCTTTATTTCTACTATTTCATTATCATCTCACACCCTAGCTAGATCCTATATCTAGGGTAAACTCCAATATATATATATTCTATGTATTTTTTATACTTTTCTTATATTTCTTTTTAAATAGCTACTAGAAGAGAATCAAATCCTAGTGGGACACTAGGTGGCATGATTTCAAAGATACATTTATTTTAATGCATTATTGCAAGCATGATTACAAAACTTTGTCAAGGAGCAATGTCATGCTTTCATATGGCATGAGGTGTCCTTTGGAATTAAATGAAAGTCTAGGCTAAGGAGACCACATGAAGACTTTTGTTGTCATAAATGGACCCTATTTTGATGAATTTTTTACACAAGGTTCCAATCCGAATTGGAAAACGATTTTAAAATGAAAATCGTAGCTAATGAGCTGAAGTTTTTGCCCATATTTTTACTTTTTAATTTGGAGCCACAGTTGAGGAGATATGATCAAAATACTAGACCCCAGTCTGCCCACATCATGCAAGGGCAGCTCATTTCCAACTTTTTCAATTCCTATTCACACTGGCTCCTCTCTTCTTGTGTAAACCCTTGGGGGTTCCCTTCACCTATAAAAGGGGACCTCTTCTTCCTTGGAAGGAACTCAAGCATTCAAGCCATTGATGAGAGGAATTCTTGAGGGAGTGAGTAGTAATGCCTAATTGTACTTAGCCATTAACATAAGCCCAAGCTTACACTTTCTCCTAAAGGGAGACTAGCCATTCTTGCAACAAGCTAACCTTGGAAGATCAACTCTAATCAAAGAAGGTCTTGCACTTGGTGTATCAATCAAAGTGGAATTATCCACTCTTCTTCTCTCTCCATCAATAATGGTGCCAAAGGGTTTGTCAAGTAAGATGTGTTCTACATTGATGTTTTCTTGATTTGTTGTTGTTTTCTTTTTCATCTCTAATCCAACATATATATATGTATCTAATCTCATCTCCTAAAGCAAACCTATCTCTCTCATTCTTAGTAATTCATCCTCTCTGCAAATTCTAGGTTCTCTTTTCTGCAGGTACATCTCTCCCCGCAGTATCCTTATTGCCTACGGGCATGAATAGGGCTTGGGAGGGAAACTTCTCATCTCTTCACTTCTCTCATATCTACATTTCTCACATAATATCCTAGATGAATAACCCACATGATGATCATTTCTATCGCTTTCACTCTGTACGATCTATTAGAATTAACGTATGGATTAGCCGTAAAATACACTTTCAACAACGTATAGTGTTTCTCTTCGGCCCTGAAAGACTCAATGAAATAATTCTATCACCGGATCCCATCATACTACCTCTCATAGACTATAATTTTTCTTTTGATGTAAGCGTAGTTATCTTGCTATGAACCAAGAGGATTTGTACACACAATTAATCCCAATCACTAGACAAAATATATATATTATGGTAAGCACAAAACTACAATTCCAAAGAACAATTCGTAGCCTATTTGGTCAGCCAATATTGAATGCCATTAACTCATCTATTAACCCTTTCATATTACCCATGATACGATATGACCATAGCCTTGATGTTTTCATTTTCGTATTGTTTTGACATTCTCTTTTGTGTTCTTTCTTTGTGTGTGTGAGTGCAAGAGAGAAAGAGTGAGTCTTCTTTGATTGCACTTCTTTCCAAACCCTAGTCTTCATGGCATCTATGGTTTAACTCCTTCATATAGTTTTTGTTGAGTTCTCTCACAAACTCTCACAGCATAAGCCCGGTGCTTTCCTGGCAAGACCGCAAATTTCTCGACAACGTGTATACTTATAAGAAGCCATTTATGCACTATGTTGGCGTCTTATGACCCTAGATCCATAAGATGTCCTCCATGGTAAAAGAGAAATCATACATGGGATATGATGGAATCCTATGGTCCTAGGGCCATAGAGTGTACTATATGCTAGTAAAATATTGTAAGTTAATACTGCGATAAATATGCAATCCAATATACAAAATTGAAACATTATCATACATCATACATTTGTTGCTTTGCCACACAGTTGAAGGGGTCTTTGCCTTCAAATATAATCATAACATTCAAACATTTAAATCAAATTTGCAAGTACTTTAATTCACAAATGCATTGATCTGTTGGTGGATAGAAGGTCCGGCTCACCATGCACTTTGATTTACAAATCCTGAGGAGCAAAAGTATTTGTGTTGGATTCTCCTTATGGCATTGCACATGTTTTGGAACTTGCATTGCCTTCTACTTCCAATTTACAAACTTAAACAATGGTTATACATTATACAATCATTTCTTTGCAATAAACCTTGATACAATGTTCTGATTGCTACATGACAAGCTAAAAAATTCTACTAGTCCTAGCTTCCCTCTATTGAAAAAATTCAAGATATAAATTGCAATTCTCTGCATCATCTAGAAGAGAAACAAAATCATAGTTTGGAACAAAATACTCGCACTTTATATCTTTGAATAAAATCTTTTTACAATTAAAGAACTAGATCTTCACATAATCCAAATGACAAATGCTTCAATAACCATTTATACTCGATGTTTACTATCTAAGCAAATAATTGGCATTTACAACAAATGTTGAATATATGTTTAATCTAGTTAGTTGCAATACAAAGATAATTTTTTCAAAGAGAATATGTTTAATCGAGTTAGTTGCAATACAAAGATAATTATTTCAAACACTTACACCATCAATTCACAATAGAAGAACTTACACCCAATAAAAAATGATCATACATCAATTGTTCAAACTCTCATTTTGGAATTTTGAGGACTAAATACTTTTTAGTTTTTACTAGGTTATTTCATTCTCAATAGAATAATAAACCTTAACACTAGACTTGTAATGATCCACAAAAGTGGCTGAAGCCACAAAAATGGCTCACATCAGGTTTCTAGTAAATGAAACGTAACTTTTGTATATGACATTAAAATTTCATGAAACTTCTTAATTATGGGTGCAATATATAAAAAAGGTTTCTAAATACACAATTTACATGAAAAGTTAAAAAATAAAAAATTTACTTTTCTAAAATTAGTAAATTTTACGTAAAACTATACTTCAACACTTACCTTGGAGAGGTACAAAATGTCGATAGTCTTTGTATATGTGTTAAAAAAGCTTGGTACATCTATCACATACATATTGAGGGATTTTTCAAAGAAGTTTGGGCCTGCTTAACAATGATTTGATTTACTTTCAAAAGAAAATATAGAAAATTTGTCCATTCACACAAATTAGTTGTAGAAGATGGCAATGGAAAGACACCTTTAAACCTTCATTTAGCTATGTACTATTTTTTATCAACTCATATTAAGCGTTGTTCATAATTCCCTAAAACCATTTTCTATTTATATAACTAACATAGTGTTGAGAAAGTTTTTACAAAAGTCTCAAAAAGCCACAAAAGTGGCTGATTTTTTACAGGACTAGTGTTAATCACAAGATAAGAAATATATGTCCCTAATGTATATGAAAACAAGATATAAGGCCAAAGAAATTTATTTTTGAAACACGTAAAGAGTCTTTAGGTGACCTAGAATAACCAACCTATGGTCTAAAGGCCATAGGGTGTCACGTGATGTTTTATAAGATGTGTCCATAAGAGCTAGGTGATTTGCATCCATGGGGTGGTTTAAGTGCCCCTGTGGAGATTCTATGTCACCACCCTATGGCCCTAAGGCCTTAGGGTATCCCAAATGCTCTTGGATAACTTATGTTTCCTTCTAGGATAGCCCAAATACTCATGTGCCCGTTTAGAGACCTTATGTAATCACTCTATATACATAAGATTGTAGGATGGCTATGTTGACACCCTATGGCCTTAAGGCTGTAGACTAGCCCAAATGCTTATGTGTCCTTTTAAAGACTCTATGTAATCACCCTATATCCGTAAGATTGTAGGGTAGCCAAATTCTTTTGGGGGATTCTATGTTGACACCCTATGGGCCTAAGGCTATAGAACCTAGATGCTTATGTGCCCTTTTAGAGACTCGGTGTAATCACCCTACATCCCTAAGGTTGTAGGGTATCCCATTTTATTTTGGGGGATTCTATGGGCCTAGGGCCATAGGGTGTCATGTCTACAAAGAACTCTATGATCCTCAAGTCATAGGGTATTCTTCTCAAACCTCATATGATCAATTAACTTTAAAGTATTACATAATATATATCTTATGACCATATATAAATGTAGAATTCTATTTACCACAACATGTCCATATAATATCATACACTTAAGTCTAATTCATTTATTGTGAAAAAACTCAAACTCACAAGTTTACATTTTTTCAAAGAAAATAAATTGAGAAAAATAACGAGCCAAACACCAATGTTTTTAACATCATGGCTAGATTTGATATGGGATAAATAAAATAAAATGACAACAATAATAATCTAAATATCAGTAATGTAATATCATGGGTGGCTAGCTTAACCTGTTTCCTGTAGAATTTCTAGAATGGCCTCAGTACTTGCATCCAATGGTTCTTCAATTTTTTCTTCCTCTGAATCCTTGGCATTGACTTTCTCTGTGTTATCCACACCTGCCCACCTACTAAGATCAAGGTCTTCTTCCACTATGGAATGGAAAAGAGATTCCAATTGCGTCATTTGATCACCACTACATGCAACTGATATTACCTTTCTTTGTTGTTGTAGTGCCTCTTTAGTCCCATAGCCTAATGAGAAGATGTCTATTACTTGATCATCTTCTTTGAGACAGATGCATTTGATTGCACGATGTACAAAAAAGGATTTGGTTGTGGTCATAGCATCATACTCGTCGTCATTGATGCAGAGAGTATGCATTGGCTCCAACAGTGACTCTTTAACACTAGAGTAGTTGGTGTACTGCTCTCCTTGACTGAAAAATGACCAAACCCCAAAAATTACTTCACGAAGAGCACATGTTTGGATGGTCTCTGATCCCATTAAGGAGCTCAAAGGTAAAACGTGCATTTCATACCATTTAGCTTTTTCAAAAATTGCCTTCTCTAGGGAAGCAGCATGCTGATACTTGAATAATCCGGCAATTAAAAACTCTGATGGTTGATGTGCTACCCCACATACTCCATCAATTACTTTACCAAATTGGGCAGCACTCCAACCACTAGATGTAAGACTTTTGTATGTTGTATCTATGATGCAAACACCAACACGAATTTTAGAGCTATTCTCACTGCAGAGAAACTCAATGCCTTCCAAATTATCTCCAACACACTTGATTGTCCATGGTAAAATGAATTGCAAACTAGAAGTTCCATTCTTTTGTGCAATGATCCACTGCACATATCCCCTAGTGATCTCAGGAATTGGCTCTTTTTCTTTTCCTTTTTGTAGTAGGAGATTTAGCCATTGCGTACAACTCGTGAAGAGAGATTTGTAAATCTCATCTGTAATGTTATAATGAGACTTACATTTATCCCATGAAGTAACTGCTATTGCTGATGGATCTATCTCTTTAAATGCCATCAACATTTGAGGCTCAAAAACCCTGGTCTTTTTTAAGACCGTTGCACGTGCAATGAGGTCGACCATGCCCACTTGACATGGTTGCTTCACTAAGTAGATCTTCTCATCTGTCAGGTCCTGTTGTAGTAGCTTGACAATCATTATCTTCTAAACCATTTAGGCATCTAAAGGTTGTTATGCTTGGTTGTCGCCCACGAGCAATTGATGTTTGATTCTTCTCCAAGATGTTTACTCCATTGATCATAGATTTCATCATCGTACATGACCATGTGTGCTAGATTTCATCATCGTACATGACCATGTGTGCTTCTTTGTTGGAAAATGATTTATGGTTGAACACGATGTTCGCCACATTTACAAAGGCCTTCAAAATAAAGAAAAGAAAATTCACTTTATTTCAAGACATATTTATAACAAAAACAAGCATAGGGAAGTGGAACTTACATCCCAACCTGCTCGACTCAGATGACTGACACGAACACCTGCCTTGGGTTTTGTTGGTTTAGAATATGCAAGCCATTGACAACGGCCATGCTTCAAGACCTCCACATAAGGCTAGTGTTTCATTTTTGTTATTCTCTCCATGTTCTCCATTTTGGAAATCAAACAGCAACCTCTTTTGGAGCGTCTACCACTATCCTTCCAGTTCTAAACTTATAGAACTCTTTTCTCAAAGCATACTTAGTGTTGTTGTTACATGTTAGAAAATAAGACGTAGCTAAATAGATTTTTGAGTAGATTACTTAATGGAGAGAGATATATTTCACACACAAGAGATTATAGAGTAGAGAGAGAGAGAGTACACACGATATACGTGGTTCACCCAATGTGGGCTATGTCCACGGGAAAGCAGCCACTCAATGGCTTTAGCACTTCAAAAGAAGAAGTAGTTTAAAAAGGGATTAAACCCTTGATAGAGCTCCCGCCTTGCTTCACTCTCACCACCTCACACTCACCTTGTTGCATTAACTTCACACTATGAAATGTGTGTAGAAATGGCCTTCTTTTATAGTCCAAAAGGGCTGCCCTCTCTTATGAGAGACATCCATGTGTAGCCGCCCTTGTGCGAATAAGTCCAAATCGGACCCTCCAATCCGCCCATGTGTGGCTGCCCTTGAGAAGACAAGTCCGCTTTTGAATTCGGTCACCGGCCATTGAATTCGGCCACCGGCCACCGGCCATTGACTTTCAACCACTGGCCATCGGCCATTGACTTCAGACCACCGGCCATCGGCCATTGACTACCGGCCACTGGCCAACCGACCGGTTGTTTTCCGACCACTTTCCGGCTGCCGTACGGCCATAATATTCCAGCGAAAAGGAATATTCCGACGAAAAAAAAGTCTCAGGGGCCTCCGCCCCCGAGGCCTCTAAAGTTGCCCCTGATTCTTGTCCGTGAAAATTTTGGTTTCCGGTGAGTGATTTTCCTTCATGCATGATGGCTTCTCCTCATAATGGGGGCCTTACAAATGTGCGCTTTTACCACAGAAAATTCCAAGGGTAAATCAGGCTCCATACTTAACATTACACAAAAAAGCTCTAGCCGCTGTGATGGAATGCTGACCAGCTAGAATCCAGTAGTGGTATGTTGATAGCTTGTCTCCATGCACTTCACCTATTTGTAAAGGCATTTTTGTAATTGGGTTATACGGCATCAAGTCTGCTACACTGGAGACTGGCCTACAGTTCCCTGCAAATTTCTTCAAGAGATATTTCACATACACATCTGACAATGGTCTGCGTTTATAGCCATGTGGTGCAAGGTTGCATTGCTCAACTGGGATCAATTGTACACCAAATTTAAAATAGTGTGAAATTCCGACGTATCCATCTAGCCCACTCTTAGAAGTTTTGGCAACTTCTTTATCAAGATCTTTTTCTTTGGGCTGTATAATAGAGTCCAACACAGCTAAGGATGCTGAGTCCTCAGCCACTGCCACTGAGGGGGTTCCAACTATTAGGGTTGCAATTCCACTAGAATCTCCTACTTCTTGAGTCTGTAAGGGTATAACTGAAAGATTTTCTTCGGCCACATTTCCACTCTTTTCTCCAAGTGAGGGAGTCTGACTCTCCGTGAGCGTCTTAGATTGATTTGCTGTACCTGTGTCTTCATTTTTTCGCTTCTTATTCTTCTTTGTGCTGCTCAATTTACCTAAATATTGATTGAATTTCTTAAAGCCCTCAATATATAAGTCTATAAAGTTCTTACTTGGAGTGTCGTCTTGAAGCTCCACCAACCCTGCTTTTGTCATTGTCACTCCTTCATAATCAACCGTCACCAATTTTTGAGCAAAGGCCAGAGGCTCCAACAAGTAGGAGTCACCATTGAGTAGTTTTACTCCAAGGCATGGAGACATTTCAAGATCTGAACAATATTTCTTTATCTCCTTGACAATATCACAGTCCTTGAAGGGCAATTGCTCTTTATCTTGAAAGAACAAGTGGACTTTCTCATCACTTCCACCATTTGATAAGTGAAAATCTAGATACCAAGAACTTGGTGTTGAGCCTGTAGAATGACATATATTTAGACAAGATGGATATTATTATATCCATATGGACCTAGGGCCATAGAGTCCCCTCTATGTTAAACCATGTGGTCCTATGTCCAAAGGGTGCCAACAAAATGGTTCTACAAGTGTACCTAGGACACTCTATGGTAGTGTGATCACATGTTCTCTTATGACATTAGAGGACCCTCAAAGAAGTATCCCTTGAATGGCCTAAATACCCCTTTAGAGCCTCTACACCAACACCATATGGAATCATGTGGTCTGAAGGCCATAGGGTCCCCTGCATGCTAGTAAGAACCTCTCTATGCTCTACATTGGCATCCTATGGCCCCAAGGCCACAAGGTGGCCTCAATGTTTTAAAGAAACGCTTCATGAGGGTTTTTTGGTAACATATGACCCCAGGGCCATATGGTGCTCTCCATGCAAGTAAAAACCACTATTTGCTCTATATTGAGGAGACCTTGTGGGATGAAGTCCATAGGGTCCCCTCTATGCTAGTAAGAACCTCTATTTACTCTATGATGGCACCCTGTGGCCTGAAGGTCATAGGGTTCCCTCTATGCTACTAAGAATCTCTTTGTGCTCTATGCTCTAACGTCTATGCTCTATGATCTATATTGACTTCCTATGGCCCCAAGACCACAAGGTGCCCTCATTGTTTCCAAAAACACCTCATTGTTTTTCTATGGCCCGAGGGCCATAGCTCTCTATGCCGATATAAAGCACCATTTGCTCTATATTAGCTCCCTAAGGCCTGAAGGCCATAGGGTTGGCCTCAAGGGCCTCAAGGGTGCTCTCTATGCCAATGAAAAATACTATTTTCTCTATATTAAGAATACCTTGTGGGCCGAAGGCCATAGGAACCCTTCTATGATGGATTTTTGACAACCAATCACCCTAGGTCAGGATGTTCTATATGCTAGTAAAAACACTATTTGCTCTATATTGGCACCATGTGACATGAAAGCCATATGGTCCCCAATATTCTTGTAAGAGCCTCTCCATGCTCTATATTGGCACCCTTTGGCCTGAAGGCCATAGGCTCCGATCTTTGCTAGTAAGAACCAATCTATGCTCTATATTGGCACCCTATGGCCTGAAGGCCATAGGGTCCCCTGTATGCTAGTAAGAACCTCTCTATGCTCTACACATCCGATGACCCCAAGGCCACAAGTTACAACCAATCTATGCTCTATATTGGCACCCTATGCCTGAAGGCCATAGGGTCCCCTGTATGCTAGTAAGAACCTCTCTATGCTCTACACATCCGATGACCCCAATGCCACAAGTTGCCCTCTATGTTTTAAAGAAACCCTTCAAGAGGATTTTTTGGCAGCCTATGGACCCTGGGCCATAGAGTGCTCTCTATGCCATTGGAAAACCCTCATTGTTTTGGTACCCTATGGCCCCAAGTATAAAGCACTATTTGGTCTCTCTATGCTAGGAAGAATTGATATTTGTTCTATATTGGTACCCTTTGGCTTGAAGGCCGTAGGGTCCGCTCTGTGCTAGTAAGAACCAATATATTCTCTATATTGGCACCCTAATTCAGGCCATAGGGTCCCCTGTATGTTAGTAAGAACCTCTCTATGCTCTACACATACTATGAACCCAAGGGCACCTTGTGCCCTCTATGTTTTGAAGAAACCCTTCATGATGGTTTTTTGGCAACCTATGGACCCAGGGACATAGCGTGCTCTCTATGCTAGTAAAAACACTATTTGCTATATATTGAAGAGACTTTGTGGACTGAAGGACATAGGTTCCCCTCTATGCTAGTGAGAACCTCTGTTTTGTCTATGTTGACACCCTGTGGCCTGAAGGCCATAGGGTTCCTTGTATGCTAGTAAGAAACTCTCTATGCTCTATGCTCTATGCTCTAGATTGACATCCTATGGCCCCAAGGTCAGTAGATTCCCTCATTGTTTCAAAAAAACCCTCATTGTTTTGGCACCATATGGCCACATGTATAAAGCACTATTTGGTCTCTCTATGTTAGTAAGAACCCATCTATGCTCTATATTGGCACCCTATGGCTTGAAGGCCATAGGGTCCCCCATATGCTAGTAAGTAACTCTCTATGTTCTACACATCCTTTATGCTTTCAAGAAACCCTTCATGAGGGTTTTTTGGCAACCTATGGACCCAGGGCCATAGGATTCTCTATATGCCATTGAGGAGACCTTGTGGGCTGAAGGCCATAGGGTCCCCTCTATGCTAGGAAGAACCTCTGTTTTCTCTACGTTGACAGCCTCTAGCGTAAATGCCATAGGGTTCCCTCTATGATAGTAAGAAGCTCTCTATGCTCTATGCTCTATATTGACATCCTCTGGCCCCAAGGCCAGAAGGTGCCCTCATAGTTTCGTAAAAACCCTCATTGTTTTGGCACATTATGGCCCCAGCTATAAAGCACTATTTGGTCTCTCTATGCTAGTAAGAACCAATCTATGCTCTATATTGGGACCCTATGGCCTGAGGGCCATAGGCTCCCCTATACGCTAGTAAGAACTTCTCTATACTCTACACATCTTATGACCCTAAGGGCACAAGGTGCCCTGTATGCTTTAAAGAAACCCTTCATGATGGTTTTTTTAGCAACCTGTGGACCCAGGGCCATAGAGTACTCTCTATGCCAGTAAAAAACACTATTGCTCTATATTGAGGACACCTTGTGGTCTGAAGGCCATAGGGTCCCCTCTCTGCTAGAACCTCTATTTTCTCTATATTGACACCCTGTGGCTTGAAGGCCATAGGTTTCCCTCTATGGTAGTAAGAATCTCTCTTTGCTCTATGCTCTATGCTCTATATTGACATCCTATGGCCCCATGGCCACAAGGTTTCCTCATTGTTTCGAAAAAACCCTCATTGTTTTGGCACCCTATGGCCACATGTATAAAGCACTATTTGGTCTCTCTATGTTTGTAAGAACCTATCTATGCTCTATAATTGCACCCTATGGCCTGAAGGCCATAGGGTCCCCCGTATGCTAGTAAGTAACTCTCTATGTTCTACACATCCTACATGTTTTGAAGAAACCCTTCATGAGGGTTTTTTGGAAATCTATGGACCCAGGGCCATAAGATTCTCTCTCTGCCACTTAGAAGACCTTGTGGGCTGAAGGCCATAGGGTCCCCTCTATGCTAGTAAGAACCTCTCTTTTCTCTACGTTGACACCCTGTGGTCTGAAGTCCATAGGGTTCCCTCTATGATAATAAGAAGCTCTTTATGCTCTATGCTCTGTGCTCTATGATCTATATTGACATCCTATGGCCCCAAGCCCGCAAGGTGCCCTCATAGTTTTGTAAAAACCCTCATTGTTTTGGCACATTATAACGCCAAGTATAAAGCACTTTTTGGTCTCTCTATGCTAGTAAGAACCGATCTATGCTCTATATTGGGACCCTATGGCCGTCAGGCCATAGGGTCCGTTGTATGCTAGAAAGAAGTTCTCTATACTCTACACATCTTATGACCCTAAGCGCACAAGGTGCCCTATATGCTTTAAAGAAACCCTTCATGATGGTTTGTTTAGCAACATGTGGACCCAGGCAATAGAGTGCTCTCTATGCCAGTAAAAAACACTATTGCTCTATATTGAGGACACCTTGTGGGCTGTAGGCCATAGGGTCCCCTCTCTGCTAGAACCTCTGTTTTCTCTATATTGACACCGTGTGGCTTGAAGGACATAGGGTTCCGAAGCTCTCTTTTCTCTATGCTCTATGCTCTATGCTCTATGCTCTATATTGACATCCTATGGCCCCATGGCCGCAAGGTTTGGATCATTCCCTCATTGTTTCGAAAAAACCCTCATTGTTTTGGCACCCTATGGCCACATGTATAAAGCACTATTTGGTCTCTCTATGTTTGTAAGACCCTATCTATGCTCTATAATTGCACCCTATGGCCTGAAGGCCATATGGTCCCCCGTATGCTAGTAAGTAACTCTCTATGTTCTACACATCCTACATGTTTTGAAGAAACCCTTCATGAGGGTTTTTTGGCAATCTATGGACCTAGAGCCATAAGATTCTTGCCACTGAGAAGACCTTGTGGGTTGAAGGCCATAGGGTCCTCTCTATGCTAGTAAGAACCTCTCTTTTCTCTAGGTTGACACCCTATGGTCTGACGTCCATAGGGTTCCCCCTATGATAGTAAGAAGCTCTTTATGCTCTATGCTCTATTATCTATATTGACATCCTATGGCCCCAAGGCCACAAGGTGCCCTCATAGTTTTGTAAAAACCCTCATTGTTTTGGCACATTATGGCGCCAAGTATAAAGCACTACTTGGTCTCTCTATGCTAGTAAGAACCGATCTATGCTCTATATTGGGACCCTATGGCCGTCAGGCCATAGGGTCCGCTGTATGCTAGTAAGAAGTTCTCTATACTCTACACATCTTATGACCCTAAGCGCACAAGGTGCCCTATATGCTTTAAAGAAACCCTTCATGATGGTTTGTTTAGCAACATGTGGACCCAGGCAATACAGTGCTCCCTATGACAGTAAAAAACACTATTGCTCTATATTGAGGACACCTTGTGGGCTGTAGGCCATAGGGTCCCCTCTCTGCTAGAACCTCTGTTTTCTCTATATTGACACCGTGTGGCTTGAAGGACATAGGGTTCCCTCTACTGTAGTAAGAAGCTCTCTTTGCTCTATGCTCTATGCTCTATGCTCTATGCTCTATGCTCTATATTGACATCCTATGGCCCCATGGCCGCAAGGTTCCCTCATTGTTTCGAAAAAACCCTCATTGTTTTGGCACCCTATGGCCACATGTATAAAGCACTATTTGGTCTCTCTATGTTTGTAAGAACCTATCTATGCTCTATAATTGCACCCTATGGCCTGAAGGCCATAGGGTCCCCCGTATGCTAGTAAGTAACTCTCTATGTTCTACACATCCTACATGTTTTGAAGAAACCCTTCATGAGGGTTTTTTGGCAATCTATGGACCTAGAGCCATAAGATTCTCTCTCTGCCACTGAGAAGACCTTGTGGGCTGAAGGACATAGGGTCCTCTCTATGCTAGTAAGAACCTCTCTTTTCTCTAGGTTGACACCCTGTGGTCTAAAGTCCATAGGGTTCCCTCTATGATAGTAAGAAGCTCTTTATGCTCTATGCTCTATTATCTATATTGACATCCTATGGCCCCAAGGCCACAAGGTGCCCTCATAGTTTTGTAAAAACCCTCATTGTTTTGGCACATTATGGCGCCAAGTAAAAAGCACTTTTTGGTCTCTCTATGCTAATAAGAACCGATCTATGCTCTATATTGGGACCCTATGGCCGTCAGGCCATAGGGTCCGCTGTATGCTAGTCAGAAGTTCCGTATACTCTACAAATCTTATGACCCTAGGCGCACAAGGTGCACTATATGCTTTAAAGAAACCCTTCATGATGGTTTGTTTAGCAACATGTGGACCCAGGCAATAGAGTGCTCTCTATGCCAGTAAAAAACACTATTGCTCTATATTGAGGACACCTTGTGGGCTGTAGGCCATAGGGTCCCCTCTCTGCTAGAACCTCTGTTTTCTCTATATTGACACCGCGTGGCTTGAGGGACATAGGGTTCCCTCTATGGTAGTAAGAAGCTCTCTTTACTCTATGCTCTATGCTCTATATTGACATCCTATGGCCCCATGGCCGCAAGGTTCCCTCATTGTTTCGAAAAAACCCTCATTGTTTTGGCACCCTATGGCCACATGTATAAAGCACTATTTGGTCTCTCTATGTTAGTAAGAACCTATTTATACTCTATAATTGCACCCTATGGCCTGAAGGCCATAGGGTCCCCCGTATGCTAGTAAGTAACTCTCTATGTTCTACACATCCTACATGTTTTGAAGAAACCCTTCATGAGGGTTTTTTTGCAACCTATGGACTGAGGGCCATAGGATTCTCTCTGTGCCACTGAGAAGACCTTGTGGGCTGAAAGCCATACGGTCCCCTCTATGCTAGTAAGAACCTCTGTTTTCTCTACGTGGACACCCTATGGCGTGAAGTCCATAGGGTTTCCTCTATGATAGTAAGAAGCTCTTTACGCTCTATGCTCTATGCTCTATGCTCTATATTGACATCCTATGGCCCCAACGCCACAAGGTGCCCTCATAGTTTTGTAAAATCCCTTATTGTTTTGGCACATTATGGCCCCATGTATAAAGCACTATTTGGTCTCTCTATGCTTGTAAGAACTGATCTATGCTCTATATTGGGACCCTATGGCCTTCAGGCCATAGGGTCCCCTGTACACTAGTAAGAACCTCTCTATGCTCTACACATCTTATGACCCTAAGGGCACAAGGTGCACTGTATATTTTAAAGAAACCATTCATGATAGTTTTTTGGCAGCCTATGGACCCAAGTCCATAGGGTGCTCTCTATGCTAGTAAAAAACACTATTTGCTCTATATTGAGGAGACCTTGTGGACTGAAGGCCATAGGGTCCCCTCTATGCTAGTAAGAACCTCTATTTTCTCTATATTGACACCCTGTGGCCTGAAGGCCATAGGGTTCCCTCTATGGTAGTAAGAAGCTCTGTATGCTCTTTGCTCTATGCTCTATATACAGCCCGAAGGCCACAAGGTGCCCTCATTGTTTCAGATGGAATGTAGGGCACCTTGTGACCCTAGGGAACACATAGGGAATCCTATGGCCTTTGAGATTGTAGATTGTCACCCTTTGGCCCTTGGACCACAAGGTCTTTAGATGGGACAAAGGGCATCCAAGGGCCCAAGGGTGGCCTACGTACATAGGGCACACCATGGTGCATATTAACGGCACCATGGCAGCCCCATGCACCTAGGGCTCTAGGGAGATAGGATCTCCAAAAGGAACATTGGGAATCATATGGCCCTTGCGATTGTACATTGCGACCCTATGGCACTTGGGTCATAGGGTCTTTAGATGGAACGTAGGGCACCTTGTGACCCTAGGGAACACAGGGAGTCCTATGGCCCTTCAGATTGTAGATTGTCACCCTATGGCCCTTGGGCGACAAGGCCTCTAGATGGGACGTAGAGCACCCTGTGATACTATGGATCTAGGGCCATAGGATCTCCAAAAAAAACATATGGAAACCTATGGCCCTTGAGATTGTACATTGCCACCCTATGGCCCTTGGGCCACAAGGTCTCAAGATGGAACATAGGGCACCTTTTGATCCTATGGCCATAGGTTCCTTATGTTCCTTTTGGAGATTCTATGACGCTAGGGCAATTAGATCTTCAGAAGGAACATAGGGAACCATATGGCCCTTGAGATTGTACATTTCCATCCTATGGCCCTTGGGTCACAAGGTCTCTTGATGGGACATAGGGCACCCTGTGATCTTATGTTCGTAGGGCCATATGTTCACTTTGGAGACCCTATGGCCCGAGGACCATAAGATCTCCAAAAGGAACATAGGAAACCCTGTGATCCTATGTGCGTAGGGCCATATGTTAATTTTGGAGATCCTATGGCCTGAGGACCATAGGATCTCCAAAAGGAACATAGGGAACCCTATGGCCCTTGGGCCACAAGGTTCTTAGGTTCTTTATGGCCCTAGGTTCTTTATGTTGATTTTGGATATTCTATGGCCCTAGTGTCACCTTATCTCCAAAAGGAACATAGGGAACCCTATGGCCCTTGAGATTGTATATTGCCACCCTATGGCCCTTGGGCCAAAAGGTCTCTAGATGGGACATAGGTCACCCTTTGATCCTATGATGGGAGGTTCCTTATGTTCCTTTTGGAGATCCTATGGCCGGAGGACCATAGGATCTCCAAAAGGAACACAGGGAACCCTATGGTCCTTGAGATTGTACATTCCCACACTATGGCCCTTGGGCCGGTCTCCAATAGGTCACCCTTTGATCCTATGGCCCTAGGTTCTTTATGTTGCTTTTGGAGATTCTATGGCCCTAGTGCGACCCTATCTCCAAAAGGAACATAGAGAACCCTATGGCCCTTGAGATTGTACATTGCCACCCTATGGACCTTGGGCCAAAAGGTCTCTAGATGGTGTTAAGTATGGAGCCTGATTTACCCTTGTAATTTTCTGTGGAAAAGCGCATATTTGTAAAGCCCCCATTATGAGGAGAAGCCATCGTGCGTGAAGGAAAATCACTCACCGGAAACCAAAATGCTCACGGACAAGAATCAGGGGCAACTTTTTTTTTCGCCGGAATATTATTGCCGGACGGCGGCCGGAAAGTGGTTGGAAAACAACCGGTCGATTGGCCAGTGGCCGGTAGTCAATGGCTGATGGCCGGTGGCTGGAAGCCAATGGCCAGTCACCGGTGGTCGGAAGTCAATGGCCAGTGCCCGGTGGCCGAATTCAAAAGTGGACTTGTCTTCTCAAGGGCGGCCACACATGGGCGGATTGGAGGGTCCAATTTGGACTTATTCGCACAAGGGCAGCTACACATGGCTGTCTCTCATAAGAGAGGGCAACCCTTTTGGCCTATAAAAAGAGGCCATTTCTACACACATTTCATAGTGTGAAGTTGATGCAACAAGGTGAGTGTGAGGTGGTGAGAGTGAAGCAAGGCGGGAGCTCCATTAAGGGTATAATCCCTTTGTAAACTACTTCTTGTTTTGAAGTACTAAATCCATTGAGTGGTTGCTTTCCCGTGGACGTAGCCCACATTGGGTGAACCACATATATTGTGTGTACTCTCTCTCTCTCTCTCTCTCTCTCTCTCTCTCTACTCTATAATCTCGTGTATATAAATCTGTCTCTCTCCATGAAGTAATCTACTCAATTATCTATTTAGCTACGTCTTATTTCCTAATAGATGGGACATAGGGCACCCTTTGATCCTATGGTGTGACGTTCCTTATGTTCTTTTTGGAGATCCTATGGCCCGAGGACCATAGGATCTCCAAAATGAACATAAGGAACCCTATGGCCCTTCAGATTTGTACGTTCCCACACTATGGCCCTTGGGCCACAAGGTCTCCAGTAGGTCACCCTTTGATCCTATCGCCCTAGGTTCTTTATGTTGCTTTTGGAGATTCTATGACCCTAGTTCCACCCTATCTCCAAAAGGAACATAGGGAACCCTATGGCCCTTGAGATTGTACATTGCCACCCTATGGCCCTTGGGCCAAAATGTCTCTAGATGGGACATAGGGCACCATTTGATCCCATGGTGCGAGGTTCCTTATGTTCCTTTTGGAGATCCTATGGCCTGAGGACCATAGGATCTCCAAAAGGAACATAGGGAACCATATGCCCTTAAGACTGTACTTTCCCACACAGTGGCCCTTGGGCCACAAGGTCTTCAATAGGTCACCCTTTGATCCTATGGCCCTAGGTTCCTTATGTTGTTTTTGGAGATTCTATGGCCCTAGTGCCACTCTATCTCCAAAAGGAACATAGGGAACCCTATGGCCCTTGGGCTAAAAGGTCTATAGATGGGACATAGGGCACCCTTTGATCCTATGGTGGGAGGTTCCTTATGTTCCTTTTGGAGATCCTATGGCACAAGGACCATAGGATCTCCAAAAGGAACATAGGAAACCCTATGGCCCCTTGAGATTGAACATTCCCACACAATGGCCCTTGCGCCACAAGGTCTCCCATAGGTCATCCTTTGATCCTATGGCCCTAGGCACTTTATGTTGCTTTTGGATATTCTATGGCCCTAGTGCCACCCTATCTCCAAAAGCAACATAGGAAACCCTATGGCGCTTGAGATTGTACATTGTCAAAAGGAACATAGGGAACCCTATGGCCCTTGAGATTGTACATTTCCACCCTATGGCCCTTGGGCCAAAAGGTCTCTAGATAGGACATAGGGCACCCTTTGATCCTATGGTGGGAGGTTCCTTATGTTCCTTTTGAAGATCCTATGGTGGGAGGTTCCTTATGTTCCTTTTGAAGATCCTATGGCCCGAGGACCATAGGATCTCCAAAAGGAACATAGGAAACCCTATGGCCCTTGAGATTGTACATTCCCACCCTATGGTCCTTGGGCCACAAGGTCTCCAATAGGTCACCCTTTGATCCTATTCCCTAGGTTCTTTATGTTGCTTTTGGAGATTCTATGGCCCTAGTGCCACCCTATCTCGAGAAGGAAGATAGAGAATCCTATGGCCCTTGAGATTGTACATTGCCACCCTATGGACCTTGGTCCAAAAGATCTCTAGATGAGACATAGGGCACCCTTTGATCCTATGGTTGGATGTTCCTTATGTTTCTTTAGGAGATCCTATGGCCCAAGGACCATAGGATCTCCAAAAGGAACATAGAAAACCCTATGGCCCTTTAGATTGTACATTCCCACACTATGGCCCTTCGGCCACAAGGTCTCCAAGAGGTCACCCTTTGATCCTATGGCCCTATGTTCTTTATGTTGCTTTTGGAGATTCTATGACCCTAGTGCCACCCTATCTCCAAACGGAACATAGAGAACCCTATGGCCCTTGAGATTGTACATTGACACCCTATGACCCTTGGGCCAAAAGGTCTCTAGATGGGACATAGGGCACACTTTGATCCTATGGTGCGAGGTTCCTTATGTTCCATTTGGAGATCCTATGGCCTGAGGACCATAGGATCTCCAAAAGGAACATAGGGAACCCTATATGGCCCTGGAGATTGTACATTCCCACACTATGGCCCCTGGGCCACAAGGTCTCCAATAGGTCACCCTTTGATCCTATGGCCCTAGGTTCTTTATGTTGCTTTTGGAGATTCTATGGCCCTAGTGCCACCCTATCTCCAAAAGGAACATAGGGAACCCTATGGCCCTTGAGATTGTACATTGCCACCCTATGGCCCTTGGGCCAATAGGTCTCTAGATGGGACATAGGGAACCCTTTGATCCTATGGTGCGAGGTTCCTTATGTTCCTTTTGGAGATCCTATGGCCCGAGGACCATAGGATCTCCAAAAGGAACATAGGGAACCCCATGGCCCTTGAGATTGTACATTCCCACACTATGGCCCTTGGGCCACAAGGTCTCTAATAGGTTGCCCTTTGATCCTATGGCCCTAGGTCCTTTATGTTGCTTTTGGAGATTCTATGGCACTAGTGTCACCCTATCTCCAAAAGGAACATAGGGAACCCTATGTCCCTTGAGATTGTACATTGCCACGCTAAGGCCCTCGGGCCACAGGGTCTCTGAATCGGACATAGAGCACCATGTGATCCTATGGCCATAGTGCTATATATATGTTTTGGAGATGCTATGGCCCTATGGCCATATGATCTTCAATAGGAACATAGGGAACCCTATGACCCTTGAGATTGTACATTGGCACCCTATGGCTAGATGGGACATTGGTCACCCTATAGTAAGATGTGAGACCACCCTATGGCCTTATGGTCATAGGGTGCCGTAGGGACATATGTTACTCTTTAGTATGAGGTGAAACCCTATGTAGCCACACCCTGTCTGCCCTTCTAAAGATTCTATGTCTAGTTTTATTTTAGTGACTACAAATGAATTTAAAGAATCTATATTACACCATATCTTACAAACACATATAGTGTACACTTTCTTTCCCACCTCTTTGCCTCTTTTTTTTTCCCATCCTCCTGCACAACTGAACCCTAATCCATCCTCATAGAACAGCGCGCTCTACTCGTCCCAACGTGTGCCCAACTTGCCACAACCAAATTACAGGTATCCATAGATTCAGCATGTTCTGTAGTTTTTTTTTTTTGTATTTGCAGGTTTATAATTTTTTTGTGATTGGAGATTTTTGCAGTTAGAGTTTTATAGTTTTACAGTATTAGGTCACTTCTGAGGAGTTTCCTGTTTTACAGATTTAGGTCCCTAATAAGATTTTTTCGTTTCACAAATTTAGGTCCCTAATTAGTGTCTTCTGTTTTACATTTTTAGGTCTCTAATTAGAGTATTTTGTATTTTAGTTTTAGATCTCTAATTAGAGATTTTTCTGTTTTATAGTTCTGCAGTTTACAATTTTATAGTTTTAGAGATGTAATTAATGAATTTTTTTATTGTTTTAGATAGAGGTTATTCACAACTTAGCTAAAATGTAATTAGATTAAGAACAGCTAAAACCGAATTAAGCAAAAAGATTAGGGTTTCTACAGGTTACCTGTGAGTAAATCTGTGTTTGATGAAGAGAGGTTGTAGCAGTAGCAAGCAGTCACTTAGGTGTGTTGAGGCCGCCATGATGATGGTAACATATCTGTGTTTGGGAGGTCGCGGCAGCAGTCCTTCTGCTGAAGGTTGTGGCCATGGCTTCACGGAGATCTGTGCGCGTCGCAACGATGGCGTAGAACTGTATCCGTAGGGAGAGAGCAAGAGAGTGGCAATGTGAAATCTTGTGGACCTAGGGCCATAAGGTGGCAATGTATAAGCTCAAGAGCCATAAGTTGCCCTATATTCCATTTGGAAATCCTATGGCCCCCTAGGGTTTAGGGGTGACAATGGAAAAGCTCCAATACATAGCCCTATGTTCCAGTTGGAGATCCTATGACCCTAGGTCCACGACAATGTATAAGCTCAAGAGCCATACGTTGCCCTACTTTCTAGTTGGAGATCCTATGGCCCTAGGGTCATGGGGTGGCAATATGTAAGCTCAAGGGCCATAGGGTGCCACATGTCCCATATGGAGATCCTACGGCCCTAGGGCCATGGGGTGGCAATGTATAATCTCAATGGCCATACATTGCCTATGTTCCATTTGGAAATCCTATGGCCCTAGGGTAATGGGGTGGCAATGTATAAGCTCAAGGGCCATAGGGTGCCACATGTCCCATATAGAGATCCTATGGCCCTAGGGCCATGGGGCTGCATTGATATCTTGGCCACCCTCGAACCCACACCCTTGAGCTTAGGGGCCTTAGGTTGTCTTATTGTATGTTGTGAGATCTTGTGGCCCTAGGGCCATAGGGTGGCAATGTATAAGCTCAAGGGCCATACATTGCCTATGTTCCATTTGGAAATCCTATGGCCCTAGGGTCATGGGGTGGCAATGTATAAGGTCAAGAGCCATAGGGTGCCACATGTTCCATATAGAGATCCTATGGCCCGAGGGCCATGTGGATGCATTGATATCTTGCCACCTTTGACATCTTGGCCATAGGTTGTCTTTTTGTATGCTGTGAGATCTTGTGGCCCTAAGACCATAGGGTGTCAATGTATAAGCTCAAGGGCCACACATTGTCCTATGATCCATTTGGAAATCCTATGGCCACAGGGCCATGGGGCTACATTGACATCTTGGCCACCCTTGAACTCACACCCTTGGGCTTAGGGCCATAGGTTGTCTTTTTGTATGTTTTGAAGTCTTGTGGCCCTAGGGCCATAGGGTGGCAATGTATAAACTCAAGGGCCATACGTTGCCCTATGTTCCATTTGGAAATCCTATAGCCCTAGGGTCATGGGGTTGCAATGTATAAGCTCAAGGGCCATACATTGCCGTATGTTTCATATGCCGATCTATGGCCCTAGGGTCATGGGGTTGCAATGTATAAGCTCAAGGACCGTGCATTGCCGTATGTTTCATATGCCGATTCTATGGCCCTAGGGTCATGAGGTTGCAATGTATAAGCTCAAGGTCCATACATTGCCGTATGTTTCATTTGGAGATCTTATGGCCCTAGGGTCATGGGGTGCAATAGGATGTATCTATACTTGACATGAAACTCCCTATGGCCCTAAGGCCATAGGATGTATATATACTTGACATGAAACTCCGTGAAGTGATCTTGAGGACAACCCTATGGCCTTCAGGCCTTAGGGAGCTAATATAGAGCAAATAGTGTTTTATATCGGCATAGAGAGCTATGGCTCTCGGGCCATAGTAAAACAATGAGGGTTTTTTGGAAACAATGAGGGCACCTTGTGGTCTAGGGGCCATAGGAAGTCAATATAGATCATAGAGCATAGACGATAGAGCATAGAGCACAAAGAGATTATTAGTAGCATAGAGGGAACCCTATGACCTTCAGGCCACAGGGTGCTTCTCATGAAACACCTACTTACATACTTGTTATGCTTTATGCTACGTAAATAAATATACTCTGCAAGCGGTTTGTTTAACAATTATTCTTGCAAATCTTCTTGCAGGTATGGCTAATTTCAATCATGGTGATAGAGTGTTCATGTTTGTAGCGACACAAAAGGTTGCCATTGGGACTGTATTTGAAATAAATCCAAGTGCATATTGTTTTGGTATGCTTATTGGGGAAGGTAATGTATCGGTGTCAGTTGATTTGTGTTTTAAAAGAAAGCACTCATCACTTTTCCAACAATGGATGCATTGACAGTGGGAGATGCTTTTCATAGTATTGTGAAATGGATTAGTGTGTTGTTGCAACATATAAATGAGATGCAATACAAAGGGGCTTCTATGCATGAGGCTGACAAAGCAGAAGGAGCATTGGATGCACAATGTAATGGAATGAGCTACAGAGAGGTTTGGAAGGATAAGAGGATTCAACTTTTGGGTGAAAGCAAAACACATGTAGTAGCCAAAGGGGTTGTCATGTATGTGTCCATTTGACTCTGTAAACTTTGATGAGCTAGGTGAAGATAACATTGGTATTGTTATCGAAACATCCTATGCAGATGAGGCTACTATTTCTGCAAAAGCTAGTGCATGCAGCATTAATCTAGTTTGTTGGCCTATCAAGAGAGAGACAACTATGGATGGAAAAGAATTGTTATGATATGAGGATCTACATGCTATGCATGCGTTACAAGACACATACATTGAATCAGCTTATTTGGTAGAGCCTATTTCAAAAAAGTGGAAATATTGCTTTGTAAATAGGAAGCCAAAAATGTCAGTGAAAGCTTCTAAGAGATCCAATCAAGCATCTCTAGCATTTGTCCAGCTTGTTTCAAGCATAGATTGTTGTTCCAAAAGGTGTTGTCAATATGCCAATCGAGATAAGGTCATGGCTATGCGCAATGAATTTTGGGGACAGAGTTTGCAAAATAGAACAAACTATGTGTATGATACAATGTTGAGTGCATGGTGTGAGAACAAAACAACTACAAAGACATGCTATGTGTTTTCTTTTAATGGCAGTGAGGTTTGCAGTAGATCTTGGTACAAAATTCATGGCATTCCTAAAACTTCATTTTATCGTTACCGTGAACATTTTGAGAATGGGGTTAGATGCTCAGTGCATGGTAATGATGGTGTCATGAGAAAAGGAAGAGACCATACAAAAATGGGAAGGGCATTGATGCGCTCTTTTGTTGATGAAAACTCGGAGAGAATGCCACATAAGAGTAGAACCATGGAAGATGGTACTAGGGAAACTTTGCTTGCAATACCAAACACGTACAAGCAAGTAGACATTTTACATGATGTCAGTAAAACACTTGACAGTATGAGTCTCAAGCCAATGTCTAGCACGACATTCAATAGGATTTGGAATACAGAGTTTGCTAATGTGACATTGTCAAAAACAAGTGAGTTCTCTAAATGTGTTGTGTGTAGTCGGATAAAGTCTCAAGTAGAGTCAACAAAGGATGACGAGATGATTGCACGTTTGAAGGATGAACGTCGAATTCACATGTTGCAACAACAAAGTTGTAGGAATGTGTACTACACCTGGCTTAAGTTCTCCCAGTTGCAAAAGGATAATTATTTATGCATTATACATGATAAAATGGATCAAAAAAAGAAAGCAATACCTAGGTTGCGTGTGAACTCAAAAGATTATGCGAATGCATATCAATTGCAAGTATCATTAACAGGTATGATAACACATGGACATGGTCATGGAATGTATGGTCACTTCTCACTTAATGGTCTATCGCCTTCAGATCCCAATGCTACAATTGGTTCCCTTGCATTATGCTTACAGAATCTCGAAAGAACAAAAAACCATGGACTAGGAGATGTATGCCATGACTGTATGCCACGCAACAATGTAACATTATTCAATGCATTAAACTCAAGGAGAGCTCTAGACCTCCAAAACAAAATGAAGCAAGAGCGTGAGAGGAATGCATCAACAATGACACCACCGTTGGCCATCCAAGGATGTAATGAAGAGATTGTACACATACAATCAACTTCCTCTCAATGTGTAGTGGATACCATATCCACTTCTGTATTTCAAAAATTGCCTTAGAATCTTTTGCTACAGCTAGATAATTGTGCAGGAGAGAATAAAAATCGATATTTATTTGCATACTTATCCTTGTTAGTAGCAAAAGGAGTTTTCAAAACCGTGCATTTGGGATTCTTGATGGTGGGTCATACACATGAGGACATAGATGCAATGTTTAGTAGGTTCTCAGAAAGATTGCGAACAGGAATGACATTCACTTTTCCACATCTGATGGAACATTTTCAAAAATGTGAAAGCTCAGCTCCAGCACCATTTTTTATGACACAAGTTCCCGACTTTAAATCCTTTGTGCAAGGGTACATGTGTGATGGACAAGATGCTCTATTCGGACACTCTAAGCCACTTAATGTTCATTTCTATATGCAAGGTGAAGTCCCAGTAATGCAGTACAAAATTCATCCCAAATCACCCGATTGGATGCTAAAGGAGTCGGGAATTGAGTTGTGGAAAAAAGACGACCAGGGAAACCCAAAATTACCAATAGGCTGTCCAAATGTGGTACCTATAGCAGACTATATGAGAGATAGTCCGCTTGTTATTCAAGGGATTATGTCATATCTTGAACTTTGGAAAAGATGTTCTCTATTAAAGGGAAAGGACCATGACTCCACAAAATACATGGAGTCCGTTGTCATTTATTGGCAAAACATAATCAATGAGCTTGAACAACCAACCAATAAACACATTAGTGAATATACAACATTTTGGCCAAAGACTATAGGGAGTCATCGAATGCAAGAGATAGAGGAAGACAGAGATGAGTTTCAAGGATATGAAGAATTGAATGATCACTATGTTGGTCCTCAAAGTGCAAGGCCACAAGAGGCCTTTAGGCCTCAAATTGATGTAAGAAAAGGGGATCTTGTTCTTGTGAGACCCGCAGATCCTGAATATCCGATATGGCTAGGAGTGGCAGATTCAAACGTTGATGTAGACAAATCATCTCCTAACTACAAGAAAGTTTTGATTCAGTATTGGGCACCAAAACATCGAAAAAGAAATCCCACAATCCAACAATAGTATGAGGATTGTTGAAAAAAGAGTTGGTGCTGCAATCTTGCTGACCCAAAGCGCTGGGAGTGTGTTGATACAATTGTATGGTCATGGACTCCAAGGGGTGGAAGAATTGCGGAAACAATCAAGATCCCATCAAATGTCATGGAGAAGGCACAAGCTAGCTTAATAGGAGAAATTGAATAGCATTTCATATCTTGATCATTGTTTTATTTTCCCAGTTTATGTATGATTTTATGAAGTATTTTTAAACACGCACATAAAAATAAAAATTCTAAAAGGTGTTTCTCAACACCACCATTTTATTGAGAATCTATCTCTTTTATGAAGTGTTTTGAAACACGCACATAAAAATAAAAATTTTAAAAGGTTTTTCTCAACACCACCATTTTCTTGAGAATCTATCTCTTTTATGAAGTGTTTTGAAACACCCACATACAATTAAAAATTTTAAAAGGTGTTTCTCAACACCACCATTTTCTTGAGAATCTATCTCTTTGTCACATTCCCAAATTAAATGAAATTTTTGCAAATTTAATGGAAAATAGGAATCCATAGGCGTTGAAATTAGTCCCAAAGTTGTGGGATTTTCCCATTTCATTAAAATGGTGTTAAAAGGTTATTGGATTTACAATGCTTTGCAATTGGATAGAGTTTTAGTTTGGTATGAGGAAGCGTCAAGAAAGGCTCAGCTAAAAGCCAATGGATGCGTAGAGGATAAGAAAATTGAAAAGGGTGATTTGGTGCTGTGATACAATAGTAAATCGTACAATACCTTTCAGAAGAAATTTCAAATAAAATGGGAAGGTTCGTCTACTGTTGTAAGAAAACTTGAAAATAGCACATATGAGTTGGCCGGCTTAAATGGTGCACAACATAAATATCGTGTTAATGGTTATAGATTGAAGAAGTATCTGGCACGTTTGATGACAATTGTGACTGATGAAATGCTATCAATAGAAGGAGACAATGTGGAGACATCTGAAAATGTGGATGAGGTTTCTGGGCATGAAATGTAGCAGTTATTCACCCTAGGGACCTCTGCTTGTCATGAATGAATAAGTAGGCAAGGGGGTGTTGGCAAGCTATGTCATGCATTTTTTGGATAACCGTGAAGTCACTAAATCATCCCAAAAATCTTGCCCACTAGCCTCATGTATATATGTGTACATAGACCTGCAAGTTTTGGAGGTGGCCTTGTAAAACTTCATGCACAAAGGTGTGATTTTTCTAAGCTTGAATGTTGATATTTTGAGTTGTTTGAGACTCCAAAATATGGTTTTTAATAAGTATTTTCAGTCGTGCTTTATAGCTTGTGAACTGGACTTGCATATCATGAGTTATGAGCATCCAAAGCGGGCGGTCTCAACTTAGAAGGTGATTACAGGTGCATGCGAGAAGGGAACCTAGGAATACTTGGGGGTCTAATATTATAAATGCTGAATTTTTATATTTTTGGAGATAGCCGAGGTGCTGGGCTTCAATCCGTGTGTTACGGTGCATCATTTGGTGACCCGAGCAGCAAGGTATGCCTCGGGGAAAATTGTCCAAGAAGTCCTCTCATGCTTTGGGAGAAGCTGGGAATTTTTGGGGTATTTGGGGACGTGGGAGGATGGTGCCAAGTGGCAATGGAGTAATTCCACATGGAGGGGAGCAAGTGGAAATTAGAGGGTATAAGGGGGGGAGTGTGTACCCCCTAAGGTTGTATCAAAGGGGCTAATGGAGCTTCCTTGCCTTGCTTGTGGAGGCTCATGGGTGTTGGGGGAGAGAGGGGGCACCCATTGTGAGTTCCCACTACCTAGAGAGGCACCTGCCAACTCTTTTCGTCCCCAAACACTTGCCCGCACCCCATTCCTTGGTCAACTGGTCACCGATAGCTCATTTTTGACCCAAGAAAGGCTAAAATTGGACCAATTAAAAGGTGCCCCAGGAGAGAACCATGTTAGCTAAGGGAGAGAAAAAATACATTGGGATAAGAGCAATAAAAATTCCCCTTTTAATGCTGCAATTCCCTGCACACCCTTTTTCCCAACAGAGACTAGCTTTTTTGGAGCTTTTGAGAGAGACCCCATCTTCAAAAGCTTGTAACTCACTTGTCTGTTGTCAGAATCAAGCATATGGGTACTCTATGGAGGTCTACATGACACAAACTTTGTCTTAATGATCTTGGTTTTTATAAATTTTAATAATGATTTGGCTTAGGAGTGTTTCCCGCACAACTTTACAGGTGTTCGACATGGGTGTTTTCCACAGCTTAATAGTGTTTCCTTCCGATGGTGTGGTGTGTGCAAGGCTATAAATTTTTCCTTATTGTTTTCACGCTAACACCGTTATAACTGCATTGAGAAAATAAAAAAAAAGAGGGGTGTCAGAGTCGGATGCCAACAAAGTGAGGGAATGTTTCTCTAGGTTAGGTATTAAACTTGCTCTCAGTATTGCATACAATCAGGAAGGGAATGGTAAATCAAAATGTGGGCATACTCCTATCATTAAAGATTTGGCTAAGACTTGAAAAGGTAAACTAGGAGAGTGGCCTAGTTTATTGCCTGATGCTTTATGCGATGATAGTACCGCAACTCATAGCTCAACAACTAGGTATATGACTTTTGAGTTGATGTACGATGAGAAACGTGTAATGCCAATTGAGGACACAATTCCCATATCGAATGTATTTCGTTGGGAGAATATAATGAGTAGGGAAGACCTTCTTTTTGTGCGCATACAACAAATAGAAAAAAGGCCTTAAGATATTGAGATTGCAGTAGCACGATTGAAAGATGCAAGGTTAAAGAATAAGACCAGATTTGATAAAAGGAACAGGCTCAGACCTAGAGCTATCGAGGAAGGTGATTGGGTGTTGGTGTATGACAATAGTCTTAATATTCAATAGTTGCCTTATTTTCTTTAGAAATATACAAATCGCAATTGTTTTTAAGTGGCACGCTTGTTCTGCCTAGAAAGTTCAATGCGGGATCTCAGCCAAAAATAGCAGGTTTTATACGCGAGCATAATAGATTCATCTAGAGTTCTTTCTAAATGGTAAAAATATGATCAAGATGAAATTTAGGTCTGATGGGAGTTTTTCACAATTTTAAGGATTTTCCCAGCTCGTTTGGACTTTTTATAGGGAAAAAAAGGCATTTCTAGCCTAACAATTATAAAAAATGGCTCAAAATGCCACATCACTCACAATGCCTTGACTATGAGGAGTGTAGGAACATTCTAGAAGTACAATATCAGCACTTTGAGATCCTCTAAGAAGAGGTACATAGCCTACACCTATGGTTTACTAGTACAATCCCGAGCTATTCCAACCTTGTTTTTGAGGCTGTGACGCCACCAATTAGGGTTTCTCCACTTCAAATACTAGGATTGTCTAATTAAGTTTTGAAGATTCCATGAGATGGATACAGCAGAGAGTTGAAGAGTTTGAGTTTTTATCTAGGCAAAACAACATTATAATTATGCAATTGGGGGTGAGAATACCCCGAATCATCACATACATAAGAGTCTTGAGTTGATATTGGTTCTTTTTAAAAGAAAAGCTTCCATGGATGGAGTTTTGTTCTTTGTGAGTGTGTTTTTAGATTCAAATCTTCCACGAATCTCTTGATTTTGCTGTGAATTCTCACAATCAGAGGACCTCGATTTCCTAGCCGCAATGTGCACTTCTTGATAGTGATTCTAGAATTTTCCTCTTCTAGTGAGGGGTTATCACCAAGATTCCTCTATTGAAGACAAATCCCAATGAACCTCAAATCAGCAATGCCACTTCTCGATAACCTTGGGCCAGATGGGGTCAAAAACGCTCTAGCAATTCAATGACAAGTATGTGAGCTATGCCATTCTTTATTGTTCTTTGAATGTTTTTTTCAATGTGACTGAATTTTGGACTAAAATGTAGTGCTTTTAGGTTTTGCAAGGGTGAATGTGTGCCCCATCATGCCAAATTTTGATTGCTTTAGATCTTCCAAACCATACAAATGTGAAATACCAATCTAGAGAAGCCAAATTTCAAAATAGCTTTGTATGATTTATTATTTCAAGTTTTGTATGTTCTCATGAAAGAATCCTAATTTGAAGGGAGGGCAAGACTCTTGAAATTCGGTCTTTAACACTAGATTCGATTCAAAACTTTCAGTGTTTTTGTCAAGTTGGCTAATGGAAAGTGTTAAAATCACATGCTGTTAATCATAAGAAATCTTATGATGCTAACTAGTCATGAGTGACACATTGAACAAGATATATATAACCAACAAAGATGGCCTTTTTCCAATGTAAATGAGCTAGAGGCTTTCGATAGCTTTTTCCACACATCGGACATAACATTCACAAAGTTTGAATTTCATTTATCAAAATGTCACCTAGCCATATGCATGCATATAATTGCGGCTCTCTCTCTCTCTCTCTCTCTCTCTCTCTCTCTCTCTCTCTCTCTCATGCCATAGAACCTCAGTGCTACCAAAGATTCAACATACTCGTAGCAAAGACCAAAGTCCAAAAGGTCCAAAAGAGGCAACTATAAACAATTGCTATCGTTGATTGAAAACCCAATTACATATGTTTTTGGTGTAAAAGCATCTAGACTATACTTTATAAAAAACATTCACAAAAAAAAGGTAAAAGAGGTGAACCCTAGCGATGGAACCTTACGATGGAAGCCTAGCCTGGTCATAGCCTCTATCGCGGCGGCGACTCTCTCCACACTCCATGCAGGATGACTTCTCCCATCATCTCACCACATCAAAGTTGTGGCGCGAGACCCCGCAATATTTGGGCTACCGACATGCTCCCCCATCATGTACTCATGCAAAATAACTGCGCGATACTGCATGGCGGTGGCCTCACTGATTTCGATCTGAGCTCATTCACCCCGCAGAACCCCCTAGCCGCAGCGCTACTCAACGGCATAGACCATCATAGCCCGCTGCTCGAGGAGTGCAGAGAAGCTCAAAGCTGCAAGGCTTTTGCGCCATGATTTCGGCTTCTTCTCTCAGCAATCAGCTCACCCTCAGCATGCAAGTGGACCTGCGGATTCTTCTGAGGTCCCTGCCGCTCCAACCTCCCATGGCCTTGCCCCAAGCACTCAATAAGGAGGAGGCAGCAAGACTCCTACAGGAGGCGATCAATCGCATGGAACCAGTAAGCCCTATGTCTGACTACCTGCTGCTCAGGTTAGGAAAACACAAAGTAATTTGAAGAATAGGGCCCTGATAGGGCTTCTCATCGGCCCTCGCCCACCTGTAGACGTACTACATGGGTGGATTCAAAACCAATGGGGGGCTACAGGGGCTGAAGTGGAGACCATACACGCTTTACCACGAAACCAATACGTCTTTGTGTTTAAGACCGTGGATACCGCATTCCGAGTGCTAAGCACTGGGCAATGGTTGTTGCGAGCGACCCCCCTCTGCTTGTTCAAATGGAACAAGGACTACAAAGCGTAAAGCGACTCACTTAATCACTTCCCTATCTGGGTCAAGTTCCCAAACCTCCCCCTTCACTATCACAACCACCTCAGAGTCATAGGAGCTCAGTTAGGCAAAGTCCTAGGAGGCACACCTAGAGGAGACTACATCCCTTCATGGCACCAACTGGCCCTCATTGAGATGGACATCTCAGTCGACCTCCCTCAATCGATGTTTATTGCATTGGACGACAGAGAGAGTGCTTCGAGCAACCCTTAAGCTACAAATACTTGCCGCATGCTTGTTTTCACTGCGGAGCGAAAGGATACTTCGTTAGGGAATGTACAAAGAAAAATCCTAAAGCAGACCAAGCCCCCACGAATGCTAATCATAATAAAAACAGCCCTCATGCACCCCCGAATTGTAAGACCTAGGAGACTGAGATGTCGGATCCTCCTCCCTACCTCCTTATATATAGGCCTAGCTCCTCGCTCTTGCCCTAAGCGGATTTGCAGTCCACACTGGTCCAATCCAGGCCCTTGGCCTAGGTCCCTGACCCCCTAGGTTGGGCCTTGCCCCGTAGGACCCTTGTCCTGACATTACTCCCCCCTTAAGGAAGAGTTTTCATCCTTGAAAACTAGAGTGAAAAGGATAAGTTTTCACAAAAGTCATAAAGCAATAGACTTGATTGTAGACTAGTCAAATCATCTTAAAACCGTACCATATGAATCATATCAAGAGTTGTAATGTGCATATGCTATCTAGCATATCCTAAGTGTATGCTTTCAGCACCTCTGAATGGTGTAACCACCTATAGTTTGTGCTCGTAGCACAACACTTAGGTTTTGTACATGGCACTACTCATATAATTTATGGATTGCTTCTAGCTTACCGCATTAAACACTCTTTAGCTGATCCATTCATTGGCTATTCCTTGTAGCATGTCTAAGGTCCTGGTATGTCTTTGCTCGTAGCAAGTTTATGATCTTAGCATGTCTATTGTCCTTTCTTAAGTAGCAGAATATAAACCTTTGTTTATAACATGCTAATAAATTAAGTTATAGGAATGATTGATAATTTACTCCTTCCATTCGAAAGAGAGGTTTCATCCTTGAAACAACTGAGATGTAGTCTCATGCCGCTGATGGAAGCAAAGCGAACCCCGAACCTCGACGGCCTCTAAAACACCGGGGACCGAATGGCGCGCCTCGAGCCTGTCATGGTAAAGCAAACAGGGGGCACCACCTAGCTTCAACGGCTAGGACGCAAACAACACACCACCATAACAAAGTTTTCATCCAAGAGAGATGGATGCTTGGGAGCAATGATGAAGAGGAAAGGGAATGAGATCAAGTGAGAGAGAGAGAGAGACAGAGAGAGAGAGAGAGAGAGAAAGAGAGAGAGAGAGAGAGAGGGAGGGGGTATAGCGGCTTAGTACTTAGGCACCACAAAAGGATGGCGAATCCGCACACCCTTCACACATACACAAGCTCACTCCAAACACAAGACTAGGTGGCGATTCTGCACACCTCACATGGGCAAAACATTGCAAAAAAACATACTCACAAAACCTCAAGCTTTATTTAGAGAATAAGGCGATGAAATGGGGAGCATAGGGTAGGGGAATGAGAAGGGAGAGAGTGGTAGAGCACATGGCGGATAGGTGGGAGTTGATGGCGAAGACTCGCACGAGGGTTATGGACATCATCCTTCATTTAGTTGCCCTTCATCTTCCATAGCCAAGGGTGTAGAGGTCATTCTTAAGACGAGCATGGTGATTGCGGTGATGGTGATGGTGTGGGTGTGTGTGTGTGCACTAGGCACACACAGTGCATAGTGTACTCTCTGGTGATGTTGTGTGTATTTAGTGTGATGGTGACCCCTCTTTATATAGGGGAGGAGGGGGGAGGAATTCTAGAATTTAGAAATGAAGAAATCATTATCTACATAGGCCATGTGACTGTGGGCCCCACTTGTCTGGCCGTGTGTATATGTGCCAGAACAGCAGTCTCATGAGAGAGAGACTAAGAGAGAGAGATGGGGTTGATGAAAAAAAAGTGAGAGGTGATATGGAGAATAAAGTAATTACAAGAGGGGAGAGAGGGGAGTGTGTTCAGAGGTGAATCTCTGTGCAGATGTGTGTGAACACAAGAAAAATCAGGTAACCACCGAGTGGGGATGGATCTGTGGGCACCTTTTTCAGTGAAACTGAGTGTGTGTGAGTGTGGGGGAGGTTATTTAGCTACAAGATAAGAGACATGGAGCCCTTTAGAGAGAGAGGGGGGTATTTGGGTCATGGGATATGATAGGAGAGAGAAAGAGGGGGTGGGGTATACTATTTTGGAAGATAGGGTAAGTTGCATGTGAGTTAGGGTGCATTATTGGTGAGAGGTGGGGTAGCTTGAGGGGAGAGAGAAAGGAGAAAGGACAAGGGGAAGAGAGAGGGGGTTGACCTTTTGAGCGGAGGAGAGGAAAAGGGACACACGGCGGGGCAACAGTGAAGAAAAAAGGAGGCAAGGTGGGGATGGGCTACCCCGCAAGCATGAGGTGGCCTATTTTACCTTTCTTATATATTTACATAATCATACTTTATTTTTTCTTACTTTTTCCAATGCCTTTTATCACTCCCTCCCTAAGAGGGGGTTTTCATGGGGTGGGGACGAGAGAAGAGGGATATGGGAGCTTGGCTTGTGAAAAGCCCCCATCATTAGCCCTCCCCTTTTGGCTAGAGGCATTCATGTCTCTAGCTCATCTGTTTGATCATTATCGTCGGAGGTGGCGGCTGATGGTGTGTCCTCATCTGGAATGTCAATTGGTGGAGCTTGGTCAAATCGAAGAAAATAAAGATTAAGTCGCCAACCATTTACCCTGGTTTTATGAAGTTTTCCATCAGCCTCGATAAGCTGGTAGCTTCCATTGGCATACTTTTTCCTGATGATGAAAGGGCCTTCCCATCGGAGCAGGAATTTCTTATCCTTGCGCGTGTCAAAGCGATTGTCGTAGCGGAGCACCAACATTCCTTTCTTCAATTCTTTTTTTCGGAGATGCTCGTTAAAGCTAAGCCGTCTATGCTCTGCTTGTGCTGCATAATAATTTATTGCTTCTTCTCTGTCCAGCTGCAGTCTTTCCAAGTTGATGATGTGATCTCTCAAATACATGTTGGGCTGTTGAAGCTGGCTTGCCATTACTCTGAGACTTTGTAGTTGCACTTCAATGGGCAAGATTGCTTCCTTACCAAATACTAGATGATACGGTGTGAATCCCAAGGATGTACGAAATGAAGTTCTGTAGGCCCATAAAGCTGGTAGTACATACTTATCCCATTCTCCAGGATGATTGTTTACCTGCTTGGTAATAATTTTAGAAACCATTCCATTTACCTTTTCAACTAGGCCATTACATTGAGGGTAATATGGTGAAGAGTTCCTCCTTGTAATGCCCAATTTTTGCATTAATTCTCTTACCAAGTCTGCTCTGAAACCTGGCCCTCTATCAAAGATGATGTCTAAAGGTGTGCCAAACCTACAGCATATGTGCTCGTAGATAAATTTAGCTACCTCTACCGCTGTGATTCTAGTGGTGGCTGTAGCCTTTGCCCATCTAGTCATGTAGTCGACCCCCATGATAATGTAGAATTTTTATGAGTTGGCCCTAGGTAATGGCCCAATGGCGTCGATACCCCATTTTTCAAATGGTCCATATGAGAGAATAGGTGTCTGTGGTTCAGGCATAAGTGATCTAGTGCCGGCCTTTTGACACAACTTACATGTTTTGCACCAGTGGTGTACATCACAGTTGAGGCTAGGCCATATGAAGCCTGCTTGCAAGATTTTCATACTTGTTATGTCTAGGGCAAAGTGACCACCACAAACCCCGCCGTGACAGCTAGCAATTACTCCCGTGATTTCCCGAGAGAGAGGGACCTTCCTAAGTATTTGGTCCTTACCCTTACAATACAAACCGTCATTGATGAGTCGATACCTTGTGGCCTTCAACGTCAGCCATTGCTTCTGTCCCTTTGTTAAATCTGATGGGCATTCTCCTGTTTCCAAAAAATGCATGATGTCAGGCAAGGCATCACTGCCTTGAAATAGAGGGAGCTTTAGTTTTATTGCTCCAGCCACCACTTCCTGTAGTCTTTCACTTGCTAGGGCATCTGCTTCTTGGTTTTGAGCCCTTGGAATATGGTGTATTTGAACTTCTTCAAACTTACCCAACAAGGTTTTTACACCACTTAAGTGAGTCCTTAAACTAGGATTCTTGCATGTCCATGCTCCATTTACTTGCCTTACCAGAAGTAGAGCATCCCCAAATACATTAAGGCGTTGTACACCTTGTGAGACGCACCATTGTAGACCCTTGGTTAGTGCTGCATACTCAGCTTCATTGTTAGAATGTGAATCTAACAATTGGCCCAACGAAAATACCTTTGTCCCTTTGTCATCAAAGACCACTATGCCTGCAGCTGCTTTGTCGGACGCTCGCTTGTAGGCTCTATCAAAGTAGAGAGAGTATGCTCCTTCTACCATCGGTGGTACTCAAGGTAATCGGACTTCTCCTTCCTTAGATTGCTTCTCCTTCCCTTCAAATACTTGGTAGGTCATGAGTCCCCCCAAACTTGCCCTCTTCGTGCTTTCTACCTGTACCGTGTAGTCAAACTCTTGCAGACGAAGTAGCCTTTTAGTAATTCTAGCAGACACATCCATGTGTTGTACAACATAGGGAAATATTTCATCCGTGGTTAGAATCACAAATTGCTTAGGCAGCAAATATGACCTAAACTTTGTAGTTGCAAATCTAAGAGCTAGGACTAAGTGTTCCACGTGGGTGAAACCTTTCTCTCCTGCTGTCATCATTCGACTAGAGAAGTAGATTGGCCTCATGAAAGATGTCGTCGTATCCTTTTGGAGTAGCACAGCCCCCAATAATTCATCACCAACACTTGAGTTGACATAGAATTTTTCATCCCACTTAGGTGGTGAGATAGTTGGCAGAGTGGCTAAGACCTCCTTTACCTTGTTGTAGTGATGTTCACTTTCCTCATCCCAAGTGAAAGTTGATCTTTGAGTGAGTTGTTGCAGTGGTAGAACAAGTTGTGATAGTAGATGTATGAATCTACTTAAGTACCTCACCTTCTGTAGAAAAGAGACCAGTTGACGTGCAGTCGTTGGTGAAGGTAGGGCTATGAGTGCGGACACCTTACTTGGGTCGGCGTTGATACCTCTTGCTGAAATTTCATGGCCTAGTAGAATGACTTTACTCTCCCCAATGTGACATTTATCCACATTTAATTGCCCACCTAGGCTCTGCAACCTGGCCAAACCTTCAATTACCTTTTCTAAATGTGAAATACGGGAGCTATATATACAAAAATCATCAATGAACACTCTTATGGATGTTCCAAAGAACGGTTGAAAAACATATGTGACATATATTTGGAATGTGGCAGGTGCATTTGTGAGACCAAATGACATAACCCTGTATGCAAAACAACCCCATGGCGTGATAAAAGTGGTTTTTAGCTGATCTTCCAAGGCTATGCGTATTTGAAAGTATCCTGAATAACTATCACAGACGGTATAGCATTCAAAACCCGCTACTTCATTCAGAATTTCATCCAAGAAAGGGAGAGGAAAGTGGTCTCTCTTTGTAGCTGCATTTAGTGGTTTGTAATCAACACAGACCCTCCACTTACCATTCTTTTTAGGCGTTACCACTACGGGTGACACCCATTCTGAGTTTTCTACAGGATAGATGAATCCTGCCTCCAGCAGTTTCCTTACCTCGGCCAAGAGTGCCTTTTCTTGTATGACCCCCAGTCTTCGTAGCTTTTGCACAACTGGTTTTACCCCTTCCTTCAGCTTAATATGATGTTCCACCACTGTAATGCCTGTGATTCTTTCATAGTTGTCAATGAACAGGTTAGGAAATCCTATCAACATTTGCAAAAAACTATCTTTCTCCTCAAGTGTTAATTCTGCAGAGAACATACCCTTCAACCTACTTCCTCCTAGGCCAGGTGATTTACTCTCCTCTTCATTGGGTTGCCCTTTTGGTGATGGATCACCAGTTGTGCTTACCCTTTGTGGATCCTTCATAATGATACCCATCACATCAATGGAACTGTCACTTTCGTCGATGGATGTGGTCTCCTCCTCGGAACTGGAAGATTCGCTAGTGGTTCATCTGCCGATGTTTCCAGATTCATTTGCTTCTGCTTGCAAATCCTCATGTCGTAGTAGATTGTCTCCCCTTTCTTACCGGTCATGCGTAGAAGGCCAGTACCCCAGTCCTGTTTTGCCTTCATGGCCATTAACCATGGCCTTCCCAAAATTAGTGGATAGCCCTCCCCCTTAGTAGGCATTACAAAAACATCTACCTCTACCTCAGTGTTGAAAGATTTGATTTTCACGGCACTTACCACACCCACACACTTTACTTTTGCGTTGTTTTCCATCTTTGCCTTGCATAGAGAAGACCTGTCAACCTCGAGCCCTAATTGAAGCATCATAGCTTCGCTCATTACATAGATTTGTGCACCTCCATCAATGTAGGTGTTTCCAACCCTCTTTCCTTTTATGTTTACGTCGACAATTGGAAGGATGTCATCCATGTTGCATCCCGAAATTGCTCCGGCTACCTTTGTTTTGGAGCGTCTTGTACTTACCATTTTAGACCATTGTCGCCTTACTTTTGGTGCAAGATGTAGCAGCTGTGGCCATGTAATCTTTGGTTCTTGCTCTGCCACATCCAATGTTAGATCATAGGGCTTAGAACTTTCCCCTAGCTGGAAGTCGGTGATGCCCAATTTTCTTCGTGGCCTGGATGGCCTCTTGCTAGTCTCTCCTCTCATGCTTCTCTCATCATCTGATTGTGTAGCCTTCTCCCTCCTAGCTCTTTTCACAGTCATGGCTTCAAGTGGTTCTAAAAAAGTTACCTTCTCCTTACCCTTGTCCCTCTCCTTTGCTCTAGGTGGATCCACTACTACGGCTTTTCCTTTCTCTTCTAGCCTTATGATGTTTACAGGGCGATCAGGTGGTGGGGCTGGTGGAAGAGGTGGAATGGATGCTTGTAGTGGTGTCTGGGGTGGACGTAGAATTTGTGTTGGTGGGGTTGGTTCTCGCGGTGGGGGTGTTCTTTCTCTAGGGGGTGACAATTGGTTCCTCCTACCTCCTCTATTATAGTTTTGTCGTGGTTTGGGACAGTAGTACATACCGTGACCGTCTTCTCTGCAGTTGTAGCAATGATACTCCCTGTTTTGTCGTCGTGCTCTTCCTGGGTCTTGATCTCTTTCTTGACTCCTCCCTTGTTGTATTAAGTGGACAGACAAATTCTGCAGTTGGTCACTAATATGGGCCAACATATCTTGTTGGTCATCTCTTACCCCAAGAGCCGGTGGTGGTGGCGGAATGGTGGTTGTCGTAGTTGTTGGTCGACGTGATGTTGCTGTTTCTGTTGACTCGGTTTCTTTGGCTTTCATTCGCAGCTTCTTGTCCTTAAGGCGAGCAATCTCAACGGCTAACTCGTACGTAGCCGGGAATCTACCTTTCACCTTCTCCTTGAGAAGCGGCCATAAGCCATGCGTGAACCGATCTTTTTTTAGGAAATCGGGTGTAGCTTCCCCCCTTGCCAGTGACTCAACCCACCGTTCCCACAAATCCACAAATTTGGACTCATAGGTGGCATATTCTAAAAGACCCTCCTGCTTCAAGTCTCTCAGCTTGTCCCACAACTTTTCTGAAGTGGTACCTCCCTCAAAGCGCCTCTTAAAAGCGGTTTTTAAGGGTTCCCAGTCATCCTTGGTTGCTTGTGGAAGTGCATTGTACCATGATCTAGCTTCTAGCTTCATGAGATGCTTAAAGATTCTAACACGGGATTCATCCGTATCTTTGTTGCTCACTACACATGCTACTTCAAAGTCATCTAGGAATTCTGTTACCAAATCCTCCCCCTTCTTTCCTTTAAATGTTGGAAATTCTACACTTGCCATGATTACTGAGAGAGAGCTAGAAAGACACACTGCTTAACTTGCAAAAGTTTTTTTTCTTCTTTACAAGGAGGCGTGTATACCCTCTTATACTAGGACATAGATTAAAACTTCAAACGGTACATTGCCTTGTACCAAAGGTAAGACAAATAGTTGATCTGATGCCAGAACCTCAAAAAACCGTTCCCCACCCAGCATGGTGTCAATGACGTGCTGGTAGTGAGCCTTCAAATCCAGCATTACCTTGATTGAGCGTACACGTGTTGGTATGTGTGATCTGCCTTGAGGTAGGTTGTACTGATTCATGTGAATCTTAGAGGTGCTTAGTCACTGTCCAAGCTTGTGGGAGAGGGTGGTGTTCTTTCCTGAAACAAACTCAGTAGATCCCTAGTTTCTCTAGTAAGAGTGTGAGCCAATGATTCCGTTATCTGTGTTGCAGCATCAGGTGCGACTTGAAAACTGACTATGATAATTACCTCGGTGACTTGAGTTACCCGATTCTCAAAGTAGAATAGTGTTGATTCTCTATTGTGTAGAGCTCCTTCCATTTTGTTGTTGTGGGTTGGTTGTAGGTTGCGAACATGGTTTCGACCTTCTCCTTCTTCTTCTTGGCACTTGGCCTATGTATATCCACTGGGTTTGGCGTGTTGGTTGACTCTCCCACTGCAAATCGATTACCGTTACGCCTGGCACTCGAGCTTCGATGGAGATGCGGAGTTCGTCTAGTTGTGCTTGGAGCTCTTCTTCTTCTGTCGTCCAATTAGCAAATCCTGCTAGCCATTCATCCATTCACTATAGTTTAGGGGTTTCAGTCTTGTCAACTGAAGGGTTTCATGAAAAGATCCTCAATGGGGGCACCAAATGACGGGAGCAAAGCGAACCCCGAACCCCGACGGCCTCTAAAACACCGAGGTATGAATGGCGCGCCTCGAGCCTGTCATGGTAAAGCAAACAGGGGGTACCACCTAGCTTCAGCGGCTAGGACGCAAACAACACACCACCATAACAAAGTTTTCATCCAAGAGAGATGGATGCTTGGGAGCAATGATGAAGAGGAAAGGGAATGAGATCAAGTGAGAGAGAGAGAGAGAGAGAGAGAGAGAGAGAGAGAGGGAGGGGGTATAGCGGCTTAGTACTTAGGCACCACAAAAGGATGGCGAATCCGCACACCCTTCACACATACACAAGCTCACTCCAAACACAAGACTAGGTGGCGATTCCGCACACCTCACATGGACAAAACATTGCAAGAAAACATACTCACAAAACCTCAAGCTTTATTTAGAGAATAAGGCGATGAAATGGGGAGCATAGGGTAGGAGAATGAAAAGGGAGAGAGTGGTAGAGCACATGGCGGATAGGTGGGAGTTGATGGCGAAGACTCGCACGAGGGTTATGGCCATCATCCTTCATTTAGTTGCCCTTCATCTTCCATTGCCAAGGGTGTAGAGGTCATGCTTAAGACGAGCATGGTGATTGCGGTGATGGTGATAGTGTGGGTGTGTGGGTGTGCACTAGGCACACACAGTGCATAGTGTACTCTTTGGTGATGTTGTGTGTATTTAGTGTGATGGTGACCCCTCTTTATATAGGGGAGGAGGGGGGAGGAATTCTAGAATTTAGAAATGAAGAAATCATTATCTACATAGGCCATGTGACTGTGGGCCTCACTTGTCTGGCTGTGTGTATATGTGCCAGAACAGCAGTCTCATGAGAGAGAGACTAAGAGAGAGAGATGGGGTTGATGAAAAAAAAGTGAGAGGTGACATGGATAATAAAGTAATTACAAGAGGGGAGAGAGGGGAGTGTGTTCAGAGGTGAATCTGTGTGCAGATGTGTGTGAACACAAGAAAAATCAGGTAACCACCGGGTGGGGATGGGTCTGTGGGCACCTTTTTCAGTGAAACTGAGTGTGTGTGAGTGTGGGGGAGGTTATTTAGCTACAAGACAAGATAAATGGCACCCTTTAGAGAGAGAGGGGGGTATTTGGGTTATGGGATATGATAGGAGAGAGAAAGAGGGGGTGGGGTATACTATTTGGGAAGATAGGGTAAGTTGCATGTGAGTTAGGGTGCATTATTGGTGAGTTCTAATGCATTATTGGTGAGAGGTGGGGTAGCTTGAGGGGAGAGAGAAAGGAGAAAGGACAAGGGGAAGAGAGAGGGGGTTGACCTTTTGAGTGGAGGAGAGGAAAAGGGACACACGGCGGGGCAACAGTGAAGAAAAACGGAGGCAAGGTAGGGATGGGCTACCCCGCAGGCATGAGGTGGCCTATTTTACCTTTCTTATATATTTACATAATCATACTTTATTTTTTTCTTACTTTTTCCAATGCCTTTTATCACTCCCTCCCTAAGAGGGGGTTTTCATGGGGTGGGGACGAGAGAAGAGGTATATGGGAGCTTGGCTTGTGAAAAGCCCCCATCACCGCCTCAAACAAAAGAGTGTTAAACACTAGGGCCCATAACTCCTAGTGTGCATGCAATAACAAACTTTTATCCTAGCGTGTAAAATACAAGAATGCATGAATCAACATAAATTGATAGCATTTATTTACTTAGGTAACACATTAGATCATGACAGAAAACACATGTTCTGGGTCTAAAGTGTGTAACTAAAATGCACTTGTGCATCCATAGAAGCTTGTTGTTAAGTAACTATCCATTAAAGTTGCATCTGGTAGTCAGAACGTGCTACCGTAAACAAGCCCTACCATCTTGTAGTCATAACTTGCTACTGTAAGCAAGCCCTACCTAGTACCGACAATTTCTGGCCACTGAAACTGTTCCCAGTACTTGTGCTAGAATGGTCGTGGGGAATGGAATTGACCAGCACCTTGGGACTTTGTCGCGACACATAATTAAGGAATGGCGCTAGTGTCAGTCCTTGAGAACTCATATTCTCCTCATGCGGAATATGTCTCACATAGGGATGTTAGAAATGTAACATCCATCAAGTACGAAATGTAATTGTGTGTGGAGGAAACGTAAAACACTGAGCGACATGAGTGAGAAGGACCCTCATTAAACCTGCTCCACACCGTGGCTAAAATGAACTCCGTGAGTTCCTAGACCACGTTGAACGTCCACGTAACGTAAAAAATGTGCCAAAAGAACGATCTCTACCGCTGTAGTCCTCTATTCGTCTTAAACATGTTGAACCAAAAGGTAGGTAATGTCTGTGGGGCAACTTCTTGTCCATCGTATGGAAAGCTGATATGTGGAAAGGAAAGGTAGGTACTGCCTACACAAACCTCTAATCCTGACCAAAAAAAACATGACCGTGTCATGTGCATCAAAAAATCAGAAACTAACATATAGTTCACATATAAAGCATATCGTAAAAGAAACGCTTACCATGAAGAGGAAAAGTACCCCATACTTACCTTAACGAAATAGGCCATAGAAGTAAAGGGTGTTACCTGAACCAATGCCTAAACCTTGAACTAAGGAATAAATACAAACATTAGTTAGAAACATAGACAACTAAAAAGCATGACCTAGCTGACAAACTATATCTCATAAGCCAAGAATTCTGATGCGCTTCAACCTAACAACTAAGGACTTCTCTCCAGAGCTGTTATGCCTACTTAGGTAAGAATCACATTCTCAACATAGCACTTTAGTTGGAATCGTATTTCCAACATAGCGTATAGGATAGTCGTACTATCCAAGTAACTTAACTAGGAATGGTATATACCATCCTGAGTTTTGATACAGTATCCTTCACCCCTTATGAAGGTAATATTACCCAGGGTAAAAGCAAAGAATAAACCGTATACTAACCATCATAGGTTAACACATTGGAAAAATATGGTTCCAAAAGTTTCTTAACTGATGAGCACAATAATCTTCTATTAGTGCATGATTGCACATCCTTGCATATTCCTTGTTGAAATAACTAACACATGCTCGTAGCAGTGTGTCATGTAGATCTGGAGCAAGTAAACCATAATAGATGCAATCACAAGGGAGCCAGAATCTTCATGCATCAAAAAAGATGTACCCTTACTCAACATACGAGGTCATGCCCTATTCATAGAGTATGCCTTGTCATGTGAGTAGGAGGGATACCAATTCATGCAAGCAAGACAGTCCCAAGCAACATGTTACATATGATGGTCTACTAGTACTCCAGTAGAGCATACACCTTGTGTGACCACTCTACCCATGTTAACCCTCACGGCACACGGACACCCTATGATCTATAAACGTTGTATTGTTTAGAGTCAGGTACCGGGCTTGTCGTACCAATAGGAACAGGGTAAGGGTGATCGCCGATGACAGGCGCACTCTAACTGGAATATTCATGGAGTTAGTTGGCTAAGTATGGGCGCCCAAGTGTGAATGGGGTGAGCTCATATAAAAGCCACTAAACCTAATTTTTACTCATTCTCTCATTGTGCAATAGAAGCCGCTCTTGCTCCATCTCCACCTTCTCCTTCACCATCTCCTTGTGTGTGTGTGTGTGTACGTGTGAGAGAGAGTGTGAGAGTGTGTGTGTGATCGAGCGTTGCAGCGGCACGACGGCGGCGAGGCGGTTGAGCGCAGCGTCGCGGCGTCTCCCTCTTCTTCGCGGCACGGGAATCCTTCATTCGCAACTACGCAGGAAGGTGAGTGACACACCATTCTTCCTTGTGAGCTTGTCTGTTGTATGACTGTGTGCTAGGAGCCTTTGTGGCTCGCACACGGCGCGTAGCAAGTCCCTAGCCGTGACATTTTTGGCGTCGCTGCCGGGGAGCTGATGCACGTGAAGCTCCAATGGTGACCTGTAAATTGTATTGAAGCTAATTTTTTATGTAAGAAAGGCGCGGCTTAAGTTTGATTATTGTTGTTATGCAAAAACAGTAGAGAAAGACACAATGTTGCTGACTGCATTCAAGTTTTCTGTGTTCTGGTAAGCTCTGTTTTGCTAGTTCTATTAAGCTCAGATTTCAGCTTACACAGTTAGCATTTCTTGCGTTTCTGCGTTTTTTGGTTTGCACTGCACAGTTCTGTCAAGTTTCAATTTTCTGCATTTTTTGTGTTTTCTGGTTTGTGCACAGTTAGTTAATTAAGTAGGTTAGTAATTAGGTGAACCACTGATTAGCAGGTCAGTAGGTAGGTGGGACAGTAAATAGTTAGGTGAGGTCAACGCGCACCAAAGTGAGGGGGAGGTTATAAAAACGGACGGGAAAAAATAAAAAATATTTAAGCGTGAGTGACTAGGGGAATCACTAAAATTTTGATCCGGATCGGGATCATTTCCCCAAGCCCAAGCCCAAGCCCAAGCCCAAGCCCAGGCCTCAGTCCTCAGCCTTATGATATATACTAGACTCACTCTTATATATATACCCTACCCCCTCAAGAGGGAATGAGAGCATGTGGGGCAAGTCCTTCACTCTCCTCCCTTCTCTTCCCACTTGCACCCTTAGACTTGCTATTTGGAGCCTAGTTCCCCAGCTAGGAAAAGACTATTTCGGGCTTTTCTGGAGTAAAATAGAACCAAACGGTGGGTTGTAAAGCACAGCGCGTCCCTCCTAGCGATACGCTCATTTCGAGCTATCACACGGCCCATTCCACGACACGCTCTAAACAATCTAGCAAAAAAACAAACAAAAAACACGCAAAAAACTAGTCACAAGGCCTCCTAGAGCAGCTTTTTGACACTTGAGGGTATCAAAAGCACATGCACTTACGCTCTGGGCGGGTGCTACAACACGAGCATATTGAGGGTGCCTCTGTTCATACGGACACCCATTACCCATCCACGATAGGCTCTAGACCCTCAACGGGGACACAAGGTAGCACCACCCAAGACCCTAAAATAGCCGCTAGTGATTCCTTCTCCCACTCAGAAATCATGGAAGCATACCCTACCCAAAACACTGAGAGAGAAGTCCATGCACCTCCCGAAGCTCCACAACATAGTACAAGTATGTTTAGCCGTTTCATGGAAACATTAGGTAGAGCTACTCGCTCGGAACCTGATGCAAATGAAGCACACGAAGGGGGTGGGGAATTGGACTCTCCTTTCACATCGCACGTGGACCCCACACCCCCAAAGAGTGTCCATGTGGATATCCTGCCAACTTCTTACCAAGAAGCCCCTGTGTAGTTGCCTCCTTCAGAAGTTCCCTCTAGAGTACCGTTGGTGACAAGTAAAACCACGGGGAGCAACATTGCTTCTACCTCACAAGAAACAGTTAACACGTCGACTCTAGAAGGATTGTTCATTAATGATCATTGGACATACGACCTCCACACTGAGGTGTTGACGGATCTACACTCTGGCCACGCCTACCATGTAGGATGGATAGAGATTGTACAATCCACCTCTAGTGCCACGAGCATCGAAGATCAACAGAAAATGATCTGTAATGTTATCCATGGAATTATTCAATCAGAAAGGCAAAACGGAGGGGTAAATATACTCTCAACTGGCCCCATGAGATTTTTGGATACGAGCAAGGCTCAACAGCCTACTCTATCACAAATGGAGACTCCTTTAATGAGTCCCATGGACCCATCTTACGTCATTTCACCTGGGGTCTCTATGCAATCGGAGCCTCCGAGCGACAACTTTAGCTTCCCTAACTTGGCTCAACCCTCTATTAAGGAAAACACAATGCTCACTCCAGGGATAGGCCTGACAGAGAATGTACCGATGACATCTACGGTTAGCGCAGTGCCACTACCTAGTGTCGTAGTACCTAATATGGGGCCTCGACCGTATGTGCCTCTAGCCCCTTATGCACACATGGCCCCCACACCTCCAATTGTACCACTTGTTTATGCTCCTCGAGTGCCGCTCCCTAGCCCTTATCCAAGTGGACCTATGCCCGGTTATGTTCCATATCCTGCATCATCCACACATATGCCAAGACCGGTACCCGTCCCTCTCCCGCATATGATTCCAAGAGTACCTCCACCGGCCCTGCCTCCTCACATAGGTGACTTGGCAGCGTTTGCTCAAGCCATAGGTCGATCTATCGTGGAAAATATGCGTCATGCATCTGATAGAGAGCCTAGAAGTAAGGCAGTACAAATTGCCAAACTCACGCAAAAATTCAATGGGGACGAAGATGCTAGAAAACACATTGAAGTGTTTGAACAAGTATGTGATTCCTTAGGGGAACGCAACGAACTACATAAGTGCAATGCCTTAAGCTTGACATTAAGTGGGAAGGCTGGAGATTGGTATAGAACTCTAAGGGTGGACGAGAAAACAATCTACCCTACCCTTCGAAGGTTGTTTCTAAAGGAGTACATACGAGAAGGTGTGCTTTGGGGTGTACCATCTCAGCTACAGAAGGCCGAACTTAAGGAAGGAGAGTCAGTAAGGGACTTCATTAATCGTCTAAAGCACTTAAACTCTCGCTGCCCTGTAAATGAGCGCTTCAACAATAACCAACTGCTTGATTGATTCATTCGAGGGTTGAGGAATGAAGGAATCTATAATGGACTAGTGATTAGAGGTATCACAACCTGGGAAGATGTCACTGCCAATGCAATCCAATTAGAGGACAACTTGATGATAGCAGGCATGAGGGTGTCTACTGACACGAGATCCACTAGCTCACAAGCCATTGAGTATGAACCCATGACCGCAAAGCCCATTGCCAATGAGCCAAAGGTATTTGAGACATTCTTGACAGACCTCACCAAGGCAATCCAAGAGTCTCTTAAGGATAATCGACCCCCTCAAAATAGTCACATGTATCCAAGAAGGGAGCAACAATGGTGTTCCATTTGCTTAGGTCCACATAGCACTAGTGAGTGCCCTACGTTTAGAGTAAAACTTAATGGAACTTGCAACGCATGTGGTAGGTATGGTCACCAAGCTAAGGATTGTTTAATGATCAAACGTATGATGGAAAATAGACCACCTGTAGCCTGGACGGATGCACCTCGAGCTCCTGTACTGATGCCTGCTCCACCTATTGAGAAACTACCACAACACATGGTCCCTAGATCTCAAAATGTTGTACAAGCTACACCGCTACCACCTCCTGTGCTAGGACCGCAGCCCCCGCATCCAAGAGTCGCCCCTATGAGCCAAGTGGGTTGTGAGCCATGTAATGCTTATGCAGATGGCTGTGAGGAGGAAATAGACACTAGTATTGCCTACGGACTTGATACATTGGAAGAGTGTCCTATATACTACATGGAAGATTGTTGGGGGCAAGTCAAGCCGGTTTATCAAGCTGTTGCTCTCGCATCCAGAGGTCAAAATATCAACACCCTGGCTAGGAGGCCACCTTTTCAATTCTACAAGTGTGGTGGACCACATCGGGCAGCGGAGTGCCCTATTAGGCTGCAAAAGAATGTTGTACAGATGCAAATGAATCAAGGGAGCACATCTGCAATGCCAATACTCACATGTAATCGTTGTGGCATAGATCACTTGATTGCCCAATGCCCCTATAACCCAAATGTGCCTAAAATCACACCCCTAAATTTGGTCAAAATTGCTAGTGTGACATCGCCAATATCACCCGTCGCACCCGCTTATGCGATTACACGGTCCATGCTTCAAGGGCCAGGCCATATCCTCGAAGAGAGAGATACCGCGTCAGTTATCCAAGCAAAGAAAAAGAAGACACGAAGGAAGAGGTCGCAGAATACGGGAAATTCAAAGCCAAGTTCCAAAACAAACATAGGAACAGGAGATGACCCCGTGTATATGAATGACCTCGAGGATGATTCAGATTCAATCGAGACAATGGAGACTAGAACCAATACCACAAAGGGAAAGACCGACAAAGAAAACCGTAACATGGAACCAAATGAAAACTGAATAAGAGAAAACCATAAAGAGCCTCTGAAAACACCACAAGTGTTTCCAAATCCAATCCAAGACCCCCAAGATAAACCGTAGGGGCAAAAAGGGAAGAATCGTAAAAAGAAGATCGGGACGTACCCAAACCCAGTAGACGAGATTGAGCAGGTGAAACATCTAAGAGGTTTAGTGGAGGAGACTCAAAGGAAATTAGAACCAGAACCCATGCATGTCAAAATTCATGACACAGTGTTTCCCACGCAAGTTCATCCACCCCACATGAACCATAGACCGTTAGCCATATCTAGTATCATCCAAGAAGGGAGTGAGGACGGGACATCAGAAAGTGAGCATACACCTTTCTTGTTGGAAAAGATGTTTAACGAAGGAATACCTGATCCCATTGAGGAATATAAGATTCCATCCTCACCAGTTCCTAGTCAAGGACCTACACCCTGCAAAATGCCAATGAATGTTGCCAAACTAGTGGACTTCATGTCTTCTAAGGTCCAAACCACGATCATAGCAAAGCTGTATGGAGATCCTGAGTTATTCCTTGCACTTCGAGCATTCCTTAATGGAGAGCTACAAACGGGATTACCGCAGTTTGCGCAACCAAGTAGGCCTGACTCGATTATGATTGATGAGGAAAATCATGTGCAATCACTTGACTTAGATGGACACGAGTCTGTGATCGAGGTACCCATTAACGAATTAGGGCAGTATTTTGAAGGCGACGAGTCTAATGCGACCCTACCCATCACTACTAAGGGATTAACTATAAAGGGAATTCTTGATGGTAGTGCGGGAGTTAGCATCGTTACAAAAGATTGTTGGGAATCCATGGGAAAACCCCGCCTGAGTGTTACTAACATTGTGGTAAAGATGGCAAATGGTACCATAGCCAAACCTATGGGGATGCTCAAGGATCTTAAGATCAAAGTTCTAGGACACAAGGTACGACATACGTTCATTGTAATGGATTTCTCTAAACACCTTATGTAATATGAAATGATTTTAGGACGACCATTCATGAGGGAAGCACAAATGGTTCTTGATTGGTCTAAAAATCATGTCTATTTGCAATTCCAAGACTCTGTCCTTAGAGTGGATTCGGTGACTGGTAAGGTACACCCCTTAGGGAGTAAAACTATTATTGATCATCGCTCTGACACCACAGTTCACTCGGCCCCACTACAATATTGTTACACTTGTAAGAAGGATACAGACATTGACCAAGATTCTCCTTACATGGATGTGTTACCGGGTATGACGGAATCAGAGAACGTAGACTGGGTACACCTAGCTGCAACCATAGATACCTGGGGAAATAGAGGAACCACTTGGGTCACACCAGAGGGGGAAGAGGTACCACAAATTGCACCTCTGAACATGATAAGTGCCATACATGCATCTTCTAAGGGCAAGGAAATTGTAGACCAATCTGACTGTGACACCGATAGCTCAATAGAAGACTTTGACCAACACGACTCAGACACTGACTCCTAGAGTGAAACGGATTCTGAATCTCATGAATTAGAGAGTGGAGCAAGTTCAGAGTCAAAACATTCGGAAGGACCGAGCACATCAACCAATGATAGCTCCTCCGAGAGTGAAGAGGACACCAACGAGGACTCCTTTAGTGAGCCAGATCTAAATGCAAATCAAAAGCAGGTCTCAAATAAGAAAAAGAAAAACTTTAAGAGGCGTCGATATCGAGCCAATGTACGTGCTAGGATAAAAAAGAAGAGATCCTCAGCAGAATGGCTCAGTTATATAGGAGCATGTGATGCTCATCGTAAATTGGTAGACGATTGGGGTGAATATCTCCAAAATGTTATGTGGTGTAGACCACGACCCCATGACATAGCCCAATTAGAGATCATAGACAAGCCAAAGTTGAGCCCCACTGCAAGGAGGCATCAAAACCAAGAGTTAGATCGACAACACAAGAAAGCAGAAATAGAAGCACAGACCAAAGCACAACCAGAATCCACAGACTTGCATCTTGCACCAGAACATTTCAAATCTTACACCACATGGGAAGCAAAGGTTGTGTACACAAAAGCCCAAAGAATACCTATCGATGGGGATAATGGAATCTATGATGGTCCGGCAATAGTTAAAGAAATAGAATTAGCCGACCCCGGTGAAGAATTAAAACCTGTTTTTATTGCCCAAGACCTCACAGAAGTTGAAGAGGCGGTCCTCAAAGAGCTTCTCAAGGAATTCAAGGACATATTCGCTTGGACATACCATGATATGAAAGGTGTTCCACCTTCTGTGGTCCAACATACAATCCCTATGATTAGCACTGCGAAGCCCGTACAACAAAGACCCTACCTAATGAATCCAAAGTACGCAAAGATCATTCAAGAAGAACTAGAAAAGCTTATCAAATGTGGGTTCATATATCCTATTGAACACTCTGAATGGGTGTCTCCAATAGTTATCGTGCCAAAAAAGAATGGGAAACTCAAGGTGTGCGTGGACCTCAAAAAAGTTAATGCAGCTACTAGAAGAGACCATTACCCCCTACCATATTCCGAACATGTACTCGAAAGAGTTGCAGGCAAGGAAGCTTATAGCTTTCTAGATGGGTACTCAGGCTACAACCAAATCATGATAGCGCTAGAGGACCAAGCTAAAACTGCCTTCATCACAAAATTTGGCGTGTTTGCATTTCGTGTGATGGCTTTTGGCTTAACAAATGCCCCTGCTACATTCCAACGATTAATAAACACTGCTTTTAAAGAATATTTGAGAGAGTTTTGTGAAGCTTTCTTAGACGACCTTTGTGTTTACTCTTCTTGGAAAGAACATCTATCATGTTTGCGGAAGGTGTTTGAAAAGTGTAGGTTATATCGTATCTCATTGAACCCGTTCAAATGCCAATTTTGAGTCAAGCATGGAGTTATTTTAGGGCATATAGTATCTAAGAATGGTATCTCAACCGATGAGAGAAAAATTAAAGTGATTCTAGAGTTACCACCACCAACCAATTACAAGGGAGTTCAAAGGTTCATGGGACACGTGGGTTATTATCGACGGTTTATTTTATTTTTCGCTGAGATAGCACGTCCTTTGTACAAGCTTCTCATTGAATTTAAATGGATTGAAGAGTGTGACCAGGCCTATGAACAATTGAAGAAAACACTAGCAAGTGCTCCGATTTTAAGGACACCTAACTAGGATGTCATTTTCCATGTGCATTGATGCATCAAACTTTGCTATTGGGTGTGTTCTCACTCAACCAGGAGAACATAAATTGGACTATCCCATTAGCTTTGCAAGCCGTCAATTGAACGATGCTGAAAGGAAGTACACCACTACATAGCGAGAAGGTTTAGCAATGGTTTATGCAGTAAAGAAATTTCGCTACTACCTTCTGGCAAACAAGTTTGTATTTTATGTGGATCATTAAGCGTTGCTGTATCTGGTAAACAAACCATGCTCCACAGGAAGAATCACACGATGGTTGTTAATTCTTCTAGAGTTTGATTTCACGATTGTAGTGAGACCTGGTAAAAGGCACGTCATGGCTGATCATTTCTCTCGCATACCCAATGGTGAAGCCCCTACAGGAGTTGATGATGAATTACCCGATACTTCCCTATTCATAGTTGAGACTATGCATGAATGGAGTGAGAACATTGTTAACTTTTTAGTTAATGGTTTTCCACCCAAGGAACTTCGTAAGGATATCGCTCGAAGGCTAGTAAAAGAATGTGAACCCTATTGTTTGATTGCCGAAACTCTGTATAGACTAGGCAAGGACGATATTCTTAGGCGTTGTGCCCGCGAGGATGAATATTTGTATATCTTGCAAGAAGCACATATGGGCATAGCAGGAGGACATTTTTCAGAAGACCTGACTGCTAGAAAGGTGCTGCAATCAGGCTATTGGTGGCCAACTTTATTTAAGGATGCATCATTTTTTACAAAAGGGTGTGATGAGTGCCAACGTTACAAGACCACACAGCGCAAAGACAGAATGCCCTTACATCCTATTAAAGTAACCCAACCATTTGAAAAATGGGGCTTAGACTTTGTAGGTCCAATTAGTCCCGCAGCTCGCAACACTCAATCTCGATATATTCTAGTTGCTACGGACTATGTAACAAAGTGGGCTGAAGCTAAGGCTTCACAAAAAGCTGACGCGAGGACAACAGCTAAGTTTCTTTTTGAGAACATTATCACAAGATTTGGTTGCCCTTTTGAAATTGTTAGTGATAATGGTACCCATTTTATAAATGAGGTAATAAGAGAGGTTACCACGACCTTTATGATATCCCACCATAAGTCTACACCTTATTACCCGCAAGCTAATGGACAAGCCGAGATCACCAACAAGACTCTAATCTCTATTTTAACCAAGACGGTAGAAGCTCATCGCACTGATTGGGATTTGAAGTTGACATCTGCTCTATGGGCTTATCGTACTGCTTATAAAGTGGCTATTAATTGTACGCCATTCAAAATGGTATACGGCCAAGAAGCGCTTATGCCTTGGGAGTTTGTCATTCCTAGTCTTAGGGTAGCTCTGCAAGAAGGATGGAATGGTAACCCCTTAACCGAGCGTTTGTATATCTTAGAAAAACTAGATGAAGAGAGACAGTTGGCTGTGCAAAATGCTCTTGTGGAAAAGGATAGGAGAAAGAAGTGGTTTGATCGCCATGTGAAGGACAAGGACATCAAAGTTGGTGATAAAGTCCTTATGTATGGAGTACGTAAAGAGAAGAAAAAGTTGAAATATGCTGGTAAAGGACCATATAGAGTATGTGAAATTACCCCACAAGGTACCCTTCATGTGGAAACTCTTGATGGAGTTGAAACCATTGGATTCCTCAATGGGAGTAAATTCAAAAGATATTATGATCCTTTAAGCCAAGAAGAACTACGGGACATTCATCAAAAGAAGGCCGCCAAAGCACAAACCGAGTTAAACAAGATACAAGCTCAAGCTGAGGCTAAGGAGCGACAACAACGTATAAGACAAAAACGAGAGGCTAACCTTGGAGTCACAAATGCATTCCACGTGGAAATCGAAGAGGATTGGTTGGACTCTGACACACCTCTACGATACCCTATTGTGTTAAATAGTACCTATGGAAAAGTGCTATATAACGCCTTATTGGACACGGGTGCTAAATATAATCTGCTATCCTATGGGTGTGGTGTCAGTTAGGGAAGCCACCTCTATCTGAGAGTATTATCCAAGTCAAGGGTGTCAACAAGAAAAAAACTACGGTTTTTGGAATCTGGCACACTTCTGTCAGTTATGACAATGGAATTATAGCTCAAGACTTTTTGGTCATGCCTACTGGAACTATGGAGGGTAATATAAACCTAGGACGCACGTGGATGATAGCCACCAAATGCACTATTGATTGGGGGACTGGGGGTGTCACAACGCAAAAACCAACTCTTATCCCTACCACTCAAGCCATAGTCACTGAGATATTGCCTAAGGAAATAAAACCCAAGACATTGCATGTCCAGGAGGTTGAACCATACGTCCCCATAGCCCAACTCTCTAGATCTTCAACTGATGTAGTTGAAAGAAAGCTTGAGACACACAAGAACCATCCTAATATAACAAAGAAAGCATACAAGTGGGTCCCTAAATCTTCTTTAGTAACCATGGCTGATGCTAAAAAACAGAAGCCTCGTAAGAAACGTCCCACTCGCTCCAAGAAATGTAAGAAAACGTGGCACTGGATTCCTAAACGACTATTAAAAGCCCAAGGATACTATGATGGAAATGAGAAAATTTGGGTACCTAAACGTAAAATGTGTCCTTCCCTATCGACAACAAACCCATATGAGTCAAACAGTGTAACGCTAAAGCCAATGGCAGACCGTGGGAAGGGAAAGATCACAGAATGCTACACACCTAGTCCAGAGCTAGTTTGGGCTCCAAGGAAAACCCAATTTATTCCACCTAGCTCAGAAAGGGGGGAGTTCCATGAAGCTTCTAGCTCCTCATGTAATACATCCATAGAGGTAAAAGCTTCTACACAGCCTCCATCTATAGTAATGGACCTCAATGAATCTACAAAAGAATCCACACCTCCCAGTGTTCAAGAATCACTTGATAAACCACTTTAAGTTCGATCCTGGGAGAGTACCTTACCACCCTTTCAACTTGACGAGGAACCTAGGGTGATAGAAAACTACTGGAAAAAATCCTCACCTATTACCAACTGGAACAATTGGTTTCAAAGGGTGACAAGCTCATTTCAAACGGTATGATCTACCCAAGGAAGGGGGGAGTGTTTGTGGACATACATCATTCACTTGCTTCCCTCTCAACCTTTCTCCCTGACCTCTTAATCTCCGATCTTAGGGAATGTATATATAAAGCCTTATACTCACAAAAACAAGATAAAAAAGTAAAAGAGCAAGAGCCATCACACAAATCATAAAAACAAATTATGCACAAGAAGTTTGACCAAGCTAGGTATTAGAAATCTTCTCTTAATACCATGGGGAATGCCTTCCTAATACGCAATGGTTACTTAGGTTCTTAATCCGATTTAGGTAGCATTGTGTGAAATGTACTAGGGCTTTCTAGTGGGCTTAACCCTATTGACCTTTAGCTTAAGTATTATAAAGGGAGTTTACTAATGTGATGAGCCTGGGGAGGGTAACAGTGTTATATGACCCCCCAAAGTTACAAAATTAAAATGCTGAAAATGAACAAACAAAAAATCAAAGTGCCACAATGTAAAATTTTAAGCTGGAAGAGAAATCCCTGCTTAAATTGATACTTCACTCACATGTATCGCCTATGGTACTAGAGCCCTAGAGGTTCCCAATGTGGGCGCTTTTCCTTGAAAAGCAAAAAACCCAAGGCATACAAAATAAGAGCACACATCAAAGTTGAATCAATGTGAAAAGACTTTGGGGGTCAAAGAAAAGGTAATCAGTCAGGCCATGATTTCATGAGAAATTTCTTCTATCGTAGCTTAACTACAAGGTCTTCTAGGTATAGCCTCTAGTCAGCCCTCGAACATCAAATACTTGGCTCTCACGATTAAACAACTTAATTGACCAGAAAAAATTGAGAAGTTACCCATGGTATTAATAGTCGAGCTCTAGTGCCTTTTGACCGTTAAATTAGCGACCCCGGACTTGTTTAATTTTTTACCTTTACATCTGTTTATGCATTTGATTATATTGCAATTTAATGTTTCTTTGCTGACAAATTGTCTAAAATTCTGTTACCAATCAATTTGTCTGTCTAAAATTGCATATGATTTTTAATTGTATATGAGAATGCAATTATTGTGGCACTGTTGTTTGATTTTGCAGTGATTGAAGAAGGCTACGCACATCCATGTCGACTGCTCTCCCATCTCGACGAACGAGCTTCAACTGGATAGCTTCCGAGGACAGAATCTACATCAGGAAGGGGGGCATGTTAACCCTCACGGCACACGGACACCCTATGATCTATAAACGTTGTATTGTTTAGAGTCAGGTACCGAACTTATCGGACCAATAGGAAGAGGATAAGGGTGATCGCCGATGACAGGCGCACTCTAACTGGAATATTCAAGGAGTTAGTTGGCTAAGTATGGGCGCCCAAGTGTGAATGGGGTGAGCTCATATAAAAGCCACTAAACCTAATTTTTACTCATTCTCTCATTGTGCAATAGAAGCCGCTCTTGCTCCATCTCCACCTTCTCGTTCACCATCTCCTTGTGTGTGTGTGTGTATGTGTGAGAGAGAGAGTGTGAGATTGTGTGTGTGATCGAGCGTTGCGGCGGCACGACGGCAGTGAGGCGGTTGAGCGCGGCGTAGCGGTGTCTCCCTCTTCTTCGCGGCACGGGAATCCTTCATTCGCAACTACGCAGGAAGGTGAGTGACAAACCATTCTTCCTTGTGAGCTTGTCTGTTGTATGACTGTGTGTTAGGAGCCTTTGTGGCTCGCACACGGCACGTAGCAAGTCCCTAGCCGTGACAACCCACCTTGTGAAGAAGAGTATGTATGCTTTAATTCATATGTTATGTCTCGTAGATACAAACAGGACATGATTTACATGCCAGAAACTACTTGTAGTCGTCATAAGACCTCGCAACTGGGAGTGTCCATATGTGCACAAAGACATGGAATCCATGGCAGTAAGTTCAAAGTACTCTTGATAGATAAAAGAAGGTAAGCTGCTCACAAACCTCGTAGGATGTGCAATCAGCTCATACACCTCTTGTGTATGACTACGATTTGATAACTGATAAGCATACCATGACATGAAAACCGTTGCTTCCCATCCATCATATACATATAAGTAGGATAGGTGCAAGTAGGATAGTCTCGAGCACTAGGTGACTTTACCATGATCAACAACCATCACTGCACCGTAAGTCACTACAAGCACTTCAAAATAACATGCCATGCATTCTTGAATCTCCTTGAGAGAGCTTGTCATATCGACTCAAGCAACATAAAAATATGTTTGTAATCCTTGTAGGATAATGTAATCCATAGACGTGATGCTGTATTAAAGTTGTATACATAGACCCATAGCCTAGTGACTTGTAGACAAGCTATTGTTACATGTCTTACATGCTTCCCAACGTACTCACCGTCTAGGTCCTATCATCGTAAAATAGTGGCATGTACTCCAAGATCAAAGTACGTGCATAACATGTTGTACATGTCAGCAACTATACCATGAAATGTTATGTCGTACATACTATTGTTTATATATCTTTAAAAACATGATTTACTGAAACAAGAAGGCATACTTTGGCATTAGGTCATGCATAGCATACCTCAACAATATGCTTCAAGCCTTAACCACCATGTAGTTAACAATTAGGACTATGACAAATTCTTTGCATGTCCAGGTATTCAAGCCGTGCTTGACTGTGCTCATCAAACCAACCTTAGTTCTGTGCGAGCCGTGCGTGTGTGCTTCGAGTATGTATAGTGCACACATTGTCATTGCATGTCATATCTCAATGAAAAATGAAAATTTAACTACGTACCTTATGAATGCCTGATGTCTTCTTGGCATGCCGTTGGAAAAAATGGCCTATGGTCCATTTTTTGCATCTTGTAACCTTGCAATCTTCACATATGCAACATGTTGTTCTCGAGCTTGACGCCTTGCCAAATCTCGAGTGTTTGTTGCATGGTCCGTGCATGCGGCCCTAAGGACCGACTCTATCCTTGCATAGTTGATGGTGAATTAAAATGGTGATTGATCATCAGTGTTGACAAAGCCTTGCGTGGCGTGGAACTTTGTTTATCTTGCACAATTGCATAAGAATCAATCGCTGTAGATTTGTGAATTTTTTTGATTTTGCTGAGGTTGCAAAAATTTTGCAACACTACGCCTAGACAACCTCGTCGAACCATCCAAGAAGAGGATGGGGGGAGAGCCGGTCTATGGGCATCCTCCCTTGAAGTCAAGCCCAAAATGTTGCCGTGGGCGGTCCCTCTAAGAACATCAAATTAAAAAAAAACAAAAAACAAAAAACGTTGAGAAGCTCCCACGGCGGACTGCGTGCTCTACGCAGAGCAGAAACCCACCAAGGAGTCGCGAAAGGGTCCCCAGAGCCTGGAAAACTCAACAAGGTTTTAACCGCCTGATTTGGGTTTGGTCAACGGGTTGCCCCTTCCCTTTCTTAGCAGCCTTTCCCACACTGTTGTTTACTCCCTTCGGCTCTGCCCTTGGCTGGCTCTTCCATGCACGCCCTCATAGTGGAAACAAAGAGAGAGAGAGAGAGAGAGTGATCCACCATGGAGAGATCAAGAAAGAGAGAATGCCATGCCTCGAAGAGAGAGCACAACATGCCTTCTTCTTCTTCCTCCCTCTTCTCCCCTGAGCTCTGATACCAATGTAAGACCTAGGAGACTGAGATGTCAGATCCTCCTCCCTACCTCCCTATATATAGGCCTAGCTCCTAGCTCTTGCCCTAAGCGGATCCTCAGTCCACACTGGTCCAATCCAAGCCCTTGGCCTAGGTCCCTGACCCCCTAGGTTGGGCCTTGCCCCGTAGGACCCTTGTCCTAATACGAATGCACCCCCACCCCCTCCCTCCAAGCCAGAGAAGGTATCGGCCAACAAAGCTCAAACAGACAAGATTAAAACGTGGGGTCCCAAAATATTCGCCCTGCTAGCTGCATTGCCAAAGTGGGAAGAATCAGATGTGGCAGAATCCATCGAACCTAACTCAGAGGAAGAAGAAGATGCTGGCGCCAGATTGGAAAGACAAGCAAATCAGGCGGGTGGACCCAAGCCATAACAGGGCAACTACAAGCAATGACCCTAACAAAGAAAACGTAGCTCCTATCTAGAAGGTCAACGTTGAGGTAGGGCCAGGCCCAATGGAAGTGAAGAAGGACAATAAGAGGGGGCCCAACTTAGTGTCACAACCCTCTCCACGAGCCCAGACTAAGAACCGCAAGGATAAATGAATTCCTCGATGAAAGTAGTCTCTTGAAACATCAAGGGTCTTTTAGACCCTCTCAAAGCAAATAAAGTAAGAGCATGGCTCAAGAATTTTCATGTCGACATCATTGGGCTGCAAGAGATAAAAATTGCTAGAGATGAGCTCTCCCAAAGGTTGAATGTTATCTCTAAAGAGCACATTTGGTTCTGCTCTTCACATGAAAAAGGATCGAGGGGCACTGCTATTGGCATACCTCTATCATGGAAAGTGAATGCAGCCAAATCAAGCAAAGGAAGCTCTTGGGTAGGAGTGGCTATAGAGTCCCGTGTTCAATGCATGATCTTTTCTGTCTACGCAGGAGGTTCTGTCAGAGATAGAACCCAACTATGGCAACACCTTACAACACTAAATGAACCCACCATTCTCATTGGGGACTTCAATATGGTAGAAAACATAGAAGACCGTTTTCTTCACCGAGGTAATGTCATCAATAGAGCAGAGCGACATGAATGGAACCAGTTAAAGGATCACCTTGACCTATGGGATGTCGAATCTCCTGGAGATTTCACTTGGCAGAACTATCCAAGCGGCCTTAATGCTAGAAAAGCCAGGCTAGATAGATGCTACTTAAGCACTGCCTTGGCCATAAGCTTCAACAGAATCAAAGCCAAACATAGGATCATGTCTTGTACCTCGGATCACTATCCTCTAGTGATTACCCTGGATGACAAATGCAAGAAAATAATGAACCACTGGTTTCACACGGACTCCTCCCTGTTTCAATTGGAAGAAATACAGACCAGCATAAAGGCAATTTGGGTACAGGCTTTTTCAAAGGGTCTCACTCCATCCAAGGCATGGACAGTGGCTATAGCATATACTCATAAAAACCTAATAATGTCCAGAAAAAAAGTCACAAAAATAAGGACGAAGTGCAAGGATCAAATTTATAGTGAACTGGCTGAGATGGAGTGTAGCAAAAGGCTTAACACTGATACACAGGAAAATATTGCTACCCTAAGGCACCAACTTCGGGTTGAGGAGGACCTCACCCTCAAACATGCTGCAGTCTTCTTTAGGGACTGGTGGACAGGCAAAGTAGACAAACCCACCAAAGAAATGTTTCAAAACCTTAGAAAAAAGCATAGTAGAGAGGCTATCCCTTTTTTAGTGGGACCTAAGGGCAAGGCCAATAATGAATGTGAAAATCTGGATATTGTGAAGGAGCACTTCTCCCTGCTTTTTAGCCCTAAGGAACTTTTGAATGAGGAGGTAAACTCAGCCTAAGAACAAATCAAACATTGCAAGAACAGAGTGATCCCCTCGCACCTAGCAGTCCAGCTAGACTCAGGGATCACAGTGTGGGAAATTAAAAAAGCGATTGACTCCTTAAAGCCTAAGAAGACTCTTGGCCTTGATGGACTCCCGACACCATACCTTCAAGGAAATGATTGCTCCTATCCTTCTAAAAGTCTGGGAGGAATCAATCAAGCATGGAGCCCTACCAGTTCAGCTCAATACTAGAGTCATCAAACTTCTACATAAGAAGGGGCCCAAAGAGAACATTTCAAACTGGGGACCACTCACCATGCTACATTCAGCCTACAAAATCTTTGCCAAAGCCATAGATCTTAGGATAACCCCCGCCCTTGTTGAGTGGCTGTGCACAGAAAAAAAAGGCTTCATCAAAGGAAGGAGAATCATGGAGGCAGTCATTACATTATGGGACGGAATGGAACACGCAGAAGACACATGTTAGGACTTCATCTTTGTCAAAGTCGACTTAGACAAAGCCTATGATAGACTGGAATGGACATTCATACTTGACTGTCTAGCCATGATGGGCTTCGGACAAGGTATAATCAGGTTCATTATGCCTCTTCTAGGGAATGCACAGGCAAGAGTAGCAATCAACAATGGCATCTCGGAGCCATTCCCTCTCAATCGCTTGATTAGGCAAGGATGCCCCCTTGCCCCCCCTACTCTTTGCCACTACTGCAGACTCCCTCAACTGGTTGGTTAAAGCCAGAATGTAGGAAGGGGTTCTCAAAGGTATACTGTTACCAGATGGCAGATAGCAATGCCTTTCTCAATTCACTGATGACACCAATGGCCTTCTCAATAATGATGAACAGAAACTTCAAAACTTCTCGAGATGTCTGAAGACATTCTGCACAGCTTCGGGATCTTGGATCAACCATGCTAAGACTGGAATCAGGGCCTCCCTCTCTCCACTCCCTACATGGATTACAGAGCAAGGCTGCACAATCCTACAAGACGGGGTCATCTTCAGACTATTAGGTATTCCTTTTGGGTTTAGGATCGGCATGGCCCAAAGGTGGCAATGGGTACTGGAACGCTTCTCCTCCAAATTAAATCAATGGAATGGTTTCCAAGCCAATATTGCAGGAAGAGCACTAGTCATTAAGCATTTTATCTCATGCTACGTGTTATTTTTTCTCTCCTGTTGGAGACCCCCGGACTCTCACCTAAAGGAATTAACCAGAGCATGTAGAAACTTCCTTTGGTCACGGGACCCAATGAGAAAAGGCCTAGAAAAGGTCAGTTGGGAAGTTTTTTACCTCAGATTTCTTTGCAGTCTTGAGGAATCAGAGGTAGAGATCATTCAAGAAGAAATTAAAGATGAGAAGATTTTATTGTCAAAGAGTGCAAAAGATGGCGATGTAATTGATATGTATGATCGAATCAAGCAATTCAAACAAGACAAACTCATTCAAAACGCACTTCTTGAAGGCTTCAATGCTTTAAATGAGTCATCCCCGTATAAAGATTAGAAGGAAATAGTCAGCATGTATAAAATCAATGATGCATTTTATAAAATTATTATAATGCTATGTGAGCAATGGCTCAAAAATAGATTGAAGCGTGGAACAAAGAAAATGTATTTCCTGGATGAAGCTATAAAATACATGCAATGGTGAATTCAGCTTCACAAGGAGAAAATTGAGTCTCTTGATTTGTCATGGTCCATCTATGTGGTGAACCTACAGATGGAAGGGAATCTCTATTTGAAGCACCACTTCAACAACAAAATTCCTATTGGCTTATGCAGTTTAGACTTGACAAAACACAATGGGGACAACTTGCACTGGAGTGAGGAGATAATTAGCAATGCTTTGGATGGGAGGTTGTCTATTTCTCGAGGCTGAATTGATCCTGGATTTGTGGTTCTTGCATTTATAGATTTCTCTACACTCACAAATTTGCAATGTGCATTCTAGAGTATGGGAGATAATGTGAGCTACCATTGTTGTGGTGCCTTGCATCACTTTCCATTAGCACCATGCAAAGGTGAAATTCAATTCCTTGTGGTTGTTTCCTTCATGGGACAAGGTAATGCATTTTAAGACCTAAGAAGGAGATCAAAACAACATCCCCTGCCAATTGATTGTTCTTTGCTTCATGTAGAAAATGAAGGCATGTCAGATTTGCAATGTTTGGAAGCCAAAAAGAGAGTTTTTGTCAAGCACTACATTCATGCATACTGTTTTGAAGATGGAAAGCTTGTAGATCTCTTTAGTGATGGCTCTATGGTTGTACAAGAAGGATTACAACAAAAAAAAGATGTCATCTGCTTAGTTGAGAGTGTGCAAGAGCAAGGAACCTTAGCAACCAGGCTTCTTGAATTTGCTAAGGCCCATGCCGATATAGAAAAGTGGTCTAGCCTTCAAGATCAACAACCTACTTTGCAATTAGCTGATGATGTTCCCATCAGAGAAGAGATTCTCTGCAAGAAGAAGAAGGAGAAGAATACCAACCTCCTTTGTCAATGGAGGCCTACTTGGAAATGGGAGGACGTATGTTTTGAACTTCCTGTATATGTTAACATCTATTCTTGTTGATTTGATACTCTTAATTTTAGGTTTTGTTTTATGTTTTACTTTTTGAGTCCATCTTTTTCGTCTTCAAGAATTAAAGGTTTAAATGTAGAGAACAACCTTATAGTTTTTGAGTGATGAACCCTTAGATTTAAAAAAAAAACACTAGCCTATACTTAAGAGCTTGAATTGATGAGTTTTAGACCTCGTACTATCCCCTTTATTTTATACTTTCAAGGCTAGCATGGGTAGGTAAACCATACATAGATCCCAATCTCAAGAAGTGTGTTAGAACTTCAAACAACCCAATATAGCTTGGACAAGTGGTGGACCTTCCATGGAGGCTAATTCAAACAAGTGTGGTGGTGAACCTTCTGTGGAGTCTACTTGTGGTAGACTTAAAACAATAGCCATTTCCTTGCACTGGCTTGGACAAGTGGTAGACCTTGCTTCTATTAAGGTCTCTATTGAGAGAAGAATTGAATATAGAAGAAGAGAGAGATTAACTAGGCATACATTTGTAAATTTGTAGAAAAGGGAAACGTACTGGATCACAAAAATACCTCTCATTGTATGAGTGTCCAAAAAGTCCAAAATTAACACCTTGGATTAAAGGCTTATCTTTAGACATTAAATCAAGAGGTTATGGCTATGCATGTATTGAGACTATTTGTCAACTTAAATGAGGAGACACATAGTTTGTTGACTATGACTTTATTTCATATTTTCAAGTATTTATATGGTTATAAGTCTTAATTACATGTGTTAATATGACATTTAATGGATAAAATCTCAATCAAGTAAATCATGGTTGTTGTTAACTTTATGTGGCCTTCAGTATTTACTTAAGTACTAATTTTTATTAAAGTGTAGGGTGTACAAAATATTGTAGTATAGACTAGTGTTTCCTTGTGTACCAATAGTTGCAAGGATTATGATATTGATTTTACCTTGAATAAACTCATAAGTTTGACTTCCCCACATGTTTCAAATTGGTGATTAACTTCTAGTGATTTTTGTGCAACGAATGTTATTTGTGTTTTTTAGATTCGTGAATTGGGATAGATAAGGCCCCTGTGGTTGAGTCCTAATTGTTGAACCCCTTGATTCTATTATTTTTTACATGCCCAAGGTGGATGATACATCTATACCAAAGTCTGGTGATGTACACCTTGAGCAAGCTTGCAACTGTGAGAATAAAGAAATGCCTACTCCAACAATACAACCTACTTCAAAAGAGACTAAAACGTCTGCTCAAGAGCCATTTCCATTTGTTGCTACTTCATCCAGTGCAGACGTTGAGAAATCCATACTCACAATTATTTTGGACTTTAATGGTCCGCTATTGAAATGTTCCCCTCAGCCGTCCTCACACCACCAGTCAGTGCAACTAGATCCAAAAAGATATATTATACTTAGGCTAGGTTGCATCCAATTCTTGAATACTATATTACAAAGGTTTAATGTTGCAATTTGGTCGACGGCTACTAGGAACAAGGTGCTTCAAATTCTTAAAGCACTAGAGAGCTTAGAAAAACGTATATTGCCTTTCTTTGCAGTTTGGAATCAAGAAGTTAGCTACACTTATCAAAGCAATAAGTTATTTAGACCTGATAATCCAACCATTGAGGCAATGTTCAAGCCTCTAGCTAAAATTCCCATGGGGTATGAACGTGACCCACGAAGAAAAGTGCTTATTGATGACTCTCCTTACAAGGGATGCATTTCCCCTGCAAACAATTGTATTTTTCCATCCCAATTTGATGGTGAAAAACTGGGTGACAATATGCTTTGGAGGAGTTGCTTCCCTACTTGTTTGAGCTGGATGAGACAAGGGATGTGCAGAATTTCATTGCCTCTAATCGTTACGGACAGCCAGCATTGACAAATGAGAGTGAATATAAAGAAATCAAAGATAATTGGAAGCAAAAAAACGATGCTTCGTCAGCCAAGGTGTTCTTTACCAGAAGGATAACTCCTGCAAAATATGATAAAGGTGAATCTATCCTTGAAGGCAAACACAATCAAGCAAGTGACAAAACCGACAACAATGACATCAAACGAGCCGAAGTACAAGAGATATTGGAAAAGGAAGGTACAATTGTTCAAAGCATGAAGGCACCACAGTTGGTCAATCTAGCTAGGCAATTGGGATGTACTACAAAGGGACAATTGAAGGCAACCACTGCAAAGGCTTATATAAACAAGGTCAAAGCTGAGAACAATCTTCTAAGGCTAAATAAAACACACGCCTATGGTACCTTTTATGACTTGAACCTTGTTTCACATACTTGAATATAGATGTGCATGGTATCAATTTTTCCTTTTTGTTTCTTCTTGCAGTTCTCAAAAAAAATATCTCTAGATATTCCATGGAGCAAGCTTGGACAGGTGGTGGATCTTTTGGTAAAGCCCCTCATGGGAAACATATCACAAGTCCTCATGTATTGAGAAGGAAAAAATTTAACAAAGAGCCTAAGAGGTTGGATAGGTGGTGGACCTTGCACCTTTTCTCCCATTCCCAATCGAGTCTAGCTATCCACCACTATATTGTATAAAGTGTAGCTTGGACAAGCGGTAGACCTTGGAACAAGAGACCCTTCATCATCAAGCCTAGTTTGGACCTATGGTAGATCTTACTTTTTTCCCATTCATAGTGGAGCCTAGCCTAGCTAGGTTGTAGACCTTAATTTTCTCCATGCTTCAAAGAAGCATAGCTTGGAGAAATGGTGAAGCTTTGTAAGGTTTTCAATTGGGATTTGTTTATAGCAATGAGGAAGTTGAAGATGGACTTTGGCATCTAATAATACCATAGTGTAGAGAATGTAGAAACTGTTTGTATTCTTTGAAACATAATAAATTTCTTGTTTTTCAATTGTAGAGTCATCACTACAAGAAAGTGGGTGGACTATCTGCAGGCATGATTTGAAGGATGGTTTTGAAGCACCCAACGAACCTCATCCAAGGCCTTGTCATATATATCAATCACCTCCTTGTCACATGCCACTTGCTGTCAAGAATATTAAAAGAGTGCTTATTTTGGACCTTGAAGGACTGCTTTTGAAGACAGTTGAAACAAAACATGGAGATTCTATGCCATCTTGGGCTCAACACATGCGCCTTGTGGAGGACAAAGATGAAGTTTATCATGCGGTGCACCTAGAAGCAGAAATGTTTTTGGATTTCTATGGTGAATACTTTGAGATGTGGATATGGAGTTGCTATAACCTAACAAGAGTGCACCACATCACACAAAAATGTTTCCCAAAGCATTATAGCAAGTTCAAGATCTTTATGCGTAACAAGTGTTGCCAAAATCCAAACATCATGTTAGGATTTAGAATGGTTTATCATAAAAAATTGAGTGATATTTGGAAGATGTTTGATGACTTGGATGCAAAGAATAGCTTGATTTTTTATGATAGTCCGTATAGGATGATGTGGAATATGCTAAGAACATATCTTATATTTCCAAAGATATGGAGGAAAACACCTGAGAAGCTTCAAAAGTTCTTGCAGGAAATGATTATTCCATGGTTCCTTGGATGGTTGTATGCAAGAGACAAGAGAGATTATACCCGTAACACAATTGTAAATCAGTATAGTGATCTTGAGACGAATCATGTCCTTCATGTGTACATGTCAAGGCAATAAGATCAAAGAAGGTTGACAATGTTTCCTTTTATGGCCTGATGATGTCCTTTTAGTGTGATGTGTATTTGTATTACTAATAATTCAAAGGTTATTCTAAAACAAAGATGTGTCAATTTGATGAACACTTGCATGGAGTGCACCCTACTCTAAGGGACCTTGCATGTATTCTATAGGGTATCCTATTATAAAGAAAATTATTTGTACATGGAGTGCACCCTTCTCTAAGGGGACTTCCATATATCACTCCATTGTATCATATTATAAGGAGAATCCTATGTGAAGGATTGTGCTCTGTTCTAAGGGACTTGTAATGGAGTGCACTCTACTCTAAGAGGACTTCCATGCATTACTAGAGTGTATCCAATTACAAGGAGAATCCAATGTAATGATAAAGCATCCTGCTTTAGAATAAAAATGTGTTGATGAACTCTACCCTAGTCTAAGGGGACGTCACTATATTACTAGAGTGTATCCAAGTCTAAGAAGACTTCAATGTAGTTCTAGATTGCACCATGTTTTTGGGGACTGATTTACTAGATTATGGTTGTGTTTCGTCATGATATCTTTAGAAAAATTTATTTTTGTTCTTTAGCAATTCTATATCATTCCATCTCAAGCTTGGCTTCTTTTTGTAACTAGGAGAAATTTATGTTTGATATCAAAATAAACCTTACAAGTATGGAAATGGAGAATTCATGGATGTGCAAGAAATATCTTGGTCTTGGTACGCACGTTTACCTAAAACATTTATGTTTGTGTCCTTCATGTAAAAGGGGTTTAGAACCTACAAGTCTTTGAAAGGAAAAATATAAAGTCTAATTTTTTGCATTGGGAGAAAAGAAATCATGGACTATGAATTGTGTGAGAGACGTTATTGGTGGATAAAAATGTTTGAATCAAGAATGGTTATTTTATATCCTCCATGTAAGAGAGTTTTGGAAACTAAAACATGTTGAGAGGAAAAGCATGGAGTCTATGTGCATGTATTGAGATATCAATGTATGCATGCATATCTTTATTAGGGTCTACGCATAATTGGATGCTTCTAGACATTAACTTCCCCAATTTGGTATAAAATAACATATTTAATGTTTTCTTGTGGGTAGTATTTATTTCATTATATATGTCTTTAGCCTAATTTATTGAACTTCAAATTAAACCTTCTATGTTGCAATGGAGAAGTACATATAGAAATTTTAATGTAAACACATAAGAAGTGGACTTTGCATTCCTCCACAGCCTATCTTAGACAAATGCACCTTGAAACTAGCCCTCCTATGTTGCCATTGACATATGCTACACATTTTATAAATGGCTTGTACCTTAAGTGAAGAATTTCTAGATTAGATATGTGTGTTGCTTTGATGTGATGCACAAGTGGGTTTATTTATCAATGGGTGCTAGCTTGGACAAGTGGTGGACCTTGAACATAAAATTTAGGTACTCCATTTGACCTTAGCTTGAAAAAGTTGTGGGACTTCAAACCAATGTCTCTATGTTAAGATAAGTTGTAGTTTGGACAATAGAGTATAAACAATGAAAATGGAACCAATCTACTAGTCTCTTGATGATGCAACCACCCAAAACAATAATTTTTACTAGCCAATGTTTGTTTCAAATTTTTAATCTAGTACAAAACGTCAACACCTTGTACATGATATATTAAAAGTTGTCCATCTGGGAATTGGGATTTTCCCACTTTACCTAATAGTCTTTTGATTCAAAATATGCTGAGTACTGATTTGACACAAGGACAAAGAAGGGATTACTTACCAATGTTGGGTAGGTTTCCAAATCTTTTTATTACCTCATATCAAGAAATAAGGGGTTTTGTTGGGGATACTGTGAAGATCGAGCTAGTTGAAGGAGCAAAGCCAATACGACAAAAATTAAGAAGGATGGGTAATGAATAGATGAATGCTTTAGAGGAAGTTGTGGATAAGCTTTTGGATGCAGGGTTCATTGTGCCAGTGGATAATGTTGAATGGGTGAGCCCTGTAGTAGTAACCCCAAAGAAAGATGGGCCTTGTAGAGTTTATGTTGATTACAAAACACTAAATGCGGTGGTCAAGAAAGATCCTTACCCTTTGCGTTTTATTGATCAATTGCTAGATGTAGTGGCTGGTTTTGAGAGATACAGTGTTTGTGATGGGTATTCAGGATAGTTTCAGCTTATCCTTGCTCCTCAAGATAGGAAAAAGACTACTTTTATCACACCATGGGGTTGCTTCTGCTTTTGTTGCATTCCTTTTGGGTTGACAAATGGGCCAGGAGACTTTGAAAGAAAACTAGACTCGATCCTTACCTTGTTCCTTAGGAAGTTTGTCAAAGGATTCACAGATGATTTTGTGTATATAGTTCAAGGAAAGAGCATGTTCAAAAGCTTGAAATGACTTTTTCTAGGTATGATGAATACGGGGGTCAACTCAATCCTAAAAAATGTCATTCGGCACAGCCACAAGTGAAGCTTCTACACTACAAGAGGTTGTGTGCTCTTGTGACGTTGTTAGCGACGGAAATACACTGGGTTTTTATAACCCCCAGTGTTGCTAAAACCGTCGCTAATAGCGTCGCTACGAGAGCGTCGCTATATGCGACGCTATAGGCGTCGCTATAAGCGTCGCTAGATAGAGACGCGTATAGCGACGTTCATAGCGATGGTTATAGCGACGGTTACACAGAAGTCTATAGCGACGCTTATAGCGACGCTCCAGAACCATAAATAGAGACGGTTAAAGCGACGCCCGAGAGAATTTTTTTTTGGTGATAGGGCATTGAATGCCCTGCCACCCATCAACCATATTGTACTTGATTCACTTTTAAAAAAAAGTGCAAGGGTAGATAATAGACCCAAAATAGTCACCCACAAGACGCATTGTTTGCAAAATTGACAATCGTAAAATTGACAATTGTACACATCATAGGCAAAATGAATTGATTGGCAAATGTAATAATGACAATTGTACAACATCATAGGCATAAAGAATTGATTGGCAAAATGAACTGCGGTGACAAATGTAATAATATACATGGTTCAAAAAGACGTATAAAATCCGTCTCATGATACATAAGCTATGAGAAACCCTAAACTAATGGTATCTAGCTATGGCTAAACTGACGTCGTTTAGTCAGACGTCTCATCGCGTCCAAGCGACGTATCTGTCGGATTCTGCAAAAAAAGACAATAAGACAGCTTTCAGTAAGTATAAACATATAACGACATTTATAAACCAATACAAAAAATAGAAAAGAGTAAACCCTAATAATAACCATGCCGCCGCGAGAACTGAGAATGTCCATCAGGGCGTTTAAGCCCTTCCTGCCTGTGTACTCGCGCTCGTACGGTGTGGGATCACGTCCTGTCATCGACCACTATCAAAACATACAAAGATTTCATTATGTTAGAATTAAAAAACTCATAAACCCTAAACTATCGAACATAAAGAGCAATGCGAAAACACTTACAAAATCGGCCTCAAATGATGCCCATCCACCGCTCCCCAAGTGGTGCGAGCTCCCTGCCTCTACTCGCGCTCTGGCTGTTTCCTTTTGTTGCTTCCACTTGTCGGGATTCTCGCGCGCTGCTTTCTTCGCATTCTTCCAATCTTCTTTGGCCAGCCCATCTGGCCTGTTCCACCCATGCTTGATTGCTTTTTGCACTTCGGAACGCTTGTGTTTGTAGTATTCACACATTCGAATCTTCATCAGGTCTTCATTGAAGCGCTGATCCCGTGTTGGAACAGGAAACTCATCATGAAGTATGCTGATGACTCTGTTTTTTAAATCACTTGGTACTTCACTCCATTTGTTTAGTATGTAGTGTCTAAACAGCTGAGAGCAAAGACCACGCATGAGCGAGATCACCTTCTTGCCGTCATCATCCATGATGATGCCGCCGCTGAAGTCGACGGAGTAAGGCAAGCCCTCTGGCCGGTGACGCGTGAACCTCGGTGTCCCGATAGGGGTGTCTAGCGGCGTGTCGATGGGGGTACGGACGTCAGGTGTCTCCACCGGAATCTGGGCCCTGAAGCGAGGAGTGTCGAGTGGGGTGGCTCCTGGCGGAGTAGGTAGAGGTGTGTAGCTGCTAGGAACAGTCAGCCACGCAAAACCTGGCGTAGATGGTGATGCTGTGGCTGGTGTGGGGGTGGGCAAAGAAGGGGAGGGTAAAGAGCCTCATCGAACACGAGGCGGTGTAGAGGCATCGGCGGCGGAATCCCCACAACAACCGCCACCGCCACCACTAGAGCGTCGGTGTCTAGACGAGTGTGAATCTCGTCTCGTCGACGTCGAAGCTTTGGAGCGCGCCGAATGCTCCGAAAGAGAGGGAGATGCGGATGGAGTAGGAACGCGCGATGATGCGCCAGAGCGATGACGCTCCACGTACCACTGTCTCTACTGCGGTGACAAAGAAGAAAGAAACTCCTCATCATCCATACCTGCATTAAACATACGAATATTTAAACTTAATATTGAATGAATAGAGTAGACAATGACGCAAAGACCATTAAATACAATGACGTAATGACGCATATAAATACAATGACGCAATGAATTGAGTGATAGAAGAGGCAAGTCGAAAACTCAGAATTTTCAATCAAAAGATGTGAGCGCGAGTAGAAAAGAGCGTTATACACCATGGAAGGTACTTAGAGAGCCAGAGCTTTTACAACACGGAGCAAAAGTATTCAAATACAATATTTGTGGCTTTAAGAGATCTCTCTCTCATCCTCGCATAACTCAACATAACTTCCTATATCTATATAGAGCTCTCCGTTTAAACACATATCCTCTGTTTCATTTTGTAGCTCCTCTGCAGGCACCCCATATAGAGTAGTAGCATCTTGATGCTCGTCTGGCACCACCGCAGCGGCTTCTGATTGAGCATCTTCTCTGATCTCCTCCATTGATGCCTTTGTGATTGGCATATGGTAGCCTTCATACGTCCTTGCACTACGAGGGGCTACCTCTATGACGTACCACCAGTTTGATGTAGACTTTGTAGGATGAAATATTACCTGCCAGAGCCACATAACTTACATGAGAGCTTTCAAGCACATAACTTGTAAAAGGGGATGTTAACTATTTACATACTTACTTGTTCACAATGCTCGGGTAGTACGAAAGTGTCTCTTAGGTCATTCCATTTCTTAGTATAATCCACCTCAAGAAAACTAGACTCTCCTCTACGCACAGTAGCGCTTCGGAACGCTACTTTGGAACGCTTCGGAACGCTTGTGTTTGCAGTATTCGCGCTTTTTGCACTTCGGAACGCTTGTGTTTGCAGTATTCGTGCTTTTCAATTGGTTGTGCAACCATCTTAAGCTCATGAATGTTGGTAGGCTCTCCAGAACCATCGGATAGTGCATCGGTGGTCTTCTTCCCCGTCTCCACTTGATTCGTGCCCTTTGTCGCTCTTGCTTTGCATCCTCATATTGTGAAATCCACTTTTGCATCACTGGATTGTGAAGCATGCAAAATCGGTTGATTTTAGCCTCTAGATCTTCCGTCATCTTCTTCTCAACACCGAGATTGCACATGAAATTCCCAGATATGCGCTCATCATCTATGGTTCGCCATAGCATGTCCCGAGCTTTATCAAATCCGTCTAGCCACTCTCCAATGTACACTAGGGACTCTGATACCAAACAACCTTCTACCATGCTACTCTCCGGACGTGCCTTTTGACGCACATATCCCTTAAGCGTTTTCATGAAACGTTCTAAGAAGAACATCCATATGCAATGAACTGTGCCAGCTATTTCCACCTCATCAACTATGTGAACAAGAAGATGCACCTGAATGGTTAGCATGGTAGTAGGAAAATGTTTCTCAAACATGCACACAAGCTCCGCAACATTTAGTTTGGCAAATGGTATGGAGTCTACGTTGATCTCCTTTTGTGAGATCCATTGCACCAGCTTTGCAAGTTTGTAGATTGTGTTACGGATGTCGAGAGACAAACATCCCTCAATGGCAACCGGTAAAATAAACTGTAAAGTATGTGCAGCAATGATATTAAAGTCCACATTTTATGCAATGATATTAAAGTCCACTATGAACGTACCTGACACATTTTATGCCAATCGTGTGACTTCAAACCGGTAAGCTTTCCTTCTTTAGTAAAACACGTTTGGAGCGGTGCATTACGCCAGTGGGGGTCCGCAAAGATCGAATGGTCTCTTTTACTTTGCGTTCTTGGGCTCCTGTGAAAATCCATGGTGCTTTAGGGAGTTTTATCGATCCATCAGACGCTGTTTGCGGCCAATATTGCTCCATACAATCCACATTTCTAAGGTCAACTCTGGCTCCCAAAGTATCTTTCTTGCCGGTCAGATGGTCCCATAGTAGATTACCCACATTCTTGAATATGTGCATTGCATTGAGTATGGTAACTCGTACCATAGAGATAGTCTCTTCATCCCTGGAGGCAATCCGTCATCGCACATCTCCTTCTGCTCTAACCATGCTTGTGTAGACATCCTTGGTGGCTCTCTTCCCAAAAAGCCTTCGCGTAACACATGATTCTCTGGAAGATACGCTTGATGACCTTCGTAGATTTTCTTCTTTAGTGAGGGCGCCCTACGACGTGCATTCAGTCTAGGTCCACATGTGACACATGCTCTGTATCCGCTTGTTTGAAGCCGTGCATGTATACACATGATAATAGATCAACTATGGGAAAAAACAAGATTTACAGTGTCTGAGTGAGGAGTGTCAATAGATCACCTGAGCATTCTGTTAGCCCGGGATAGTCATGCATGGTCCACATTGGAATGCCTCTGATCAAAGCATTCCGTCGTCCTGTGTGTCGGCTCATATCCACCACCTCTATGCCAATCCACAATTGTTGTAGCTCTTCCAATAGCGGACGAAGATACACATCCATATTCTCCACTTTATATGGCCCTGGCGATGACAACGGGCCATACACTGTAAGATGTTGATCTTTGACCAAATGATTTACGCCATCCATAGCCAAGCCTAAGCGCAAATTTCGAGCTTCCCTGGCAAAATCCGACCATGTTCCATCTATATGTTTCCAGGCTGCGCAATCTGCAGGAATTCGTAGCACACCATCCAAAGATTTATTCTCCTCATGCCATGATGCTAGGGCGGCCATGGACTTACATTCGAAGAAATGCTTGATGCGAGGAAGCAGAGGAAAATGTCGCAAAACCTTTTGTGGAATTTTTGTCCCGTGGAGATCTACTCGATATCTTTCGGAATCACATTTCGGACACTTCTCCATGTCTATGTATTCCCATCTGAAAAGAATGCAGTCATTAGGACAAGCGTGGATAGAATTGTAATCCATCCCCAAGTTTCGCAAAATCTTTCTTGCTTCATCTCGGGAATCTGGCATCACATTGTCAGCTGGTAGTATGTGCTCTTTAAGCAATCTACACAACATAAAAATACAATACAGTCGTGTGAAAATCTATCAGATCATTATACATTTAGAGTTTTATTAAAGTAAACTAGTTGTATAGATCACCTGAAAAGCGCTGTGACGCTAGTGTCACTCCATCCAAACTTGCCTGCATGTAGAGAAGAACCAGGAGTGCTTTCAATCTAGACATACGTGCTCCATTATAGAATGGCGTATCGGCTTCACTTTTCATATCATCATAGATAAGCCTTTCTGAATCCATGATCGTCTCGATCATTTCATAAATCTCGGGCTCAAACATTGCCTCGTTGGGAATGTGCTCTGCATGATCATCCCCCGAGCTGTCAGAGGCTACATCTTGTGGCCTCACATATGTTGCTTGACCAAAGCGCCTGCGAACACGTCTATTGGGTTGCAAGATTCTTGCTTGTTGGCCAGCGTCAGAGTCTGACGAGTTATAATTGGCAACAACTCGATCTATAATAGATGGATCAAACTCGCCAAATTCGCGAACGTGCTGCAAAGAAACACGTCTTGTCCGTCGCACAGCATGCTTGCATTGATTACAAGGACATAAGACCCTCGTTGAGAGATAGGTGTTTCGGTTGGACGGTCCCACATCCTCGTCACTACTCATAATGAGGATAAAAATCTTATAACCTGGACAAAAAATTTAATATTCTATTGGCATTCTTCGTCTTATCTCTCTCTCTCTCTCTCTTTCTCTCTACCTCACATTCTCTAGTCATGTCCAATCCCCGCACACCTCGTTCTAGAGGTGCATGGAGATCAGAACCACCGGGTTATAATCTCGTCTTTATTGGTCAATACCTATACTTGTGACAAGAAATCTACAGACCCACGTCTACATGATACTGCATGTAGTGGACAAAACCCCTTTGCCTCTTCTCTAGCTGTAGCACTTCACAGCATCTTAACATCTTTTCACAGTAGATCTTTTCACTGTTCGTCTAACTCTAAACCCTAAACCGTAAGTAATTCTTGCGTGGACTTGATCTAACGTAAATAAGCATAAATCTAAATAAACGTAAATCTAACTAAAAATAAACCTAAATCTAATTTAACGTAAGTCTACATCTAACCTAATCTTTAACGTCTTTTGGGATAGTTTCTTACGACGTTAAAACTCTCTTCTTCTTGTGTGTGTGTGTGTGTGTGTGTGTGTGTGTGGGTAAACCTAAATAAACCTAAGTCTAATCTAATATAACATAAATCTAAATCTAACGTAAATTATGTTATATTAAAAACAAAGAACTAAACTAACAGGGATTATAAGAACCTTAAAACTTATTTTTCACATAACTCGGCAAGAGTTGGCATTCTCATCACTAAAGATGTGAGAGTTAACTTCCGGCGGTGACGCTGCCTCATCTCCATCCACATATGACGACAGCAATTGGCCCTTTGGACCGTTCTTGCTCTTGTTACTAACTTTGAAGTTGCTGTTGAATGACTAGAGGTTGTCTAGATGGTCATTGTCGGGGATGTAGTGACTCTTGCCGCCCTGAAGATCCACCTTCTTCCCTATCTTCTGAAGACATTTCACCAGTACTTTTGGATCGACGTAGCCCACCATGAGTGAAGGCAACAATACCCTATATTCCATTGAGGGCTTTCTTCACCCGCTTCATGCAGGCATCGCAGTCTATGGAGACCTAAATCTAATCTAATATAACGTAAATCTAAATCTAGCGTAAATAAACGTAAATCTAACTAAAAATAAACCTAAATCTAATCTAATTTAACTTAAATAAACCTAAATCTAATTTAACGTAAGTCTACATCTAACCTAATCTTTAACGTCTTTTAGGATAGTTTCCTACGACGTTATAACTCTCTTCTTCTTGTGTGTGTGCGCGTGTGTGGATGTGTGTGCCAATAAAAAGAGATAAATGGTATAACCTTTCTATCACCCATGCCAAGTATGATAGATTGGTTATGCCATTTCCCTCTTGAATAATAGGTCTTGAGTTCAACTCCTCGTCGGCTAGATCTTTAGGTCTTTTAATTTTAATTAGTTTCCTACGACGTTAAATTAGTTTCTCTCTCTTTCTCTCTCAATGCGTTTTTTTGTTTATGCATGTTTTCTCTCTCTTTTCCTCTCTCAATGTGTGCGTTTTTTGTTCATGCATGTTCTCTCTCTCTTTTCCTCTCTCAATGTGTGTGTTTTTTGTTTATGCATGCTCTCTCTCTCTTTTCCTCTCTCAATGTGTGTGTGCATTCTTTGTTTATGTATGTGTGTGTGCGTTTTTGTTTATATTTGTACTCTCTCTCTCTCTCTCTCTCTCTCTCTCTCTCTCTCTCTCTCTCTCTCTCTCTCAAAAAAAAACTATGTGTGTGTGTGTGTGTGTGTGTGTGTGTGTGAGAGAGAGAGAGAGAGAGAGAGGGAGAGAGAAAGAGGGGAAGGGAACATGAGAGTGAGGAGAGGGAAGGAGCATACCTGGCTCTCCTTCCTCTCCTCGTGTGTGTGTGTGTGTGTGTGTGTGTGTGTGTGTGTGTGTGTGAAGAAAGAGAGAGAGAGAGAGAGAGAGAGAGAGAGCGTTACCTGCTCTTGCTTGAGGGCGCCAAAAAACTCAGATCTGAGATCTGAGTTTTTGGGCGCTCTCTGTTATTTTTTTAGCCCAGCCGGCGTCGCTATGAGCGACGCAAATTTACAAGTAAATTTGCGACGATCATAGCGACGCTCATAGCGACGTCGGGAAATTTTTTTTTGAGCGTCGCTAATATGAATAGCCTCTTGTAGTGCTAGGACATGAAATTTTAAAAAATGGGATTTAAGAAGATCCAGAGAAAGTGGAGGATTTGTTGTTACTGTCACCTCCAAAAGATACCAAACAGTTCGCCACTTTCATAAAGAAAGTTAAATATATGTCTCGCTTCATACCCTTGGCATCACAGCTATTGTATCCATTGTAACAAACAATTAAGAATGATCCCTTGGAATGGTCTTGTGATTGTGATGATTTTTTTGACAAAGTTAAAGAGGTTTTGAGTATGTCACCTATTATGCAAGCTCCTGACTGGGAAAGGAGTTTTATGTTAACTCATCAATGGGAGATGATGCTATCGGAGCTATGTTATTACAAAGGGGGAAGTAATCTCAGTATATGAAGCCTGCTCATTATGCTAGCAGAGTAAAGACTCCTCATGAAAGATATTTTTTAGAAATTGAATTGGTGATGAAGAGTATGGTTTATGAATGCAGATGATTCAGACACTACTTGCTACAAAAGTCATTCAACTTTCTTACCAGTTATTCATTGCTTCCCTAGTTGTTTAATAATTCAGATATATAAAGAACGGTGATGAGATGGGTTATTGAGCTCCATGAATTTTAGTTTACCTTTTTGGTGGAGGAAAGTACTCGGGCTACCCTGGCAGATCTTCTCACTTATAAGGATACTCCGGTTTTGGTTAAAGAAGAGGTGGTGCAAAAGAAGGAAGTCGGGACTCTTGGCATCCGTAATGCTTCACTGTTATAATTTGATGAAGAAGTCATGATGCTGCTTCAGGAGGCATTGTTATTTATGATGCACAAGGGAAGCCTATGAAGAAGCAAGGGCTCAAAATTGATGAAAAAAGTAACAATGAAGCAGAAGATGGTTTTCATATTTGCTTACAATTGGGAATTAGACTCTTGCAAATTAAAGGAGATGCTTTGTTGGTTGTGAAGCAAGTGTTGGGAGTATCAAAGAATAAGAACCCTAAACTGGAAAATGTATGCTTCAAAGTGAAAGTGTTGCTCAAAAAGCTTGAAGCATGGAGTTTGCAGCATATTGAGAGGTCTCTAATGTAGTAGCTTATGATGCTGCATAAGAGATGATCACTTGTGTGTTTGTGGTAAAGGCAGATGCGCGTTTATATCATGGGAGGAAAATAATATCAAAGGAAGTGGATTTTCTATTGACCGGTGTTCTACTTGAAGGTTTCTTGTCTTCTAAAAAGTATGTGTTAATAAGAAAATCCAAGAAATATAAAATGCTTGATGATGTGCTTTACATGAAAGGAGGTGATTTGTTTTTTGTCGTGTGCCTTGAAAGAGGAAATTTACAATATCCTGGAAGAAAATCATGAGGGATCTTGTGGAGGCCATTTTGCTATGAAGATCATGTTGCGTAAGATCTTGCAAGAAGGTTACATATGGCCGAGTATTCAACAGGATGTTAATCATTGGTGCAAGCCATGTTTGCCTTGTCAAAGGATGGGAAAGAGAATTTTGAAGCCTGAATTGCCAAAACTAATGCTAGCTTTTGATGTGTTTGAGAAATGGGGTCTCGATGCTATTGGACCCTTACCTATGACTAGCAAAAGAAATGCTTACATCTTGACTGCAGTGGATTATTTGTCAGGATGGGTAGAAGCCAAGGCTGTCAAACAGATTACCAGTAAAGAGATGGGAATTTTTTTTTATGAGTACATATGTTGCAAATTTGGTGCCACCATAGCTACTTTCTGATAGAGGACCAGGATTTAGAGGAGAACTGTTTGATTTCCTATGCAAAAGGCTCAATATACAACATAGGTACAGTTCTCCCTATTATCCACAATGCAATGGTCTCAATGAAAAGATCTTGACAAAGATGAATCAGAAACATGGGAAGACTTGGGATTCAGAGTTACCTTGTGCATTATGGGCCTACATAACTGCTATCAAGACGAGCATATGATTTTCCCCTTACCACTTGGTTTATGGCAAGGAGCTTTATTGCCAATTGAAATGGAAATAGCTGCTGTCAACTTATTGTCATTGGAAGATGAGGAGAAAACAAATGCATGGCAGAAAAGGTTATTGGATTTACAATGATTGCAATTGGATAGAGTTTTAGTTTGGGTTACTATGAGGAAGTGTCAAGAAAGGTTCAGCTAAAAGCTAATGGATGCATAGAGGATAAGAAAATTGAAAAGGGTGATTTGGTGCTGCAATACAATAGTAAATTGGACAATACCTTTCAGAAGAAATTTCAAATAAAATGGGAAGGTCCGTTTACTATTGTAAGCAAACTTGAAAATAGCACATATGAGTTGGGCGACTTAAATGGTGCACAACATAAATATCGTGTTAATGGTTATAGATTGAAGAAGTATCTGGCATGTTTGATGACAATTGTGAATGATGAAATGCTATCAATAGAAGGAGAGAATGTGGAGACATCTGAAAATGTGGATGAGGTTTCTGGGCCTGAAATGCAGCAGTTATTCACCCTAGGGACCTCTGCTTGTCATGAATGAATAAGCAGGCAAGGGGTAGTTGGCAAGATATGTCATGCATTTTTTGGATAAGCATGAAGTCACTACATCATGCCAAAAAGCTTTCCCACTAGCCTCATGTATATATGTGTACATAGCCCTGCAAGTTTTGCAGCTGGCCTTGTAAAACTTCATGTACAACGGTGTGATTTTTCTAAGCTTGAATGGTGGTATTTTGGAATGTTTGAGACTTCAAAATATAGTTTTTAATAAGTATTTTCAGCCATGCTTTATAGCTTGTAAATTGGACTTGGATATCATGAGTTATGAGCATCCGAAGCGGGCGGTCTCAACTTAGAAGGTGATTGCAGGTGCATGCGAGAATGGTAACTAGGCCAACTTGGGGGTTTAAGATCAGAAATTCTGAAGTTCTATATTTCTAGAGATAACCGAGGTGATGGGCTTCGACCCGTGTGTTACATTGCGTCATTCAGTGACCAGAGCAGCAAGGTATGCCTCAGGGAAAATGTCGAAGAAGTCCTCTCATGCTTTGGGAGAAGCTGGGAATGTTTGGGGTAGTTGGGGAGGTGGGAGGATGGTGCCAAGTGGCAATGGAGTAATTCCACATGGGGGGGAGCAAGTGAAAATTAGAGGGTATAAGGGGGAGAGTGGGTACCCCCTAAGGTTGTATCACTACAAGAGGTTGTGTGCTCTTGCGACGTTGTTAGAAACGGAAATAAATTGGGTTTTTATAACCCCCGGTGTCGCTAAGACCGTCGCTAATAGCGTTGATACGGCAACGTCGCTATAACAATCGCTATATGCGTCGCTATAAAGGTCGCTATATAGCGACGATTGTAGCGACGTTTGTAGGCCATCTACATCGACGTTTATAGCAACGCTGCAGAGCCTTATATAGCGACGTTCATAGTGACACCCGAGAGGAAAAAATTTGATTCAATGCCCTGCCACCCATCAACCATATTGAATGTTTCATTAATTGAGTCACCTTTGAAAAAAATTGCAAAGGTAGATATAGACCGAAAATAGTCACCCACAAGACAATATAACCATTAACTCCATCATACATAGTACGTATTGTTTGCAAAATAAAGATACAAAACTGACAAGCGTGAATTGATGAAAGTAAATCAATGACAATTGTACACATCATAGGAAAAATCACTTGATTGAACTTTGCAAATGTAATAGTTACAACACCATTGTCATTATTGAGAAAATACACATGGTTTTCAAAAAGACGTATAAAAGTCATCTCATGATACATAAGATATGACAAAAAGAAACTAATGCTATCTAGCTACGGCTAGACTGACAACGTCTAATCAGATGTCTCATCGCGTCCAAGCGGCGTATCTGTCGGATTCTACAAAAAAAAACAATAAGACAGCTTTTTGTAAGTATAAACATGTAGCAACGTTTATAAAAAAATACAACAAATAGAAAAGAGGTAAACCTAATACTAACCATGCCGCCGCGAGAACTAAAATGTCCATCAGTGCGTTTAAGCCCTTCCTGCCTGCGTGCTCGCGCTCGTACGGTGTGGGATCACCTCCTGTTATCGACCACTGTCAAAACATACAAAGAATCCATTATGTTAGAATTTAAAAACCCATAAACCCTAAACTATCAAACATAAAGAACAATGCAAAAACACTTACAAAATCGGCCTCAAATGATGCCCACCCGCCGCTCCCCAAGTGGTGCGAGCTCCCTGCCTCTACTCGCGCTCTGGCTGCCTCTTTTTGTTGCTTTCGCTTGTCGAGATTCTCGCGCGCTGCTTTCTTCGCATTCTTCCAATCTTCTTTGGCTAGCCAATCTGGTCTGCTCCACCCATGCTTGATTGCTTTTTGCAATTCGGAACGCTTGTGCTTGCAGTATTGGTGCATTCGAACCTTCATCAGGTCTTCATTGAAGCGCTCATCCCGTGTTGGAATGGGAAACTCGTCATGAAGCATATTGATGACTCTGTCTTTTAAATCACTTGGTACTTCACTCCAAGTGTTTAGTATGTAGTGTCTAAACACCTGAGAGCAAAGACCGCGCATGCGCGAAATCACCTTCTTGCCTTCATCATCCAAGATGATGCCGCCGCTGAAGTCGACGGAGTAAGGCAAGCCCTCTCGCCGCTGACGCGTGAATCGGGGTGTCCCGGCAGGGGTCTCTAGAAGCGTGTCAACGGGGGTACCAACGTCAGGTGTCTCCACTGGAGTTTGAGCCCCGAAGCAAGGAGTGCCCACCGGAGTGACTCCTGGAGGAGTAGCTAGTGGTGTGTAGCCGCTAGGAATGGCAGTCAACCGCGTAAAACCTGGTGTTGATGGCGATGTCGTGGTTGGTGTTGGGGCGGGCAAAGAAGGGGAGGGTAAAGAGCCTCGTCGAACACGAGGCAGTGTAGAAGAATCGGTGGTGGCATCCCCACAACAACCGCCACCGCCACCACTAGAGCGTCGGTGCCTAGACGAGTGTGAAGACCGTCTCGCCAACACCGAAGCTTCAGAGCGTGCTGAATGCTCTGAAACAAAGGGAGATGCGGCTGGAGTAGGAACGCGTGATGGTGCGCCAGAGCGATGATGCTCCACATATCACTATCTCTGTTGGGGTGACAAAGAAGAAAGAAACTCCTCATCATCCATACCTGCATTAAACACACGAACATTTAAACTTAATATTGAATGAATGGAGTAGAAAACATGGACAAGTACATAGATAGATAGAGAGAGAGAGAGAGAGAGAGAGAGAGAGGAGGAGGAGGAGGGATTCCTATGTAGAGAGTTTTCGTTGAACGAGGATGAATTTGTAAAAGCACTGCGCTCCGGGTGCAATGGAGACTAAAGCTGCAATCGCGAAGGAAGTTCGTATCTGCTCATAGATGTTGCTTGCCCGACCACTAAATCTAGTTGATCGGGTGAAAGAGACGCTAAGAAGTAGTAGTAGTGCTTCTTAGCGTCTCTTTCACCACTAAATCTAGTTGATCGGGTGAAAGAGACGCTAAGTAAGCAGTAGTAGTGCTTCTTAGCATCTCTTTCTCCTGATCAATCAGATCTAGCGGTGAGACGAGCTGCATCTATGAGTAGAGACAGATCACTCCCTTCGCCATTGCATCTTCAGGCTCCATTCACACCCGGAGCGCAGTGCTCGTCGTCCCTGCTTGTGAGAACATACCTAGAGCATGTGTACCTGGAGTGGACGCAAAGACCATCAAATAAAATGACGCATATAAATAGAAATTGACAAAAAGCCACGTGAACACAATATATATTATAAAACGGAGCAAAATTGTTCAAAACGGAGAATCCTACAAGAATCCCAACTATCTCTTTCTTTTTTGACGTAGAACTTGAAGGTGCTTGTAGCTTTGGAATGTTCAAAGGCTAGCAGCAACAAAACGCGTTCTTCTTCTATTCAACTTGAGTGATGGAAGAGGCAAAAATCCGACCATGTTTCATCTATATGTTTCCAGGCTGCACAATCTGCAGGAATCCGTAACACACCATTCAAAGATTTATTATCCTCATGCCATGATTCTAGGGCGGCCATGGACTTAGATTCGAAGAAATGCTTGATGCTAGGAAGCATAGAAAAATGTCGTAAAACCTTTTGCGGAATTTTTGTTCCATGCGGAATCACATTTCCGACACTTCTCCATGTCTATGTATTCCCCTCGGAAAAGAATGCAGTCATTAGGAAAAGCATGGATCGAATTGTAATCCATCCCCAAGTTTCACAAAATCTTTCTTGCTTCCTCTCGGGAATTTGGCATCACATTATCAGCTGGTAAGTATGTGCTCTTTGAGCAATCTACACAACATAAAAATACAGTACAATTGTGTAAAAATCTATCAGATCATTATGCATTTAGAGTTTTATTAGAGTAAACTAATTGTAATAGATCACCTGAAAAGCGTTGTGACGCTAGTGTCACTCCATCCAAACTTTGCCTGCATGTTGAGAAGAACTAGGAGCGCTTTCAATCTAGACACACGTGCTCCATTATTCAATGGCGTATCGGCTTTACTTTTCATATCATCATAGATAAGCCTTTCTGAATCCATGATTGTCTTGATCATTTCATCAATCCTGGGCTCCCGTGGACTATAGCAACCCTTTCCGATGAATGCTCATCGACCACGCCTCTAGGTGATCCCGACGCAGTGTTCGGGTCACTCCTCAGCATCTCCGACACAGTGGCCGGGACACCACCCTCAAACGCGTAGACAGTACAATCCTTTTGTGTAGTCTGAGCAGTCACACAAGCAGGGACACTCCTCGGTGTGTCCTAGGGACTCTGCAACACATGAGCTCCAAAAATGACGTGCTCCTCGCCACAACAACCACCACCGCTAGACTGTCATAGAATTGTTGGTCCGCATGGTCCATCAAACATAAATCTAGATCTAATTCAATCTTAAACTCAAAATAAACCTAAATTTAATTTAATCTAACGTAAATCTAAATCTAACGCACGTTAATAAACCTAAACTAATCTAACGTAAATCTAATAAACCTAAATCTAATCTAACCTAACCTAAATAAACCTAAATCTAATCTAACGTAAATCTAAATCTAACTTATCTTAAACGATAAAAAGAGGAAAATGGTATAACCTTTCTATCACCCAAGTGTGGTAGATTGGTTATGCCATTTCCCTCTTCAATAACAGGTAAATAACTTAAATAAACCTAAATCTAATCTAACATAACATAAATCTAAATAAACCTAAATCTAATCTAATATAACGTAAATCTAAATCTAATGTAAATAAACCTAAATCTAATCTAATTTAACTTAAATAAACCTAAATGTAATGTAACATAAGTATACATCTAACCTAATATTTAACGTCTTTTGGGATAGTTTCCCACGACATTAAAACTCTCTTCTTCTCGTGTGTGTGTGTGGATGTGTGTGTGCCAATAAAAAGAGAAAAATGGTATAACCTTTCTATCACCTAAGTGTGGTAGATTGATTATGCCATTTCCCTCTTGAATAACAGGTGTTGAGTTCAACTCCTCATTGGCTAGATCTTTAAGGTCTCTTGAAATAGTTTTCTACAATGTTAAATTAAACTCTCTTCTTCTCGGGTGTGTGTGCACGCCAACAAAAGGAGAAAAATGGTATAAATTTTCTAACACCCAAGTGTGATAGAGCGCCAGTGCCATTTCCCTCACGAATAATAGGTCTTGAGTTCAACTCCTCATTGACTAGATCTTTAAGGTCTCTTGGGATAGTTTCCTACGATGTTAAGACTCTCTTCTTCTTCTTCTTCTTCTTCTTCTTCTTCTTCTTCTCTCTCTCTCTCTCTCTCTCTCTTCCTCTCTCAATGTGTGTGTGCATTCTTTGTTTATGCATGTGTGTGTGTGTTTTTTGTTTATGCATGTGATCTCTCTCTCGCTCTCTCTCTCTCTCTCAAACCCAATGTGTGTGTGTGTGTGTGTGTGTGTGAGAGAGAGAGAGAGAGAGAGGGGAAGGGAACATGAGAGTGAGGAGAGGGACGGAGCATACCTGGCTCTCCTTCCTCTCCTCGTGTGTGTGTGTGTGTGTGTGTGTGTGTGTGGAGAAGAAAGAGAGAGAGAGAGAGAGAAAGCACGTTACCTTTGCTTGCTTGAGCGCGCGCCGAAAACTCAGATATGAGATTTGAGGTTTCGGACGCTCTCGGTTATTTTTTTTACCCCTGACGGCATCGCTATGAGTGTCGCTAAGTTACTTATAACTTAGGGACGCCCATAGAGACGCCATGGGCTTTCACATTTGAGCGTCGCACTACGAGTGTCGCTAATATTAAGTACCTCTTGTAGTGTATGAAAGGGACTAATGGAGCTTCCTTGCCTTGCTTGCGGGGTCTCGTGGGTGTAGGGGGAGAGAGGGAGTGCCCATTGTGGGTTCCCACTGCCTAGAGAGGTGCGTGGCCACTTTTTTGGTCCCCGAGCACTTGCCCCCACCCCATTCCTTGGTCAACTGGTCACCGACAACTCATTTTTGACCCCAAAAAGGCAAAAATTGGACCAATTAAAAGGTGCCCAAGGAGAGAACCATGCCAGCTAAGAGAAGAGAGAAAATACCTTGGTATAAGAGCCAAAAAAATTCCCCTTTTAATAGCTGCAATTCCCTGCACACCCTTTTTCTGAACAGAGACTAGCTTTTTTGGAGCTTTTGAGAGAGACCCCATCTTCTAGAGCTTGTAACTCTCTCGTCTGTTGTCGGAATCAAGCATATGGATACTCTATGAAGGTCTACAATACACAATATTTTTCTTTATGATCTTGGTTTTCAGCAATTTTAATCATGGTTTGGGTTAGAACTGTTTCCCACCCAACTTTACAGGTGTTCGACATAGGTGTTTTCCGCAGCTTAATAGTGTTTTCTTCCGATGGTGTGGTGTGTGCAAGGCTATAGAGGTTCTTGTTTTCCTTATTGTTTGCACTCTAGCACCGTTACGACTGCATTGAGAAAATAAAAATAGAGAGGGGTATCAGAGTTGGATGCCAACAAAGTGAGGGAATGTTTTTCTCGGTTAGGTATTAAACTTTCTCTCACTATTGCATACAATCCGGAAGTGAATGGTAAATCAAAATGTGGGCATACTCCTATCATTAAAGATTTAGCTAAGACTTGGAAAGGTAAACTAGGAGAGTGACCTAGTTTATTGCCTTATGCTTTATGGAATGATCGCACCGCAACTCATAGCTCAATTACTAGTTATATGACTTTTGAGTTGATCAATGTACGATGAGAAACATGTAATGCCAATTGAGGACATAATTCCCATATCGAATGTATTTCCTTGGGAGAATATAATGAGTAGGGAAGACATTCTTGTTGTGTGCATACAACAACTAGAAGAAAGGCCTTAAGATATTGAGATTGTAGGAACACAATTGAAAGATGCAAGGTTAAAGAATAAGACCAGATTTGATAAAAGGAATAGGCTCAGACCTAGAGCTATCGAGGAAGGTGATTGGGTGTTGGTGTATGACAATAGTCTTAATATTCAATAATTGCCTTATTTTCTTTAGAAATATACAAATGGCAAGTGTTTTTAAGTGGCATGCTTGTTTTGCCTAGAAAGTTCAATGCGGAATCCTCACAATCAGAGGCCCTCGATTTCCTAGCCGCACTGTGCACGTCTTGATAGTGCTTCTAGAATTTTCCTCTTCTAGTGAGGGGTTATCACCAAGATTCCTCTATCGAAGACAAATCCCATGGAAAGATAACCTCAAATCAGCAATGCCACTGCTTGATAACCTTGGGTCATATGAGGTCACAAACGCTCTAGCAATTCAATGACAAGCCTGTGAGCTATGCCATTCTTTATTGTTCTTTGGATGTTTTTTTCAATGTGACTGAATTTTGGACTAAAATGTAGTTCTTTTAGGTTTTGCAAGGGAGAATGTGTGCCCCATCATGCCAAATTTTGATTTCTTTAGAGCTTCCAAACCATACAAATGTAAAATACCAATCTACAGAAGCCAAATTTCAAAATAGCTTTGTATGATTTATTATTTCAAGCTTTATGTGTTCTCATGAAAATATCCTAATTTGAAAGGAGGGCAAGACTCATGAAATTCAGTCTTTAACACTAGATTAGATTAAAAACTTTCAGTGTTTTTGTCAGGCTGGCTAATGCAAAGCGTTAAAATCACATGCTATTAGTCATAACAAATCTTATGATGCTAGCTAGTCATGAGTGACACATTGAACAAGATATATATAACCAACAAAGATGGCCTTTTTCTAATGTAAATGGGTTGGAGGCTGCGTGTCTCTCTCTCTCTCTCTCTCTCTCTCTCTCTCTCATGCCATAGAAACTCAGTGCTACCAAATATTCAACATACTCCTAGAAAAGACCAACGTCCAAAAGATGCAACTATAAACAATTTCTATCGTTGATTGAAAACCCTGTTACATATGTTTTTGGTGTAAAAGCATCTAGACTCTACTTTATAAAAAACGTTCACAAAAATCCTTAATTCCATCAACCACGTCTTGGTTGTCATGCCTCCTCTTTACACGCCACCACATAGAGCACCCCGACTCTGCATCCCACGTTTGGGCAAGGACACACAACAAAGATAGAATTTGTGAGCGAGAAGAAGCAATGTATGATACTCTACCAAGCATGTTGGCCTCTCGACCTGAACATTTTATGGTGCCTCTACCATTTTCCTCTCAACATGAATTCTAGTTGCATCTAGTTGCAGGTTGGCTTGGCTACGTGTGAGTCAGAGAGACAAGACTCACAAGAGAGATAGGCTTGAGATCTTAAACCAGGGCCCTATCTCTAGTATCAATGCAGAGAGAGAGAGAGAGTATATCGTATTAAATGTAAATAGAAAGCACAATTTTTCACACACACACACAGAGAGAGAGAGAGAGAGAGAGAGAGAGAGAGAGAGAGAGAGAGAGACACTGGTCATGATCCGACTTGTCAAGATGCAATCTATAAGAGTCCGAGTCCTTAAGGGATTGAGTCCATAGTCACTAGTTTGTTATTTGTTGATTTTAGTGAGCATCCATGATGGGATGTATGACATGGAAGGCTTTTAGTGAGCTTTTGAAACTTCCAAGGTCAAAGGCTTGCAGACAAATCGAGTTGCACTCGACAGATGTAGAGAGAGAGAGAGAGAGACAGAGAGAGAGGCGCCTGGAAAGAAGCAGACCAAGGACAGAGAGCGAGGGACGTTGCACGCAATGCAGCGTAGACGTTTTTAGGAAAAACTACCAAAATACCCCTCTAATTTGTGGATATTCCCAAAATACCCCTCAAATTTTAAAAGTTCCCAAAGTACCCCCGTAAATTGTCATAAATTCCCAAAATGCCCTTCAACTTTTCCAAAACTCCCAAATTACCCTTGATTGTGAGAGTAAAATTCTCCAAAAACAAAAAAATTTGTAGCTTTTCATAAGAAGAGTGATTGTCTACCATAAAGGATGCTAAAACTAAAATTTGAGTCGGTTGTGTAGGCTTTGGAGATGAATTGCTTCATTATTTTTAGACATATTTCGCTTTTTTTTGCGAGGTAATTGGCGACAAATTACATGTAAGCACTCAAAAACCAATCTCAATTGTTAAACAAGAATAAGGATTAGAAAATCTTGAAGAATCTAACGAAAATAGATACAAGGGTATCCTGGGAATTTTTGAAATTTGAGGGGTATATTGAGAATTTCCACAAATTAGAGGGGTATTTTGGTAATTTTCCCTTGTTTTTGTTGTTTTCAGAGGGAGAGTCGCCATGCATAAAAATGGGAGTAGCCATCATGCGTACTACTGACAGAAAAGAGAGAGAAAGAGAGAGAGGAATCTCAGAAGACTTATACTTTAAAGACGCATTAATGACAACATGAAGACCGATCAGGCTGCGGGAGGAGCAGAGGTGGGTCGGTAATTGGAGTAGCCATCGAGTGGTCGAGTAGGTAGTCGCCGGGGGCGCCCTCCTCATCCACAGAGGAAGGGGCGAGGTGGCGTGGGGTTGGAAATATGGGACCCTCGTCAGGAACTCGAAAGCTTGGCTTCGAAGGCGGCCGGACTGCCCGGCATTTGCGAGGACTTCGAAACAGCTCGCAAGGCGGTCCCGTTGTAGATCCGTCACCATGTCCACCACCTGCGTCGGTACTGCTTCTTTCCTCGTGCGGCCCTTCATCGCAAAAACGCACCAGCTTGGAAGAAGTGGCCAACGTGGAGCGCCTGGGGCGGCTCATGAGAGGAGACTGAACAGTTGCAGATACATCGTCACCACCACCACCGCGATGAAGGGGTGGCCCTGGATCGCGAAAGCGTACCGTTTTAGAAGCAGTCGCGAACGTCGAGCTGGGGCGGCCACATTGCGCGCTTCCTATTCAAAACGCAAGCCACAACAGTAATATTGATATTGACTTAATGCACGACAATGTGCAACAGTTCCCTGCGAGGCTGACGAGGAACTCAGTGTTGAGAACATGTTGCTCGCAAGTGCTTGCTTATATACAAGAGGAGGTGCACCCCCCCAAAAAAAAAACTCAACTCGAGATTGCTCCGCCCTTCATTTTTTAAGTAAACTTTTAAGGGTTTAACGGGAGAGGAATAACTCACTACATAAACAAGTGCTTATTGTAGTGTACCCAAGTGTAGAGCAAGATTGAGACCCAATGAGCGTGTCCTCTCTCAAAGGAGAGCACCTCTTCTTATACTAAAGGGCGGGGTTACATTCCAAGATGGCTAGCATCAAGAACTACCAAGTGTCCTCCCACATTGGTCGGACACACAACCTAAAGGATCCACACACCACACCTCCCCCTTAGGGAGAAAAAGATGAACATCTTTTACAAATTTGGACGGAGAAGGTACTCGACACAAAGGGATCAACTCCAACGCCTCATCCGGGGGGAGTGATCATACAACGGCTTAGGGGCTAAGAAACTGAGCTTGGGGGACTAGATTCGACATCATGCCGATCATCATCAAGGCATGGAACTCATACATCTCGCTTGTGCAAACATTAGGTCGCTATCCCAATGAAATGGACAAGACGAGGAAGGACTGACTGAGGATTAGGTGCGAAATTTTTTGCGACATACATCATCTCCATAAAGGGGTTCGGTGTGATCGAGTAAGACAAAGACTAGGAAAAAACTACTACAGAGAAAGAGACCTTAAAACTTAAACTGAATCATGGAGCTCGATTACTACTTTTGCAAATGAACAGACTAGGCACCTCTGCACCAAAGATGCAGCAACTCCCGTCTCGTTTAGCATGCGGAAAATAGGGACCTTTGAAAACCTCTTGGAAACCAAGACAACATAATATCTCCAAAGAATGGGTTGTGCGAAGATCGTTGAATGCAGGCTGTGTAGAGATGATTAGCAACCGATCCAAAAGATCAATCGGTATACCATGCGGAGACCTGTAATTTGTGCCCCGAATCCTTGTGATTCCCCTATTCGTCGCAACCACCAATATAGGGGCCATCTCATTCTCAAGCGCCCGATTGAGAAAAGAGAAGCACTCAATGTCCAGCATGTGCACCTCATCTATGAAAAGAACTCCAGGAATTATCTCAGCTTTGCCTTCCTCTCTCCATTCTGCAACCTTGCTATCGATCTGCTCCCGCACTTCGGAGCGAATTTTGCCTGTGTCACCTGTGAACAACGCCAAGAATCCCTGCGTTCTGTTGTTGATAACGTCAATCTCGTGCAGAGTAACAACATGAACAACCTCTTTTCTTTCTGAAGCTCTCCATCCGGGCATTGAACAAATCTAGTCTATGGCCCCATTGCATCATAGTCTCTGGACCGTGCAAATGAACGCCCAAGTTTGGTGACCTTCCCAGAAGCTTTATCAATGGCAATGACATCTCCACTCTGTACCTTCTCCTTCCCAAGAGCTTCAATCATTTTTGTACCCAAGTCGTAGACCGTCTCCATATCTGTAGTCTTCAATGTGAGCTTGCCCATCTTGGAAGCAGCACCTGCCGTTGCAGGCCTGTCAATTTGGATCTCAACGACCTCACCTTCCAAAATCTCAGTTTCTTCCTTGATGCGCACGCCAATAGCAGAGCGAAAGGCCTGTGTCAGAGCTTCTGTTTCGCTGGCTGGCTAGGAATGAGCTTGCTGGCCTGTATGCAAGCAGACATGAGTGTATCGCCTGTGGAGAGATGGGTCTGCACCAGTGTCGAGGTGACCAGAGTGGCCTTGGCGAGAAATGACTTAAGGGTAATCTGATAAGCAACACACGACGGATGATGCTACACGAAATAGCTCTGAGAGTCCGTGTGCATCAACCAGCGGGCTATGCTGGCCAGTTCTCACCCAGTATCCAAGGCAAAGGCAGCCATCCTCCCCAAAAAGCAAGATCAAGAAAAACAAGAAAGGTCCCTAACTACCCGTGCCCGTCTCCTCCACCAATGTAGTGTACCCAAGTGTAGAGCAAGATTGAGACCCAATGAGCGTGTCCTCTCTCAAAGGAGAGCACCTCTTCTTATACTAAAGGGCGGGGTTACATTCCAAGATGGCTAGCATCAAGAACTACCAAGTGTCCTCCCACATTGGTCGGACACACAACCTAAAGGATCCACACACCACATTATTATTAAAATTATTCATAAAGATTTTATTGTCTGCAAGCTGCAACAATTGTAAACTTCTTAACCGTGGGCAAAATGAGGCCTCTCCTTTTGCACATTCCACCTCTTCTACTTTAACTTTTCTAGCTAATCTCTCGCTCTCTCTCTCTGCCCCGCCCCGCGCCCCCTTCTCAAAGCCCTCATAGCCTTTCTCTTAGCTTTGCAACTAGGGTACTTCACAATGGTTTGAGGTTAGTTTTGTCCTCTATTTTGGAAAATCTCAATATATTTTGTTTTCTCTTAGCTTTGACAAGCAAACTCATGTGGTCATTAGAGTGTAGAGAACACAAAGCTAGCATTTGTCATGCGTGTGAACACATCCTCATCAATTTTTGTTTGGCACTCATCTTGGAACAAGTTGAAGGTCCATAGCTTCCATGTGTTGGGATTCAGTCCAACTGGCGGGACATCCCACTTACTACTAACCCATCTACTAACGTAACCACATATACACTTATCTTTTAATACAAAGTGAATAATGAGATGTAACATGATAACATTGTTATGCGCTCCACCCAACAATAGGTCATTCTTTCTCTCTCTCTCTCTCTCTCTCTCTCTCTCTCTCTCTCTCTCTCTCTCTCTCTCTCTGTGCTTTCGCACTTGCACTCGCACACGCTTCCGGCAGTACCTTCAACTGGTATCAGAGAAAGGTTTGTGCTTGCCGTTTGTGCGTCCGTGCATGCACGCCCTTTCAAAAGTGCAAATAGGTTTTCAATTGCGGCATCCGTAAATTCAGCGTTTCCAGTGCGTTTCAAGTAGGTGGCCTGAGGTTTTACCCCCCGTTCGAAGTTGTTTGTGTAGTCAAAAGATTCATCCGAGCTACGCTTCAGGAGTTGTATTTTTCAACTCCACTTTTGCTACAGGTACAGGTATAGGTACAAGACACAGGTGCAGGTTATTCAGAAACTATTTTGGGATTGTATAGAGCGGTTTTATGGCTAGTATGTGCTATTGAGACGGTGTTTATGGGTTGATTAGGAGCATCTTTCGGTATCGACATTGTCTCAGGTTTTTCAGGCATCCATTTCCTCATAAGTTCTTGCATACATACAGGACATCCAGGTTTCTTACAGGTTCCAGTGTTTTGCACCAGCACAGATTTCAGTGGGAGTACTTGATGCACATATGCATTGTTTTGACACTTTTGATAGTGCTTCAGCTCTTTTGAGAGTGGTTTTACTTCTCGCAGGGATTTGTTTATTGCTTGCACATTTTGTTTGGCGCCTGTTTGAGCGCATATACTACATTTTGCAGTATTGTTGACAGTGTATGTACGTTGAGTTGCGGAAACTGCCATCAGTACCTTTTGTGGAGCCGATTTGGCTTGTTTTAGGCAGTCCTGACCGTTTTTGAGACTCGGTTCGGAGGCCCTTTCTGAGACTTGGCTGGTTTGTTGTCAGCATAACCTTTTGTGAGGGTGGATAGCATGAGGTTTTCTTGAGCTAGGGGATTCTCCAATCTTGAGATCCTTTGGGTGATACAGGTTCCTAGAGTACCCCTTTTTGTGGCCTCGTCGTAGGACATGTATAGAGAGGGCTAGGTGCATTTGACATCGTGCTGACAATCTTGGGTCAGTTTTGTGACTTTTTATGCATAGTTAGTGGTTGATGCGCCTGTCGTATGCTCTAAGAGCATTACTTTTGATGCGTTACTGATCTCTTGTGACAATTTTGGATTGCGATTCTCTTAGTTTTTTGGGAATACTTTGCCGATTTTTTAAAGGATTACCAGTGTTTATTGCCATATTATCTTTAGCTTGTAGCCATGTCATCTAGTAGTGAGAAGGATTTTTACAATATCCAGAAATTTGATGGGACAAATTTTGCTATCTGGAAAGAGCAGATTCAAGATGTTCTCATATAAAAAGAACAGGTGGATCCTATCATAGAGCACCTAGAGGGCGAGTATACAAATGTTGAGTGGGAAAGACTTGATGCTAAGGCCAAATCTACCCGCCGTTTGCATTTGGCCGAATCAGTGTACTTTACTATAGTTGGAAAAAGGATTGCTAGATATGTATGGGATAAATTGTGCTCCGGTTATGAGAAAAAAAGTGCCACTGATAAAGTTTTCTTGATGAAGAAGATGTTTGATCTCTATATGAAGGAAGAGGGCACTATTTCTACTCACATTAATGAGTTCAATATCATTTTCACTCAGTTGACCACTCAGGGTTTGGTCTTCGATGAGGAAATCAAATGTATCTTCTTGTTATGCAGTTTACCCTCGTCTTGGGATACATTCTGTACTGCGATTAGCAACTCAGAACCTAGTACTAGTCTTGTGTACAATGACGTCCTTGGGAGTCTGTTTACCGAGGAGATTCGTAGGAAATATCTCGAAGGCAAGAAGGTTGGTGATGCGTATTTTTCCAGTGATATGCAAAGGGGTGTGGTGGAGTGGGAGCAGGCTATAGAATTTGAGTATAACTCGATTTTGGCTAATGACACTTGGGACTTGGTAGGACTTCCAAATGATGCAAAAGCTTTACCTTCCAAATGGGTTTACAAGAAGAAGTTTACCTCATCTGATCCAAACCAAAGTACAAGGCTAGACTTGTAGCCAAAGGGTTCAAACAGCAAACATTAGGAAAGAGTTGGACTCACTTTTGGGCCCTGTAATAAGTGCCACGTCGGCTTCAAGAGAGAAAATGAAATGTTAAATTGTGCATTTTATGTGATGCTTTTGTGCGCAACAAAAATCCAAAATGACATTCTTTGGTAGGTAGCCGCCGTCTTTATCATTCTTATCCTTCGTTCTCTTGTCAAGAATCCAACTAACCATATGACTAATGATTTGAAATGCCAACTTACAAGCGTTCCCTCCAGACACATAAGCCACACGAACTCTATCAACTCTAAACTTGAGAATATGGCCTTCCCTCCCAAAACCTGAAATATTTCATGAGTTTCGAGTCTCCGTCTTTTTCTCTATCATCTCTAGGAATGGAGAACGCTTCTTTTCTGATGAAAACACTAATTTGAACTTGCAATCCTCAGCCCCTTCATCTTTAACATTTACCCAAAGAAAGAACACACATAATCTTCATGTTGATGTATTGCAAGAGTACGCACCGTTGCAGAAACGTAGGAGGGAGTCTTTCTGATCTCAATGGGAGAAGGAACTTAGAAGGACAAACAAGGAATATCATTTGGATTTGTGGACTGATGGGTCTATTTACCCAAAGGATCCTACAACAAATGCACCACCTCCCTTTGCTAATATCAGTAACCTCTTACATTTCACAGGCGATGGCAAGGATGGGCTATTGGGATACACTGAACATTTGGAAATGAGAGGATTGAATGCGGAAAGGCAAAGAAACTTCCTGGAGATGGAGAACATGCAGCTGAAGAAACTTAATGAAGCATGCTCTCAAAAGATTTCATCAAACAGAGAGACAATCCAAGGCCTTGAGAAGAAGATCACAAGTTTGCGAGAGAAAGACATCGTGCTTGGTAGTCATAAAAGAAAACGATATCTGTGCAACATTGAGAACATGAAGGTTGGTAGTCGTGGCATGAAAAAATGAACACGAGCTTTAAGGTAACTCGAAGTTTGTTTCTTCAATGTGCTTCACTAAGAAATGGATACACTTTCCTATACATGATCATAACGCATGGTGCTTTTTTGGCACGTCTTTACTGCATCCAAACTCGAATGGTGCAGGCTTGAATGCCGGAGTGCATTACAATCGTCTAGTTCCAAAAGAAGTAGTTGAAGAGATGATAACTCAGGAAAAATTTCATAAGCTGAAAGGGAGGCTCTTTACCTCCTTCATGAACGAGAATCAGTCGGAACCAATGGAAGTGCAAGCAATACTTGATGAGAATGGCATCTCGTAGATGGGATACAAGGCACTCTTCAAAGCATTAGCTAGAAAGTCTCAAAATAAACTATAGAGAGGATCATTGCTGCCAAATCCATCACATGAAAAGGCTGATGTCGCCGATACGTAAACGATGAGGTGTTTGAGAAACTTGGGTCACCATTCCATATTGAAGCAACGTTTTTAGGCAAGGGAGGCAGAGAGGTGCAGTTTAACGAGCACAACAACCTCTTCGTTGATCTTGAAGCATTGCAAACTTATGTAGTTCACTTCTTTGACATCAGTCGAGAGGAGTGCGGTGGGGTTCTCAAGTTTGTTTTGAAGCTCAATGAGTGCGAGGTCCTGAAGAACAAGAAGCTGGAGAGAGTCACCATTACCCTCATGAACAAAGCTCTGGATCCATCAATAACAAAAGAGGATCCACGATACTTCAGGGTGCAATCCGAAAACAACATTCTAACTCTAGGATCATTTTAGGTATACTTCGTTCACTCTATGATAACAAAAACATTGATTATTTGGTTGTTGATTTTGTGTTTTCGTTTTTCACTGCAGGTTGATAAGGAAATTTTTGAAATCCTCAATTGGGTTTTTAGTCAAACCCAAATTCTTTCTATCATCAGTGAACAAAGAAACGGAGCCGTTCTTTCAGTGGAAGGATTTGGTGACTACACAGTGGAATGGCACATAGCAATTGACTTAAAGACTCTTAAGTGTATGTACAACATAACACGCGGAGCAGCTATGGCAAATCCATGCTTATATTGCATGGCTGATGCACAATCTCTTGAGAGTGTGCAATGGAATAGAGCTCCCAACAGACATCTTCAAGATAAAACTTTTAAACCAATGCTTGATATTAATTCCTCTGAGTAGAGTTCACGTCTGTACAATTCATGCACTATGTCGAATAATTGAAAAGGTGGTTCATTTTTACATATGTTTTGCATGGACATTAAAGCCAAAGAGTGAGTCGAAAAGAGTGATCAAAGCATTAGAGGGAGTGCTCTCAGACATTTATTTGCATGGAGGCAATGTCAAAATTGAAGAGGACCCTAAGATGTCTCAAAGTCGGTACAAGGTAGTGAGGAAAGCATCGATAGGCGGAGTGAAGGCAAGAAGGTTTCTTGGGTTTAGCCTCAAAGATTCAAATAGAGAAGAAAGGAGAAACCTATTCAACAAATGGAAACAGTTACATAAAGTGGTTAAAGACAATGCTGGTGGTGGGGCAATCCAGAATCACAAGGCAAACGTGTGGAAATCACTAGATAAAATTTTCCACTACGTTGAGCAGCATTCTTGGGACCAAAGTAAGCTCACATCATTTAAGCAGCCTTATTGGATTGGAAAAAGGCTTACCTTACAAGGTGGGGTGGGCAACATATCACACATTACATGGTGGGTTGGCATTCTACGTATACAAAACAAAATTTTAAATTGTACTCTATTGACCATTTTGTTTTATTTCAATGCAGCACATATTGTTCAACCATGGTCCATATTTTGCCAAGACATACGGCTCATTATCAATATGGTCCACACAAGGCATGGAAAAAACCCACTACATGGCAAGAATAGGTTATTTTAAGCACACTAGACATGGGGGAGGAAAAGATAAGGCCAATAGCCTGTTAGAGTTACACCAATGGACTTATAGACGACTAATTCATAGAGAAAGGCAAAGGAACTTCTTAAGAGTTCAGAAATTACACGGTCTTTACAACACATCCGCAAAGAGAAGAAACAGATGGCTTGGGGAGCTTCAAATGTGGCGGAGCGCCATGCGAGGTGGCGACGGTCACAAGTCAGGAGCGGGAGAAAATGGACCTGAGCCCATCATTTTTATCCTCTTCGATGCACCTCCTTCTTCCTCACTTTGTACCTCTTCGATGTGAAAGCTCTGTAGACAAGCTCGTTCCTCTGTTGATGGAGCATCACGACGGGCATCAGGCATCTTCTTTCCCTCAAAAACAACCGCTTGTTGTATGGATCTAAGATTTCCGGGTCCTCAACCCCTGCAGTCAGAGCCTGAGCTGTGTAGGACATGAAATAGGGGGATTTGAGTGCTTGGCACCCATACCCAATACCAAATATGCGTAGAGCAAACTGTTTCTCAATTAGAATTAGTCTTTCTACGTTTAGTGGGAGGGGGTGCCCACCACACAATCTTGTAATAACTTTCATTGCAAACAGTGGGAACTTTGCATTGTCATCAGAGTATTCCTTGTGGTATATTATGATCTACATAAAAATTGTAATGAATTTATGGGCCGTAAGTGAGATGAAAAAATTGCCAGGTACTTGAATTGTTTCTACAAACCCTTTTGTGGTTGAAATGCCCGATGTAGTGAGACAACGCTGCATGCATCCTTGCCTTGGACTCCAGTGACAAGCCCTTGCCGTGAGCCTCCTGCTCTTCTAAGAAAACTATCGTCATACACTAGCACATGTCAACAAAAAAGTTTATCATGATATTTTATCACTGGGCCACCTCCAATACCATTTGAATGCACGACAAAAGTTACCATCTGATTCTCGTTCATTTCCAGCATCGACCTCCCCCACAAGTGAATAGACTGACTATTCATTACCTGATCTCTCGGTGCCACGGGCCTACCCATGTTTTCCAAGCTGAGTTGTTTTGTTGTCGATTCAAACTGCTCATCTATTGGCAAATTGGCCTCTCCGGACTTCGCTTCATTGAATGCATCTTTGATCAGTTGCCACCCTGAAGTGAACTGTGAGTCACGGACAGTTGTGTCAGCAATAAGATGTTGGTCCACTCCATCATCATCCATAAACCCCATGTATGCCTCACAAAAATTTGCAATTGTAGCTAGGCAGTAGTCCTCCTGTATATTGAGCTCATGCATGATATCTATGAGCAGAACATAGTGAGTGTCACCCGCCATAGCAAAGCTAGGAGCACAATTCAGAGGCAAAGTCACTTCCTTACTTGGACTTTCTTGCTTGCACCCTATTGTTGCATCCGCAAGAGAAGCAAGAGTTAAGCCCGCATCAAATGTCTCCTTTCGTACCTCTACCCGCTCTTCTTCTGGGTTGAACTGCACCTCCACATCCTCTACCTCTTCCTCCGGCACCAATGGACAACTACCGAAAGTTGTTGACTAGGAAGTCTCTGACTCACCATCCGTCTACGAGTATAAGTAACAGACAAACCCGTGGTATAATTCCACTAATCTACACTTTTTGAAGTGCTTCATACACCTATCTTGTGCAAGCACTACATTGGAGGGACACTTTTCTAGAGAGTGATTCAGTCTCCTTGAAGGAATCTTCTCAGGGTCAAGGTCGACTGGGTGCACATATCTCATGCCATCAACTGTCATGGAATTGTCACAAGTGACTGCCTCATACTGTTACAAATGGGTTTGTAGGTACTCAAATGAGCAATCTATAATCCTCTATATAGAAAACTCTGCATTAACACTAGGTTGGTAACCTACCAGGACATAAAAGTGTCCTTTCAGGGTTTTGGGAAAAACCTCCAAAACCATAGTAGATCCACTCATTTTGTAAAATCCTTTCATGAGGTTATAGTTAAAGGCCTACTACACATGTAAAAAATAAGAAACTTGTAAAATTTCTCATCTTTTGGTCACACCAAGCCTCCAAAGTTGATGGACTAGTACATTTTCATCAAAACAGTCATTTCTTACGTTTTGTTGCATAAAAATAAGATTAGGGATTTTTGTAGGACTTGAGATAAATTCCCTAGTTAACTTCAATGGGTTGGTGATCAGAACATATGATTGCTTCTTTCTCACTATTTTTTGTTTTGCCAAAAGAAATAGGTACAAAAAAGTTGAATTTTTACCATTCTGCAAACCTATCATCAAAGTTTCTATAGCCACACTCAATACAAATAATATATGCATGTTTTCTTAGTTTCCTATTGTCCTTTAGGTTCATAAGGAGCCATGGAGCATGTCAAAAGAATAATACATCTCTTACCAAGGGTAATCTTGGGGACAAAGATGAAGTGCTAAATACAACAAACATGAAAAAACTGGGTTCAACATTATGAGTTGTAGAATCCCATAGAAACTATTCAATATCTATCCAAATTTGATCCTTATGACTAGATATGGTTACTACCTACAAAATGCATGTAGTTGTCACAAGAAACTAACAATATTGAAAAAGCTATACTTGATATACTAGAATGTTTCATTTTCTTCTATAATTGAAAAAATCAACCATCGTTGTCTACTATGCAAAATAGGGTATTAGGTGCCCCAAAACTCAAGGAATATTAGCTTTATGTTACAATATGCGACATAGAAAATCAAAACTGCATTTGGATATCATGAAAGTCACCAAAAAAATCATAGAAGACCTAAAATTGGCTAAAAAACAAGATTTGACAATTTTTGTAATTTGGTCATAACTTACAACTTTAACATTTATTTCTCCCTAGAAGCATCAAGACATGTTGAGGACTACTAAAGATAGTTCTCTAGCATTATAGACCTCACAAACATGAATTCTAGAGTGGTATAGTTGCTGAAAGTTGAAAAAAGCCAAAAAAACGACCTGTTTTTTCACACAGTTTAGGTTGTGAAATGTTGTGCAAGGACAAGGTTAAAGATGGAATTGATATTCCAAAAAAATGTCGAGTTTTTTTCAGCTCATGAGACAACTTTCTAGACCAATAGCACCTCAAAATCCATTTTGAAACTCTTGACATAATTCAAGGAAAATGGTCACTTCATAGGACATAAAAATGTCCCAGGACATAAAAGTGTCCCATTACCAACCTAGTGTTAAACATTCCTGATAGTTCTAGTGCACGGTGATGAGCACGGGCGTTGTATAAGAACGTGAATAGTTTTTCTTCACATGTATCCTTGCTCACAACATTTGTCTCCAGAACTATGATCCCCATGACTGAAAGAAAAATCAAGACAAAACTATTTGGTGTCATAACCAAGCGAACATTGAGCCTTGAGTACCCCTTAAGGTCTCTCTTCGCTTGGTTCTATCCCATGCGCTAATGTCATAAGAGGTGACGTCACTTGAGTCAGAACCAAGCGAGTATGAGCCCCAAGAATATCCAAAGGGCCCTATTCGCTTGGTTCTGTCCCATGTGCTAATGTCATAAAAGGTTACATCACTTGGGTCAGAACCAAGCAAATAGGGTCCCAAGAATCTTGAAGGGCCCTATTCACTTGGTTCTATCCCGTGCGCTAATGTCATAAAAGGTGACGTCACTTGAGTCAAAACCAAGCGAATAGGGGCCCAAACATCTCCAAAGAGCCCTATTCACTTGGTTCTGTCCCGTGCGCTAATGTCATAAAAGGTCACGTCACTTGAGTCAAAACTAAGCGAATAGGGGCCCAAGCATCTCTGAAGGGCCCTATTTGTCGGTTCTGTCCTGCACGCCAATGTCATAAAAGGTGACGTCACTTGAGTCAGAACCAAGCGAATGGGGGCCCAAGAGTCTTCGAAGGACCCTATTCGCTTGGTTCTGACCCAAGCACTCAGAATAGGTGGATAAGAACAGAGCATTTAATGTTATCAGTGATAGACATATAGGCCTACTCACTCACTATGCCCAAACTCAGGCACGGTCACATAAGGAGTAATTATTCCAACTATGCGGTTTGAGACTTTTAATCTTACCCTCATGCAGTGGCTTCAGTGCGGACACAATTAACAACACACAGGAAGGGGAGAGAGGCAGGGAGAAAGAACCTGTCTCTGCAATATCCAATGGCACCGAGTTGGATGGTGATGTCGTAGGCCACTGATAGCAAGAACCAGAAGGTGGCGATGGCAATGGCGACGCGGCAGCAAAGGGCTCAACCCAGTGGAGGTCGCTCAATGAAGGATCACGAGAGGTGGCCAAGGGGAAGAGCGCAGAAAAGGCAAAGGAAACGAGGATCTGTTTGTTCTACTTGGAGATGGAGATGGCAACTACAAGGGGGATCGGCGTCTGACTCTCAACGCAAGATCACGAGAGGTGGCCAAGGGGAAGAGCGCAGAAAAGGCAAAGGCAATGGCGATCTCTTTGTTCTACTTGGAGATGGAGATGGCGAATGCAAGGGCAATCGGCGTCTGACTCTAAACGGAGAGCTGGCCAAGGGGAAGAGCGCAGAAAATGCTATAGACGGATGTGTGGCTGCCTGCAAAATACCCGAAATAACACAATAAACAACATAAAACATACTAATCAGCATACCTGGCACAATCACGTGGTCGCATGTTCGCAAGATACACAAAGAGAGAGAGAGACAGAGAGCGAGAGAGATTGAGGGAGCACATGCAGGCGCACCTCCTAGAGCGGAGTGCTACGTTGGCATGGCGAGAGAGAAGAGAGGAGAGATGAGAAGAGAAACGCAGACACTGGGTGCAATCTCCCCCCGTGCAAGAGTGACCATTTCCCTCTTGCACGTATTTAATTTATAGATTCTTGAATGTTCAAAGTGAGTACAAACTGGCCGGCCGGTCATAAATGGCCAAACCTCATAAAGAGCACTTGGATAATAACATGTACAATATATATTTCCATTCGCATAGGCCTAGCTCGTTCTAGTATTTTCCACCTATCAACTACAATAAATCATAAAATATCATTTCTATAACATACCTCTCCGTTGGAAAGCAACTGTCCTCAGTTGCGAAGATAAAAATCTGCAAACAGTACTTGTCAAAAACAGTGATTAATATGTTGTGTCAAAAACATCACATAATAAAAGAGAAATTTATGAAACTAAACAACATTAGCTTATGCCTGCCGTCATCCACATACTACCTATTCTAGTGTCCCATAACACTAGAATAAGCAGTATATGCCATACCCTGATTAATCAGGATATCAATGGTCACACTCATCATTAATCTCATAATGTCAAGTCTCATCACATAAATACTGCTGTAATAATCATCAGATACCAAATCCCAATCCAATTCCAATTTCCACATTATAAGTCCAAATCCAAATCACTTTTATTATGTACCCGGGTAACAAAATCATACCAGTTGCAGTGGTGGCCAGCCACTGCAGCATGATTTTGTGATCGGTGTTGGCTAAACCGGCGAATCTACACCAATAAGATGTGCTGCCTAAATTGGCGAATCTGCACTAATGCTACCTAAATCGGCGAATCTGCATTTGGTATAAGTTTAAAAATCATGAATCTGCAATTTATCAATGTGCTTCCTAAATCGGCGGATCTGCACTAATGCTGCCTAAATCGGCGAATCTGCATTTGATATTGTTTTAAAAGTAAGAATTTGGAATGTATCCATGTGCTGCCTAAATCGGCGAATCTGCACCAAGATGAGTATTTACACACTGCCTAAATCGATGAATCTGTGTGTGCGTGACCAATGGACTAGGCTAGACATAAAAATAAAACAATTTTCACAGGTGTAAGACCAATTTGGAGCATGTTGGAGTAGGAGGGTACTTACAAACTGTTGTTTACTATCCCATAGCATCTTAGCTCACATGAGTAGCTTCATAGCTTATTGACAAATCATCTCAATAAAAATTCTTTCCAATACAGTGAGAAGCCATGTCCTTAGCAGTGTTTGAGTATTCAACATAGAACACAATGGAGAGAAATGAAATATGAAAAGAGGAATGATGTATGTGATGTACATACCTGAAGGATATTTTGCATCAAAATGTGTACGTATCTCTGTGTGTGGAAAGCATGAGGTTCTTGTAGTATTTTAAGCCATGTGTTGAGCAATGTAACTCTTGTACTACTTGAAATTCTGTTCTTGAAAACACCATTTGCTATCCCATCATTTGTGTCTCAATACATACTTGAAATCAGAAACCAAACGGTTCAATTTATATTGTTAGAATACTCAGCGCATGTGCTAGGTGAGAGTGTGAGAATTCTAGAAAATAAGCACACAAAATTGCAATATTGCTACCTGCATTGGTCAAAATCAAACAATATTAAAATGGGGTGGTGTTGGGCAATTAGCACAAGGTATTGGTTAAGGCTGTCCTTGCGTTAAGGTTTACGAATTGTACATAGTTAGAAAATTTTGACTATTTATACGAGATAAAAGCAAAGGACCTATCAGTAATGTGGAAGGATTCTTTGCCTTAATGTGACCCAAGGCGTGTAGAAATTTAATTGCATCCACTTTTATTTTTATTCTTACTACATGCGGCAAGCAGAGAAATGAGTAACAAATACATTATGCAAAAACCAGTAATGAGAAAATTATAATTGCCTAGCCAAAATTATAATAATGATTTGATACAATTCAATATCGTGTTGTGTCGATGAGGCTAATCGTCCCAAATTGCGCAACCCCGTGGATACCTTGCAATCGAGGAGTATCCGAATTCATCAACCAAGGTTTGGGATCATGATTATCGTCTCTACTTTTAATATGGTCGTCAATTTTTGAATTGGCCAATGATAGTCATGGAACCTACGTAAGGTGATGATTTGTATTATTATGATTATTATTATTTTAAATTTGTTTATGCTACCACATCTAAAATATGCAACAACAGAACGCTGGAGTTGACGATCAAAGATGCAAGCACATATGCTTATAAAGGACACCATGACTTTCTTAATGTAATAACCATCTGCAAAAAGCTTATACGACCAAATTGAGACAATCCATATGGATCCAATACAATGTCTAGGTACAAAATAAAATGAAGTACAACAAAAGACTGAGAAAGAGAAAAAAAATTCAGCATCAGCGTCGGTGTCAATGCCTGAGGATGGTGTGCATTGGGCGTCGTCTGAGAAAAGTATTGCAATGGTCGCTCCAGAGCTTCGTCAGTGTGTACTTCTGGCACTGTCGTGGGGGGGGGTCAGATGCAATAGATGAGGGGGAGAGCGAGAAATAAAATGAAATAAATTTTTACATTAAACGCCTTGAAAGGCCAAAATTACATATGATACAATCTCGATGGAGCTAACGACAATATGTGGGTATAAAATAAAACGAAGTGAAGTGTGAAACTAAGTCAAAGCCTAAAATCTGCATGCTAAAATCATCATCACCATTGTCGTGAATGCGTGATGGTGCTCCACAATGGGCGGTGTCGCAAAAAGTATTGCAGCGGTCGTTGTAGAGTTGCGTCAATGTTCGTTGTTGTAGGTAGGCGTACTCTATCGTTAATCGTGCTTCTCCGTCCTCGCAACCCTTTCTTCAGGGAATAAGATCGAATCAAGCACAAACTCTAGCGCGGCAGGATGGACATCCAGCTTGAAGATGAAGTTATAAGATGGCACCTCGTTGAGGCTGGGTTGCCTGAGTGCGATCCACACTGCCTCATTCATGATGCTTTGTCGGATCATAAGCTAATAAGGACCTCCGGTATTGATGAAGTGCCTCTCCAAGTAGACATTGGCGGATTGTGACTCTCCATATTTGGAATACGACATCAGCGGGGCGATGGATTGCAGGACAACAACATACACATTGCAACAGGAAACAGATCCATGGCCCTGCATCAAACCTAGCCAAGAAGGTAACGAGCCCAGCTTCAAAGTATGTGTGTGCACCTCCCAAGATCTGCAGAATTGCAAGCCGATCCCTGCATGAGAGAGAAGAGGAGATGCACAGATCTTAAGAGACGAAGAAGGAAGGGGAGGGGAAGGTGTGCACACACACAACAGTAGATGCAAAGTTCAATGCTGTCTCTACATGTGTGGCTTGAGAACGAGGACATAGAGAGTTGAGCTGCGGCGGTAGGAGAGGAAGAGGGCTAGTTGGTAGGAAGGAAGAGAGAGATGCTATTGTTCTGGATGCGCAAGGGAGGGAGGGGGCAGTTGGACTGTAATTCGATGTAGTGGGTGGTGGTCTGGGCTCTGTGCGAACTGAAGTGGAAAAGGAGTTGGCAGCTGATCTTATTGGTATGCATGATAATGGTGTCCACCGCCATTGGGTACAACATTCGGTGGCTAAGGACAGCTGTCTAGACAGAACACTGAAGGTGGCCGCCTTTGCGTGCAATGAGATGTGTAGCTACAAAAATATGCTACATGGGTACAATGATTGATTTGTGGCCTCTGATAAACGTGGTCTATCCTACCGTCTGCATTTGTGAGGAGAGAGAGAGAGAGAGAGGCTGAAAGTGGTTGGTGGCCAGAGAGAGACTGTCGCCACAAGCAAAACCAAGCTGCGAGAGAAAGGAAGAGAGAGAAAGGTAGTTAGCGCTACTTTGTCGCCTTGGTCAGACACTCTCTCTCTCTTGCATGGAGGCAGCCTATCTGTCAAAATCTCATTTTTTTTCTCTTTGTCACTTACTGTATGTCAATTGCGCTGCATGACTTCTCCCAAGTTATCTCTATCCAGTGTGTGTGTTCAAGTTTTCTGGTTGAGTGCTAGTATGCATGCATAGACGTAGGCGTCAGTGCGTCACTCAAAATGTGCCTGGCGTTGGTGATCCAGTAGAGACTGAGAGAAAATAAAAATATGCGTGGCATTGGCGTTGGACTGCATATTGTGCAGGAAAAAAAAAGAACAACAATTGAAGTGCTCTAGGTTGACAGAATCAGCTTACAACTCTAAGAATTAGTGTGCTGCTTTGTATGTTGCTGAGGGTACCAAGGTTGGAGGACCACCAAGCCGATGGACTAGGGTGGGGGACGACGATGTTGTCGTCCCTGTCGTGCACTACTGACTACGACTTTGACGATCACGCTTAACTCGAGCCCACCAAAACTCAAACAATATGCTTTATTACTATGTGATAGCTAATATTATGTATTAACATCCCTCAGGTGTTATAAACCTATTTATGTATGTAGCACCCCCTCTTTTTCTTCGCAATCATGGGAGGAATGGTTATCCAAATTCCCCCAGGAGTAACAAGTCTCGAGTTCAGCTCTTCTCAAAAAGATATCTGACTAGGTCTCTGTGGACTATTCTTACGACATTAAAAATGACCTAATTCTTCTCTACTGTATTTACTTCCTTGAATTTCATACATAGCTTGATATACATGGTTAAAATAATTCTCGTCGGATAATATAACGCACGTGATTAGGAAAACAAACAATCTAATCAAATAAATTATACACATGCATCTTGTATTCAAAGGTAAATATGAAGAAAGAAGTTTGAAAAGAAACATGACTTAGCTGTGATTTGTCTTCTCCATAGCCATGATGGTTGCAAATCCGAGGATGTAGTCTTAGCTCTGATACCACTGCTACAGACGGATGTGTGTCTGCTCTGCAAAATACCCAAAATAACACAATAAACAACATAAAACAGACTAATCGGCATACCTGGCACAATCACGTGGTCGCATGTTCGCAAGATACACGAAGAGAGAGAGATAGAGAGCGAGAGAGATTGAGGGAGCACGTGCAGGCGCACCTCCTAGAGCGGAGTGCTATGTCGGCAAGGCGAGAGAGAAGAGAGGAGAGATGAGAAGAGAAACGCAGACACTGGGTGCAATCTCCCCCCGTGCAAGAGTGACCATTTCCCTCTTGCACGTATTTAATTTATAGATTCTTGAATGGTCAAAGTGAGTACAAACTGGCTAGCCGGTCATACATGGCCAAACCTCATAAAGAGCACTTGGATAATAAAATGTACAATATATATTTCCATTCTCATAGACCTAGCTCGGTCTAGTCTTTTCCACCTATCAACTGCAATAAATCATAAATATCATTTCTATAACAGAAAAGGCAAAGGCAACGGCGATTTGTTTGTTCCACTGAAGATGGAGATGGCGACTGCAAGGGCGATTGGCGTCTGTCGGACCCTAAACGGACACTCCAAAAGGCATGTGGGCTGCACTCACAAGGACAACCAATAATAAATGTTCTCAGATTCCCATGCAGTACGATTTACCAACACAATCTTGTGCATAAGTGAAGTTTTCACCCTCGTTGAGGTAAGCATTCTAAGTTTAGAGGCAGTAACCCCGCCAAACATTTCAACTATTCTGTCTCTTTTCGCGTCCTCTACTACCCATCATTTGAATTAACTCGACCCCCATCGACGCTACATGGTAAGCAACAAATCATCCCAATTCTTTTTGCACATCACCTATTACTCTCGCGCATCCTTCTCTTACTCCTGTTCTGCAGTGCTTTAGTGACGCAGAACTCTACACACAGTGAAGAGGTATGCTACTTACTACCCTTTTGTGCACTTGTATTTTGTGTAGTCAGTACCAAGCAAATAAGGGAAGGTAAACCCTATTTGCTGCACCTGTTCGCTTGGTACTGACCATCGTCTTTACTATAGGATGTTTGCTTTTACACTTTTCCTTGGTCAGTACCAAGAGAAAAAGGGAAGGCCACTTTGTTCAATGCCCCTTTTTCCTTGGTACTGACCTCGGAAAATATAAGTGATGTCTGCTAGTACAAGGTCAATACTAAGCAAATAAGGGGAAGGTAAACCCCGTTTGTTGCCGGTTTAGGGTTTTTTTAAACCAAATACGCATTTTGAATTTATAAGGGAGAAGAAAAATTACAACTTAACAGCCATGTAGGGGTTTTTGAGTTAGAAAACACTACGGACAGGCGCAAAGGCCAAGTTTCAGACTTTACAAAGAGTGGCCTACTAATTTTCGAGGGTTTCGGGTTCGCAATAACCATGTAGTCCTTTTCCTTCACAGCCAGACTATCTCTTACTGAAGCCTATCGGCAAAGTTAATGGCTTTCTCATATTTACTTGCTAGCTCAAGCACTTCATCCTTTATCTCCTATAGCCAATTATAGATAGCTTCTAAAGAGCCATTCTCGGCGAGCAATCACTGCAGATCTTCAGGCCTTCTTGCTTCCAGAGAGTCTTTGAGGATTGAAACTTTGTGCCTGGCGATCAGCATTTGTTCCAACTTCAGGCTAGCATCTTGCACAGAGCATTTAGCAAATAAGATCTTCAAACTAGGAGATTGGAAATTGGGAGCAGAAAGGAAAGAATTACTAGTGGCTTACCTCGAGAATTGACTCCCGTGTTGACAGCAGCCACTCCCAGACTGTGTTGGTCGGGAACATTAAGGGTAACATCGGGGGAGGGCCAAGGGTGGACCTCCTGAGGAGGGCCCGGATGCGGTCCTGCTCTGGTGCTGCGGGAGTATACCTTGGAAAGGAATCACCACTATCCTAAGCTTCTTGTAGTTGTTCTATGAAACCCTGAGGGATGTTCTGAAAAAACTGCTGGTTAAATAGACTAGATGGACATGCGTGAATAGCAGAGCCTAGGTTTTGGCTGATGAGTGGTCTGTGAGGGGTGGTACCGCCATGCGTCTCCTTCACATTGGTATTTTGTTGCAGGGGATGCAAACCTGTTTGCTTGCTATTACACTTTTCTGAGGTCACTATCAAGCGAATAAGGGAAGGCAAACTCTTTCCGATGCACCTGTTCGCTTGGTACTGACCTCAAAAAATATAAGTGACGTCTGCTATTACTATTTTTTGAGGTCACTACCGAGCGAAAAAGGGAAGGCAAACTCTTTCCAATGCACCTGCTCGCTTGGTACCGACCTCAAAAAATATAAGTGATGTCTGCTATTACTATTTTTTGAGGTCACTACTAAGCGAATAAGGGAAGGCAAACTCTTTCCGACGCACCTATTTGCTTGGTACTGACCTAAAAAAATATAAGTGAGGTCTGCTATTACTATTTCCTGAGGTCACTACCCAGTGAATAAGGGAAGGCAAACTCTTTTCGAAGCACCTGTTCGCATGGTATTGACCTCAGAAAATATAGGTGACGTCTGCTATTACTATTTTCTGAGGTCACTACGGAGCGAATAAGGGAAGGCAAACTCTTTTCGATGCACCTGCTCGCTTGGTACTGACCTTAGAAAATATAGGTGATGTCTGCTATTACTATTTTCTGAGGTCACTACCGAGCGAATAAGGGAAGGCAAACTCTTTCCAATGCACCTGATCGCTTGGTACTGACCTCAAAAAATATAAGTGATGTATGCTATTACTATTTTCTTAGGTCACTACCAAGCGAATAAGGGAAGGAAAACTCTTTTCAACACACCTGTTTGCTTGGTACTGACCTTTTGTGAAAGCTGAAGTCCCTTGTGCTGACAATGAATTGTCTTTTTGTGTTATGCTATTTGTAGAGATGCCTCGTGTAAAGGCCACGACTAGGAGGGCAATAGGTGAATCTTTGAATGCTCAAGCAAGAAGACACCGATATGAGGCGCACAGAGGTGTACTGCAAGAGCTGTAGGATAGAACGACACGTTCAACCTGCTATTCCACATCTCCCTTTCTAGCGAGTAGTGCGGGAGATTTGCAAGCAGTGGAGAGTCAGCATGCGATGGGCCAACAGTGCACTACTCTACCTTTAAGAAATTGCAGAAGACTACCTCGTTGAATTCTTCAATGATGGATATATCCTGGCTGCCCATTCACACCGCGTTACTATCATGCCATGGGATTTTGATACTCTTCGGAGGCTGCGTTCCCGCTACGATGGGATGCTTCAGCCAATGCATATCCGGGATAGTAGAACCATAGATATTCTCAACATCCCCCCTCTCCATCCGACAGACAAAGCCGTCTAAGGCTGAAACAAACAGCAGAAGGACCCGATCACGGGTCGAGAGAAACGACACTAATGGACAGGCTGAGATAGCTGCAGAGGGGCATGAGCAAGCCAGAGTGGACCCCGAGGCAATCATGGAAGAAACAGAGATAGTTATCGAGGAGCCAGCTAGACACCAAAATGAGCAAGTCATGGAGGATCTACAACCAGTAAGGGCTGATGAGGGGCAAGAGCAGGCCAGGGTGGACCCTGAGGCATTTATGGAGGAACCAATATTGAAGGAAAATGATCCGGAGCCTGTGCCTATTAGGGAGGACCCTACGGCTGTTAGGGAGGAGCTTGAGGCAGCCAGGGAGCCAGCTCAAGAAAGGCAAGGGCAAGGCTCTGCATCACAAGGGCCATCCAACATATCATATGAGTTAATTATTTTAGAGCAAATAACCGAAGAGAATGAAGAGGAGTTGAGAGTTGTGTTGAGCGCAGCTCCTCTGCATGCACAAATACTGGTGCTTGGAAGGTCAGAGGAGGCATGCATTTTCAACCTCGATCAACAAGACTTCCTGTGCATGCGCAGTTTCACCAACTCCAATGCAACAAATAAGGTCGTCAACGTTGCTTTGTGGTAATTCTCATGCTCTTTAAAATTCACGTTTGGTTCATTAAATGGGTCTCTACCGATACATGGGTCAATACCAAGCGAGACAGTGGCTTATGGAATTGGATAGTGGTATTACTCGCTCGTTATTGACCCATGTCTTCGCGGCAGTCGTCAAGTTTTTCTTTATAAGTCACGCTTGGTTCATTAAATGGCTCACTACCATTAAGACATGGTTCAATACCAAGCGAGTCAGTGGAAGATGGAATTCGATAGCTCCCCCACTCGCTCGGTATTGACTCATGGGTTTGTGGCAGTGACATCCCGCCACCGGTCCGTAATGTAAGATAATGAGTAAAGAGACAAACCTAAGGAATTTTGACAAGGAATGGAAAGAAAAGTGAAAGACAAAGGGAATAATACTGGAAGAAATGAAAATATAGTGCACTTTATATACGCTAGCCAGCTAAGGAAGGGTAGCGTTACCCAGAAGTTGAAAGTGTAACATGCGAATGAAGATTTCCCAGCTTCCTTATTTATTTCGAGCTGAGGGTATCTCTTTCTTTTTAATGGGGAGTTTGTAAGGTCCTCCTCTTAGCCCTTACTCTTGCTGAAATATATAAGCCGTTGACTTTTTGAATACAATCAAGTAAAGCACCCTTGCTACCTACGAGACGCTTTTGGTTTTAACAATGGGAATATGGATATAATCAATGCAAAGCTATCCATGAGACACTTTCGGTTTTCACCAGGGGAATGTAGATATAACCAATGCATGGGATATTATTTTTATCTCAAGAAAAGAAAACAAAATTGCATAAGAAAACAAAGAAAGAATAGGGTAAGGTAAAAAAGTAACTTGTTGAAGAAGGCACTTGTTGAAAAATAGCTTCTTGTAGGAAAAATAACTTCTTGTATAAGTAGTTTGTTAGAGAAGCTTTGAAAAGAAACAAAGGATATAAAGATATGTAATTTAAGTAACTTATCAAGATAAGTTAAGGGACTTATCAAAATGAAGCTTAAAAGGACGCCTTCCCTACTCATTGAACACTTCGCTACACTTTGCTATGCTTCACTTCACTTCATTTCTCTACACACTTTGAAATTTCAAGCTTGATAGTGAGCTATGAAAGCCATAGCTAATCCTCCTTCTTCATACACACCCTACACAAACTTCTCTCCTCAACAGAATCCATAACCATAATCCAATTTACCATTACCATCTTCACCTTCTCTCTCTTAACCTACAAGCATTCCATAACTTGAATTTTCTTCATCTCTTTCTATTCCCATAGCCAAATTGGTGGTTTTCAAGAAAAGGGAATCAGAAAAGATACGGCCACGTCATTACACTTGTCATTACTCTTCCAAAGCAAGGAGAAGACCCTACTATCTACACATTAAGGTTCCAAAACCTTAAGCCACTTGATTAATCCTCTCCACGGTAGTAAAGGTACGCCTAAATCCCTTCCTAAAGAAGAATTTGTTAATCATTCATACACTCTTACGTGCATATTTTACGATACACTAGCAAGTCCACTCTTAGGAACTTTTCCATTTTACACTACCATGCATAGAAGTTTTTTACTCTTGCATAAGCACTCAAAGGAAGTTTTGATTAGTTTCCCAAGGTTGTAAGTTGGTGCATTTCGAATGTTTTGTGAGTACCACACATAGATCACACCAAAGAAAAAATTCATTATAGAAAGCATATGCATTGTTCATTTCAAGTTTGTCTGCTTTCAAGTTGTTTTGCAAATTCGAAGGGGATAGTAAGGGGATAGCTTCACAGATGTTGTGATCGTGTTGCTTGAACATAAAACTCCCAAAGCTTCCATGGACATGCCCCATGGATGGAAAATGATGAAAAGGGACCAAAATGGGATTCATCGAAGTCGGGGATAACTTGAAACTTACGTAGAGACAAAACCTTAAACTTCCATGAGATTCGTTGTTTTCTTAAGGTCTTATTTGAATAGAAAATTAAAAGAAATTATGAATTAAGGGTTTATAACTCAAGGATCTTAATCTAAAATTTAAAATAGGATTAAAAACTTTACCGAGAAGATTGATGTGGATAACCCTAGCATAATATAACGATTTAAGTGTGAACTTTTCTTCATGTTTGGAAAAAGGGCGATGCAGGTGTGTACCTGTGGGATACAATGGGGGATGGTCTTTTTCGGCTAGGACTGATAACCGTTGGTCTATGTTTGAGATCAGGGTTCATTCATTTCCTTAGAAATGGGACTGAATGGGAGTGTGTCCCGGTCAAGTGGATGTGACCCGCGGATGCGTCTAGAAATCGGCCTAGTCTGGGTAGGCCCGATGCCGATAGAAAAAGGAGGAAGGAAAGATGATCCATGGAGAGATCATGATAAGGGAGAAGGGTGTGATTTAATTAAGAAACTCTTCAAATTGTTCGGGAAAAAAAGGAACCTTGGAAAGGCTAGGAACCTAAATGGGCTATTCCGCAATTGTCCTCATCAGTCGGACCTTTGCTCTTCTTCTCGGGATTATTGATTTAAAAGGAACCTAAAGTAGATTATTTTTGAAGCCTTTTCCACACAAGATAAAGAAAAATAAGAATTGGAATCTGTGTAAAGGTGCTGCCTTCTCACGTGGCAGAGGCCCAGGATACCCGAGTCTTGGGACGAGGATCAGGATATTCCTGGAGAAGTATATGTGATTGCTTGAAAGATAACTAGATAATCTTATTAGTATAAAAGGAAAAAGAAAGTAAAAATATTCTATAAAGAAAAAGGTGGGAACGACCTGATAAATGCACATTTGCAAGGGTATGCAACAGTTTGCATGCTGCTTTCAAATACTTGAAATGTATTCTCGGTTCTCCTAACCGGGAAAAAAGCGTCACAATGACCTGAACCAAGGATGAATTAGAGAACTCCCACCAGTTGACCCTGGAAGGTTGAGTTCCAAGTTAGTCTGATGACTTCTTTTGGTAATTTTGATCGGTAAGCAAAGGTTCTTCAGGGCTAAGGGATCCATATGAGAGAAAGTGAATGTTATCACCCCCTTGAGTTGGCATTGAAGTGCAGGAGGAGTCCTATCTTGGTGTTGGCCTCAAGCGGGAGGGATGTCGGAGATCACAGTGTATCCATGAGGAGATGGCACAGCTGGTGGTCCCCGGGCATGGCCCTCACAAAGGCTCTGATGAAGATGCTATGGATGTAAATGAAGAACAAGAGGATGAGCGTTATATTTTGTTGCAAGCGATGGGGAAATCGACCTGTATATGGACTTAAATGAAGACTAAACCTGCTTTAAAAAGATATGTGTGGCACATGCCGAAGGATGTGCACATTTAGAGGGAGTGGATGTCATGCCGTGGTACGTGCATAATGTGAAAATAAAAATATCTACCTCACTCTTTGTTGATCTTACATGTGAAGCTACTCAATATATGGCTTCTCTATATATGGCACTCACGTCCCCTCTATAAATACATCATCTCATGTGTGTATTCTACACACTTTGGGGTTCTATTTCTGTGCTCTCTCTCACTCTCTCAACATAATACTTATTGATATCACTATGTTGATAAATGTCATTTTATGTAGTATATACACATGTCATTTGCATCACATATCATGCATCTTGTACTCTTTATGTTCATACTTTATGTCCTCTCATGTGTGTATTCTATACACTTTGGGGTTCTATTTCTGTGCTCTCTCTCACTCTCTCAACATGGTATTAGAGGAGTACGTTTTCGTTTTCAATTTCTCTCTTGATTGAAAACGATTTTTCAGAAATTACCCGGAATCGATGTGGTCTACAACTTTGCAGAAGAAAGTTTTTTCAAATTCTGCACCGATTTTGAGTTATCGTTCGCGGACTACGTACATACCTAAAAAGCAACATTCGTTTTTTGTTTTTGATTTTTTTGCTGATTGAAAATAATTTTGCAGAAACTACCCGGGAAACGCACTGGAATCGTTGTGGTCTACAACTTTGCAGAAGAAAGTTTTTCCAAATTCTGCACTAAATTTTGAGTTATCGTTCATGGACAGCGTACATACCTGAAAAGAAACTTTCTCTTTTTGTTTTTTATTTTTTTGCTAATTGAAAATGATTTTGAGGAAACTACCTCCATTGGGCACCGAAATCCACGTGATCTACAACTTTGCAGAAGAAAGTTTTTTCAAATTCTGCACCGATTTTGAGTTATCGTTCGCGGACTGTGTACATACCTGAGAAGCAACTTTTGTTTTATGTTTTGGATTTTTCTCTTAATTGAAAATGATTCTGCAGAAACTACTTGCGCATGCCATCGGAATCTATGTGTCTACAACTTTGCAGAAGAAAGTTTTTTCAAATTCTACACCGATTTTGAGTTATCGTTCACGAATTACGTACATGCCTGAAAAGCAACTTCGCTTTTTGTTTTTGATTTTTCTATTGATTTAAAACGATTTTGTAAAAACTACCCACGGAACGCAACGGAATCGATGTGGTCTACATTTTTGTAGAAGAAAGTTTTTTCAAATTCTACATTGATTTTGAGTTATCGTTTGCGGACTGCGTACATGCCTGAAAAGCAGCTTTCGTTTTTGTTTTGTTTTTTCATTTTTCTGCTAATTGAAAACAATTTTGCAGAAACTATTCGCCCGAGCCATCAGAATTGATGTGGTCTACAACTTTGCAGAAGAAACTTTCTCTAAATTCTGCACCAATTTTGGGTTATCGTTTTCGTACTGCGAATATGTTTGAAAAGCAAATTTTACTTTTTGCTTTTGATTTTCCTCATAATTGAAAACTTCTCAATTATATTTTCTCTTCGTCAATCATATATTTGTTACTGATGTAACTTTGCTGCAGAAGAGAGTTACATATCGTTCCGATTCAATCGAGTCGTTGATGATCGTCCAAATTCTATTGAGCTACTGTTGGTACATGATCTTTTGTTATATGATATATTCGTTGATTGATTCTCGTATAATTATTCTTCTAGAAATATAGTTTACGCCGTTCTATTGATAATTTCTCGTTGATACCATAGTGATTTTGAATGTATTGTTAGTACTTTGGTCATGGTGATTTTTGTTGATACCATGATGATATTTTATTGATACCATGTTTATTCTCAGTGAAGCCATGATGATATTTTGTTGATACCATGGTTATTCTTAGTGATGCCATGATGATATTTCGTTGATTCCATGGTGATTTTCGTTGATACCATGATGATGTTTCGTTCATACCCTGGTTATTCTCGGTGATACTATGATGTTGTTTTCTTGATACAATGGTTATTCTCGGTGATGCCATGATGTTGTTTCGTTGATGCAATGATTCTTCTTGGAAATATCATGATGTTGTCTCCTTGATACCATGGTTATTCTTGCTGATACCATGATGTTTTTTCATTGATACCATGGTTATTCTCGGTGATATCATGATGTTGTTTCGTTGATACCATGGTTATTCTCGGTGATACCATGATGTTGTTTCGTTAATACAATGATTATTCTATGATGCTTTTCGTTGATATCATGATGATTTATTCATTTTTATTGATACAATGATGATATTTTGTTAATACTTTGATGACACTCATTGATATCACTACGTTGATAAATGTTGTTTTATAGAGTATATACACATGTCATTTGCATCACGTATCATGCATCTTGTACTTTTTATGTTCGTAGTTTATGTCTACATATGTTGTCGTACGTATATATGTCGTCAAAAGAGTGGCGTCGCGAACCATCTCTTATGGCATTGTGAACGTAATTATTTCACTAAGATGCGAATAATTTTCATGACTATGTTTTTTGAGTCTATGATCTATGTAGGATTGATCAAAGAATTGATTTCATGAAGACAAACTTGATGATAATAAAAGATTTATGAAGATGTTGACGAAGGAAATTTGGAATGGACACCTCTACACCAAAACAAACTCCATTGCGCCACAAGGAAAATGAGATGAGGGCACCACCTAGTCTTGGAAGCGTGGACTAGGACCGCTATGCAGAGAGAGAGAGAGAGAGAGAGAGAGAGAGAGAGAGAGAGAGAGAGAGAGAGAGCTAGAGCTATCACTGTGAATGAAGCATTAAACTTAGTGTGTGTGGATAACATCAAGCACTCCCAACACAAATAGCATGTAGATTACTAAACAACAACTCAAGAATTAGCCAAAATCACATCAAGCACTCTCAGACACACATAAAAGATCTCTCTTAATTAACATAAGTAAGAGGAGGGGAGGTTACTAGCATAAAACAATTTTCACTCTAGAATGTGCAAGAATAGAGTGAATGAATGAGCTTTATGGGCTCATGATGAGTGATACAAAGACTCAATGGGGCTGAGGGAGACTTGAAATTACAAAGGAGGGGGGCCTCTTTATATAGGAAAGAGAGTGATTAGGAGTGAGGTTAAGATCCAAGTGCAATTTGTACAAATGAAGCTTGATTAGGGACATTCCACCAATGAAGAAGCTCCTTCCAAGTGATTTGTTGACCAATTTGCAACTAATTGGCTCCATCATCACTTGTGTTGTCTTCACTCCTTCCTCCATAGCTTGAGTCCAAGAGCTTCCTTATTTTAAAATGTAAAGAATCTACATAAAATCAATGCATATCTAGTAATAATAGAAAGGGGTTGAATGAGAACTTATGAATTACAACAAGATTAAGCATGAATTGAGAGGTGATTAGAAGAGGAATTTGTGATGGTTTTATGAGCTTGAGAGAGAGGAGGAAGGAGGGGAGGGTGAGAAGACTAATGTCTGATTTTTAGAGAAGGACTCAATGTGGAAAAGGAAGTGTGTGTGTGTACAGGTAGAGGGGGTGGTCTCTACCACAGTTGAAAAAACTGGCGTCCGCCATTTTGGCCATATCTCCTAGACCGTAGATGAAAAAATTATTTTAAAAAAATGGTCAGAATCTCCAGCTCATCAGCTACAAATTTGATGGAGACAACTTTTCTAGGATCGGAGTGGAAGTATTTTTTTAAAATCCAGCAAAATCATGTGTCTGTTTCCTTCCTTTACCAAGTCTTCCATCTGGGTCCCATCTGTTTGAATCATCATATGGCTCCAAATCCATGATGATATGAGCCACTCATGACCCTTGAATCATGGGTGCATGGCTCCACAACCACATTATATCTTTTCTTTTCACATTTATATATTTTCCCTTCCCTTTACCACTAGGTTCTACCTTTCCCCTCCGGTGAACTAGTCAAGGAAAAATTCCCATCCATTCATTTTTTCAATTTTTCCAAGAGGTTGTTCTCACTCTTTCTTTTATTGTAAACCTCTAGAAGCAGGGGAAACCAACAAAATATATTAAACAAAAAATTTGTGATAGGCTCGGATCATAGCCCCCCCCAAACCTGGCTAGAGGTATTTATGCCTCTAGCCTACTTTCCTTGATCTTGGGCTGACCTTATTCTGATGTGATAAGTCTTTAGACGCCATCCATTTGTCCTAGTCTTGTGCACTTTACCCTCAATGTCTTGAAGTCTGTAAGAGCCATTTTTGAACTTTTTGGTGACCAAGAACGGGCCTTCCCATCAAAAAAAAAACTTTCCATCCTTACGAGTGTCGAAGTGATTGTCATATCGAAGCACCAAAGATCCCTTTTTGATGTCTTTAGATGCTAGCTTTTTGTTGAAATTTTCTCTGCGCTTCTCTGCTTCTTGAGAATAGTGGTTGATGGCTTCTTCACGATCCAATTGCAGCCTCTCTAGATCCATGATCCTTTGATGTAATTTCTCCTTTTGAGAGCCTACCTGGCTACCCAATATTCGAAGACTTGTTAACTTCACTTCAATGGGCAAAAGTGCCTCCTTTCCATAAACCAAATGAAAGGGTGTGTACCCTAATGTGGTTTTGAAGGAGGTTCTATAGGCCCATAGAGCTCCATTCAGGTGTTTGTCCCAATCTTGACAACTGGCATATACCTGTTTGGTGAGAATATTGCAAATGATTCCATGTACCTTTTCCACCAAGCCATTTCACTGAGGGTAGTAAGGAGTAGAGTTTTGATGCTGAATATTTAGCTTCTGCATGAGTTCTCCTACCAAGTGTGCTCTAAACAATGGTCCTCTATCAGATAGTATTTCAAGAGGGGTGCCAAACCGGCAACATATGTGGTCAAAGATGAACTCACTCACATCCTTAGCAGTAATTCTATTGGTCGGCATAGCCTTAGCCCATCTAGTCATGTAGTCTACTCCCATAATGATGTACTCTTTACCTGACTGAGTGCGTGGTAGAGGCCCTATGGCATCTTGCCGAGATGAATACTTTTGGAGCTGTAAATACAAAAGTCATCTATGAAAACCCTTTTGGACTTACCAAAGTAAGGTTGGAATACCATATTCATGAATCGTTGAAAGGTGGCTGGAGCGTTGGTGAGACCAAAAGGCATGACTCGAAATGCAAAACAGCCCCATGGTGTGATTAAAGTAGTCTTTTTTTGGTCCTCCTCTGCAATGCGTATTTGAAAGTAGCCAGAGTAGCCATCACACACTGTGTATCGCTCATGGAATGCTACTTCATTTAGAATCTCATCTTGAAATGGGAGAGGAAAGTGGTCCCTTTTTGTTGCAGCATTTAGTGGCTTGTAATCCATGTACACACGCCATTTACCATTCTTCTTTGGCCTCACCACTACTGGGGAGACCCATTCTGAATCTTCTACTGGGTATATGAATCCTGCTTCTAAGAGTCTCTTCACCTCGGACAATAGTGTATTTTGTTGCACAACTCCTAATCTTCTTAGTTTTTGTACTATTGGCTTGCTCCCTTCTTTTAGATGGATATGATGCTTCACTGCAGTGACACCTGTAATGTGAGTGTAATCAAAAATAAACAATGATGCATGCTTCTTGAGATTATTTACATAACCCTCCCTTTCTTCTTCCTTTATATCTTTGGATTGTCTCCATTTGGATCCTTGGGTTGTCTTCTGATGAGGTAGTTTCCTTTATGGTGACTCCCATGACTTCGAGAGTGCTATCACTCTCTTCACTTGAACTCTCTTCCTCGTCCATGGATGAGGAGCATCCACTTGATCTCCACTCATCAGCTGATGTCTCTAGTTCAAGGTTCTCTTGTCGCCCATTCTTCAAGTTATAAACCACCTTCCGACTATGACCACCCACACGAGCCCTCAACTCCAAGTCTCCTGTTGCCCAATCTTGCCTAGCTCATATACCCATGAGCCAAGGTCGTCCTAAAATAAGGGGGTATCCTTCTCCCTTCACTGGCATCACATAAGCATCAACCTCTGTAGTGATTCCAAAAACAAAAACTCTCAAAGCTTTCACTACACCCACACAAGTGGCAGAGACATTATTGGCTATTTTTTCCCTAAAGTTTGATGATTCCATTACCTCTAACCCCAATTGATGCATTAGCTTTTCTGTCATGACACAACCTCTGCTCCACTGTCAATGTAAGTTTTTGGAATCCGTTGTCCCTTGATTTGAGCCTCCACCAAAGGCACTATATCCTTGAGACCATAGGCTTTGATTACACTTACTAGCTTACTTCGCTTTGCCCTCGTGCTCACCAGTTTTGACCACTGTCGTCGCAGCTTTGGGGAGATATGAGGTAGTCGTGGCCAAGTAATCTTTGGTCCTTGAGAACTCACATCAGTTGTCAAGTCATAAGGTTGTGTCCGAGATCCCATAGGGAAATCAGAGATGTCAATTTGAGACCTAGTACGGGTCTTTCTCTTCTTGGCTTCATCTTTAGTAGCCCGAGATGTACTTGCTTCATTGCTTGCGTCTTCGCTTGTTTCTTTACTTACTTCATCTTGGACACGCACACGCTTGATAGGCATTGTATCCACTTCATCTATCTTCATCTTCCCTTTAACTATTTCTTCCTGGTTGCTTCTGCCCTTGACGACCTCCTCCATCCTTATGATGCTCACATTTGGTTGAGTAGCAGGGGCTTGAGCCTGAGCACGAGGTGGCTGCAAAATTTGAGGTTGCGGTTGCTCTTGTGCTTGAGCTCTAGCATGGGGAGGACTTACTTGTTGTCGAGGACCTCTGACAGGGCAGTCATATCTTCTAGGATGAGGGCAATTATACATGCCGTGGCCATTTTCCCCACAATTGTACCACAACATTTCCCTTGCTTGACGTCGCATTGGTGGACGATTCCCACCATTCCCCTCAATAGGCCTTCTTGCACCCTGCACAAGATTTACTCTCAAACCCTCTAGCTGGTTTGTGAGATTGTTTATTTGTTGAAGCATATCTTCTTGTTGACCTCTATCGAGGCCTGGTGCTTTAGGCACATTTCGAGGTATGTGAGAAGATTCTATAGTTGTGATATTGCCTCCCAAAGCTAGCTAGCCAGCTTGGGTTTGATAGAGAATCTTTCGATTCTTTTCCCTGGCAATTCTTAAGGCATCTTCAAAAGTATTTGGAAATTTTCTCTTTACCTTCTCTCTTAGCAAGGGGTACAAACCTGAGATAAATCAATCCTTTTGGAGGCAATTGGGAGCTCCCTCACCAGGGTTTAGTGAGTCTGACCATTGCCCCCAAAGTTTCAGAAAAACTTCCTCATAGGTTGCATAAGCATGAGGGTCAACTTGATGAAGGGCCAGAAGCCGTTGCCATAGTTCTTCTGTCGAATTGGCTTGTTGAAATCTTAGTAGGAAAGCCGCCTTCAATCCCTCCCATTCAGCTCTTTGGGTTGGATCTAGAGCCTGGAACCATACCCTAGCTTATTCTTTGAGCACCAAAGGAAAAGCTCTCAATTTCAATGCTTCGTCATCCCTCCCAGAGACAAGGAAAGCCATCTCCAAGTTATCCAAAAAATCCCCAGCATTTTCCCCACTACGCCCAAAAAAATTAGGGAAAGCCATGATAAAATGGGTTGCCTTTCTCTCAATATAGCACAAAGATGAAAAATTATAGGCACAAATCATATCTTATTAAGGGTAGAATAAATGGATTGATAGATGCATTAATCTCAGCTAGACGACGAGGGCCTAGTAAGTTCCTTATGATGTTTTGAAACCTAAGCTTTGTGCTAGCTATTATATGCACCGTTTGTCTAGCAAGAGGTTGGAAAGGTCCATATAAATCCCTATGATTCATAGAGTATGCTTAAAGCAAGATGAAGATGTGAACATCAAAAGATACATTATACTCCAAAATAGGAAATATTATAGGGTCAGGGGACAACAATATCTCTCTCAACCTCTCAAATCCAAAATAGAAGACCAATCTTTGTTGGAAAAAAATCTTTCTATCAATGCGCACATTCACCCTAATATTTTGAACTGATTGAAAGTTGTAGAAAATGGGATTATTCATTGGTGCATTAAATAAAAACTTCCATGAAGCACTTCATTGAAGTTCAACTCTCTTCGATCCCACCATTTGAGAGATGCGAAGAATTTGCTCACCAGTGATTAGCCTAGCTTTGGTGTGACCATCTTCAGCTTTGTAAAGTTCATAGGGTTCAATGGCTACCTTCTCAACCACCTTGAGCCTTCTTGCTAGTAGTAGTTGGAGTGCATCACCATATGTAGCCTCTTGCCAATACCGCACACCATTGATGTGTAGCTCCCCCTCCAAAAACTTGTTAATACCCATTTTTTAGAGTGCTTTCACCACCTGAAGTCAAGGCTTCAAAGGAAGAGTCTTCACAGTAGCCACGAAGCACTCAACACAATGCTTTGACCTAGGGACTAGATGACTACAAGATTTTCCTTGAAGCAAAGAAGGGTGTATGTAGTTAACTCTCTTTACCTGCATACGTGCCGTTTGTCAATAAAGACGCTTCTTTTCTTGAGCTTCTTGGGGAGACCATAGTGGAAGTCTCGGAGAATTTGATGGACCTTCCTTCATAGGATTGACAGAGCGCTGCTTGAGAACTCTGTGGGGGCACCAATTTATGATGAAGGAAATTTGGAATGGCGGCCTCTACACCAAAACAAACTCCATTGCGCCACAAGGTAAATGAGATAAGGGCACCACCTAGTCTTGGAAGCGTGGACTAGGACCGCTACGCAAAGAGAGACAGAGAGAGAGAGAGAGAGACAGAGAGAGAGAGAGAGAGAGAGAGAGAGAGAGAGAGAGAGAGAGAGAGAGAGAGAGAGAGAGAGAGAGCTATCACTATGAATGAAGCATTAAACTTAGTGTGTGTACAAGGAATGGATAACTTCAAGCACTCCCAACACAAATAGCATGTAGATTACTAAACAACAACTCAAGAACTAGCCAAAATCACATCAAGCACTCTCAGACACACATAAAAGATCTCTCTTAATTAACATAAGTAAGAGGAGGGGAGGTTACTAGCATAAAACAATTTTCACTCTAAAATGTGCAAGAATAGAGTGAATGAATGAGCTTTATGGGCTCATGATGAGTGATACAAAGACTCAATGGGGCTGAGGGAGACTTGAAATTACAAAGGAGGGGGGCCTCTTTATATAGGAAAGAGAGTGATTAGGAGTGAGGTTAAGATCCAAGTGCAATTTGTACAAATGAAGCTTGATTAGGGACATTCCACCAATGAAGAAGCTCCTTCCAAGTGATTTGTTGACCAATTTGCAACTAATTGGCTCCATCATCACTTGTGTTGTCTTCACTCCTTCCTCCATAGCTTGAGTCCAAGAGCTTCCTTATTTTAAAATGTAAAGAATCTACATAAAATCAATGCATATCTAGTAATAATAGAAAGGGGTTGAATGAGAACTTATGAATTACAACAAGATTAAGCATGAATTGAGAGGTGATTAGAAGAGGAATTTGTGATGGTTTTATGAGCTTGAGAGAGAGGAGGAAGGAGGGGAGGGTGAGAAGACTAATGTCTGATTTTTAGAGAAGGACTCAATGTGGAAAAGGAAGTGTGTGTGTGTACAGGTAGAGGGGGTGGTCTCTACCACAGTTGAAAAAACTGGCGTCCGCCATTTTGGCCATATCTCCTAGACCGTAGATGAAAAAATTATTTTAAAAAAATGGTCAGAATCTCCAGCTCATCAGCTACAAATTTGATGGAGACAACTTTTCTAGGATCGGAGTGGAAGTATTTTTTTAAAATCCAGCAAAATCATGTGTCTGTTTCCTTCCTTTACCAAGTCTTCCATCTGGGTCCCATCTGTTTGAATCATCATATGGCTCCAAATCCATGATGATATGAGCCACTCATGACCCTTGAATCATGGGTGCATGGCTCCACAACCACATTATATCTTTTCTTTTGACATTTATATATTTTCCCTTCCCTTTACCACTAGGTTCTACCTTTCCCCTCCGGTGAACTAGTCAAGGAAAAATTCCCATCAATTCATTTTTTCAATTTTTCCAAGAGGTTGTTCTCACTCTTTCTTTTATTGTAAACCTCTAGAAGCAGGGGAAACCAACAAAATATATTAAACAAAAAATTTGTGATAGGCTCGGATCAACGTAATAGATCTGTTGATATCACCTTATCTGCAGAACAACTCAGTTTTCTTTTTGACTCTGATGAATTGGTTTAGCAGAGTCAATTTTGATCTAGCACGCTTTCTAGTCACTACATACAATCAATCATGAGTTTTTTCTTTCCTTGTAAAAACCATATTGCATTTAGAATCTTTCTTCTCATGTTTGATGGTGTCTTTGTAGTGATCATTGGAGTCTGATGTTATTTGACATGGAAGCTAAGATTGTTTACTAAGCAAACTCCGGGCAAAGCAGGGCGTTTCACGGTCGTGTAAAAATGTAATGCCCATTTGGGTACATTTGGAAGCAGTGTCTCTTTGTAATGTGTTGCTGACTCAAGTGGTTATGTATGTAGTGCCACGAAAAAACTTGTATGCTGTGTAGAGCATGTTTTGTTAGAACATCATCTAGGAAATACCGTCCGGCACGAACGAGTAACTGTGCCCACGCAGACTGATGACTATAGCTGTGGCTGGCAAACCTGTTTGAATGCCCTATTGCTCCTCAGTCAAATTATGAATGTACCGAACGTAAGTAATCGTGTTGTTTCATTGTTTGCTACAACGTTTGTATGAAGCAACAAATATCTGTATCAGGATTCTACAGGAACTTCAATTACATAACTAAACCCGCAACGATCTGCGATATTTTTTTGTAATGGCCATCCAACATATTATAATCTTGGTAAACAGACGCACAAGAGAGGAAGCGGCGAGAGCTGAGGAGTTCGAAGAGGCTCGCATTAACAAAATGACGCAACGCCACAATCAGACGCAAGAAGAAGTTTGAAATAAGCAAGAAGCAATAAATCAATATTATGCGGACATCGCAGAAGTAGAGGAATGGGCTACACGTCGATGGCAAGATCAAGAACAGAGGGAAGCTTCACAGGTGCAAGAAGCATGGGAAGCCATGGAAGAGGCCCATGATTTCGAGCAACGCAAAAGGATGCCCGAGACCAGCGTCCCCAAAGGCAGAAGTAGCAACAACCGGAGCAGAGGGAAGGGGAGCAATCGGAGAAGAGGGCAAGGGACCAGTGGCAGCAACCGGGGGAGAGGACAAGGGACGAGTGGCACAAACCGAGGGAGAGGACAGTAGCAGGAAAAGGGAGCAATTTACTTGTATAAATCTTGACAAAAACAACACAATATGTAAAGTTTTGAGAGAATGAAAATGTACATTTTTGAAACATTGTTGGACCGCCACAAAATATCTCTGCATTAGTCATTTTGAAGAGTACATCATGGTTTGCATGGTATCAAAGCTCTTTGTGTGCACAAGGTATGTGACCTAGCTTTCGGTGGAAGCAATTAAGTGAAGTGTATTTGTTAGTGACTCCTTGCACAATGTTGTTTTCTCCTTGCGTCTTGGAATCTAAAAAGAAGAAAAAGTTAGATTCTGTCTTAATGTATCAAAGACAATCAAAATTCGTTGATTTAGTAAGCACCTTTCTATTGTTGAGATTGAATGCATACAATTCTGGCAAAAGTGGAAGTTGATCTTCACATGTAAGATCTACCCTGAGCTGTGCAAGAGTTGTGCTTGACATTGTCTCCATCACAGTAAGTAGGCTGTCTCAAAAGTAGAGCTCCATTGATAAAGGTTTGTTCTCGAGGCTATTCTTTGTATCTTGGTCGAGTGGAATAAGCTGCCCACTAAGAAGATGATATCTAATATAGTAAAACAACACTAAGAAATTTTGAGAGCTTATAGTGAACTTGCAAATTATGGACTTCTTTTGCAGAATACAGATTTTGTTTAGTGATTGTTTCCTATCCCAAATATCATCTAAAAAGTCCAAACAGCTCTCAAACTTGCAAATGAACATTGTTGCGGTAGTTCTTATTTGCTCATTGAAGAAAAAATCTACAAAAAACTTCAAGAGGCATAAATAGTGCGATCCGAACTATTTTTGTGGCAATTGAATACTTAAGGGACTTTTGTATATCCTGAAACAACTTATTCCTAAAGCTTTCACTAGTTTGCGAAGCTGGCAAGGACCAATCCTTGCTGTCAAAGGATGGAAGTGACAAAGGAGCTACACGACCCCAACCAATGGAAGTTCTGGGTTCCACATATGACATATCATAAAAGAAAATTCCATTATCTGCAAGTTCCTTGTGTTGTCTTCCTCGGTACATTTTCTCACCAATAAATGCATGGAAAGCATCAAAAATCCCAACTATGCTCTCAACTGGTTGCCAATTTGTCCTATTTGATGGATAAATATCGGAAACATACCAAAGATGATATCCACCACATAACCTTAAAATATAATCATGCACTAAGCGAGATGCTCAAAATAACTTAAAGTTGGGTCTATGCCTTGGAAAACTTGGAGGAGATGTTTGCAACCTTAAGTCTGCATGTTGGAAGATATGTTGTATGAGGACCTCTTTCACCCGCTTGCTTTGTGCACACACTTTAAACTCTTTAACATGTCCCTTGAAAGCCTCCACGAAATCATTGTGTTGCCTCCTCTTCCTCCTCCTGGTTTGCAGTAGAACCCAACTTATGATAGTTATTTGAGATGGTATCCATGCTTGATCGTTTGGAGTATAACTGTTAAAAATGCTAACAGAGTCAATGGTAGTGCTAGGCCTTCGAAAAGTAGTCATGGTGTGCAGTAGAATACACAGAAAGGTTAGCGCAAATATGAAAAAGGGAAGAAGTTTTGAGAGGGAAGTAGAGATACTCAAAGTCATATTTGGGCGGGAATAAAGATACTAGATAGAGTCTTCAATGAAAGTTCTAAAATTCCTCGGTACAGAGTTAGTACGACTTACGACATTTATGCCTTGAAAGCGTGAAATTGTGCAATCAAGAGATGGTTGAAGGAAGGAACAAACCTTTCTGGAGGTCTACTTGCTCTTGTGGATCTTCGGGGAATAGGTTGAGGAGCAAGAGCTTGACTCCAACATGTCAATTTTCAATGTAACATTAGCCTCTTCCTCATTGGTCGAGCGCCACTCTCTCTCTAGAACTGAAAGGCCCAAAAGTGAGTCCAACTTTGTGAGGTCCCCACCCCGCCGTATCAACCAACGGATGTGATGGTGAACCTAGTGGCCACTAGATCTATTGCGGAAGCAAACAAAATGGTTCAGGGTTCGACTAGAGGACGATCTCTCATCACAAAGTGAGTCCAGTTCGAGCCTACTAGCAGAGAGATCTAGCTCCACCTCGTAGGGGAAGCGTACTTGAACTATCTAGTGATCCTAAGACCCACCTTCCAAGAGGAGAGAAAACCCCGAGTGCCTTTTTCCCCATGTTTCAGAGGCACGTACTCTCGAGGATTCGCCGCTCTAGGGACAATGAGTAATACTAATATCAAGTAAGCACTATGGGGACAGAGAGTTCCCGACCAATCGGGACCACCCATCTTGTAGGCATTGGCAACCCGAGCCAAGCCCCGGCTTTCCACCCCCACACTCACACTTCCTTGTGTGACCCAATTACTACCACTGGGGCGGTCTGGGGCGGGCAACAAGAGAGGCGGCCTCTAAACACCCCTCAAGGCTCCCGTGCTGCTCAATTGGGGCTGGGGCAACCACAAGCACAACAAAACTGCAAACCCACAGCCAAACCCAAACAAGATAGGGGCACCACCTAGTTATGGTATGCGAACTAGGACGCAAGAGAGATTTTTGTACAACCAAGAAGATGCACCACACAACACACACAAGCAACCTCACACCAAGACACACACAAAATGGACCAGAGAGAGCTAGAGCAAAGGGAAGAGAGAGAGGAAAGGATCTTGCGTAATACCTTATTTGTGACTTGCAAATGGAGATGGTTCGTTATGATGCTATCGTAGAACTTGTACAAAACTCACTCAATGCTTAGTGATTGCTAATCATTGCCAAAACACACACACACTGTCTTAGGGTGTGGGAGACCTCTCACCACAATACCCTCTTACAATGGACACAAAACTGGCAATGAAAAACACACTAAAACACTTTCTAAAATCAAGATCAACCGATAAAAACTCAAAATACACAACAATATTGCACAAATGGAAGGACGAAGATTTGAACGTCGAATCACGCCTTTGATGCACCAAACCTCAATTTATTGATGATGAAGGAGCATGTACAATAGTGGTTTTGAGATTTGTGGAACTCACGCTCTCTCACTTGCAATGTGTAGCTTGAAGGCTTCTCTCACACCAAGAGTGAAGCTCACAAATGGTTGCTACACCTAAGTCTCTCCTCACGCATAGAGTGTTGGGGTGCTATGTGAGATGTTGGAGATTGTTTTACAAGAAGGAGCGGGGTCTATTTATAGGTTGGAGACCCCTCATAAAGATTATTGGAAATCCTAATTTACAAGCTAACAAATCAGGATTATGATTTTTTTGAATATCAAAACATTGCGGGCCTTCTTTGTCTGCTTGAGTCATGGGTGTGGGCTCAAAAGAGAGCATTATTGATGGTAGATAAGGTGAAAGTAAGTTTTAAGGAAGGGGAGAGAGAGAGAGAGAGAGAGAGAGAGAGAGAGAGAGAGAGTTACTATACATGTCTTGAGGTGAGGTGTCTTTTCTGGTTAGGTCAATGCTATTTTGTGTTAGTATGTTAGTCGTTAGTAATCACTAGAAAGTTAATGTTACATTTACAATGGGTAGAGTGAGTTGATTTGATGAAGGAAGAGGGGTGAATTAAAAGAGAATCATTGAGATGGTGAAGCTTTTAAGAAGCTTGAACTCACCCTTGTGTAGATTGTGGAAAAAATGACCGTTGGTCTTCTTCTTCTTCTTCGCTTCTTTACGCCGCCGCCACGGTTGACCACCACGATGAAAAGAGGATTTGTTGATGAAAAATCCTCAATTTGCAGAAGTTATCATGGTTAAGATGCTGAATTTTAGATATTTTAGGAGAGGTAAATGAAATTGTAACATAGAAGCAATAGAGAGAGACATGGAGAGGGTGTATGTATGTAGAGGTTCATAAAAGAACTATAGGGATGAGAGAGAAGGGTAATGGTGAAGAGGGTGGGAGAAGCCATGGAAATTGCAGGTTTGAGTGAGGGAAGGAGAGGGAGGGATGTGTAAGAGTGAGTAGGTGTGTGGAAGGGTGAGAGAAGACTAAGGGCTACTTGTGAGAAAAGTGGGCAGACTGGGGTCCACTCAAAAAATCATAGCTCACCGCTGGTAGCTCCAAAAATCATGAAAAAATTTGAGGTGATTATTCAGAGCGTGGGCTACATTTTCTCTTTTGACCACTGCTCCAAATTTGGAGTGGAGATAGGTGCAAAAATTCTCACCAAAAAGCCTGTTTTTATACTTGCAAAAGTCTTTTAGTGGACCCCTCCTTTGTTGAATTTGTACAATGCATCCAAGAGTGAGCCCCTCCTTTGTCATATTATAATACAAAGCATTCAAGTTGCCCTTGACCCATGCATGGAGGAGGATTATTGGTGAAATAAGAAATATATACATGGTGGGACTAGTGTATGGAGTATTCATGGACTTTAGCTCAATGAGCACATGGTGTTAGAATAATGAGTAAAAATAATAATAAAAATATGGAGGAGTTATGGATATGGAAAGATATTGAAATCATATGATATGGTCCCTCTTTGAATTATTTTGGGTGAAAGAGGAAAAGATATGCAAGTAAATAATATAATAAACGTGACCAATGAGTAGAAATCAATTTTTTGTTTTCACGAGGGTGAGGGTGAAAATGTGGGAGTGATTTGTATAAAGGAAAAATATAAGGTTAGAGTATGTACATATTGGCAAAAAATATACTTATGGTGTAAGAGGATGAAAGAAGGCATACACAGGTTTAATAAAACACACACCTAAGTATAAATATTTAAATAAAATACCAGAATAATTATAAAAATCTCTATATTTAGGCCATATATATAATACAATATTTACACACAAATGGGCCATAATATTTTTTATTTTTTTTATTTTTTTTATTTTTCTGAATCAACTAGCCCAGTGACTAGCTAGCTGAGGATTTTAAGAAGATATGGGAAAAGCCCCCTAACTCACACACGCCTATTTACAGTGAAATGGTAGGGATAGCCATAGTGTTTGGGTGAATTTGGTAGGGTGAGGTAGCCTACTATGGCAATTATGGAAAGCCGAAAAATGGCTATCACCACAAAGGTTGTTCAACATAGATATTCCTTGCTTAATTCCGAATCACATTGTTCGTTAAGACAACACTTCAACCAGTATTGCAAACAACACCAAGACATGATTCTAGTAAAAATTCTACTCAAACTTATTCATAAAAATTCCAATGTTGTGGAGGTATAACATCCCCCCTCCAGCGAGAGTTCACTCCTCTCGTTGTAGCCTAGCTGCCCATACAACTAGGTATGCCCACTACATAAAAAGCACGTCATAGACACTCCCACCACATAGAAAGCAAGACGTGGGTTCCCACCGCATAGAAAGCAAGTCATGGGTATCCACCGCATAAAAAGCAAGTCGTGGATTCAAGAGCCCTAACGAGGAACTCTACCCCCTGTGATCAGTAGGGGGGTCAGGACTGATTCAACATTGGAAATAAAATGAACATGCAGAGCTAAATTTTCCCTAGCAGACATTCTTTCCTATTGCAAACAGCATACCCATCAAACATTACCTTCCTACTTTAGAACTTAATGTACAATGCTTTCAATGCCGAGGTTTCCGTCGGATTTTTCCAACATGTTTGGGGATATGAGCATTCCTAACTAGCGTATGCAATGTTAGTTTAAACAACTTGAATAAAAATATGATCTACCTCTTCCCCTTCTTCATCGACGGCCCGTGAGATGGCCGGTATTTGTTCCTCCATGGGAGCCTTCCCCTTCCCGTTGACATTGCTCATTCCTGCCTCGCGATCGTGGGCACCACTGAAGCGAGTCCTCTTAACCGGGACCATTTCTCACTACTTTAAATGATTAGCATGGAGAAAGAGCTAAGGTTCGCAAGCATCATAATAGTCCAATGGGTAGATTAGTGATATTAATTAATCCCTCCTATATGATAGATCTAGATTTTTCATAAAGCAATCATTAAGGATGGCACATAATCCTATGGGAACCGGCTCTAAGATAATTATTCGACTCACATGATTAAGAATAATTAGGATTTCACTATTGGAATTACCAGAGAATTGAATTAAGTATGATTAAACGATTTCCTAGCAAATAGATGATGTAGATTTACCTTATGCATATGTGTGAGGAAGGTCAATTCATAGAGACTTAATGAAAGATTAATTTCTCCTTAATTACATCTTAATGCGTAAGAGAAGTGAATTTTAATTAAGCTACAATGTTAATGAGTGATAGAAAGAGTGATTCTCTTCAATCTACACAATTACTAGCTTACCGATTAATTACTATACTGCCTAGAGAGAGAAAATTTTGGTAATTATGCTCTAATCATTAATTAAGAGTGATGAATGGCTGATAATTCAGCTATGGAATGATGATTACATAATAGAATATGATTAGGGAGAATTTAGAGAGTAGTTATAGAAATTTACGACTAGGAATAAGTATAATAGACGAGGAATTTAGATGGTAGAGAAAAGAATTTGCAGATGGCACTAATTAAACTGTCGTTACCGTGGTTAATGGCTGATAAACTTCTCGATTTTCTGATCTAATCGAGCTTCTTGAGACGAAAATTCGGCAACACCTCCCTCCTTGCTCCTTCTTCAAAAGGTGTGTGATCTGGCATCACCTTCCCAGTGTGTGTAGGTGTGTGTGTATGCACTGTGTGTGTGTGTGTGTGAGCATAAGTGTGTGTGTGTGTGTGTGTGTGTGTGTGTGTGTGTGTGTGTGTGTGTGTGGAGGTATTTAAATAGGATCCTACAGGATGAAAATAGATCTGGGTTGCTAAATGCATTTGGGAGCTTCTCCAGTTAAGCATGGCAAGTCCAGTTCCCTGCCCACCAAGTGTCAGGTTGGCTTGGTTAACTGGTTCTGAGACTGAGTTGCTGGCTTGGTAGCTTCCCCGGGACTCCCACAAAGCAAGAGGACGCCCCCTAGCTGCTAAAGCTGGTCTGGAGTGGACTAGAACCTGTTCCCACACAGCCTCGGGCCTCCGGTACCTCCCGGGACTCTGTGTGTGTGTGTGTGTGAGCATAAGTGTGTGTGTGTGTGTGTGTGTGTGTGTGTGTGTGTGTGTGTGTGTGTGTGTGTGTGTGTGTGTGTGTGTGTGCAGGTCTTTAAATAGGTTCCTACAGGATGAAAATAGATCTGGGTTGCTAAATGCATCTGGGAGCTTCTCCAGTTAAGCATGGCAAGTCCAGTTCCCTGTCCACCAAGTGTCAGGTTGGCTTGGTTAACTGGTTCTGAGACTGATTTGCTGGCTTGGCAGCTTCCCCAAGACTCCCACAAAGCAAGAGGGCGCCCCCTAGCTGCTAAAGCTGGTCTGGAGTGGGCTGGAACCTGTTCCCACACAGCCTCGGGCCCTCGGTATCTCCCTGGACAATTTTTTGGGAATTTTGGTTCTAGGCAAAAATGGGTCATACGAGTTGGATTTTTATGCCGAAAATTGCGATACGAAGCTGTAACTAAGACGTAGTGACCCAAGTACCTGCCATATATAGCAACCCCTGGGGTCCGAAAATGCATTTTTTTCAAATTTGGGGTATGGGTGCAGTTTTTCGAGACGATCAAAACTGGACAGGTCAGGTGACCAAAAACTTGCTATATTTGGAATTTTTTTACAAAAATTATTGTAATTCACATTTAGAAGATTTAAAACATTCTAAAGATCATGGCACTGATAAAATTTGGAAAACTACTAAAAATAGTAACTTTTTCCATTATGTTCATTTCATGGTACAATGGTGCTCCGTGATAGTTCTGTTGCGTAACTTCCTTTCCCTTGTTTCCAGTACATAGTCAGGTTGGAGCTCGAGAACTCCTTGTGCTGGCATGACTATCTGATCTGAGTCCAAGAATTGATCAAGGTTAGGAATATAGGGTTTGAGTAAGCTGACGTGGAATACATCATGAACCTTCAAGTTTGCAGGTAACTTTAGCTTGTAAGCTTGGTCACTCACAACCTTAATGATCTCGAATGGCCCACACTACCTTGGGCTAAGCTTCTTATATCTGCCCAGTGATAAGTTGTTTTTCTTTGGTCGGACTCGTAGAAAAACCTAATCTCCTTCTTTGAAAGTTCTTTCCGAACGGTTCTTATCTGCATAGTGCTTTTGTCTATCTTGAGCGGCCTGAATGTCCTGGCGAATAGCTCTAGTCTGTGCTTCCATATCTTCCAACATCTTTCTCTAGGCTTCTACCCTGATGGTTGGATCTGAGAAATTCAGTGGTGCTAAACAGTCCTGTCCATAAAGAGCTTTGAAATGTGATATTCCAATGCTTCTGTGTTCGGAAGAGTTGTAAGCATACTCCACCAAAGGTAGATATTGTAACCACTTATTTGGCTCTTGCGAACAATAGGCTCTGAGAATGTCCTCGATGACTTGATTAACTCTCTCAGTTTGGCCATCTGTCTGTGGATGATACGTTGTATTGAAGGCTAATTGTGACCCAATAGATTGGAAAAGAGAAGTCCAAAATTTTGATGTAAACTTGGCATCTCTATCACTGACGATACGCTTGGGTAGACCATGTAACCTAAAAATCTCCTTGATGAATACCCGACTAACATCTGAAGCAGTAAAGGTTGTCTTTACGGGTATTAGATGAGCCACTTTTGTGAGCATATCAACAACCACGAAAACAGAATCATAACCTCCTATAGAAGGTAATCCTGTAACAAAGTCCGTACTGATGCATTCCCATTTCATCTGAGGTATGTCAAGAAGTTGAAGTTGCCTTGGTAACTTGATTCTTTTGGCATTTATCCGCTGACAAGAAAGGCATTGCCTCACACAGCAAAGTATGTCCCCTTTCATTCCAGACCAAAAATAACTCCTCCTGACAGCATGAAGAGTCTTAGCATAGCCTGGATGTCCGGATGTAGGGCTATCGTGCGCTTCATATAAAATGGCCTTCTTTAAGGCTGGATCTCTGGGTACACAGAGTCTATGTCTGTAGTAAAGACATCCTCCCATAAGAGAGTAATCTTTAGCTTCAGGCATCTTATTCTACTGGACTAGAGATACTATACGTTGGTACTCTGGATCTACCAAAGATGCTTCTTTGATTCTATCCCAGATAGGGTTATTTGGAATAGAGCTAGCTCCGAGAAAGGATTTTCGGCTAAGACCATCTGCAACTGCATTTTCCTTCCTTGGTCTATACTTTATGTCAAGGTCATATTCCTGTAATAGCTCTATCCATCGTCGTTGTCGCATGTTGAGAATAGGTTGAGTAAAAATCCATTTTAAGCTCTTGTGGTCTGTAACCAGCTGAAACTTGCACCCAAGAAGATAATGTCTCCATAACTTCAACGCATGAATAACTGCTAAAAGTTCCAAATCATGAGTAGGATAATTCTTCTCATGATCTCTTAGCTTTCGCGAAGTATACGCCACTCTTCTTCCTTCTTGAGTAAGAACTCCGCCTAGAGCAAATTTGCTAGCATCGGTTGCTACTTCAAATTCCTTACTGAAATCTGGAAGCTTTAAAATAGGAGCTAAGATCAAGAACTCTTTTAGCTTAGCAAAGCTAGAATCGTGCTCGGTCTTCCATTCGATCCTCATTCCTTTCTTCAGGAGTTCCGTCAAAGGTGCAGCAATACGTGCATAATCCTTGACAAAAATCCTGTACCATCCCGTTATTTCAAGAAATCCTCTTACTTCGCTGACGGTGGATGGTTGAGGCCAATCAACGATGTCCTTGACTTTATCTGGGTCCACTGAAATTCCTTCAGCCGATATGACAAATCCAATATGACTTTTGGTGAGCAAAAAGTGCACTTGCTCTCTTTAGCGTAAAGTTGGTGTTTTCGAAGAAGATCAAGTGCTTTGTGAACATGTTCTTCATGATCTGCCTCATTCTTAGAGTATATCAGAATGTCATCAAAGAAAACCAAGACAAAATCATCCAGGTAAGGTCTGAAAATATCCTGCATAAGTCGATTGAAGCTTGCAGGAGCATTTGTTAGACCAAAAGACATTACTGTGAACTCGTAGTGCCCATACCTAGTATTGAAAGCTGTCTTTGGAATATCTGATTCCTTGATCCAGATTTGGTAATATCCTGACCTTAGATCTATCTTTGTAAATACTTTGGCGTCGTGGAGTCTGTCAAAACGTTCGTCAATCCTTGGAATTGGATATTTGTTCTTGACAGTTACCTGGTTCAGTCCCCGGTAGTCTATGCATAGCCTTAAGGTGCCATCCTTCTTCTTCTGAAAAGAACTGGAGCACCCCAAGGAGAAGTACTGGGTCGAATGAATCCTTGCTCAATGAGTTGCCTAAGCTATTCTTTGAGTTTGATAGCCTCTGGAAGTGACATTTTATAAGGTCTTTTTGAGATAGGTTCACATCCAGGAATAGTCTCAATCTCGTGATCTACCTCTCTGTGTGGCGGAAGATTCGTAAGGTCTTCTGGGAACACATCGTCATATTCCCTCAACCAGTTTGGTCGAAGTGAGGTATCTGATTGGTCCACTTTGTTGAGTTTAACCGCATAAATTTGTTGACCCTTCCTTAGTCCCTTCAAAAGTCTGTTGGCCTTAACTAAAGTAGCCTTAGGTCTCCCATTTTCCCCTTGGATTAAGGCTTCATTACCCAAGTTATCTGTAAAAGTAAAGTTCCCTTGTGCACAATGTATGTGGGCCCTATTTTGCTTTAGCCAATCCATCCCTAGTATCCCATCAAAGAATCCTAAGGGTAAGGTTCAAAATTGGGCAGAAGTTGGGTGTCCCCCTAAATCAAAGTCGATCTTTCCTGCAGAATGTTGAGATACTACTTCCTTGCCGTTTGCTAACTCCACAACTAGCTTGCTTGTTGGATACTTATCTAGTTTTAGCTTCCTCATGCATTGGGGTGAAAGAAATGAAAGAGTACTACCACAATCTATACGGAAGTTAACTTGTTCACCTCTGAGAGATCCTGGCGTATAAATGACTGCTTATTTCTCGCAACCATTGGGATTGTCAATTGCAGCATGTAGGGTTTCTCTCTCCACTGCTTCGTCACCCACAGTTGGTTGTACCACTGCGGCATTCACTCTGGCGGTAGCTCCATGCCCACGCCCTCTGTTCATCCTTCCTCGTCCTCCTCTTCCATTAGCATGGCCACGCCCACGGGTATTCAAGGGTAGGGCATTGGCGTTGGTTGCCTGAATGTTCCTTGGGCAATTGGATCTGTAATGTCCATGCTCGCCGCAACCATAGCATCGAACATCAGGGAACTCCATGGTTGTGGTGGTAGCCACAATAGGGCACTGGTTATACGCTTGGTTGGCTGGTCTGTTATCCCAAGCAGTGGTCCTTGCCCTCTTTGCCCAATGATTCCTTCTGTACTGATTAGCCTTTTGTACTTCGAGAGCTAGAGTTTGGCCCTCAACAAGGCATCCTGTAGCGTCGTCGGCCTGAGGGCTTCCAACCGACTATTCAAGGGATCGATTAGTCCTTGGAAGAACCTTGCCACCTGTTGTTCCAAGTTCATCTTAGGAGCATATCTCCGAAGAGTGACAAACTTTGCATAGTATTCTTCGAATGATGAATTCAGCTGCCGAAGTGAAAAGAATTCATTCATCCTCAAGGTTCTATACGCAGGCGGTAAATAACGTCCCATTATTGCAGCTTTGATGTCTTCCCATGATTGGGAAGATCCCTTAATATCAATGTCTCTGCAATGTTGCTTCCACCATATCTTGGCATTGCCAGTCAAGTGGAACATCGCAAGCATGGTCTGATTTACAGGTTGGGTCCCCGCAGCTTCAAAGTAATCGTCCATGGCTTCCATCCATACTTCCGCATCTCTCTCCACATTTGCCCCCTCGCCCTTAAAGATCGGAGATTGGGATTGCTTAAGGAGGAGCTTTTTCTCTTGCGCTGTCGAGTACAGAGCAACAGGCGGTACCTACATGGATAATACGAATTCTTGATACATTACTTGGATTTCAAAATAGACACGAGACTTTAAATAAAATTCAAAATTTCACTTCATCAAGAGACTGAGATTCAGAGACAAAAAGCACTTTTTTGATGAAAATTTATTACAATCGAAACCCTTCAAGGTTTAGGATAACTGATGATCAGCTTATTACATGGCTTTATGGATTTGCGTATAACATACGCCTAGGAAATAGTATTGACATGATGCACTACTTCATTCGTGTAATAGTTTCTATACTCATTCTTGAGTGGATAATAAACTAAGATATCTGGCCGTACTTCCGCTTTCAGTAATCCAAAGGTTTTGACTCGGTTTGTTGGGATCACATTGGTGACCTTCTCCAATAGCTAGTCATTGATGGTTTGATTGGAGTTATCTGAAACAGTCTGGTCCAATCGTGTAGGCACCAAGTAGAATATCTCTATTACTCTCAACTCTTCTCCCCAACGTATCTTCTTCAAGTCGGTAGCCAGGTATCCTAGCTTTTGGGCGTTGATGTAGTAAACCCCTCCTGGAAATGTCCAATCAAGTTCACATCCTCTATCAATGCGAGTGGAGTGTGGCGTATAAGCCTTCAACAGTATCTCCATGACATCTCGCCTGAACTGGTAAACTGCGGATCTTCGAGCTTGCTCATAAATAAGCTCAAACACTTGGAACTTCCGATATTCTAGCACAGGGTCTTCCTGCAACACCAATGCAAGGAATTCGGATCAACTACCTATATACTTTCAGTTCCTTTTAAATGTTCAAACAATACGACTTTATTTCCCATCCTAACCTAGGCTCTGATACGAGGTGTGAAGTCCCCACCCCTCCATATCAACCAGCGGATGTGATGGTGAACCTAGTGGCCACTAGATCTATTGCGGAAGCAAACAAAATGGTTCAGGGTTCGACTAGCAGACGATCTCTCATCACAAAGTGAGTCAAGTTCGAGCCTACTAGCAGGGAGATCTAGCTCCACCTCGTAGGGAAAGCGTACTTGAACTATCTAGCGATCCTAAGACCCACCTTCCAAGAGGAGAGAAAACCCCGAGTGTCTTTTTTCCCATGTTTCAGAGGCACGTACTCTCGAGGATTCTCCACTCTAGGCACAATGAGTAATACTAATTTCGAGTAAGCACTATGGGGACAGAGAGTTCCCGACCAATCGGGACCACCCATCTCGTAGGCATTGGCAACCCGAGCCAAGCCCCCACTTTCCACCCCCACACTCACACTTCCTTGTGTGACCTAATTACTACCACAAAGGTTGTTCAACATAGATATTCCTTGTTTAATTCCGAATCACATTGTTCGTTAAGACAACCCTTCAACTAGTATTGCAAACAACACCAAGACAAAATTCTAGTAAAAATTCTACTCAAACTTATTCATAAAAATTCCAATGTTCTTGACGTACAACATCCCCCTTCCAACGAGAGTTCACTCCTCCCGTTGTAGCCTAGCTGCCCATACAACTAGGTATGTCCACCACATAGAAAGCACGTCACGGACACTCCCACCGCATAAAAAGCAAGTCGTGGATTCAAGAGCCCTAACGAGGAACTCTACCCCCTGTGATCAGTAGGGGGGGTCAAGACTGATTCAACATTGGAAATAAAATGAACATGCCGAGCTAAATTTACCCTAGCAGACATTCTTTCCTATTGCAAACAGCATACCCATCAAACATTACCTTCCTACTTTAGAACTTAATGTACAATTCTTTCAATGCCGAGGTTTCCGTCGGATTTTTCCAACATGTTTGGGGATATGAGCATTCCTAACTAGCGTATGCAATGTTAGTTTAAACAAATTGAATAAAAATATGATCTACCTCTTCCCCTTCTTCATCGATGGCCTCTGAGATGGCCGGTATTTGTTCCTCCATGGGAGCCTTCCCCTTCCCGTTGACATTGCTCGTTCCTGCCTCGCGATCGTGGGCACCACCGAAGCGAGTCCTCTTAACCGGGGCCATTTCTCACTACTTTAAATGATTAGCTTGGAGAAAGAGCTAAGGTTCGCAAGCATCATAACAGTCCAATGGGTAGATAGTGACATTAATTAATCCCTCCTATATGATAGATCTAGATTTTTCATAAAGCAATCATTAAGGATGGCACATAATCCTATGGGAACCGCCTCTAAGATAATTATTTGACTCACATGATTAATAATAATTAGGATTTCACTATTGGGATTACCAGATAATTGAATTAAGTATGATTAAACTATTTCCTAGCAAATAGATGATGCAGATTTACCTTATGCATATGTATGAGGAAGGTCAATTCATAGAGACTTAATGACAGATTAGTTTCTCCTTAATTACATCTTAATGCGTAAGATAAGTGAATTTTAATTAAGCTACAATGTTAATGAGTGATAGAAAGAGTGATTCTCTTCAATCTACACAATTACTAGCTTACCGATTAATTACTATATTGCCTAGAGAGAGAAAATTTTGGTAATTATGCTCTAATCATTAATTGAGAGTGATGAATGGCTGATAATTCAGCTATAGAATGGTGATTACATAATAGAATATGATTAGGGAGAATTTAGAGAGTAGTTATAGAAATTTACGACTAGGAACAAGGATAATAGACGAGGAATTTAGATGGTAGAGAAAAGAATTTGCAGATGGCATTAATTAAACTGTTGTTACCGTGGTTAATGGCTGATAAACTTCTCTATTTTCTGATCTAATCGAGCTTCTTGAGACGAGGATTCGGCAGCACCTCCCTCCTTGCTCCTTCTTCAAAAGGTGTGTGATCCGGCAGCACCTTCCCAGTGTGTGTAGGTGTGTGTGTATGCACTGTGTGTGTGTGTGTGTGTGAGCATAAGTGTGTGCGTGTGTGTGTGTGTGTGTGTGGAGGTATTTAAATAGGATCCTACAGGATGAAAATAGATCTGGGTTGCTAAATGCATCTGGGAGCTTCTCCAGTTAAGCATGGCAAGTCCAGTTCCCTGCCCACCAAGTGTCAGGTTGGCTTGGTTAACTGGTTCTGAGACTGAGTTGCTGGCTTGGTAGCTTCCCTGGGACTCCCAGAAAGCAAGAGGACGCCCCCTAGCTGCTAAAGCTGGTCTGGAGTGGGCTGGAACCTGTTCCCACACAGCCTCGGGCCCCCGGTACCTCTTGGGACAATTTTTAGGAATTTTGGTTCTAGGCAAAAACAAGTCATACGAGTCCGATTTTTATGCCGAAAATTGCTATACGAAGCTGTAACTAAGACGTACTGGCCCGAGTACCTGCCATATATAGCAGTCCCCGGGGTCAGAAAATGTATTTTTTTTCAAATTTGGGGTACGGGTGCAGTTTTTCGAGACGATCAAAACTGGACGGGCCGGGTGACCAAAAACTTGCTATATTTGGAATTTTTTTACAAAAATTATTTCAATTTACATTTCGAAGCTTTAAAACATTCTAAACATCATGGCACTGACAGAATTTGGAAAACTGCTAAAAATAGTAACTTTTTCCATTATGTTCATTTCATGGTACAATGGTGCTCTTTTGATCGGGGTCAGAGACCTTACAAACTTTCTCTTTATGAGGGAGTTGATTTTGATGAAATATTCTTGCTTGTGGTCAAGATGACAATGCTTAGAACCGTACCTGGTCTTGTAGCTATTGAGGACATGGAACTTGTCTGGAAATGGATGTGAAGCCAACATTTCTTCATGGGGATCTAGATGAGGATGTTTACATGCAGCAGCCTGAAGGGTTTGTTCAGGAGAACGCGTCTCATGAGGAGCTAGTATGTAAGCTCAAAAAGGAACTTAATGGCTTAAAGCAGGGTTCAAGGCAGTGGTATCATAAATTTGATACATGTATGATTTCTCAAGGGTATAAAAGGAGCAAAGAGGATCACTGCTTGTACACGAGAAAACTAGATGATGGCTTGATGATCATTCTAGTTCTATATGTTGATCACATGCTTATAACTGGGAAATCCATTGCCGAGATTGACAACTTGAAGAAAACACTTAGCAACCATTTTGCAATGAAAGACTTGAGGGATGATACACACTTTCTTGGCATGTGAATCAAAAGAGATTGCAAACATCGTCTTCTTGAGTTATCTCAGGAAACATACATTACGATAAGTTTTGCAGTGTTTCAATATGCAGGGGGAAAGCATTGAGTACCCCAATGTAGGCATTCTTGAAACTCAGCTAGGAAGATGCACCCAGATCTGATGCTGAGCAAGTAAAAATAGCTAAGGTACCATATTCTTCGGCAGCGAGCGATCTTATGTGTATGCTATGGTGGCCACAAGGTCAGATATTGCTTTTTCAATGGGAGTGGTGAGCCAATATATGGCAAATATTGGCAGCAAGCATTGGGAATCAATGAAGCACATTCTTAGGTACCTCAAATGTACAATCAGCCAGGTGTATGTTTACGCTTCCTGAATAGTGATGCATCTATCGTGGCTTATGCAGATGTAGACTATGCGTTTTGTGTCGACAATAGGAGATCGACATCTGGCTCTTTCTTCATATTTTTGGGGGCTAAAACCTCCATAACACAATGATTAGTAGGTTGGACAAGGGGTGGACCTCTGTACCAAGCCATCCATGGTAGTAAACATAGTAGCTACACTCTTTTCACACATTGACCTTTAGACAATAGAGATAGCTTCTTTCAATAATTTAGCTTTGAGAGGTGGTGGACCTTCAAACCACCTAGGGCAAAAACTTCCGGGGTGGACCTCTTTCCCAAACCATCCATGCTAATAAACATAGTAGCTACACTCCATTCACACATTGACCTTGAAACAACATAGATAGCTTGTTTCAATAGAATTATCTTGGACAGGCGGTGGACCTTTAAACAAACTTGGACTAAAACCTTCATAACACAATGGATAGTAGGTTGGACAAGGGGTGGACCTATGCCCCAAACCATCCATTGTAGTAAACATAGTGAAGGGAGCAAAGTGAGACACGAACCCCGACGGCTTCTAAAACGACGAGGGTCAATGGCACGCCTTGAGCCGGTCATGGTAAAGCGAACACGGGGCACCACCTTGCTTTGAGCGGCTAGGACGCAGACCACGATGATGTGAACACCGCAAACTTACACACACGCACACACACACACACACACAAAGAGAGAGAGAGAGAGAGAGAGAGAGAGAGAGAGGGGGGGGGAGAGAGAGATTTACAAATGATGAAAACCCTCGGGGGTGTGAGGGAGAATTATTTCTTGCAGTATTTACAATGACCTTCCTTCCGGGGAGGTGGCACACCGTGGTGATAGAGAGGTAGGGAGAAGAGATGGTGAATCTACTTGGTGCGTTCTCTAAAGACGACTCGATGATGTGAAACTTGCTACCAAGAAGGTGTGTGTGTGTGTGTGTGTGTGTGCATCGACCATTGGAGTCGAGAGGTGGATGTAGCTCCCTTCACATGGTGCAATTCCCAAAACAAACCATCACACAAGTACCCTCCCCATGATGCCAATAGTGTCAATTCCTCCCACTAAAACTCTACCAAGTGTTGACCTCTCAGGAATTGCCCCCCCCCCCCCGATAGTGACTCTCACTGCCCTTTTATAGGTGTTGGCTGCTTGGATTAGGGTAATCCCCATTTGATTAGGGTAAGCTAATCAGGGAGACAAAGCAAGGTGGTGGGCCTGGTGTAGTTGACCCTTGCTTTGTCTTGGGAGTCATTTAAAATGAAAACCTCTAGGTAGGCCTTTGTGACCATCACCTAGAGAGAGGGAATTTACAAATTGGGAATTTTACAAGGCTTGGGTGAAAACTGGAAAATGATGATGATAACCTACTCTTTACTGAAAATGTTTTCATGGCTGCATGATGCCGGTCAATGGAAGCTTTCCGGTGTGTCGGTGTAGTGCGTGTGTTTTTTTGAGGTCCGTCGGGGCATGCCTTCGGCGCCTTTTTTCTTTTTGTTGTTGGTGTCGCGTGATTTGGCCGCCTTCTTTCTTTGTCGATGTGGTTCGGCTTTCATTCTTCTTTCTTTTGTATTGTTTCACTGCGTGTGTATGTATGGGTGCATGTGGGCAGGCGTGTTTGTATATGTATGAGTGTGTAAGCGTGAGTGTATGTGTGTGTATTTGTATATGTATATGTGTGTGTGCATATGCGTGCATGGGAACGGGGGGGTGTGTGGTTATAGTATATATATGTATATTTTCTGTTTTTCGACGATGCTGTGGGGAGAATGAGGGTGGGGTGAGGTGGTGAGGGAGGGGAGAGGGAGATAGGGGCGGTGTGTGGCTGTGTATGGTTGAGAGCGCGCGAGGCAGGTGTGGGCGAGTGCGAGGCCCGGAGGCCCATAGAGCCGACAGAGGGCGAGACAAGGGGGGAATGTAGTCAGAGAGAGAGAGAGAGAGAGAGAGAGAGAGAGAGAGAGAGAGAGAGAGAGAGAGAGAGAGAGAGAGAGAGAGAGAGAGAGAGAGAGAGAGAGAGGTTCTTTGTGGCCTAGCGGTGGTTCCCACCAAGAAAAAAGAGGGAGAGAGAGGGGGAGTGTGAGATTGTGAGGGGAGGGGTGAGAGGATAGGGGTGGTAGTATAGAGGATAGAGAGAGAGAGAGAGGGTGGGGGTGAGATAGAGAGAGAGAGTTTTTTAAAGGTGTACGGGACCACTTCTAAGAGAGGATGAGAGAGAGCGAGATTCAAGGCTAGGTGAAGATCGGGGGGGGGGGGGAGATGGTCCGCCAGGGTTGGGGAAGAAACAGAGGGGGGGGTATAAGGCCGAAGAGGGTGTGGACGAGGGGAGGGAGGGGGAATATAATCTAGCGGCCCGCCGAGGCTGGGGTGTGGACAGAGGCTTAGGCATCTCATGCACCCAGCACCCACCCGGTCACGTGATGTAGTGATGGAGCAGGAGAGAGAGGGAATATTTGGTGGAGCCGATCAACAGGAGAGAGAGATCGTCTTTTGGTGATAATGGAGGGGTGTGGCCAAACTGGCAGCACCCCGCTAGTGGTTACCTTAGGGGAGGGAAAGGTAATAGTGAATGGTAAAGAGGTTTTTGTTTTCCTTTTGGTAATAGGCCTTCGTCTCCTTAGGGTGTGGTTCTCACGGTCATGGTTTTGAAAACCGACCATCAGTAGCTCACCCATCTGGCTAGAGGCATTCATGCTTCTAGCCCCTCCTCTGCATCTTTAGTTATGGATTTAGAGGGTTCTCCCTCTTCTGGAATGTCTAGCATGAACTATAGGTCGTACCTAAGAAACTACCTTTTCAGCCTCCATCCATTGACTCTGGTCTTGTGAATTTTCCCATCTGCTTCCATCAGCTTGTAGTTGCCATTGTCATAGCGCCTTTTGACAACGAATGGTCCTTCCCATCTGGGTTGAAATTTCTTGCCCTTCCTGGTGTCAAATCTGTTGTCGTATCTCAGCACTAACATACCTTTTCTTTAAGCCCTTGATTGAAGGTGAGCCGGCATCGTTCTGCATGCATTGCATAGTGATTGATTGCTTCTTCCCTATCTAGTTAGAGCCTCTCCAGATCGAGGATGTGGTTTTGGAGATTTACAATTGGGCGTTGTAGCTGGCTAGCCAAGACTCGTAAGCTGGCTATCTGTATCTCAATGTGTAGAATTGCCTTCTTCCCATAAACTAGTGAGTGGCATAAAATGGTAACCATCTTTTTGCAACTTTTTTCAGCCTACTCAACGTCCTCTTCCTCATATGTGTATATATTTTTCTACGCTATTAAGTTATCTAGAGTAAATTCCCCCTCTTTGTTTAACCTTTGTGGTGACACATACATTGTACTCTTCCCAAAAATGTCACCTTAGTCATATATTTATATTACCACCCTTTTCTTTTTTGCTTTGTAAATAAAAGTAAGCATACAATAACCAACTATCTACCCCCAAACTTTCTTACCTCTTGTGAATTAGTAGTAGAAAAATAATATATCCATCTTCCATCCCATATAGATAAATTACCATGGAAATCAGCTCTCCACTTGTCTTTACCAAAGATTATGGTCCATCTCTACAAGTCTTCTATGCCCCCTACATAGGTGGCCCAATATCTCTTAAGAATATATATATAGTTTTTCTCCTTTCGAAAAGACTCCAATTGTATATTCTTTTCACAATAAAATAATATTGGGCCCTCCTCTATTTGTTTAAGCATCATAGCCTTTTGAAAAAGCATGATTCCCCTTGGATGCATACAAGCAAAGGGCCCATATAAGAAGACTTGGAAGCAAAAGGTTCCCTAGCCTAGTGTGGACCTTCCAAACAGAACTCCTTGGTGCATGGGCGTGAAGAATAGTCCAAATTCATATCAAACATGTTGAGAAGGTCAAATTTGCCTTTTGAAGCATGTCATTCCGAGCTACAGGTAAACAGTTATGGTCAAAATAGTGTAAATCTGTCAGATTCGCAGCAAAAGGGAACTGTAAATCAAGTAAATCAAGAGAGTGAGATCTTATTTTTCCCCTACTCATCTTCTAGAAGAGAAATGAGTGTTCAAGGTCACTTGCATGTGATGGGACCAACCTAAAGATGCTTTCTAAATGCCAAGACAGACAAGTTGAGATACCCCGCAGGAGCCACCCGTAGGGCCTCATGGTGGGGCCCACCTACATGATGCACCCCTTTGGAGCCTTCACGGTCTAAAATGATATTTTTTGTGAAAAAAAAGTCCCTTTTATGTCCAATATTCAATGAGTGGTCAAAGGACACTTAATTAGGGCTAATCACTCTTGGAGCTATATATGGCTCACTCTACTCAACTTGGTCTCACCTATATATTTGTATCTTGTCCTCAATATGAATCAGTCTTTGGGAGCGTATATGGTGTGTCTCTTGTCTCGTCTCTCTCTCTTTCTCTCTACATCTCAACATGGTATCAGAGCAGTAACGATCATGCGCCGATTCAATTCATGGTGACAAAACAGTATGTGTATGCGATTTGCATGTAAGATTCAAAAATTGCTACAAATTTTATTTTTAAGCATTGATTCTTGTTAACTGTGGTTGTTTTGTGTTAAGAAGAATATGATTAGTGTTTTGTGTGACGTTTATTGCTAATCAATCTAATCGTTGATTACGTTTTCTTGTTGATGACACCCTGAACTTCATCTCAATTTTTCTTGCTGTTCTGCTCAAAATTTGGAGAAACGGGAAAAGCGCAATGGCCCTTTTCATCCAAAACTTGTTCGTCTCCTCGAGCTATTCGATTTGAGTTCTAGGTTTGCGTCAATCGGAGTTCGCAGCAGAAAGTTATGCTGTTTTTACTGCAATTGAGCTTGACGTAGCTTTCTTCGTCCTACTTCTTCGTGAAGCGTCCGCGATCGTTTTTCTTATTTTGGCGTTAACGTTTTTGAGAAGATTTAGCTTTTTGCTATTGGTATTGTGGCCGTTAATCTTGTGTCTCACACCACTCTATTTTGAGGACTCTTTTATTATTAATGTCTCCTTTACCTTGCCTTTTTTGGGTGACGTCTCTCACATCTTTGGAAGTTCCTTGAGCATCCTTCTTACGTTTATCATTGACAGAACGCAATCCTCATATCTCTCTCATTATCAATTGCGGACTTCACCATATATGGTGTGCAAGTTCTGCGACCTTATCTTATACGTCTTCTCGCAACAAGATATGGCTATGAATATTCTCGTCAACGGCTTTCCTTCTGGCTAGCATTCTGTTCCTCCTTTCCAAGGTCAAGGTTTTCCAGGCTGGAAAGCAAAGATGTTGCTAATTCTTGAAGGCGATGAACTCTCCGATGTTGTTCTTGGAAATCGTGTTTGTCCACCTCAGCCTTTTGATACGGATAATGATAACGTGCTTATCACTGAAGGACCTATATTTGAAGATTGGAATGTTGCCATAAAGTAGCTCGTCGGTATATTCTTTCTGCTCTTACTGATTCCCTTTTGCTTGATATGTATGAACTGCCTACTTCCCACGACGTATGGAAGTACCTTATTACAAACTTTCAGAAGAAATCTGTTACAAAAATACTTTATTTGAGAGGGTTGCTTAACAAGTTACAATATGAAGTTAGTACTCCCATGACGGGACATGACGGGACATATTTTTGCTATTCGTATTGTGGCCGTCAATCTTGCGTCTCACGCCACTCTATTTTGAGGACTCGTTTATTATTAACGTCTCCTTTACCCTACCTTTTTTGGGTGACGTCTCTCACATCTTTGGACATTACTTGAGCATCCTTCTTACGTTTATCGTTGACAGAATGCAATACTCATATCTCTCTCATTCTCAATTTCGGCCTTCACCATATATGGTGTGCAAATTCTGCGATCTTATCTTATACGTCTTCTTGCAACAAGATATGGCTATGAATATTCTCGTCAACGGATTTCCTTCTGGCTAGCATTCTGTTCCTCCTTTCCAAGGTCAAGGATTTTCAGGCTGGAAAGCAGAGATGTTGTTAATTCTTAAAGGCGATGAACTCTCCGATGTTGCTCTTGGAAATCGTGTTTGTCCGCCTCAGCCTGTTGATACGGATAATGATAACGTGCTTATCATTGAAGGACCTATATTTGAAGATTGGAATGTTGCCTATACGGATTGGCAACGACGTGATAAAGTAGCTCGTCGGTATATTCTTTCTGCTCTTACTGATTCCCTTTTGCTTGATATGTATGAACTGCCTACTTCCCACGACGTATGGAAGTACCTTATTACAAACTTTCAGAAGAAATTTGTTACAGAAATACTTTATTTGAGAGGGTTGCTTAACAAGTTACAATATGAAGTTAGTACTGCCATGACGGGACATATTGAATCTTCCAAATCCATTATCAATCAACTTGCTGCTGCCGGTGATCCTGTTCCACAAAAGCAAATGATTACACTTCTCCTTGATACGGTGAAGGACTCTTCTTATGATAACATTGTTACTATTCTCTCTAATAAAGTTGGTCTTGATTTGGACCAAGCCTGCATGTCTTTAATTGAATACTCTCAACGTCAAGAAAGTCGTAATGCTAGTCATGATATAGCTATGATTTCACAAGAGGAGACTGAGTCACAACAGATGGAACGGGCTTTTTATGCTCGAAGGCGTCCATTTCAACGAGGAAACCGCAGAGGTGGCCGTCACGGTAATATTTTCTCTCGTCTCAAATTTCCTAATAAGCAATGTTCTTACTGCAACAGAAATGGCCATACTGAAGATGATTGTTGGGCACGTCAATATGATGAAGAACACAATATTACCACAAAACAACCACGTTTATCTAGAGACTCTTCTTCTTCTTCTTGTGAATATTGTGGACGATCTGATCATCCCACTCATATGTGCTATAAGCGTCGATTCGACACAGATCGGAATAGAGCATATGCTACTGAACATCGAAACAACATTGTACCAGAAACAAGCTGCGTCCTATGTTCAGTTGCTCCAGACAGAATACTTCATGTACGCGATGGATCACTTTTTATTGTCGATTCTGGTGCTATAGAAAATATGACATATTAGTCTAAGTGGCTCCATAACTATCATCCACTGCCAGTTCAACGTGTTGTTTATCTTGCTGATGATACTACTTGTCAAGTAAAGGGTATTGGAGACTGATATCTTGGTACCTTATCTTCTTCCACTCGAATTTTGCGAGGAGTATTACATGTACCAGATCTTCAACGTAATCTTCTTTTAGTTGCTAGACTTGTTGATCTTGGTCTGTTTGTTGGATTTGATCATACCAAATGCCGAATTGAGAAAGATGGACAGACTATAGCCACTGCTCCTCGAAATGGTAATTTGTTTGAACTCTCTCTCAACGATGCTGTAGCAAATGTTGTCACTGCTCCAGGTGATCATGATTTCAAAGTATGGCAGCACCGTTTTGTTCATGCTAATTTCTCAAAACTCCTTGATCTTCAACGTCATGATCTTGTTCATGGCATGGATCTTAAAGCCCATCCTCATATGGGAATTTGTGAATTTTGTGCTCTTGGGAAACACAATCGCAAACCCTTTCCTCTTTCAAATACAACTCATTCTCATGACATATTGGATCTTGTTCATACTGATATATGTGGACCTCTACCTTCTCCGAGATCACAATATCGCTACTTCATTACTTTCATTGATGATTTCTCAAGGTATACGACTGTATTTCTACTTAGACAAAAATCTAAAGCCTTATCTGTTTTCAAACAATTCCACAAGGCTGCAGAACTTCAAACTGGTCGTCGCCTTAAAGAGCTTCGTAGTGACAATGGATGCGAATATGTTTCTCGAGAGTTTGTGAGTTACTGTGCTGACAATGGAATTCATCATGAACACACTATTCCATATTCGCCTCAACAGAATGGTGTTGCTGAACGAAAGAATCGCACTATTCTCAATGTTGTAAGATGTATGATGATTCATTCTGGCTTATCTCGTGTTTTTTGGGCTGAAGCTACTTTGACAGCAGTATTTATTCAGAATCATCTTCCTACTACTGCACCCTCTGGTAAGATACCCATCACAGCATGGACAGGTGACATTCCTTCTGTATCTCATTTTCGAACCTTTGGATGTATTGCTTATATTCATGTTCCCAAAGAAACACGAACAAATCTTGATGCTCCTGGTCTGAAAGTTATTTTTATTGGATATTCTGACACTTCCAAAGGCTACAAATTCTATGACCCTTCCTCCAAGAAAGTAATTGTGAATCGTGATGCTACTTTTAACGAACAGCTTATGGGAGGCTCATGGTCCATGGATGATTCTGATGATACTAAATCATTGCTTCAAGCTTTTCCATTTCTTTCAGAAGATGAAACTCTTCCTATAGAGCAACTTTCCTCTTCACAACCATCCATTCCGAATGTTGCCAATGATGATATTGATATTTTTGTTGATCTGCCTATTGATTTTTAACATGGCTCATGTAATGTTTATGATGGCGATATTGCTGATAATGCTTTATCTACGTCCGAAGATCCCATTACTTATGATGAAGCTATCTCTTCACCACAAAAGGATCAATGGCAAGAGGCTATGGAAGCAGAGTACGATTCTCTTATCTCTAAAGGTACATGGATACTAACTGAATTACCTTCTGGTCGTACAACTATTAAATGTAAGTGGGTGTATAAGACAAAAGTAAAAGCACATGGATCTTTTGACAAGTTTAAGGCACGTTTAGTTGCAAAAGGTTCCTCCCAAGTAGCTGGTGTTGATTATCAAGAGACTGTTTCACCAGTTGTTCGCATTACAAGTTTTCGAGTTTTATTGGCATTTGCTGTTCAATTTGATTTAGAAGCTCATCAAATCGATGTGCGAACTGCTTTTCTTAATGGTGACTTGGAAGAGGAAATTTATATGGAACAACCAAAAGGGTTTGTTTTTCTAGGTAAAGAAGACCTTGTTGCTGAACTCCATAAGGCACTATATGGTCTCAAACAAGCTTCGCGAGCCTGGTATACAAAATTTGATCTTTTTCTCACCTCAAAAGGATTCATCTCTTGCTCGTCAGACCCCAACTTATACATAAAACGCCAAGGTATCCGTTTTGTGATTCTTGCTCTTTATGTGGATGATACCATCCTTGTTTCCAATGATTTGGGATTTCTTCAGCAAGTGAAAAAGTTATTGTCTTCTGCATTTGATATGGTGGATCTTGGAGAGATTCACTCGTGTTTTGGCATTCAAATCCAACGGAACCGTACAAAAGGTATTTTATTCCTTCGACAGTCAAAGTTTATTGCAGATACTATTCAAAAATTTGGTATGGAATCTGCACATTCAGCCAACACACCTTGTCTTGCGAGCTCTACGAAGAACACTTCTGACAATGGCGGTCAACTTGTCACAAATCAACCTTATGCTAACTTGATTGGATGTCTTCAGTTTGTTGGCATGAACACTCGTCCTGATATTCTGTTTGGTGCTAATTATCTTGGACAACATCTTGCATGTTCTTCTCTTAAGCATTGGTCTGCTGCAAAGCGTGTGTTGAAATACTTGACAGGCACTACAGATTTTGGTTTAGTCTATCGACGACAACTCACATCGAATTCTATGCAATCTCTTTCTCTTTTGGGTTACACAGATGCAGACTAGGCAAGCTCACATTTATCTATGCGATCTACTAGTGGAAATTGCTTCTTTATAAATGGTTGTCTTGTTTCTTGGACTAGCAAGAAACAACGTTGTGTTGCAGTTTCTACGACTGAGTCAGAATATGTTGCGGAATTACTTGCAGCTCGTGAGTTGATTTGGCTTCGACAAATGCTGGTTGATATTATTCACTCTCCTCTTTCTAGCACACCCTTGCGGTGTGACAACCAAAGTGCTATTAGTCTTGCAAAAGAATATGTTCAACATAATAAGTCAAAGCACATTGCTGTCCATTATCATTATTTCAGGTATGAAGTACGCAAAGGAACCATTATGGTTGAACACTGTCCAAGTGACCAGATAATTGCAGACATTTTGACCAAAGGCCTCAACGAATCACGTTTCATCCTCTTGCGCTCGGAGCTTGGAGTTGCTTCGACCTCACTCTTTCTAGATTAGCTTCTTTGCTATTGTAATAGCTTTGTACATATGAAATTGTAATCTTTTAGGTACCATGCACTATGCACACTCCACATTTGCACATTGTGATCTCTAAGTCACTTGAATATTTGTACATAGATGCACAATTCACTTTCACATCATCATCGTTGGTTCATATTTTCACATTGTATAGGGGCTTGGGTTTTTCCCTTGAACTCCCCAAGGGTTTTTTCATCCAAAGCTAAAGACCTTTGTTTGAGTGGGGGTGTTGGAGCTATATATGGCTCATTCTACTCAACTTGGTCTCACCTATATATTTGTATCTTGTCCTCAATATGAATCAGTCTTTGGGAGCGTATATGGTGTGTCTCTTGTCTCGTCTCTCTCTCTTTCTCTCTACATCTCAACAATCACTCACCCTAATTAAGTGTAGCATAATCCCACTCCTACACAACTATAAATAGCCTCCTTGGAGAGAATCAATAACACACACCTGTATTTTCAACTTCCTGTTGTTTCTTGATCCATAGTAGAGAAAACCCCAACTCTCCCTCTTTCACATCCTCCCTCCTAACCCTCCTCTTTGGAGGAAGTGCAACTCTATCCTCCACTCTTTCTATTCTACAATCTCTTACTCCATCGACCCAATAAATCATTTGTAGCACCTCAATAACTTGTAAATACATCATGATCTCTCTCATGGTTATGTTAATGATCATTAAATCATCTTCAAAACTTTCAAGTGTCGCAATTCGTGATGGTTAGCCAGCATCTGTCCTCCCCTTAAAAGGTGTGCGAGAAATCAAGTAAGTGTTCTATTCTCAATTTACCATTGGTTTGTTTCTCCACACTTATTCAACTGGTCTAAAGAAATTTCTCACTCCAACTCTCTTTTGCTTCATTACATATGCATGTGGCTACCTCTCATGGTGATTTTATTTGTGTCATGGCATTGCATAGATGGAGATGAGCTCTCTATGCAAAGTGTGTTAGTTTGATGTAAGTGATTCTCTTGTGTGTTTGAGAGGCAAGTCTTGTGCGCATGATTTTTTGATGAGTGCTTGAGAGAGGAGGAGTTTGGATGTATTATGGGTATTCTTATGGGGAGAAGGTGAATGCTATTCCACAAATTGCATATTTCATTTGATGCACGACATTGGGTTGCATAATCGTTGATGGTGTTTTGATGGAGCTATATATGGCTCACTCTACTGAACTTGGTCTCACCTATATATTTGTATCTTGTTCTCAATATGAATCAGTCTTTGGGAGCGTATATGGTGTGTCTCTTGTCTTGTCCCTCTCTCTTTCTCTCTACATCTCAACATGGTATCAGAGCGGTAATGATCACGCGCCGATTCAATTCATGGTGACAACAGTATGTGTATGCGATTTGCATGTAAGATTCAAAATTGTTACAAATTTTATTTTTTGAGCGTTGATTCTTGTTAACTGTGGTTGTTTTGTGTTAAGAAGAATATGGTTAGTGTTTTATGTGGCGTTTATTTCTAATCAATCTAATCGTTGATTACGTTTTCTTGTTAATGACACCATGAACTTCATCTCATTTTTTCTTGTTGTTCTGCTCAAAATTTGGAGAAACGGGAAAAGCGCAATGGAGCGTAGCTCAATGGCACTTTTCATCCAAACTTGTTCCTCTCCTCGAGCTCTTCGATTTGAGTTCTAGGTTTGCGTTTTTATTGCAATTGAGCTTGACGCAGCTTTCTTCGTCCTACTTCTTCGTGAAGCGTCCGCGATCGTTTTTCTTATTTTGGCGTTAACTTTTTCGAGAAGATTTAGCTTTTTGCTATTCGTATTGTGGCCGTCAATCTTGCGTCTCACGCCACTCTATTTTGAGGACTCGTTTATTATTAACGTCTCCTTTACCCTACCTTTTTTGGGTGACGTCTCTCACATCTTTGGACATTACTTGAGCATCCTTCTTACGTTTATCGTTGACAGAACGCAATAATCATATCTCTCTCATTCTCAATTTCGGCCTTCACCATATATGGTGTGCAAATTCTGCGATCTTATCTTATACGTCTTCTTGCAACAAGATATGGCTATGAATATTCTCGTCAACGGATTTACTTCTGGCTAGCATTTTGTTCCTCCTTTCCAAGGTCAAGGATTTCCAGGCTGGAAAGCAAAGATGTTGTTAATTCTTAAAGGCGATGAACTCTCCGATGTTGCTCTTGGAAATCGTGTTTGTCCGCCTCAGCCTGTTGATACGGATAATGATAACGTGCTTATCATTGAAGGACCTATATTTGAAGATTGGAATGTTGCCTATACGAATTGGCAACGACGTGATAAAGTAGCTCGTCGGTATATTCTTTCTGCTCTTACTGATTCCCTTTTGCTTGATATGTATGAACTGCCTACTTCCCACGACGTATGGAAGTACCTTATTACAAACTTTCAGAAGAAATCTGTTACAGAAATACTTTATTTGAGAGGGTTGCTTAACAAGTTACCGTGTATGAAGTTGGTACTGCCATGACGGGACATATTGAATCTTTCAAATCTATTATGAATCAACTTGCTGCTGCTGGTGATCCTGTTCCACAAAAGCAACTGATTACACTTCTCCTTGATACGGTGAAGGACTCTTCTTATGATAACATTGTTACTATTCTCTCTAATAAAGATGGTCTCGATTTCGACCAAGCTTGCATGTCTTTAATTGAATACTCTCAACGTCGAGAACGTCGGAATGCTAGTCACGATACAACTATGATTTCACAAGAGGAGACTAAGTCACAACAGATGGAACGTGCTTTTTATGCTTTTTATACTTGGTCTCACCTATATATTTGTATCTTGTTCTCAATATGAATCAGTCTTTGGGAGCGTATATGGTGTGTCTCTTGTCTCGTCTCTCTCTCTCTTTCTCTCTACATCTCAACATGTTCAAGTGTCCAAAGTGTATATAGAGTAAGGGGGTTTTCAAAGTGTGTTGCTTGAGTGGGTGAGTGCAAGTGTTATTTTGAGTGGTTTCCTTCTCCACTCCCAAAAGAAGGTGGAGCCCCAAGTAGTGTGCGTACCTCTTTACGAACATTTTGTGAGGGTAGGCCCATCGGTTTGGGTTTAGAGGCCCCATTTCAAAAAGCTCGCCCTCACTAGATGGAAAGGGGTGAAACTTAATGATTTTTGGAACGTCGTTCGATACGCCCAAAGAGCTGCCATGAGATGTTTATCCAGGTCTCCTATGTGATTGTTCACCTGCTTTGTGATGATTTTGCAAATCATTACGTTTACCTTCTCTACTAGGCCATTACACTGTGGATAGTATGGTGGGGAATGTCGGCGTGTGATGCCTAACTTTTTCATCAATTCTCCCACCAGATCGCCTCTGAAACCTGGTCCCCTATTTGATACTATCTCTAGAGGAGTGCCAAAACGGCAATAGAAGTGCGCAAAAATGAACTTTGCTACCTCTTGGGCTGTAATGCGGGTGGTGGCTGTTGCTTTTGCCCATCAAGTCATGTAGTCTACACCCAGGAGTACAAAGGGTCTAGGCAGAAGATAGGAGCGGAACTTTGTGGTGTCAAACATTAGTGCAAGAACCATGTGCTCTACTTTGGTAAATCCCTTTTCTGACGGGGTCATGACATGACTCGAGAAGTAAATAGGATGCATGAAAGAAGTTTGGGGGTCCTTTTGCATTAGCACGGCTCCGAGTGTATCACTTCCTACACTGGGGTTCACATAAAATGGCTCGTCCCACTGAGGGGGTGAAATGGTGGGAAGCTTAGCTAGGATTTTCTTCACCTCGGTAAATTGCTGCTCATTTTCTTCACTCCGTGAGAAGACATCCCTCTGGGTGATTTGTTGTAGAGGGAGGACCACTTGAGATAGAAATTGAATGAACCTGCTTAAGTATCTTATCTTCTGAAGGAAAGAAACCAACTGCTTAGCTGTGGTGGGTGATGACAAAGATACCAAAGCTTGTATCTTGCTAGGGTCAGCCTCAATCCCTTTTTCTGAAATCACATGGCCAAGGAGAGTGACTTTGCTTTCACCAAGGTTACACTTATCCACGTTGAGCTGGCCACCCAAGGTTTGCATCTTGGTTAATCCATCATAGACTTTGCTTAAATGGAGTGCTCGTGAACTATAGATGCAAAAATCATCTATGAAAACCTGTATTGATGTTCCAAAGTAGGGTTGGAAAGCAAAGGTCACATATCGGTGAAATGTGGCCGGAGCCTTAGTGACGCCAAAAGGCATCATTCTGTAAGCAAAGCATCCCCAAGGTGTGATGAAGGTTGTCTTCTTCTAATCATCTTCCACAATGCTAATTTGAAGGAATCCTGAGTAGCCATTGCACACTTTGTATCATTCGTGACCCGCCACTTCATTGAGAATTTCATCCTGGAATGGGAGGGGAAAGTGATCTTTCTTCGTGGCTGCAGTGAGAGGTTTATAGTCCACACAGACTCTCCACTTACCATTCTTCTTTGGTGTGACTACTACTGGGGGACCCATTCCGAGTCTTCGACAGGGTAGATGAAACCTGCCTCTAGCAAACTTCTCACTTCTTTAAGTAGCGCCTCTTGTTGGATTACTCCAAGTCTTCGAAACCTTTGCACCACGGGTTTACGTCATTCCTTGAGTTTTATGTGGTGTTGTACCATTGTAATTCCTGTGAGCGTATCATAGCCATCAATGAACAAAGTAGTGAAGTTACCTAGCATGGAGACATACTCCTTCCTCTCCTCATCTATTAACTCTTTTGAGAGAATCCGTTGTAGCTTACCTGCATCCTCTAAGGTTTGCAAAATTGACAGCTCCTCCTGTTTTTTTAGGGGTGCTCCAAATTGTGCCAAACTCTTTGGGTCTTTGAGGATGACCCCCATCACTTCGATGCTATTGTCACTCCCGTCCAGTGGTGGTTGTCTCTTCTCCTGAGGTAGACGAATAGTCGCTGGTGGACTCATCTTTTGAGGCCTCCAAGATCATGTTGCGTTGCTTCCCAATCCTCATATTGTAGAATATGTACTTCCCTTTATCGTCCTTCATCTGAATCATTCCGGTGCTCCAGTCTTGATTAGCTTCCATTGCCATGAGCCAGGGTCTCCCAAGAATGATAGGGTAGCCCTCCCCTTTGTGTGGCATGACAAAGATGTCTACCTCCACTTCTGTATTGAATTCTTTTACTTTGACCACATTCACAATGGCCACGCATTTCAATCTTACATTGATTGCCATTTTGGTTGGGCAGGGTCTCCCAAGAATGATAGGGTAGCCCTCCCCTTTGTGTGGCATGACAAATATGTCTACCTCCACTTCTGTATTGAATTCTTTTACTTTGACCACATTCACAATGCCCACGCATTTCAATCTTACATTGATTGCCATTTTGGCTGGGCAGGGTGCCAGCCTACTTACCTCTAGACCTAGATGGTGCATCATTTTTTCACTCATAACGCATATTTGCACTCCACCATCCATGTAGACATTTGAGATTCATTGCCCCTTGATGTGGGCATTCATAGTTGGTAGGATGTCGTCGAGATCCCTTCCACAGAGAGCCCTAGCTATCCTTAGTGTTGATTTCTTGGTACTCACCATTTTTGTCCATTGCCTCCTCATTCTTGGTGCAAGGTGGAGTAATTGGGGCCAACTTATCTTTGGGCCCTACATCAACACATCCTAAACTAAGTCATAGGGTTTTGCATAATCACCTAGTGAGAAATCCACGATGTCTATCTTCCGTCGTGGCTTAGCTGCTTGCTTGCTAGACTCGGGATTCCCTTTCATTTTCTCTTCTCTTTGAGAGGCTTCCTCGTTCCTGGCACGCTTCACTCCCATAGCATCCACTTCTTCTATTTTTGCTTTCCCTTTCTGCTTCTCTTGGATTGACTCTTCTACCTTTGCCTTCCCTGTAGACTCCAAGCTAATAACACTCACCGCTTGGTTTACAGCAGGTTGTGGGGGTAGTAGTGGAATAAGAGGTTGTGGTGATGGTTGTTGTTGTTGTACAGGTGGTCGAAGGATCTGGACCAGTGGAATCGGCCCTGGCTGCGTGGGTGGTGGTGGTCTTGCCCTTGGCGGAGAGATCTGATTTTGTCTCCTCCCTCTATTGAAATTCTGCCTCCTTGGATGTGGGAAGTAGTACATACCTTGGCCGTCTTCCCGGCAATTGTAGCAGTGGTACTCTTGGTTCTTCCTTTATTGTCCTCTTCCTTGTTTTGGATTTCTGACAGGTGCATGCCCTTGCTGCACCAGATGCACGGATAAACTCTCTAGTTGGGTAGTGATGCGACTCAGTAGGTAACCTGCTCCTCTGATACCTCTTGTGGTTGGGCTCTATGACTGGCTGTTGAAGTCACTGGGGTTTGTCGGGCCAAGCTTGTTTCCTCTGTCTCGTTTACTCTTGCTTGCATGCACAGCTTCTTGTCTTTAAGGCAGGCTACTTCTACTGCCAACTCATATGTTGCAAGAAACCATCCCTTCACCTTCTCTCTAAGCGGCGACCACAGACCAGCAATGAAATTGTCCTTCTTTATGAAATTAGGCGCTCCTTTTTTTTCCTCCAGTGAGGCAACCCATCCCTCCCATAAGTCCACAAACTTGGACTCGTAGATGACATACTCTAGCAGACCTCCCTGCTTCAATTTCGTTAGTAGCTGCCATAGCTTTTTCGATGTTGTGCCTCCACCAAACCTCTTTACAAAGGCAGCCTGTAACACATCCCATGCATTCTTGGTAACCTAGGGCAATGCATTGTACCAGGACTTTGCCTCTACTTTCATCAGTAGAGGAAAATTTGAAGTTGTGAAGCGTCGTCATCTTTGTTGGAGACCACACAAGCAATGTTGAAATCATCCAAAAAGTCGGTGGTGAGATCTTCTCCCTTCTTTCCACTGAACGTGGGGAAAAAAACACTTGCCATGGTAGTGATTCAAGAAATTACAAACTTATATATGTATATATATTATACTAACAACAATAGCGGCTCATAGCGGCTTTTTACAGAGTTGGGTGGATAGATTAAAACAAGATAAAGATAGAAACATTAAAGGAATGGTGGTAATCCAATATGGGGAGAATGATAGGGTTTGGGGAATTAAGGATTTCTCATAGCACCGCTACACCGAATAGGTACACGATCTTCTCTTGGTAGAAGATTTTCCTATCTACATAGATATTCACATGCATATGCTGAAGGAATCTGAACGGGAATGATGTCGGTCCATTTTCCATCATGCACAGAGGGTGGAGTACTTACTTATACTCTTAACATGCCAGTGTTGATGAGTCGGCACATCCACAGTAGGTCGTCGCCTTTCATGGGCTCTACCTTTCCTTCATCGCTCAGCACGTACGGGGTGAAGGTGACGAGTTCGACCACTGCCAACCTTTTGTCTAGTAGCAACTCGTCTCTAGCAGCCCATTGGGTTTCACCCATGGTGGAGAGCTTCTTTAGGATAAGTTGTACAATGAGAGGAGGAAGACCCTCTACCCATCTTCCAAAACAGCGAGAGAAGTAGCCGAACCACTCTTCCTTAGGACATGGGAATCTTCTTACCAATTCTTCTTCAGGATTGTCGAAGTGGACTGGTAGTACTCGCATGCGTCGTGCAGATCGGTAGGCGACCTTCTTCCGCTTAGCTTTGGATGACTTCCTCTTTGGCAATCTAGGTACGACCCGAATCTCTAAGCTTGAAGCACTTGCTTGGCCAGAGGCTTCTCCCTTCGGGGTCATGTGTTTCCAAACTGGCTTAACCTTTCCTTACCTTTGGCTCGAGCAGCCCCTTTAGGCCATTTTGGAGTAAAGGTTATAACTTTGATTGCAGTTTCCTTAGGGAAGAGAGGCCTCACCGTTTTCTTTCCTCCTTTGATGTGGATGACTTCTTCGCGATGAATGTTGATGTAGACAATTTCAGCCCCTTCACTGCCTTCATTGTTGGCACTCATTGACAGTGTGTTTTGGTTGACGAAAGTGATAGCACTTCAAAGACCTTCCACCTGATGCTCTCAACTTGTGGTTAGAACGAGCAACACGAGATGGGGAGCTTACCTCTTGAATACTTGCGACACTACAGCCTGGCAGTAGTACTTTGATGAAGGCGGCTAGTGCCTCCTTAGTCTCCTCCTCTTCCGTCCTCCAGTTAGAAAATTCCTTCAGCCATTCGTCCATGATTGATGGTGTGAGTCACTTTTAGCATTGTAAACTGAAGGTTTCTTAGAAGCCCTCCTCACTGGGGGCACCAAATGATGGCGAGGTGGCACACCATGGTGATAGAGAGATAGGGAGAAGAGATGGTGAATCTACTTGGTGTATTCTCTAAAGACGACTCGATGATGTGAAACTTGCTACCAAGAAGGTGTGTGTGTGTGTGTGTGTGCATCGACCATTGGAATCGAGACGTGGATTCCCTTCACATGGTGCAATTCCCAAAACAAACCATCACACAAGTCCCCTCCCCGTGATGCCAATAGTGTCAATTCCTCCCATTAAAACTCTACCAAGTGCTGACCTCTCAAGAATTGCCCCCCCCCCCCCCCCCCCCCCCCCCCCCCCCCCGATAGTGACCTCTCAATGGCCTTTTATAGTCGTTGGCTACTTAGATTAGGGTAATCCCCGTTTGATTAGCGTAAGCTAATCAAGGAGACAAAGCAAGGTAGTGGGCCTGATGTAGTTGACCCTTGGTTTGTCTTGGGAGTTATTTAAAATGAAAACCTCTAGGTGGGCCTTTGTGACCATCACTTAGAGAGAGGGAATTTACAAATTGGGAATTTTACAAGGCTTGGGTAAAAACTGGAAAATGATGATGATAACCTACGGTTTACTGAAAATGTTGTCCTGGTTGCGTGATGCCAGTGAATGGCAACTTGCTAGTGCGTCGGTGTAGTGCGTACATTTTCGGCCGGGGAATGCCTTCCGTGCCTTTGTTCTTTTTGTTGTTGGTGTCACGTGATTCGGACGCCTTCTTTCTTTGTCGATGTCGTTCGGCTTTCCTTCTTCTTTTTTTTGTATTTTTTTGGTGCATGTGTATGTATTGGTGTATTTGGCAGGCGTGTGTGTATATGTATGAGTGCGTAAGCGTGAGGGTGTGTGTGTGTGTGTGTGTATTTGTATATGTGTGTGTATGCGTGCGTGGGAACGAAGGGATGTGTGGTTATAGTATATATATATTTTTTGTTTTTCGGCGATGTTGTGGCGACGCAGAGGCAGAGGGGGGGGGTGAGGTGTGTGTGTGTGTGTGTGTGTGTGTGTGTGTGTGTGTGTGTGTGTGTAGGTGTACTGTGTGTGTTGCTTCACGACGGTGCCTACGGGATGGTGTATAGAGCGCGAGAGAGAGAGAATGAGGGTGGAGTGAGGTGGTGAGGGAGGGGAGAGGGACATAGGGGCGGTGTGTGGCTGTGTATGGCTGAGAGCGCGCGAGGCGGGTGTGGGCAAGCGCGAGGCCCGTAGAGCCGACAGAGGGCGAGACAAGGGGGGTATGTAGTCAACGAGAGAGAGAGAGAGAGAGAGAGAGAGAGAGAGAGAGAGAGAGAGAGAGAGAGAGAGAGAGAGAGAGAGAGAGAGAGAGAGAGAGAGAGAGAATGATATATATATATATATAGAGAGAGAGAGGTGCTTTGTGGCCTAGTGGTGGTTCCCACCAAGGAAAAAGAGGGAGAGAGAGGGGGAGTGTGAGATTGTGAGGGGAGGGGTGAGAGGATAGGGGTGGGAGTTTAGAGGATAGAGAGAGAGAGAGGGTGGGGGTGAGGTAGAGAGAGAGTTTTTTAAAGGTGTACGGGACCACTTCTAAGAGAGGGTGAGAGAGAGCTAGATTCAAGGCTAGGTGAAGATGGGGGGGGGAGGGGGGGGGGGAAGAGATGGTCCGACAGGGTTGGAGAAGAAACAAAGGGGGGGGGGGGGAATATAATGTAGCGGCCCACCGAGGCTGGGGTGTGGACAGAGGCTTAGGCGTCTCATGCGCCCACTGGGCCACATGATGCAGCGGTGGAGCAAGAGAGAGAGGGAATATTTGGTGGAGCCGAGAAGTAGGAGAGAGAGCTCGCCTTTTTGTGATAATGGAGGAGTGTGGCCAAACTAGCAGCGCCCCGCTAGTCTCAATTCACATGTTGACCTTGAAACAATAGAGATAACTTGTTTCAATAGAGCTAGCTTGGACATGTGGTGGACCTTCAAGCCACCTTGGGCTAAACCCTCCATAACACAATGGATAGTAGGTTGGACAAGTTGTGGACCTTTTCCCCAAATAATTCATGCTAATAGACATAGTAGCTATACTCCATTCACACATTAACCTTGAAACAATAGATATAGCTTTTTTCAGTAGAGCTAGCTTGGACAAGTGGTGGACCTACAAACCACCTTGGAAGTAGGTTGGACAAGTGATGGACTATATTATCTAGTAACAACTAAATTTGTTTTTTGTTCCAGGAAGATATGGCACCAAAAAGAAATGTTACAAGGGTGGCTGTCTCAATTGACTATACTTGCAACGAGCAAAGGAATTGGTATCTGGATATACATGGTATGGAGGGTGCACAATTTCATAAGGTGCATCTATTTATTGCAAAGAAAGAGAATGACAGTCTATTTGAAGATGTTGGCCAAGTAGTGGAAGCCTCTGTCTCTACAATTGATGGTCACCCACAGGTAGAATGCATTGATATTGTAGTCCCAATGAATCAAGAATTCCAATTATCTCCAAGAGCATATGCATTTTCACGTATGTCTCAAAATAAAGATGAGACAATGTTTTCTTGAGGATGGGAGGTCAACTCAAGGTGTCACAGCAGATCAACTTCAAAACTCCATCATAGCCACACTACAGGGAAAGAAGGTGAAAGCTTCACGACCACCTATAAACAACAAAGTCAAAGTGCAAAAAGTAGAACCTAAGGAGACTAGTTCTATTTTGGATATAGACAATACATCTCTAGCATCCTCAACACAAGGTTCAACGTCCAAGATGAGAATCGTGGATCCAGAAGCTCTAGAGGCAGAGGCCATGAAAGGACAAGAAAAAGATACAGGTGGAATGAATAAGTATATAAGCTATTTCCCTTTCTAATATAAGGAGTTTGATATCCCTATTTAAAATTGTTGGCTGGCTCCTGATCACTATAATGTATGTACTGTTGATGGAAAACATGCTGAAAGCATGCTATTTGGATTTTCCTAGAGTACAACTAAGCCTGCAGCGTGTGCATATTTTGTTAGGAAATAAGACGTATCTAAATAGATAATTGAGTAGATTACTTAATGGAGAGAGACAGATTTATATACACGAGATTATAGAGTAGAGAGAGAGAGAGAGAGTACAAACGATATACGTGGTTCACCCAATGTGGGCTACGTCCACGGGAAAGCAGCCACTCAATGGCTTTAGTACTTCAAAACAAGAAGTAGTTTAAAAAGGGATTATACCCTTAATGGAGCTCCTCCCTTGCTTCACTCTCACCACCTCACACTCACCTTGTTGCATCAACTTCACACTATGAAATGTGTGTAGAAATGGACTCTTTTTATAGGCCAAAAGGGTTGCCCTCTCTTATGAGAGACAGCCATGTGTAGCCGCCCTTGTGCGAATAAGTCCAAATCGGACCCTGCAATCCGCCCATGTGTGGCCGCCCTTGAGAAGAAAAGTCCGCTTTTGAATTCGGCCACCAGCCACCGGCCATTGACTTCCGACCACCAGCCACCGGCCATTGACTTCCGACCACCGGCCATCAGCCATTGACTACTGGCCACCGGCCAACCGACCGGTTGTTTTCCGATCACTTTCCGGCCGCCGTCTGGCCATAATATTCCGGCGAAAAAGAATATTCCGGCAAAAAAAAAGTCTCGGGGGCCTCCGTCCCCGAGGCCTTTAAAGTTGCCCCTGATTCTTGTCCGTGAAAATTTTGGTTTCCGGTGAGTGATTTTCCTTCACGCACGATGGCTTCTCCTCATAATGGGGGCCTTACAAATGTGCGCTTTTACCACAGAAAATTACAAGGGTAAATCAGGCTCCATACTTAACAATCTCCCACTTGGAGACTGATCTCCAAACCAAACCTGTGACTGCTTTCCATTCTGGCTTCTTATCTTTGAATGCCGATTGAAGATGAGCAAAAGCTCAACTTCTCCTTGTTGACCACCTTTGTAAATATGTCTGCAGGATTTTCACTTGTATGCACCTTTCCTAGCTTTAGTTGTCCCTCTTCCAAAAGAGTGCGTATGAAGTGATATCTCACCTCAATGTGCTTTGTCCTTGAATGAAAGGCTGAGTTCTTCGCAAGATGGATAGCGTTTGGCTATCACTGTACAAGACACAATTGTCTTGTTTGAATCCAAGCTCTTCTAAGAATCTGTGAAGCCACAGAATTTCTTTGCTTGCCTCCGTCATTGCTACATACTCTGCTTCCGTGGTAGAAAGTGAAACCACTTTCTGCAGCTTTGAATCCCAGCTTACTGTTGTGCCTCCAACCATGAACACATAGCCAGTAGTGCTCCTTCGAGTATCTTTGTCACCTGCCATATCTGCATCAGCATACCCTTCTAGAAAAATATCAGTTCCTCCAAAATACAAAGCATTTGTTGTTGTCCCTTTTAGATACCTAAGTATCCACTTCACAGCTTGCCAATGCTCTTTACCTGGGTTGTCTATGAACCTACTCACAACTCCCACTGCATGTGCAATGTCTAGCCTTGTCCAGACCATAGCATACATTAGAGAACCTACCGCTGCAGCATATGGAACTTTAGACATATAGGCTATCTCCTCTTGTGTCTTTGGACACATATCCTTCGTTAGTTTAAAATTGAAGGGGATCGGGGAGCACCACAGACGGAGAGTGAGTGAGAGAAGGAGACACACGACACACAGATATGGGTGGGGAGACTCCAAGAGTGAGCAGCCCCCTATACACTTATGCTATGTATAAGGTATACAAGTCAGTGGGCGCCCAGACTCTGGGCGGCCGGGCAAGGCACAGGCGCCTATACCCCAACAACCTCCCACTTAAAGGCGACTGTGCCTTTAAGCAAGAGAACCTAGTCTAAAGACTACAAAAGGTGAGAGAAAACCGCTCTCAACCGATGCCCACTGGCTGGCTGTGATCGTGTGCATCCGGCTGTCCTGCTCCCGTGTAAGTCCATACACCACCAGACATACTGCACACGTACTACAAGTATGTACGCAATACCTGCATATCTCCCTCGTGCACTATGCCATCATCAGTCAACAAACGACTGACAACCCCAACTGCAAATGCTCCCACTGCAGCTGCGATATCCGGTCTCAAGATCAGCATCTCATACATGAGACCACCGAATGTCGATGCAATGCTAGCGGGCCCTGCTAGCTCTACGGAGCATGCATCAACATATATATCCCTGGCAATAGGCATCTCTGACTGACAAGGCGTGTCAGCCACATGCATCTCCTGACTGTCCACAAAAGACGCATCAACCTGTCGTGCAACCTCGGAGCACACCAGCTGCTCTAGGTGTCTGCTAGAAGACATATCCTGCACAACTATATCCCCATGCTCACTGTCGAGCATAGAAAGGAATGACTGCATAATCGCTGACATCTTAGCCTCCTCTGCAATCATCCACTGCAACCATGACCACTCAATCTGCTGTGACTCACTAGAGCTCTCATGCTCTAACTCCGTATGCATAGACTCTTGCACAACGTCCTCCTGTCGTGACTCACTAGAGCAAGACCGCTCTACCTGTCTATCCTGCATAGAAGTATCTCACACAACTAACTCTCTGCTTTGCTCAGTCACTAGCAAAGCATGCATGTCTGACTCTGTCACCTCTCTGTGTGACTGCTCAAGTCCTGCCCCAACTGTGTGCACAACGAGCTCACTACTCTGCACTCCATGCAAAGCATCCTGCAACCCATGAGCAAAAGAGACTCGCCTGCTCTCTCGCTCTCTACCTGGCTGCATGATCACAGAGACAACACCGTCTCTCTCGTGATCCACATGCAATGGGTAACCTGTACCACTCCTGGCACCTCTCGCAATCACTAGCGAACCCAAATACAACGCAAAAGATCGCTCAAGCAGCGATACCCGACATCCACTATCCCGTAACTGTCTAACTGAGATCAAATCCCGTCTCAGATCTGGCACATAACGCACGTGACGCAGGGTAATCTCATACCACTGGGCAAGGACAAACATACATCTCCTGTACCCTCAATGTCATACACAGCACCATCAGCCATGTGCACACAACCAAGTCTCCCACTAGAAAATGTGCTAAACCACTCACGATGCGACGTGACATGGAATGTAGCATCTGAATCTAGTAACCAATGTGAAGACAATGTGCAATCCGATATGCAATCCGTAGACATAAGATCGTATGAAGACAAGCTAGATGTAAATGTGACATCGCCATCACAAGCATACTCAGTAACCACCATACTGATCTCACTAGCATCTGTCATGCCCAAATCTACATCACGCATCGGTCGCCTCCTTTGTCTCAAACGCCTGAAACATCGACGCCTAATGTGCCCTCTATGTCCACAATGCCAACATGCCAAGTCTCTATGCCGTCGAGACTTGCGTGTGGGACCAATCTCTCCCATGGACATAGAAGTGGGACTAGACTCCCCTGTAGACATGGATGTCGCATACATAGCATGTAAACTCTGCCATAAAGCATGAGTTGTAGTCTCCCTCGAGACCTGCCAGTAAACAGACTCAACCAGATGCAAATGAATTGTAGACATGGCTAACTCATCAAGATCCTGCCAATCATCATCACGCATAGACTTGGGCTTCGCCGATAAACCAAGCAAGGGTTTATCCTGCCCCAAATCTGCCAATGCAGCAAGCATATGCTCCTTCCAAGCAACAAAATCTGCACCATCAAACTGTGTCAGACCATAACGCTGGAAGTCAAATGAAAAATCAGCCATAATGCTCGCAAAAGAGCAAGCAACAATGAGTAGCAAATGTCAACCAAATCAGCCCTAAACTGGCTCGAATTGCATCAACAAAAGTCTGCAAGTATGGCTGTAAGATATGGCTGCAAATCAGCCCCAAAATTCATCTCTTAAACAGCTGCATAAACAAGTCACAAATGTGTCCCAAATCAGCCTACAACTGAGCCATACATGGACACCTGCAAAGAGGAAACAATGGCTGAAAATTCAGCGCCCAAATAAGCCCTCAAACCTACCTGTAAACTTGTAAACCTGTAGCTGAAACCTGCTGAAAAACCTCAAGCCATTAGTGCTCGAATCCGGCTACCTAGCTCGTAGCCACACAAGCATACATCACAATACTCACTCCTGTGAGTGTGCCAAGATAATTGTACGCCTGTCAAACCCGTGAGCTAATCACCAAGCCCACAATGTGCGGTATCGATGCATACACACGCACAAATCTCCCACCTGCAGAGAACACCGCACACAAATGCTGAGTGCAACCCGCAATCTCTACCTAGATCGCATAAATGATGCGCATAAAACTCCTGGGAAAATTTCGCCAGAGTTTCGTCAGTAAAACGGCCACAAAACCAGTAACCAAACTGACTGCACGCTCAAAACCATGAGCAATCAAAGCGCGTCAAATCACACTCCAAATGCATGCACCAATCTCCACATTTTTGCATACATCATTGCAAACACCTGCAAATCTAGTACACAAATATTTGCTCTACCTGTGACTGCCAAAAAACATGCTCGAGGCATACATTGCCGAGATCAAAATGCAATCACATTAGTCTCCCTGAGCATCAAACCACATAAGGCATACATCGTATCCTCCCACCTGTGAGAAAACTTGCAGCAAATATCACTCTCACATCTGAGAGCAAACCATGTGTGGAATCCTCGACACGCAATAAACAACTGCTGCTGCAGAAAATTCAGCGTTCAGAATTTTAAAATTCTGGTATGACGAGCGCGTGTGGAGCGTGCCAAAACCCCAAGGTAGACTCCTGGATCACATGTATCCGAGTCCGGGTGTGAAAGCTATGCCAAAAAACCTCCGTTTCGACCCAAAAACGCAGCATAAACTGCCAAAAGAGGGCTGAAAAATGCAACTCCTCAACCGTAGCTCGAATGAAGTTTTTGATGGCTCGAATGGCTTCGAAAGGGGCGTAAAACGCCAGGACGCCTGATGGAAACGCTCTCGAAAAGCTGAATTTTCCGATGCCGAAGTCGAAACCCTGTTTGCACTCTTGAAAGTGCGCGCGCGCGCGGACGCGATTTCGGGAATGAAACTGGCTCTCCGCTGTCGTCGTGACTGTGCAAACACGCGCTCCCTCCGCACCTACGCTCTGATACCAATTGAAGGGGATCGGGGAACCACAGACGGAGAGTGAGTGAGAGAAGGAGACACACGACACACAGATATGGGTGGGGAGACTCCAAGAGTGAGTAGCCCCCTATACACTTATGCTATGTATAAGGTATACAAGTCAGTGGGCGCCCAGACTCTGGGCGGCCGGGCAAGGCACAGGCGCCTATACCCCAACAAAAATGACCAGCCAAAGGTGTAGAAACTGGTTTTGCATTTTGCATTGCAAACCTTTCTAGTACCTTCTTGATGTAATCTTCTTGAGATAGCTTTATTGTCTTCTTCGTCCTGTCCCTTGATATTTTCATACCAAGTATCCTCTTTGCAGCACCTAAATCTTCCATTGAAAAAGATTTGGATAGCTCCTCTTTTAGGTCTTTGATGTCCTCCATGTTAGCACTTGCACATCCATTTGCTCGAGATTTAGATCATGAGCAGCCAGAAGACTTAAGACAAGCCTAATTGAGTTCATTTTTATAACAGGAGAAAATATTTCATTGAAGTCAATACCTTTCTTTTGAAAAAAACCTTTTACCACAAGCCTAGACTTGTAACTTTTCTTCCCACCTTCTTCTTCCTTTAGCTTGTACACCCATTTGTTTTGAAGTGCCCGCTTACCTTTAGGCAACTCAACCAATTCCCATGTTTGGTTGCGATGTAGTGAGTCCATCTCCACTTTCATGCTCTTCGTCCATTCTTCTTTGGATTCATGTTGCATAGCTTCTTCATATGATTCCGGCTCTCCAGAATCTGAGATCAAGAGATGGTTGAAGGAAGGAACAAACCTTTCTGGAGGTCTACTTGCTCTTGTAGATCTTCGGGGAATAGGTTGAGACTCCTCATTTGGTTGACGTTGTTGCACATTGTCACCGTTTGCAGTCCTTGAGTCTTCACCGTCCTCGAGCTCCATGTACTCATCACCTGTTTCTTTTGTTTGTTTTCTTTCCAAGTAATCCCTACTCCTTAAGATTTTACCATCTTCAGGATTCCATAGGCGATACCCAAAGTCTCCTTCTCCATAGCCAATGAAGAAACACTTTTTGGACTTTGCATCTAACTTTGATCTTAGGCTTCTATCTATGTGCATGAAAGCCTCACACCCAAACACTTTGAGAAATGCATAATTCACCGGTTTACCTGTCCATGCCTCTTCTGGAACTCCCCCATCCAATGCCGTCGAGGGTGACCGATTGATTAAGTACACAGACGTACTTACAGCTTCCGCCCAAAGCTCAAGCGGTAGGCCTGCATGTAGCCGCATGCTTCGTGCTCGTTCCATGATTGTCCTGTTCATCCTTTCTGAAATCCCATTTTGTTGAGGTGTCCTTGGGGTTGTCCTTTGCCTCCGAATGTCATTGCTAGCACAAAAGCTTTCAAAATCTTGGATGTAATATTCGCCTCCATTGTCGGATCTGAGGCATTTAACCTTGGTACATGTTTCATTCTCCACAAAGGCTTTCCACCTTTGAAATATGGAAAATACATCGGATTTATTCTTAATGACATAAACGCATGTTTTTCTAGTCGCATCGTCTATGAATGTTACATAGTATAATGAGCCACCAAGTGATGGTGTACTTGCAGCACCCCAAACATCAAAATGAACCAACTCAAGTTTTTTATTTTTTCTTTCATTTCCTGATTTTTAAAATTTTACCCTCTTTTGTTTACCATAAATACAATCTTCACAGAACTCGAAGTCCACTTCTTTCAAACCTGGTAGAAGCTTCTTTGTTTGAAGGATTTGCATTCCTTTGGCACTCATATGCCCAAGTCGGTAGTACCACACCGCACTGTCAACTTCTGTAGTTGCTGCACAAGCTGAATGTTGCGTGCTAACAGTACACAAGTAAAGTGTACTGACTTTTTCACCCTTGGAAACCACCAAAGATCCCTTTGAGATCTTCCACCGTTTGTTTCCGAATGCAATGTTGTGACCTTCATCGTCCAATTGTCCTGTAGAGATCAAATTTTTGCGAAGAGAAGGAACATGCCTAACATCTTTAAGCTTCCATTCATTTCCGTTAGCAGTTTTGACAGAAACTGTACCTTTGACGACAATCTCACAAGCTTCATCATCTCCCAAGTATACATACCCAAAATTACCTTTGGTGTAGTCTTGGAAATGTTGCTTGTGTGGTGTCGCATGGAATGAAGCCCCGGAATCTACTATCCAGGAATTAGACACATTGTCTAATGAGAGAATTAGAGCATCTTGCTCTACTTTACCTGCCACATTGGCCTCCGATGTTGGCTTGTTGTCTTGAGACTCTGTCTCCTTATTCTTCTTGGACCAGAAATCCTTCTTGACGTGGCCCTTCTTGCCGCAGTTCCAACATTCAAGAATTGACTTTGTGCGTGACTTGCTCCGCCTTGAGCGATCACGACCCTTTTGGTTTTTGAACCTCTCCTTAAGCCTTCCTCTTGTTTCCACTGATAGTGCAGCACTTGATGATTCTCTTGTGCTTTTCCTTCGCATTTCCTCGCTTAGGAGAACACCCACAACATCATCAAACTTAAGATTATTTGTGCCAGAGATAGAATTACTTACAGCCATCACAAGGCTGTCCCAACTATCCGGTAGAGATGATAATATAAGGAGAGCTCGCACTTCGTCATCGAAATTGATTTTCACCGATCGAAGTTGACTTATGTTTGTGTTAAAGTCATTTAGGTGTTCTGCAACTGAACCATTCTCTGCCATCTTTAGATTGAACAAGCGCTTCATAAGAAATACCTTATTGGATGCCGATGGTTTCTCGTAGAAGTCGTCAAGTGACTTCATCAAGTCCTCCGTGGTCTTCATCTCTGAAACATTGAAGGCCACCGTTAACGCCAAGCTTAACCAGATTGTTCCCAGTGCCTTTCGATCAAGGACAATCCATGCTTCCTCTGCCATTGTTGCGGGCTTCTTCGCAAGACCGCCTAGTGGCAAATAGAGGTCCTTCTGGTAGAGATAGTCTTCAATCTGCATTTTCCAATGTTGGTAGTTTTTGCCGTTGAACTTCTCAATCTTGAGCTTCCCTTCCTCCGCCATAACTCCCACTCAATTCAAGGAATCCTTTCCTTGAGATAATTTAGCTACGAGCAAACCTTGCTCTGATACCAGTTGTTAGGAAATAAGACGTAGCTAAATAGATAATTGAGTATGTCACTCAATGGAGAGAGACAGATTTATATACACGAGATTATAGAGTAGAAAGAGAGAGAGAGAGTACACACGATATATTTGGTTCACCCAATGTGGGCTACGTCCACGGGAAAGCAGCCACTCAATGTCTTTAGTACTTCAAAACAAGAAGTAGTTTACAACGGGATTATACCCTTAATGGAGCTCCTGCCTTGCTTCACTCTCACCACCTCACACTCACCTTGTTGCATCAACTTCACACTATGAAATGTGTGTAGAAATGGCCTCTTTTTATAGGCCAAAAGGGCTACCCTCTCTTATGAGAGACAGCCATGTGTAGCCGCCCTTGTGCGAATAAATCCAAATCGGACCCTCCAATCCGCCCATGTGTGGCCGCCCTTGAGAAGAAAAGTCCGCTTTTGAATTCGGCCACCGGCCACCGGCCATCGGCCATTGACTACCGGCCACCGGCCAACCAACCAGTTGTTTTCCGACCAGTTTCCGGCCGCCGTCCGGCCATAATATTCCGGCCTTTAAAGTTGCCCCTGATTCTTGTCCGTGAAAATTTTGGTTTTCGGTGAGTGATTTTCCTTCACGCACGATGGCTTCTCCTCATAATGGGGGCCTTACAAATGTCCGCTTTTACCAGAGAAAATTACAAGGGTAAATTAGGCTCCATACTTAACATATTTAATGTCTGTTCAAAATGCAAAGGCAAAGAAGGGTACACCTTTGGCAACAGAAGAGGTACAACATGGCAAACTACAAGATTATCATTATTGGATTCTTGATGGCCAACATTCAATTTATGCCGCAAAAGTTTTGCTTCATAGTGAACAAAAAAACAATGAGATATTTCAAAGATTGATTGACGTGTATAAATTTCAAAAGGCTCATATTGTTGTAAATTCTCCTCTAGTGGATGAAACTGCTATATATGCCATTTCAACTGATGACGCTAAAGCATTGTATGTCAAGCAACCTTACAGTCAAATATTGTAGCATTTGCGTAGTCAATGGATCTATTTAGGACGACCATCAAGGGTAGCAACTGGAGTTGCAGAGGGACATATATTTCGTGCTAGATGGGATGTAAGTGTCTTTCTTCTTCTTTCGTATTGTCTTCAGTTGAACATTTGAGTTCAATCTTCTCATTGGTGCTATATTTCTTTCTAGACTTTTCTTTGATTGGCATGAATGAGTGCAGAAGCAAGTTGGATTGCTAAACAGGCACACATGGTTACATATTCCGATCAAGTTTATGATTGTTGGCTAGAAGTTATTAAAAGGCTCGAAGAGGAGAACAAGAAACCCTTAACAATGGTATTCAGGTTTCTTTGCGCTCTTGAGGAATCAGAGGTAGAGATCATTCAAGAATAAATTAAAGATGAGAAGATTTTATTGTCAAAGAGTGCAAAAGATGGTGATGTAATTCATATGTATGATAGAATCAAGCAACTCAAACAAGACAAACTCATTCAAACCGCACTTCTGGAAGGCTTCAATGCTTTAAATGAGTCATCACCATGTAAAGATTGGGAGGAAATAGTCAGCATGCATAAAATCAATGATGCATTTTATAAAATTATTCTAATGATATGTGAGCAATGGCTCAAAAATAGCTTGAAGCGTGGAACAAAGAAAATGTATTTTCCGGATGAAGCTATAAAATACATGCAATGGGAAATTCACCTTCATAAGGAGAAAATTGAGTCTCTTGATTTGCCATGGTCCATCTATGTGGTGAACCTACAGATGGAAGGAAATATCTACTTGAAGCGCCACTTCAACAACCAAATTCCTATTGGCCTATGCATTTTAAACTTGACAAAACAAAATGGGAGATAATGTGAGCTACCATTGTTGTGGTGCCTTGCATCACTTTCCATTAGAACCTTGCAAAGGAGCAATTCAATTCCTTGTGGTTATTTCCTTCATGGGACAAGGTGATGCATTTGAAGACCTGAGAAGGAGATCAGAACAACATCCCTTGCCAATTGATTATTCTTTGATTCAAGTAGAAAATGAAGGCATGTCCGGTTTGCAATGCTTGGAAGCCAAAAGAAGAGTTTTTGTCAAGCACTACATTCATACATACTGTTTTGAAGATGGCAAGCTTGTAGATCTCTTTAGTGATGGCTCTCTAGTTGCACAAGAAGGATTACAACAAAAAAAAGATGTCATCTGCTTAGTTGAGAGCGTGCAAGAGCAAGGAACCTTAGCAACCAGGCTTCTTGAACTTTCTAAGGCCCATGATGATATAGAAAAGTGGGCAAGACTTCAAGATCAACAACCTACTTTGCAATTAGCTGACGATGTGCCCATTAGAGAAGATATTTCTCTGCAAGAAGAAGAAGACCAACCTCCTTTGTCAATGGAGGCCTACTTGGAAATGGAAGGACGTATGTTTTGAACTTCTTGTATATGTTAATGTCTATCTTGTTGATTTGATACTCTTAATGTTAGGTTGTGTTTTATGTAGTATTTTTTTAGTCCATCTTTTTCATCTTCAAGAATTAAAGGTTTAAATGTAGAGAACAATCTTATAATTTTTGAGTGATGAACCCTTAGATTTAGAAAAAAAACAATAGCCTAAAGAGCTTGAATTGATGAGTTTTAGACCTCGTACTATCCCCTTTATTTTATACTTTCAAGGCTAGCATGGGTAGGTGAACCATACATAGATCCCAATCTCAAGAAGTGTGTTAGACTTTCAAACAACCCCATATAGCTTGGACGAGTGGTGGACCTTCCATGGGGGCTAATTCAAACAAGTGTGGTGGTGAACCTTCTGTGGAGTCTAATTGTGGTAGACTTAATACAATAGCCATTTCGTTGCACTGGCTTGGACAAGTGGTAGACCCTTGCTTCTATTAAGGTCTTTATTGAGAGAAGAATTGAATATAGAAGAAGACAGAGATTAACTAGGCATAGATTTGCAAATTTGTAGAAAAGGGAAACGTGCTGGATCACAAAAATACCTCTCATTGTACGAGTGTCCAAAATGTCCAAAATTAACACCTTTGAGTAAAGGCTTATCTTTAGACATTGAATCCAGAGGTTATGGCTATGCATGTATTGAGACTATTGGTCGACATGAATGAGGAGACACATAGTTTGTTGACTCTGACTTTATTTGATGTTTTCAAGTATTTATATGGTTATAAGTCTTAATTACATGTGTTAATATGACCTTTAATGGATCAAATCTCAATCAAGTAAAACATGGTTGTTGTTAACTTTATGTGGCCTTCAGTATTCACTTAGTACTAATTTTTATTAAAGTTTAGGGTGTACAAGTTTGCCAAAAAAGGTTGTAGTATAGACTAGTGTTTCCTTGTGTACCAATAGTTGCAAGGATTATGATAGTGATTTTACGTTGAATAAACTCCTAAGTTTGACTTCCCCACATGTTTCAAATTGGTGATATTAATTCTAGTGATTTTTGTGAAACCAATGTTATTTGTGTTTTTCAGATTCGCAAATAGGGATAGATGAGGCCCCTGTGGTTGAGTTCGCAATTGTTGAACCCCTTGATTCTATTACTTTTGACATGCCCAAGGTGGATGATACATCTATACCAAAGTCTGGTGATGTACACCTTGAGCAAGCTTGCAACTATGAGAATAAAGAAATGCCTACTCCAACAATACATCCTACTTCAATAGAGACTAAAACTTCTGCTCAAGAGACATTTCCATTTGTTACGACTTCATCTAGTGCAGACGTTGAGAAATCGATACTCACAATTATTTTGGACTTAAATGGTCCGCTATTGAAACGTTCCCCTCAGTCGTCCTCACACCACCAGTCAGTGCAACTAGACCCAAAAAGATATATTATACTTAGGCCAGGTTGCATCCAATTCTTGAAGACTATATTACAGAGGTTTAATGTTGCAATTTGGTTGACGGCTACTAGGAACAATGTGCTTCAAATTCTTAAAGCGCTAGAGAGCTTAGCAAAAGGTACATTGCCTTTATTGGCAGTTTGGAATCAAGAAGGTTGCTACACTTGTCAAAGCAATAAGCTATTTAGACCTGACAATCCAACCATTGAGGCAATGTTCAAGCATCTAGCTAAAATTTCCATGGGGTATGAATGTGACCCACAAAGAACAATGCTTATTGATGACTCTCCTTACAAGGGATGTATTTCCCTTGCAAACAATTGTATTTTTCCATCCCAATTTGATGGTGAAAAAATGGGTGACAATATGCTCTTGGAGGAGTTGCTTCCCTACTTGTTTGAGCTGGATGAGACAAGGGATGTGCGAAATTTCATTGCCTCTAATCGTTACGAATAGCCAGCATTGACAAATGAGAGTGAATATAAAGAAATCAAAGATAATTGGAAGCAAAAAAATCATGCTTGGTCATCCAAGGTGTTCTTTACAAGAAGGGTAACTCTTGCAAAATATGACAAAGGTGAAGCTATCCTTGAAGGCAAACACAATCAAGCAAGTGACAAAACCGACAACAATGACATCAAACGAGCCCAAATACAAGAGATACTGGAAAAGGAAGGTACAACTGTTGAAAGCTTTTTTGGAGCTTTTTTGTTTCTTCTTGCAGTTCTAAAAAACAATATCTCTAGATATTCCATGGAGCAAGCTTGGACGGGTGGTGGATCTTTTGGTAAAGCCCCTCATGGGAAACATGTCACAAGTCCTCCATGTAGTGAGAAGGAAAAAATTTAACAAAGAGCCTAAGAGGTTGGACAAGTGGTGGACCTTGCACCTTTTCTCCCATTCCCAATTGAGTCTAGCTATCCACCACTATATTGTATAAAGTGTAGCTTGGACAAGTGGTAGACCTTGGAGCAAGAGACCCTTCATCATAAAGCCTAGTTTGGACCTATTTTAGATCTTACTTTTTTCCCATTCATAGTGGAGCCTAGCCTAGCCAGGTGGTAGACCTTACTTTTCTCCATACTTCAAAGAAGCATAGCTTGGAGAAATGGAGAAGCTTTGTAAGGTTTTCAATTGGGATTTGTTTATAGCAATGAGGAAGTTGAAGATGGACTTTGGCATCTAATAATACCATAGTGTAGAAAATGTAGAAACTGTTTGTATTCTTTGAAACATAATAAATTTCTTGTTTTTCAATTGCAGAGTCATCACTACAAGAAAGTGGGTCGACTATCTGTAGGCATGATTTGAAGGAAGGTTTTGAAGCACCCAACGAACCTCATCCAAGGCCTTGTCGTATATATCAATCACCTCCTTGTCACATGCCACTTACTATCAAGAATATCAAAAGAGTGCTTGTTTTTTACCTTGAAGGACTGCTTTTGAAGACAAGTTGAAACAAAACATGGAGATTCTATGCCATCTTGGGCTCAAAACATGCGCCTTGTGGAGGACAACGATGAAGTTTATCATGCGGTGCGCCTAGATGCAAAAATGTTTTTGGATTTCTATTGTGAATACTTTGAGTTGTGGAGATGGAGTTGCTATAACCTAACAAGTGTGCACCACATCACACAAAAATGATTCCCAAAGCATTATAGCAAGTTCAAGATCTTTATGAGTAACAAGTGTTGCCAAAATCCAAACATCATGTTAGGATTTAGAAGGGTTTATCATAAAAACTTGAGCGATATTTGGAAGATGTTTGAGGACTTGGATGCAAAGAATACCTTGATTTTTTATGATATTCCATATAGGATGATGTGGAATATGCTGGGAACATATCTTATATTTCCAAAGATGTGGAGGCAAACACGTGAGCAGCTTCAAAAATTCTTGCAAGAAACGATTATTCCATGGTTACTTGGATGATTGTATGCAATAGACAAGAGAGATTATACACGTACACAATTGTACATCAGTATAGTGATTTTGAGTCAAATCATGTCCTTTATGTGTACGTGTCAAGGCAATAACATTAAAGAAGGTTGACAATGATCCCTTTATGGCCAGATGATGTCCTTTTAGTGTGATGTGTATTTGTATTACCAATAATTCAAAGGTTATTTTAAAACAAAGATGTGTCAATTTGATGAACACTTGCATGGAGTGCACCCTACTCTAAGGGACCTTGCATGTACTCCACAGGGTATCCTATTATAAAGAAAATTATTTGTATAGGGAGTGCACCCTTCTCTCAGGGGACTTCCATATATTACTCCAGTGTATGCTATTATAAGGAGAATCCTATGTGATGGATTGTGCTCTGTTCTAAGGGACTTGTAATGGAGTGCACTCTACTCTAAGAGGACTTCCGTGTATTACTAGAGTGTATCCAATTACAAGGAGAATCCAATGTAGTGATAAAGCATCCTGCTTTAGAATAAAAATGTGTCAATAGACTGTACCCTAGTCTAAGGGGAATTCACTATATTACTAGAGTGTATTCAAGTCTAAGAAGATTTCAATATAGTTCTAGATTGCACCTTGTTTTTGGGGACTCATTTTACTCGATTATGGTTGTGTTTCGTCATGATATCTTTAATAAAAATTATTTTTTCTCTTTAGCAATTCTATATCATTACATCTCAAGGTTGGCTTCTTTTTGTAACTAGGAGAAACTTATGTTTGATATCAAAATAAACCTTACGAGTATGGAATGGAAAACTCATGGATGTGCAAGAAATATCTTGGTCTTGGCACGCATGTTTGCCTAAAACATTTATTTTTGTGTCCTTCACATAAAAGAGTTTTAGAACCTACAAGTCTTTGAAAGGAAAAATATAAAGTCTAATTGTTTGCATTGGGAGAAAAGAAATCATGGACTTTGAATTGTGTGAGAGACCTTGTTTGTGGATAAAAATGTTGAATCAAGAATGGTTATTTTATATCCTCCATGTAAGAGAGTTTTGGAAACTAAAATATGTTGAGAGAAAAACCATGGAGTCTAAGTGCATGTATTGAGATGTCAATGTATGCATGCATATCTTTATTAGGGTCTACACATAATTGGATGCTTCTAGATGTTAAATTCTCCAATTTGGTATAAAATAACATATTTAATGTTTTCTTGTGGGTAGTATTTATTTCATTATATATTTTTTTTAGCCTAATTTATTGAACTTCAAATTAAACCTTCTATGTTGCAATGGAGAAGTACTTAGAGAAATTTTTATGTAAACACGTTTGCTTACCCTTTCATTAATTGTAGCTTAGATAAGAAGTGGACTTTGCATTCCTCCATAGCCTATCTTAGACAAATGCACCTTGAAATTAGCCCTCCTATGTTGGAATTGACATATGCTACACATTTTATAAATGTCTTGTACCTTAAGTGACGTATTTAGAGGTGTGTCTTGCTTTGATGTGATGCACAAGTGGGTTTGTTTCGCAATGGGTGCTAGCTTGGACAAGTGGTGGACCTTGAACATAAAATTCAGGTACTCCATTTGACCTTAGCTTCAACAAGTTGTGGGCCTTCAAACAAGTTGGACAATAGAGTATAAACAATGAAAATGGAACCAGTCTACTAATCTCTTGATGCTGCAACCACACAAAACCATAATTTTTACTGGCCAATGTTTCTTTCAAATTTTTAGTCTAGTACAAAACGTCAACACCTTGTACATGATATATTATAAGTTGTCCAATCTGGGAATTGGGATTTTCCCACTTTACCTAATATGTTCTTTTGATTCAAAATATGTTGAGTACTGATTTGACACAAGGAGAAAGAAGGAATTACTTACCAATGTTGGGCAAGTTCTTTTTATTACCTCATATCAGGAAATAAGGGGTTTTGCTGGGATCCTATGAAGATCGAGCTAGTTGAAGGGGCAAAGCCAATACGACAAAAATAAGAAGGATGGATAATGAACAAATGAATGCTTTAAAGGAAGTTGTGGATTAGCTTTTGGATGCAGGTTCATTGTGCCAGTGGATAATGCTGAATGGGTGAGCCCTGTAGTAGTAGTTGTTGAGAGAGAAGGAGAGAGCACAGAAGTAGAACCCCAAAGTGTGTAGAATACACACATGAGATGATGTATATATAGAGGGGACCTGGGTGCCATATATAGAGAAGCCATATATTGAGTAGCTTCACATATAAGCTCAACACCCCCGCTCAAATAAGGGTCCCTAACTGTGGATAAAAAAACCCTTGGGGGATCAAGGGAAAAACCCACAGCTCTATATACACCCACCATTATATTATAAAAATCATTGAATATACAACTGTTTACGAGGAGCTACATCACTCCTTTTACAATGAATGTTTTATGAGGAGTTACATTACTCCTATCCTATCAAATACAATAATGAATACAAAGGTTCAATAAAGAGGTGTAAAAGCTATCGATTAGCTTGTAATCAAAAGTGTCTCCGTGAACCTGCTGTGTAGCTTGTCATAAATATCGCATCACCAAACATGTCTTCATGTTGTCATCAATATGGCATCACCAAACATATCTTCATAAATCTTTTATTGTCACCAAGTTTGTCTTCATAAAATCAATTCTTTGATCAATCCTACATAGATCATAGACTCCAAAAAAAAACATGTCATGAAAATTATTAGCATCGTTAATGAAATAATTACGTTCACAATGCCATAAGAGATGGTTCGCGACGCCACTCTTTTGACGACATATATACGCACGACAACATATGGTACATAAAGTATAAACGTAAAAGTACAAAATGTGTGATTACGTGATACAAATGATATGTGTATATACTACATAAAACAACATTTATCAATGTAGTGATCAATGAATACCATCAAAGTATTAACAAAATATCATCATTATATCAATAAAAATGAATAAATGATCATGGTATCAACGAAAAGCATCATGATATCACCAAGAATAATCATTGTATCAACGAAACAACATCATGGCATCACCGAGAATAACCATGGTATCAACGAAACATCATCATGGCATCACCGAGAATAACCATGGTATCAACGAAACAACATCATGGTATCACCGAGAATAACCATGGTATCAACAAAACATCATCATGGTATCAACAAAAATCACCATGGAATCAATGAAATATCATCATGGAATAACCATGGTATCAACGAAATATCATCATGGCACCACCCAGAATAACCATGGTATCAATGACATATCATCATGGTATCAACGAAAATCACCATGATCAAAGTATTAACAAAACATCATCATGGTACCATCAAAATCACTATGGTATCAATGAGAAATTATCAATAAAACGACGTAAACTATATCTGTAAAAGAATAATTATACGAGAATCAATGAACGACTATATCATATAACAAAAGATCATGTACCAACAGTAGCTCGATAGAATTTGGACGATCATCAACGGCTCGACTGAATCGGAACGATGTGTAACTGGCTTCTGCAGCAAAGTTACGTCAGTAACAAATATATGATTGATGAAGAAAAATATAATTGAGAAGTTTTCAATTATGAGAAAAATCAAAAGCAAAAAGTAAAATTTTGATTTTCAAACATATTCGCAGTCCGAGACGATAACCCAAAATCGGTGCAGAATTTAGAGAAACTTTCTTCTGCAAAGTTATAGACCACATCGATTCCAATCCCCATTGCGGGTAGTTTCTTCTGCAAAGTTGTAGAACACATCGATTCCGGTCTCTCACGCGGGTAGTTTTTGCAAAATCGTTTTCAATAAGCAGAAAAATAAAAAACAAAAAATGGAAATTGCTTTTTAGGTATGTATGCAGCCCGCGAACGATAACTCAAAATCGGTGCAGAACTTGAAAACACTTTCTTCTGCAAAGTTGTAGACCACATCGATTCCGGTCTCTCGAGCAGGTAGTTTTTGCAAAATCGTTTCTAATTAGCAGAAAAATCAAAAACAAAAAGCGGAAGTTGCTTTTCAGGTATGTACGCAGTCCGCGAACGATAACTCAAAATTGGTGCAGAATTTGAAAAAACTTCCTCTGCAAAGTTGTAGACCACATCGATTCCGGTCTCTCGCGCGGGTAGTTTCTGCAAAGTCGTTTCCAATTAGCAGAAAAATCAAAAACAAAAAGCGGAAGCTGTTTTTCATGTATGTACGCAGTCCGCGAACGATAACTCAAAATCGGTGCAGAATTTGAAGAAACTTCCTTCTGCAAAGTTGTAGACCACATCGATTCCGATCTCTTCGGCGGGTAGTTTCTGCAAAATCGATTTTGATCAGGAGAAAAATCGAAAACAAAAACGTACTGCTCTGATACCATGTTGAGAGAGAAGGAGAGAGCACAGAAGTAGAACCCCAAAGTGTGTAGAATACACACATGAGATGATGTATATATAGAGGGGACCTGGGTGCCATATATAGAGAAGCCATATATTGAGTAGCTTCACATATAAGCTCAACAGTAGTCACCCCAAAGAAAGATGGGCGTTGGAGAGTTTGTGTTGATTACAAGACACTAAATGCGGTGATCAAGAAAGATCCTTACCCTTTGCCTTTTATTGATCAATTGTTAGATGCAGTGGCTGGTTTTGAGAGATACAGTGTTTGTGATAGGTATTCAGGATACTTTCAGCTTATCTTTGCTCCTCAAGACATGAAAAAGACTAATTTTATCACACCATGGGGTTGTCTCTGCTTTTGTTGCCTTCCTTTTGGGTTGACAAATGGGCCAGGAGACTTTGAAAGAAAAGTAGACTGAATCCTTACCCCGTTCCTTCGGAAGTTTGTCAAAGGATTCATAGATGAGTTTTGTGTATACAGTTCAAGGAAAGAGCATGTTCAAAAGCTTGAAATGACTTTTGCCAGGTATGATGAATGTGGGGGTTAGCTCAATCTAAAAAATGTCAGTTGGCACAGCCACATGTGAATCTTCTGGGGCATGAAATTTCAAAAAATGGGCTTGAAGCAGATCCAGAGAAAGTGGAGGCTTTGTTGTTACTGTCACCTCCAAAAGATACCAAACAGTTGGCCACTTTCATAGAGAAAATTAAATATCTATCTCGCTTCATACCCTTGGCATCACAGCTATTGTATCCATTGCAACAAACAATTAAGAATGATCCCTTGGAATGGTCTTGTGATTGTGATGATGTTTTTGACAAAGTTAAAGAAGTTTTGAGTACGTTACCTATTATGCAAGCTCCTTACTGGGAAAGGAGTTTTATGTTAACCCATCAGTGGGAGATGATGCTCTCAGAGCTATGCTATTACAAAGGGGGGAGGAATCTCAAGCCTGCTCATTATGCTAGCAGAGTAAAGACTCCTCATGAAGGAGATTTTTTGGAAATTGAATTTGTGATGAACAGTATGGTTTATGAATGCAGATGATTTAGACACTACTTGCTGCAAAAGTCATTCACCTTACTTACCAATTATTCATTGCCTCCCCAGCTGTTCAATAATTCAAATATATAAAAAATGGTGATAAGATGAGTTATTGAGCTCCAGGAATTTTAGTTTACCTTTTTGGTGGAGGAAAGTACTCGGGCTACCCTGGCAGATCTTATCACTTATAAGGATACTCCGGTTTTGGTTAAAGAAGAGGTGGTGCGAAAGAAGGAAGTCGGGACTCTTGCCATCCCTAATGCTTCATTGTTATACTTTGATCATTCTTATCGAAGAAGTTACGATGCTGCTTCATGAGGCATTGTTATTTATGATGCACAAGGGAAGCTTATGACGAAGCAAGGGCTGAAAATTGATGACAAAAGTAACAATGAAGCAGAAGGTGGTTTTCATATTTGCTTACAATTGGGAATTAGATGCTTGCAAATTAAAGGAGATGATTTGTTGGTTGTGAAGCAAGTGTTGGGAGTATGGAAGAATAAGAACCCTAAACTAAAAAATTTATGCTTCAAAGTGAAAGTGTTGCTCAAAAAGCTTGAAGCATGGAGTTTGCAGTATATTGAGAGGTCTCCAATACAGTAGCTTATGATGTTGCAAAAGAGATGATCACTTGTGTGTTTGTGGTAAAGGCAGATGCCCGTTTATATCATGGGACGAAAATAATATCAAAGGAAGTGGATTTTCTATTGACAGGTGTTCTACCTGAAGGTTTACCGTCTTCTAAAAAGTATGCGTTAATAAGAAAAGCCAAGAAATACAAAATGCTTGATGATGTGCTTTACATGAAAGGAGGTGATTTAGTTTTTTGTCGTGTGCCTTGAAAGAGGAAATTTACAAAATCCTGGAAGAAAACCATGAGGGATCTTGTGGAGGCCATTTTGCTATGAAGATCATGTTGCATAAGATCTTGCAAGAAGGTTACATATGGCTGAGTATTCTACAGGATGTTAATCATTGGTGCAAGTCATGTTTGCCTTGTCAAAGGATGGGAAAGAAAATTTTGAAGCCTGAATTTCCAAAAATAATGCTAGCTTTTGATGTGTTTGAGAAATGGGGTCTCAATGCTATTGGACCCTTACCTATGACTAGCAAAAGAAATGCTTACATCTTGACCGCAGTGGATTATTTGTCACGATGGGTAGAAGCCAAGGCTGTCAAACAGATTAACCGTAAAGAGATGGGAAAGTTTTTTTATGAGTACATAAGTTGCAAATTTGTTGTGCCACTAGAGCTACTTTCTGATAGAGGACCAGGATTTAGAGGAGAACTGTTTGATTTCTTATGCAAAAGGCTCAATATACAGCATAGGTACAACTCTCCCTATTATCCACAATTCAATGGTCTTAATGAAAGATTCAAGGGAGAGTTTTGAGAGTTGGTAAACATATCAACAAAGATGACTCAGACACACGGGAAGACTTGGGATTCAGAGTTACCTTGTGCATTATGGGCCTACAAAACTGCTATCAAGACGAGCATAGGATTTTTCGCTTACCACTTGGTTTATGGCAAGGAAGCTTTTTTTCCAATTGAAGTGGAAATCCCTGTTAGTTCTTGGGCTATGGAGCCATGATGGTGCAGGGCGTGTAGAGAAAGACGCGAGAGAGAGAGAGAGAGAGAGAGAGAGAGAGAGAGAGAGAGAGAGAGAGAGAGAGAGAGAGAGAGAGAAGAAGTCGACACAGTTCGCACAAAAGAGGACACGATACTACTACTAATTCCATTAAAAAGAAGTCTTTACATAGTTTTTCAAAGGTAATATCAAACACACCTTTTACTCATGCAAACTCCACTAACTGATGGTGTATAGCTGCATGCCTTGAGACTTGGTCTCACAGGCGTAGACACTATGGAATCCGGGCTTGCATACCCAGTATTTGATGCCATATTTGATATGTAAAGGATAGTTGTATACTGGAGAAGGTAAATAATGTCCGTCAAAGAGTCGGAAACAATTGACTTTAATTCAAGAGTCAATTTGCAGCAATTGAATTTCCGCGAAGCAACTTTGATAACAATTGAATTTCTAGAAATTCTGCATACTAGTAAAATGTTCTAGTCCTAGCACACCGAAACACGAGCACATTTTGCAAGAATTGTAGCACAAAAGATTTTGCGAGGGTTTTACAAGTGTGGGAATCCCGGTTGTGTAAAACCTTAGGACCAAATTGAGTGGTCACTGCAATGTGAATCATAATAATGTGAAAATCACAATAAAACACAAAAAGATAATTTTTTTGCAGTAGACGAACACAGCGATGGCGTGGATGATTATCGCTTGCAGCAGGCGGAGAAGGACGAATTAACCAGGGAGCGCTTATGTGTCAAAAAATCACCACAAGGCCAGGGCAAAGCTTTTGCAACTGGTTGCAGCCGAAATCATGCACGTCGACAGTTTCATAATCCCCTTTGCAACAGGAGGTTGTACCCACGAGCTTGAGTCGAGAGTCGAGAGCCGAGGCCTGGTAGGGCTCTAATACAAGTTGTTAGGTCTTCGGCTATGGAGCCATGGTGGTGCAGGGCGTGTAGAGAAAGACGAGAGAGAGAGAGAGAGAGAGAAAGAGAGAGAGAGAGAGAGAGAGAGAGAGAGAGAGAGAGAGTGAAGAAGTCGACATAGTTTGCAAAAAAGAGGACACGCTACTACTACTAATTCCATTAAAAAGAAGTCTTTACATAGTTTTTGAAAGGTGATATCAACCACACCTTTTACTCATGCAAACTCCACTAACTGATGATGGTCTATAGTTGCATCCCTTGATACTTGTTCTCACGGTGTCGTGTGATGGCACGTTCATAATGCGAAATTAAAGTATCTACCTCACTCTTAATGTTTATGATGTATGGGACCAAATGCTACAATGTACATAGTGTGATATATGCGAAAATGAATGTTTGTACATTCCTTGCCGGGCAGGTGAGGCCCTACACGTGGCACCATGGAATGCTTTTACACATAAATATATGCCTGATTTTCTTTGGGAATGTACAAATGTCAAGTGTTTCAAAGTGGCTCGCTCGTTTTGCCTAGAAAGTTCAATGCGGGCAATTTCGGTCAAAAATAGCAGGTTTCGTGCACTGGTGTGAAACACATATTCAAAGTGCTTACCAAGTGGTAAAATGACGTTCAACATGAAATTTGAGACAAAGGGGATTTTTTCCAGCTCGTTTGGGCTTTTTACGGACAAAAAGTGACATTTTGGGCTAAAAATGGCCTAAAAAATAGTCAAAAATAGCCTTAAAAATGTTCAAAATAGCTCAAAATGCCACATCAACGATGATGGCGTTGTTCCTCAAGTTGTGTGGGAATTTAAGAGCCAAGAATGAGCTCATTTGGACACATGAGCAAGGAGATACATCCATTTCTCTACAGGGTGCTAGTGCTGCTTCCACTTCATGGTTGAGGCTGTGAGGCCTCTAAATAGGGTTTCCCCTCCTCAAATAACTACTTGGGCTTCTCCAATGAAGTACTGAAGCTTCCATGAAATGGTCACGATGAAGAATCAAAGCGTAAATTTAGGGTTTTTAACAGGTCGAATGAGCACTGCATCTGTGCAATTGGGAGCGAGGCTACACCTAATCTTGACACACACAAGAGTTTTGAGTTAGTATTGGTTCTTTTTCAAAGTGGAGCTTTCATGGCTGGAATTTTGTTCTTTTTTAGTGTGTTTTTGGCTTCAAATCATCTACACCTTTCTTGATTTTGCTACGAATCCTCACAATTAGAGGCCCGACACTTTCCTAGTTGCACTGCGCACTTCTTCACACGTTTTTGGTGAACCCGACGCGAAGTAGGCTAGGGTGAGGGTTCAAAATATTCATTGAAGGTCTCAAAAGAAATATTTAAATCTATGGAGCAATAAGAACAAAAGGGGGTTCAGTTTGATCCAGTCATAATGCAAATGTTTCAAGCTTTTGCAGTGTTTATGCAGCAGCAACAAGCTGCAGAAAGGAGGGAGCTCTCCTCAACCAAAGCTCTTCAATCTATGGTTAAGAAATTGGACCAATTTAAAGGTAAAGATGTAACAAAGTATCTTTGTGGATATGTAAAGGAAATGGAGCTTCATCGAGTGCCCGAAGCAGAGATGGTGCAAAGTTTTGAACTTGTTGTGGTTCCCGAGATCAGAGAGCATGTAAGGGGAATTAGAAATGAGCATGGGGCAACTTGGGAAGCATTCAAATTATCCTTGAAGGAAGAGTATTTCATGGAGGACTCCGAAAGGGTAACAAAGAGGACTTTCTTAGAGTGGGTAGTTCGGCCAAAAGAGGGGCTCTCGCCTACCGAACTGCTAATTAAGGGAATTCGAATGCTGTTATAATCAACTTTCAAGAACTGAAAAGGCTACTCTAAACTCGGAGAAGACAAAGCTCTTTTTGCAAGCCACACGTAAAGAGATTCAAGAGAAGTTAGAGCTACTACTTGAGGATAAGGATGCGGAACAAGGTTTGAAGACTGGTTGGAATGACGTCAAAGACACCATTTCACTGTTAGCTAAGAGACAGCGACGAAGAGACAAGATGATAGTCAGCCCTACCAATCCCCAAGTGTTCCCGAGAGTCCTATAAAGCCTGTGATTAAGGTTCCAAAGAGTGACAAATACATCCCACATGATATTGTCAAAGGAATGCAAGAGCTCAAGTTAAAGCTTACAAGGCTAGAAGAAAAGGGGCAACCATCAGGTCAATCTACGGGGCAACGATCGCAAACCAGAGAAGGCTTTGTTAATAGATGCATATGGTGTGATAGTACTGACCATGGAAGGAAGGATTGTGAAAGTTTTAAAGACACTTTGACAAAGGAGCTCGTTTTCTTTAAAGATGGAAAAATTCACTTAAGTGAAACAGGTAAGCTCTTGGGAACAAACTTTGGCAAAGGCGGGATGAATAAACTAGTTGAGGACATGGCTACTAGCCATGCCATTTCAATGGTTGAGGCAGCCGCCTATGGGTTGAAGGTGGATCCTATTAAGAAAAAAGGATCAGTCAAGGTTGGAGAAGAGGAATCTAATGGTATTGGAGAGCTATGGCCATGCGCTATAGAGTCTGCTATGAAGAGGTTTTACACGAAGTTGGAGATTGCATTCGGCTTGAAACGGGTTGGAATGACCCTGTGGACTCTTTGTCAGTGCATACATATATTGCCAAATGTCAAGCAAATGAGGCTATTGTTGAAGAGAAACGTAGGCACGAGAATGGGGATGAAGGGCCTTCAAAGCGGGCAACGAAGAGTGGAGGTAGAAATGACACAATGCCTCCTAGATCACCTTCCCCGCAACAAATGCCTGTCCCTGAAGTTCCTATGCAAGAAGCCTCTAAAGAAAAGAACAAGGATGCAACAAAATCCAAAGCAAAGGGTCCGGCCTACAAACTCCAATCCGATATAGAGGTAGCAACGGATCTCAAAAAGGTTTTGGAAGAGAGGATTCTAAACAGTAAGGTGGAATTTACCTTGGGTGAGGTCCTTGGTATAGCAAAGCGGGAATTCCACGAAGAAATAATTGATATCATAAATAGGGAGGGGCAGTCTGTTACTGAATCTATCCATGTACAGGGTGAAGAAGAGACTTTAAATGCACAGGGTGTAGAGGTCTATGGCAAACAAGGTGATGAAACTATTGTTGGGTGCTACAAGTCTAGGGGAGGCGTAAAACACGTTCGCTTCTTGGATGATGAAGATGAAGTGGAGACCACTCACAAGAGCTACTATATATTTGAATAGTCACTGGGCAAGAGAAACTACTGAGACGCTGGTAAAAGTGGGAGACTTAGAAGAGCCATACATTGCGTTGATAGATCATGGGTCATAAATTAACCTCATGTCAAAGAGTCTTTATCAAAAAGGAAAATGGCCAATTGATATAAATCATGGATGGATGATGCGTGCAGCAAAAAACTCATAAAGGGAGCTGTATGGAGCTTGTCCAAACGTTCAGGTGACTATAGGGGATGTCAAAGATGACCAAAATTTCTTTGTACAGAAGATGTCTACAGATCCTCTTATCCTTGGGCAGCCATACATCACTGCTACTCGCATAGAAACCAAGGTGATGGATGATGGGTCAGCTTATGCAAGAATAAGGAGTAGGGATGGGAAGCGTGCACTACAATTCCTTACTGTTTGTGTGGACCATGAAAGGAACCATGAAAGTCTTAGAGAGCAACCCTTGCCAAAGACAAATAAAGAATTCAAGGACTACATGGATATGAGTGGTTTTGGCCATGTACCATTGTAGAGCGGGATTGCAGTCGTACAAGAAGAGAAAGGTTCTCGCATGATGTATACGCAAAGGATACATTTTCTACAGGTTTTGTAGGATTATCAGACTATGGATCTATTGCTTTTACAGAGTGTGAGGACTTAAAGCAGGGTGAACGACAACATGTAAATAGTGTACAAAGACGTTTGAAGATGAATGGTTTGCTAGAAGATGATGAATGCATTGCAGGTGTGTTTGATGAGTGTTCTTTTGTGGATACTATGCAAGATTTGGAGTCTTTAATGGATTGCAATTTGCATATGGGAAGTGAGGTTGTGAAAGTATGCTCAATAGAAATGTACAAAGTCATTGAGGATTTCAAAAATGCTCAAAGTGTTGATGTACGAGTGGAGACTAAGTATAAGTCCGTGGCAAAGAAAGTGAAACCAGTGGCATTACCTCTACCAAAAGACTGCACAAATAAGATGGAACGAGCTGCTTTGCAACCTAGCCTTCGTGACCCAAGCAAGATTGGACACAAGTTCACAAAGGATTCTTTGAAAGAGTTAAAGGTTGGTTGTGAGGACAGTTTGACAAAAGCTGAAAAGGTATGCTTTGAAGACATGCTTGCCAAACATGGAAAAGCTTTTGCATTTGAGCCTTATGATATAGGGTGTGTTGATCCATCCATTGTTGCTCCTATGGTGATCTTCACTATCCCTCATGTACCTTGGAACTTGAGACCTATTCCTGTTCCAAACGCTCATTTACCAAAACTCATTGAGTTGCTTAATGAAAAGATCAAGTGGGTATCTTGGAGCCTTCTTGTGCTCCGTATTTAAACAGGTGGTTCACAGTTCCGAAGAAAAATGGTTCTTTACACTTTATTCAGGATATGCAACCTGTAAATAAGGTGACAATCAGAAATGTGGGTATAGGGCCAATTGTCGATGAGTTTGTAGAGGCATTTGCAGGAAGGGCAATATATTCTATGGGAGATTTGTACTCAGGGTATGATCAGTTCCAACTAGCAATGGAAAGCAAGGACCTGACTACCATGTTTGGGTTTAGTAAGGATGTGCACCTTACCTCAGGGGGCAACGAATTCAGTTGCACACATGACGAATGGTATGAACAAAGTCCTACACGACTTCATACCGCAAACTACAATGCCTTTCCTTGATGATGTGCCAATCAAAGGATGTGATGTAAGTGATAAAGATGTAGCTCTAGACTCGAGGGGATGCCGAAAGTATGTGGCAACCCATATCAATGATTGTGATAATATCTTGTCAAGGTTGGAAGAGGTGAACCTTACCTTGTCAGGCCAAAAGTCAGTGTTTGGTGTGAATGAAGTTCTTATTGTGGGACATATGTGCAGGCTATATGGTAGAAAGCTTTGTCCTGCAAAGATTGATGTAATCTAGATATTGAAAGAGAAATGTATAAATGTCACTGAGGTTCGAAGGTTCTTGGGTACATGCGTGTTTTATGTTATCTCGATTCCGCATTATGCACATGTTGCAGAGCCTTTGTATCAGCTTTTGAGAAAGAACAAAAAGTTTCAATGGGAAAAAATACATACCCATGCCATGAGGAAATTAAAGAAGTTGCTGCTTATGTCTCCAACTTTGAGAAAAGCAAACTACGAATGTGGAAGATATTTAATTGTTACAATGGATACTAGCCCCACATGAATTGGATGGGCCATTGGGCAAGATGATAATGATGGCAAGCGATATGTGGTGAGGTTTGGAGCAAAAGTCCTAAGTGTTGGTCAACGCAACTATCTACATGTAAAAAGAGAGTTATGGGGAGTAGTCACAGCTTTGAAATGTGACAAAGAGAACTTGATAGGAGCAAATGTAATAGTGGAGACTGATTGTCTACCCCTTCTTGGAATGATCGCAAGTTCCTCAACTCCTGACATTGCTATGTTGAGATGGATTGCCTACATAAAGTCCTTGAATCCATAATTTAAGCATATTGCAGGGAAAGATAATCTAGTTGCAGATATGCTTTCAAGAGCAAGGTATGAAAAAGAAGAAGACATGGTTGTCAAGGGCCAAGGGCGATCATGTTTTTCTGTCAAATGCACTTGAGTTCTTTACAGAGGACCTATACCAAGGTGACTCGTTGCTCATTGGACGCTATCTGAGCACTTTGACAAGGCAAGAAGGGGTGACTGATCAAGAGTTCAAAAGAATACGAAGAAAGGCCTATGGATACTTTTTGAAACATGCGTACTTATGGAAGTGTCCAAAACAAAGAAATGGAATGCCAATGAGAGTCGTGAATGATAAGGACGCTCAAAATGAGCTTATGAAAAAGTTTCATGCGAGTCTTTATGATGGACATAGAGGTGTATGGGCCACCTTTACTAAAATGAAAGAGAGGTATTGGTAGAAAGGTATGTATAAAGATGTATCTCACTTTGTGGAGTCCTATGAAACCTGTCAAATGTATTCGAATGTACATTGTCGGGGGATGTTTATGTTCATGAGTTGAGCCAGGTCAGCACCGGGCTGCTCGCTGTCGGAAACGGAGAGAGAAAGATGCACACCTCAAGAGAATATAGCACAAAAGAACACCTTGAATTGAATTACTTAAATGGACTAAAATCTGAATACAAAAAAGTAACTTGATCACAATAGGCAACAAGTGCTCTTGAACCCGCCAAGACTATGAGCGGAAGTGCAAATCCCAAATTTGTATGGCCTCAATGTCCTTCCCTTGCTCTTCCCGACCACCTTCTCGAGCACAAGCTTAACTGCTACTCGCTATTTCATGTTAAGGCTTCCCCTAGAATTACTAAACAGTCGCTTCTAAACTCCTCGGTGTATGTGAATCCTTGGCATCTACAAGCAAGAACCTCTTTGCATCTACAACATTATCATCTAAAACCTTCTTCAGGTGTGAACTCCTTCCAGTTAATAAAGTTTTCATCAACTTCATATACTCATCAATTCTCTTCTTTTGCGCTTCGTGAATCAGCACCTTGCTTGCTTTATCAAATAAACGAACAATTCCTCTACATTTTTGACCTTGCTTGATAACCTCATCAACTCGTGCTCGCTTTGCTTTTCATACCGCTTGGTCGTCCTTCCTTTGCTTTTGCTCCTTCCCTAGACGACCTTTGATCGTGCTCGATCTTTACTGCTCGGGCCTCCAAACCTTTGCACAATAACAATTTCAGTGGGTTGCACTCGAGTGCTTCTGAAACTCCTCCTTCCCCGACCGTTTGTTTACTCAGTTACGGCAGCCAGGCTTCCTCTCCGAAGCCGCTCAACAGCTCTACAATCCTCCTCACTCCGGGCCTCGATGACAACCTCAGAGCCGACTTCGCGCTGGCCCAAAATCTTGTCAACTTCTTTTGATTGCGCTACAGATAGCACGGCTCTTATTCTCCACAGCGCCTTGCTTTTCCTTCTGCTCAACAGCTGCTCGGCACGGCTTTTAATCACCTCTTCGCACTGCTCTAACGGCCCCTCTTCAAGCGGACCATCGCTTGCTCCTGCCGCCGTCCTACTCTACGGCGCTCCTCGCCAAGGATGACGCCTTCCACCTGCTCCTTGACGGCCCTGCACCACCACTACCCATTTTCCTTGCTCCTCTCGGCCCTCCACGGCTCTGACGGCCTAAACTCTGTCCTCTGGCCGCTTCTGTACGTCGCGCCCTTGTCAACCAAAAGCCACCCCGATAGTTGACGCCTTCCGCCTTCTATTAGTGGCTCCCCATCGATATTATTAAAAAACAGAACCTTTCTTTATTATTAGCTTCTTACTACAAGCAGCCATTCACACCCATTTGACAGTTGATGCTCCTCTTGCGGCAGTCGAGTAAAACTCAGGCGGCAATAGATCCTTGGGTGCTCTTGTCACCCCCAAAAGCCTAGTCCACGGCCTTGCCTCAACAGGTGCCACCCTTGCTGCTCAAAATCTTTCCCCCTCATCTGCTGGACGACTTCCTTTGCTCTCGCTTGGGTGTTAAAAACACCGCCAGCTCGTCAGCTTTCTTTTATTCTCCCTTTTCTCATTAGAATAGCATTTCTTTATTCTTTTATTAACAGCAATATGCTGGCCATTTATACATCCTCATGGCCTTCCCTTTGAACTTCAAGAGATGACATTCCGAAGGGGATATCCATAAAGAACTTCTCAATGCCTAATGAGAACAAATATCCGTTAAAGCATTGCCAAGCATCAAAATAGACATATATATCACCCAAAGAATCCCAAACATTATTTATCTTCAATCACTGATACTGCAAAAAGTGACAACTCTTTTGTAAGAAAACATGAAAAACCTTCTTTTTTGTGTGTTTTTCTCTCAATAAACGCGGGGTGTCACGACATCCACCCCCTCTGAACCTGCACATCCTCCGGTATGTGCCAACCATCTTCAAAACTCTACAGGCATAAAATCTAACCACTACCCACTATAAGCATCATTTCAATAACCTCTCAAGATGTTGACCTTAGGTAGACATAAACCGCCAGGATCAAAGGGAAAAGTTAAAAACTTTCCATCATTGAAAGACACCCATCCAAAAAAAGATGATGCATTGCAAAGCCAGTAAATATCCTTCCATAATATATAAGCATGATGAACACCACCGGGATCATACAGTAAGTAGGTCAATTTCCATAGACCGTACACACTACCTTGTCCTCCTGGATCAAATGGCTTCAAATCCTTCGTAAACATGCTGGTCATATCTTTGTAACATCCCATATAACCACATGTACCATTGCTTGATAGGAGATCAAAAAGCTGAAGCAAATAGGTAGTTACCTCAATCTCTGGCATAATTGATACTGGATCGACATCACCCCCTCTAGCATGGGAGGTATAAGCATGTAATAAGAAACCAGCATTATTTATACCATCCGTATGTACCTGAACAACTGTAGGCAAGTCATCTCTGGTAGGCTTGAAATCCTCTAGAGCTTCATCGAGTATCTTCATAAGTTCTCTATCATCTGCTTTTTTTTTTTTCTCTAAGTTGCCTATGAAATGCAAGCCTCGAAGGTCCTTCCCATATGGAATAGAAAACTGTCTTGAAGCATCGTCTAAAAGAGCAATAAGCTCTACATCTTTCTCAATCGGCAAAGAATCTTATAAAGCTTGTATACCTTGGTCCACATAAACATGTAAACTCTCTGAACCTTGATGTAAATAAGTATTAGCATGCATAAAAATCATGGGTTTGGTAAAACACTCTGCATTCTTTTTAATCTCCATCAAATATCGTTCAACTGTATCAACACAAGATCTTGCATGCTTCTCAAAGATGTCATCAATATTCCTAGTAAGAGCATCATCATGATAGATTGGGTTAACAAGAGCATTGTATGGCTGTACAATAGCTTCCTGCACCCCCTCTGAATTGGTACTAAGCACTGAGTAATCTATATACTTCGGTGCTTGAAGTTCACTTACCATTGGTTGGAAGTGAAGATCAAGTGGTGAATCTAACTCTTCATCCATATGCATCTTTATATGATTGTAATTATGCACTTGTATGCATCCCTCTGTAGGTCCATCGAGCTCATCTACAGTGCTCCCTTTATACTCCTCCACCCGTGGAGCTTCATTTGGTACAAAAAATCCATGAGAATCTTCAACTTCATCTGATATATCCTCTTGCACATCCAAACCATGTACAATTGCAACTTCCTCTACCACACCCAAGCCATTTGAATCCCCATGTATCTGTAGACCATGGATATAGTTATTTTTATCCAATGACATAACTGGAGTTTTAGAATATGGAATTCCAAGCTTTACATAAACCATCTCTGTAATCCCTTGATCTTCTACAATCTGCAATAACTTGTCATTTTCAAGCAAACACTCGTCCACAACAGCTTCAAGCTTGGCTCGGATTTCTTTACAAACATTTGCATAGGAAGGCACATCAACATTATCTCTATCTTCATCTAAATCCGCACAAGCATCAATAATGGAAGTAGCTTCCTTGCGAGTAGGCTCTGAAAAAATTTCACCAATGGTTTTCATATGGAATTCATTATTTACCCATGTTAGGTTACCTGAAGTATGATCCTCTCGTGCTAAATCTGATACTTGCGAAGCTGCATCTGCTCTAGCTTTACTTCTTGCATGAATATGCTCCCAAAATTCATCATAGCTGATTGTCTGCAATTGATCTCCATCACCTTTACTGAAAGTAACTTGCTTTCATTGATCCATCTTCTCTATTTCGAAGGCTATGTGTTGGTCACCCACCTGTACAACTGCTTCTTCAAAAATTTTCCAATTATCTGCATACTTATCGATAAGCTTTTGTATCTGATCATGTTATTCTGAAGCTACTAACCGGCCAAACTCCTTGATCATAGGCTTAGTTGGAATATCCACAAGCTCCATCTATGACCTGGAGCATGAAAGATATCCATCACTATCATAACCATCGAATGTACCTCTTTCAGCATAAACCTTATCCAATGCTTCTTCTACTTTTTCTTGCTTTATCTCGGCTTCATCTAAAAGAGAAAATCCTCGCGATAAATCTGCTTGGCCCAAAGAAAATTGTTCATAAGTAACCTGATGATGCTCTGCAAGAAAGCATCAAATAGTTGCATCATCTGCTACATCATCTCTACTTGAGATGTCGTCGTCATCCTCTCTGGCAAATTTCACACCCCATCTCGCTTCGCGTCGGGTTCACCAAAGATGTCCGGGGATGTTTATGTTCATGAGGTAAACCAGGTCAGCACCGGGCTGCTCGCTGTGCGACACGGTGAGAGAAAGATGCACACCTCAACAGAATATAGCACAAAAGAACACCTTGAATTGAATTACTTAAATGGACTAAAATCTGAATACAAAAAAGTAACTTGATCACAATAGGCAACAAGTGCTCTTGAACCCGCCAAGACTATGAGAGGAAGTGCAAATGCCAAATCTGTATGGCCTCAATGTCCTTCCCTTGCTCTTCCTGACCACCTTCTCGAGCACAAGCTTAACTGCTACTCGCTATTTCATGTTAAGGCTTCCCCTAGAATTACTAAATAGTCGCTTCTAAACTCCTCGGTGTATGTGAATCCTTGGCATCTACAAGCAGGAACCTCTTTGCATCTACAACATTATCATCTAAAACCTTCTTCAGGTGTGAACTCCTTCCAGTTAATAAAGTTTTCATCAACTTCATATACTCATCAATTCTCTTCTTCTGCGCTTAGTGAATCAGCACCTTGCTTGCTTTATCAAATAAACGAACAATTCCTCTGGATTTTCGACCTTGCTTGATAACCTTATCAACTCGTGCTCGCTTTGCTTTTCATACCGCTTGGTCGTCCTTCCGTTGCTTGTGCTCCTTCCCTAGACGATCTTTGCTCGTGCTCGTTCTTTACTGCTCGGGCCTCCAAACCTTTGCACAATAACAATTTCAGTGGGTTGCACTCGAGTGCTTCTGAAACTCCTCCTTCCCCGACCGTTTGTTTACTCAGTTACGGCAGCCAGGCTTCCTCTCCGAAGCCGCTCAACAGCTCTACAATCCTCCTCACTCCGGGCCTCGATGACAACCTCAGAGCCGACTTCGGGCTGGCCCAAAATCTCGTCAACTTCTTTTGATTGCGCTACAGATAGCACGGCTCTTATTCTCCACAGCGCCTTGCTTTTTCTTCTGCTCGGCACGGCTTTTAATCACCTCCTCGCACTCCTCTTCAAGCGGACCATCGCTTGCTCCTGCCGCCCTCCTTCTCTACGGCGCTCCTCGCCACGGATGACGCCTTCCACCTGCTCCTTGACCGCTCTGCACCACCACTAACCCTTTTCCTTGCTGCTCTCGGCCCTGCACGGCTCTCTGACGGCTTAAACTCTGTCCCCCGGCGGCTTCTGTACGTCGCGCGCTTGTCCACCAAAAGCCACCCCGACAGTTGACGCATTCCGCCTTTTATTAGTGGCTCCCCATCGATATTATTAAAAAACAGAACCTTTCTTTATTATTAGCTTCTTACTACAAGCAGCCATTCACACCCATTTGACAGTTGATGCTCCTCTTGCGGCAGTAGAGTAAAACTCAGGCGGCAATAGATCCTTGGGTGCTCTTGTCACCCCCAAAAGCCTAGTCCACGGGCTTGCCTAGGCAGGTGCCACCCTTGCTGCTCAAAATCTTTCCCCCTCGTCTACTGGACGACTTCCTTTGCTCTCGCCTGGGTGTTAAAAACACTGCCAGCTCGTCAGCTTTCTTTTATTCTCCCTTTTCTCATTAGAATAGCATTGCTTTATTCTTTTATTAACAGCAATATGCTGGCCGTTTATACATCCTCATGGCCTTCCCTTTGAACTTCAAGAGATGACATTCCGAAGGGGATATCCATAAAGAACTTTTCAATGCCTAATGAGAACAAATATCCGTTAAAGCATTGCCAAGCATCAAAATAGACATATATATCACCCAAAGAATCCCAAATATTATTTATCTTCAATCACCGATACTGCAAAAAGTGACAACTCTTTTGTAAGAAAACCTTAAAAACCTTCTTTTTTGTGTGTTTTTCTCTCAATAAACGCGGGGTGTCACAACAACATAATCGTGATGGGTTGCACCCTACTTACCCATTGGCCATGCATTACAAGTGGGTAGTAGATCTGGTCGTGCTCTCTCTCTCTCTCTCTCTCTCTCTCTCTCTCTCTCTCATGCCATAGAAACTCAGTGCTACCAAAGATTCAACATACTCGTAGCAAAGACCAACGTCCAAAAGATGCAACTATAAACAATTGCTATCATTGATTGAAACCCCTGTTACATATGGTTTTGGTGTAAAAGCATCTAGACTCTACTTTATAAAAAACATTTACAAAAATCCTTAATTCCATCAACCACGTCTTGGTTGTCATGTCTCCTCTTTACACGCCACCACATAGAGCACCCCGACTCTGCATCCCACGTTTGGGCAAGGACACACAACAAAGATAGAATTTGTGAGCGAGAAGAAGCACCGTATGATACTCTACCAAGCATGCTGGCCTCTCGACCTGAACATTTTATGCTCCCTCTACCATTGTCCTCTCAACTTGAATGCTAGTAGCATCTAGTTGCCTGTTGGCTTGGCTACATGTGAGTCAGAGAGACAAGCCTAACAAGAGAGATAGGCTTGACAACTTAAACCAGGGGCCTATCTCTAGTATCGATGCAGTGGGGGGAAGAGAGAGAAAGAGCTCTAGAGAGAGAGAGAGTATATTGTATAAAATGTAAATAGAGAGCACAATTTTTCACGAAAAGAGAGAGAGAGAGAGAGAGAGAGAGAGAGAGTCTCACTGGTCGTGATCCGACTTGTCAAGATGCAATGTATAAGAGTCGGAGTCCTTGAGGCATTGTTATTTGTTGAGTTTAGTGAGCATCCATGACGGGATGTATGGCATGGAAGGCTTTTAGTGAGCTTTTGAAATTTCCAAGGTCAGAGGCTTGCAGACAAATCGAGTTGCACTCGACAGATGTAGAGAGAGAGAGAGAGGGAGAGAGGCGCCTGGAAAGAAGCGGACCAAGAACAGAGAGCGAGGGACGCAATGCAGCCTAGACGTTGTTTTTATTTTTTTTCAGAGGGAGAGTCGCCATGCAGCGAAACGAGAGTAGCCATCATGCGTACTACTGACAGAAGAGAGAGAGAGAGAGAGAGAGAGAGAGAGATAGAGAGAGGAATCTCAGAAGACGGATACATTAAAGACGCATTAATGACAACATGAAGACCGATCAGGCTGCGGGAGGATCAGAGGTGGGTCGGGAATTGGGGTAGCCATCGGGTAGGTAGTCGCCGGGGGTGCCCTCCTCATCCACAGAGGCAGGGGCGAGGTGGCGTGGGGTTGGAAATATGGGACCCTCGTCAGGAACTCGAAAGCTTGGCTTCGAAGGCGGCCGGAATGCCCGGCATTTGTGAGGACTTCGAAACAGCTCGCAAGGCGGTCCTGTTGTAGATCCATCACCACGTCCACCACCTGCGTCGGTACTGCTTCTTTCCTCGTGCGGCCCTTCATCGCAAAAACGCACCAGCTTGGAAGAAGTCGCCAACGTGGAGCGCCTGGGGCGGCTCATGAGAGGAGACTGAACAGTTGCAGATACATCGTCACCACCACCACCGCGATGAAGGGGCGACCCTGGATCGCGAAAGCGCACCGTTCTAGAAGCAGTCGCGAACGTCGAGCTGGGGCGGCCACATTGCGCGCTTCCTATTCAAAACGCAAGCCACAACAGTAATATTGATATTGACTTAATGTACGACAATGTGCAACAGTTTTGCTACTTGCCTGCGAGGCTGACGAGGAGCATGAGCCCGCTCCACACGAAACCGAAACGCATCATATTGAGTACCGTAGAGGAACTCAGTGTTGAGAACATGTTGCTCGCAAGTGCTTGCTTATATACAAGAGGAGGTGCACCCCCAAAAAAAAAACTCAACTCGAGATTGCTCCGCCCTTCATTTTTAAAGTAAAGTTTTAACGGTTGAATGGGAGAGGAATAACTCACTACATAAACAAGTGCTTATTATTAAAATTATTCATAAAGATTTTATTGTGTGCAAGCTGCAACAATGACAAACTTCTTAACCGTGGGAAAATGAGCCCTCTCCCTTTGCACATTCCACCTCTTCTGCTTTAGCCTTTCTAGCTAATCTCTCTCTCTCTCTCTCTCTCTCTCTCTCTCCTCCCCCCCCCCCATCAATGCACATTGCTATTTTGCAGATGGCTCCCCTTTTGGATCCCTCTTTTCCCTCCTTTGGAGCCTTACTGTGGCCGGTCTGCCAGCTTAACCAATGTTCTAGCTTTTTATCCCCTAGTACTTCCCCATATTAAATGATCAGTTTAACATAAAGAAAATCATTTAGGAGAATTTGATATTAGTTATTATTATAGTCCGTGTACCTTTGTAGAGCGGGATTGCAATGGTACAAGAACAAAAAAGTTATCGCATGATGTATATGCAAAGGAAACATTTTCTACAGGTTTTGTAGGATTAACAGACTATGGATCTATTGCTTTTACAAAGTGTGAGGACTTGAAGTGCTACAAGCGGTACTTCACATTAGCGACGCTCGCAGTGCGACACTCAAAAGTGAAAATCCACAGCCTCTCTATGAGCGTCGCTATTTTCTTTGACACCCAAAGCGACGCCGACAAGGGTAAAAAATAAATCGAGAGCGCAAGAAACTCAAATCTCATATCTGAGTTTCAGCACTCAAGCAAAAGAGGTGAGTTTCGGCGCTCTTAGATTTGAGTTTCGGCATTCTCTCTCCCCCCCCCCCCCCCCCCACACACACACACACATGAGGAGAGGAAGGAGAGCCAGGTATGCTCCTTCCCTCTCCTCTCTCTCATGTTCCCTTCCCCTCTTTCTCTCTCTCTCTCTCTCTCTCTCTCTCTCTCTCTCTCTCTCTCTCTCTCTCTCACACACACACACACACACACACATACACATTGTGTCTTTGAGAGAGAGAGAGAGAGAGAGAGATGTGGAGCCGTCCAACCGAAACACCTATTTCTCAACAAGGATCTTATGTCCTTGTAATCAATGCAAGCATGATGTGCTACGGACAAGACGCGTTTCTTTGCAGCACGTTCGCAAATTTGGCGAGTTTGATCCATCTATTATAGATCGATTTTCTGCCAATTATAACTCGTCGGACTCTGACGATGGCCAACAAACAACAATCTTGCAACCCAATAGACGTGTCCGAAGGCGCTTTGGTGAAGCAATGTACGTGAGGCCACAAGATGTATCCTCTGACAGCTCGGAGGATGATCATGCATACCACATTCCCAACGAGGCAATGTTTCAGCCCGAGATCGATAAAATGATCGAGACGATCATGGATTCAGAAAGGTTTATCTATGGTGATATGAAAAGTGAAGCCAATACGCCATTGTATGATGGAGCACGTGTGTCTAGAATTAAGGCACTCTTGGTTCTTCTCAACATGCAGGCAAATTTTGGATGGAGTGACACTAGCGTCACAACGCTTTTCACGTGATCTATTATGATGTGTTTACTTCAAAAAAAACCTCTAGATGTATAATGATCTGATAGATTACTTACACAAGTGTAGCGCATTTTTTTCGCTGTGTAGATTGCTCAAAGAGCACATACTGCCTGCTCATAATGTGATGCCAGATTCCAAAGAGGAAGCAAGGAAGATCTTGTGAAACTTGGGGATGGATTACAATTGGATTCACGCTTGTCCTAATGACTACATTCTTTTCAGAGGGGAATACATAGACATGGAGAAGTGTCCGAAATGTGATTCTGAGAGATATCGATGTGTATCTTTGTCCACTATTGGAATATGGATGTGTATCTTTGTCCACTATTGAAAGAGCTCCAACAATTGTGGATTGGCACACGAAACCGAAACGCATCATATTGAGTACCGGAGAGGAACTCAGTGTTGAGAATATATTGACATGTTGCTCGCAAGTGCTTGCTTATATACAAGAGGAGGTGCACCCCCAAAAAAAAAACTCAACTCGAGATTGCTCCGCCCTTCATTTTTAAAGTAAAGTTTTAAGGGTTGAATGGGAGAGGAATAACTCACTACATAAACAAGTGCTTATTATTAATTTTATTCATAAAGATTTTATTGTCTGCAAGCTGCAACAATTGCAAACTTCTTAACCGTGGGAAAATGAGCCATCTCCCTTTGCACATTCCACCTCTTCTGCTTTAACCTTTCTAGCTAATCTCTCTCTCTCTCTCTCTCTCTCTCTCTCTCTCTCTCTCTCTCTCTCTCTCTCTCTCTCTCTCTCGCCCGCCCCCCGTCCCCTTCTCAAAGCCTTCTTAGCTTTGCAACTAGGGTACTTCACAATGGTTTGAGGTTAATTTTGTCCTCTATTTTGGAAAATCTCAATATGTTTTGTTTTCTCTTAGCTTTGACAAGCAAACTCATGTGGTCATTAGAGTGTAGAGAATACAAAGCTAGCATTTGTCATGCGTGTGAAGACTCCTCATCAATTTTTGTTTGGCACTCATCTTGGAACAAGTTGAAGGTCCATAGCTTCCATGTGTTGGGATTCAGGCCAACTGGCCGGACATCCCACTTACTACTAACCCATCTACTAACTTAACCACATATACACTTATCCTTTAATACAAAGTGAATAAGGAGATGCAACATGATAATGTTGCTATGCACTCCACCCAACAATAGCTCTCTCTCTCTCTCTCTCTCTCTCTCTCTCTCTCTCTCTCTCTCTCTCGCACTTGCACTCGCACACGCTTCCCACAGCACCTTCAATTGGTATCAGAGAAAGGTTTGTGCTTGTCGTTTTTGCGTCTGTGCGTGCACGCACTTTCAAAAGTGCAAACAAGTTTTTGATTTCGGCATCGGTAAATTCAGCGTTCCGAGAGAGTTTCCAGTACGTGGTCTGAGGTTTTACCCCCCTTTGGAAGTTGTTCGTATAGTCAAAAGCTTCATCCGAGCCACGCTTCAGGAGTTGTATTTTTCAACTCCACTTTTTCTACAGGTACAGGTATAGGTACAGGACATAGGTGCAAGTTGTTCAGAGACTATTTTGGGATTGTATAAAGCGGTTTTATGGCTATTGTGTGCTATTGAGACGGTGTTTATGGGATGATTAGGAGCATTTTTCGGTATCGAAAATGTCTCGGGTTTTTCAGGCATCCATTTCCTCATAGGTTCTTGCATACATACAGGACATCCAGGTTTCTTATAGGTTGCAGTGTTTTGCATCAACACAGATTTCAGTGGGAGTACTGTAGCGCATATGCATTGTTTTGATAGTGCTTCAGCTCTTTTGAGAGCGGTTTTACTCCCCGCACGGATTTGTTTACTGCTTGCACATTTTGTTTGGCACCTGTTTGAGCACGTATACTACACCTTGCAGTATTGTTGACAGTGGATGTACGTTGAGTTGTAGAAACTGCCATCTGTACCTTTTATGGAGCCGCTTTGGCTTGTTTCTAGCAGTCCCGATTGTTTCTAAGACTCGGTTCGGAGGCCCTTTCTGAGACTTGGTTGGTTTCTTGTCAGCATAACCTTTTGTGAGGGTAGATAGCGTGAGGTTTTCTTGATCTAGGGGATTCTCAAATCTTGATATCCTTTTGGTGATACAAGTTGCTGGAGTACCCCTTTTTGTGGCCTCGCCATAGGACATGTATAGAGAGGGCTAGGTGCATTTGGCATCATGTTGCAAATATTGGGTTAGTTTTTTGACTTTTTATGCATAGTTAGTGGTTGATGCGCCTGTCTTATGCTCTAAGAGCATTACTTTTGATGCGTTACTAATCTCTTGTGACAGTTTTGGATTGAGATTCTCTCAATTTTTCTGGGAACACTTTGCCGTATTTTTCACAGGATTACCAGTGTTTATCGCCATATTATCTTTAGCTTGTAGCCATGTCATCTAGCGGTGAGAAGGATTTTTACAATATCCAGAAATTTGATGGGACAAATTTTGCTATCTAAAAAGATCAGATTCAAGATGTTCTCATACAAAAAGGCCAGTTGGATCCTATCATGGAGCGCCCAGAGGGCGAGTATACAGATATTGAGTGGGAGAGACTTGATGCTAAGGCCAAATCTACCCTCCGTTTGCATTTGGTTGAATCTGTGTACTTCACTATAGTTGGAGAAAGGACTGCTAGATATGTCTAGGATAAATTGTGTTCCAATTATGAGAAAAAAAGTGTCACTAATAAAGTTTTCTTGATGAAGAAGCTGTTTGATCTTTGTATGAAGGAAGAGCACTATTTCTACTCACATTAATGAGTTCAATATCATTTTCACTCAGTTGACCACTCAGGGTTTGGTCTTCGATGAGGAAATCAAATGTATCTTCTTGTTATGCAGTTTACCCTTGTCTTGGGATACATTCTATACTGTGATTACCAACTCAGAACCTAGTACTAGTCTTGTGTACAATGACGTCCTTGGGAGTCTATTTACCGAGGATATTCGCAGGAAATCTCTCGAAGGCAAGAAGGATGGTGATGCGTATGTTGCCAGTGATAGGCAGAGAGGTTGCACTCAAAGTCGTGCCAAAAGCAAGGAATGTGGGGGATCACGTAGTAAGTCTTGGGGTTCTATGCGTAATGTCGACTGCTATCGCTGCCATAAAAAAGGGCATGTGAAGAAGGATTGCAAAAAATGGCAGCAAAGCAAGAAGGATAAACAATCCGATGACACTTCTAAGTCTGATGATTCAAACAAGGGCAAAGCAAATTAAGAGGAGATCAATGTGGTAGAGTCTTCAAATGCTCCTATTTTTGAGACTCTTTCAACGGTTGTTATTCCACTTACCTCTGATGTATTGGACTTCACAGCAGATCTACCTGTCGAGGCTCTTGTTACAGAAGATGCGCAGTATGCACAAAATTGGATAGTAAATTCTCGTGCGAGTTTCCATGTGACACCACATAAGAGTGGTTCTCTACTTATTCTCACTCTTTTGGCAAAGTGAGACTTGGTGATGCTTATGAACTAGACATTGAGGGTGTCAAATATGTCAAATTGCATCTAAGGAATGGCATGCACTTTACTTTATGTAATGTCATACATGTTCCCAAGTTGATTAAGAGCTTGTTTTCTGTTGGTCAGCTTGATGATTTGGGCTACAACACCACATTTGGCAATGGTCAGAAGCATGGTACCTTGTATTCCATGCATGTGTCAGATGCTAGTCATGATTACATATAAATAGCCAAGCTGTCGTCTATTGAGTTGTGGCATCACCGGCTAGGTCATAATAGGAAAAAAGGAATGAGAACTCTGACTTGTTTTGGCTACTTACCTGTCTTGTCTTATATTGACTTTCCTGATTATGAACACTGTATCTATGGAAAACAGACTAGGTCCGCCCACTTACCATTGGGTCAAAAGCGAGTTGAACCTCTAGATTTAGTACATAGTGATGTTTGTGGTCCTATGTCAACCAAATCTCTAAGGGGGGCCATCTATTTTGTGACATTCATAGATGACTCTACTCGAAAGGTGTGGGCATATTCTTTGAAACATAAGGATCAAGTTCTTTCTAAGTTCCAAAAATCCTTGGCACTCGTTGAGAATCAGTCTGGCAAGAAACTCAGGAGATTGTGTACTGACAAGGATGGAGAGTATGTCTCCAAGGAGTTTGACAATTTTTGTGCTAAAAGGGGGATTATAAGGCATTTACTGCACCATACACACCAGCTCAGAATGGAGTTGCTGAGTGCATGAATCGTACGATTCAGGAAAGAGTCATAGCCATGCTTTCTATGGCAAATCTCACACAAGTCTTCTGGTCAAAAGCCGTCTTGACAGCAGTGCACATCATAAATCCTTCACCTAGTACGCCATTGAATTATGAGATTCCAGGAGAGTTATGGTCTAAACGTAAGCCCCACCATGACCATCTATGTGTTTTTGGTTGTGAAACTTATGCTCACGTGCCTAAACAACTTCGACAAAAGTTAGAGCCAAAGTCACACAAATGTATTTTCATTGGATATGGTGCAGATGGAGAGATGGGATATTGTCTCTGGCAATCAAAATATCATCAATTCATGCGTAGTTTAGATGTGATCTTCAATGAGTCAAAGATGCATAAACAGCCTATCAAGGAAATAGAGGTTCGGAGAATCACCGTTGAGGATGTTGCCTCAGAGATAATGAAATCAACTCAGCGAGATAGTGATGTACCTTCCACTAGCAATGTTCTAGAGGGAGTGGATAGCAATGGTCAAGGAGTGAGACGGTCTACTAGAGTCTTTCGTCCACATGCACGTTTCAAGCCAGGTATTGATTACATCATGTTGACCGATTGCGGGGAGCCAAGCAGCTACCAAGAAGTTATGACGACGGATGATGTGGTGCAATGGGGGCAGGCTATGGAATTTGAGTATAACTGGATTCTGGCTAATGACACTTGGGACTTGGTGGAACTGCCAAATGATGCAAAATCTTTACCTTGCAAATGGGTTTATAAGAAGAAGTTTACCTCATCTAATCCAAACCCAAATTACAAGGCTAGACTTGTAGCCAAAGGGTTCTAACAACAAAAGGGAGTCGATTTTGATGAAATCTTATTGCTTGTGGTCAAGATGACAATGCTTAGAACCGTACCTAGTCTTGTAGCTTTTGAGGACATGGAACTTGTCTAAATGGATGTGAAGCCAACATTTATTCATGGGGATCTAGATGAGGATGTTTACATGCATGTAGTTTATGGCTTAAAGCGGGGTTCAAGGCAGTGGTATCATAAATTTGATGCATGTATGAGGTCTCAAGGGTATAAAAGGAGCGAAGAGGATCACTGCTTGTACACGAGAAAACTAGATGATGGCTCGATGATCATTCTAGTTCTATATGTTGATGACATGCTTATAGCTGGGAAATCCATTGCGGAGATTGCCAACTTGAAGAAAACACTTAGCAACAATTTTTCAATGAAAGATTTGACGGATGATACACACTTTCTTGGCATGTGAATCAAAAGAGATCACAAACATCGTATTCTTGAGTTATCTCAGAAAACATACATTGAGAAAGTTTTGCAGTGTTTCAATATGCAGGGGGGGAAGCATTGAGTACCCCAATGCAGGCATTCTGAAACTTAGCTAGGAAGATGCACCCAAATCTGATGCTGAGCAAGTAAAAATGGCTAAGGTACCATATTCTTCGGCAGTGGGTAGTCTTATGTGTATGCTATGGTGGCCACAAGGCCAGACATTGCTTTTGCAGTGGGAGTGGTGAACCAATATATGGAAAATATTGGCAGCAAGCATTGGGAAGCAGTGAAGCACATTCTTAGGTACCTCAAAGGTACAATCAACAGGTGTTTACGCTTCGTGAATAGTGATGCATCCATCGCGGGTTATGCAGATGTAGACTATGTGGGCTGTGTCGACAATAGGAGATCGACATCTGGCTATGTCTTCATATTTGTTCGGGCCGCAGTATCTTGGAGGTCATGTCTTAAACATTGTATGTCATCTTCCACTACGGAAGCAGAGTACGTTGCGTTGTCGGATGCAAGTAAAGAGGCTGTATGGTTATCTTGCTTGGTCAGAAATATTGGCATTGATGAGACTCTAGTGATATATTGTGATAGTCAGAGTGCTCTTGCATTGGCAAGGAATCCCGTGTTTCACTCCAAATCAAAACACGTTGAAGTTAGGTATCATCTCGTGAGAGATTTCTTGCCAGGCTGACTACAAAGAAAAAACCACGAAAAAAACTCTCCCTATCCCACTTCTCTATCTCTACCTAATGTCTCTCTCTATCTCACTTTGCTATAAATCCCAGCAAGCATTTTGCTATAGATCTTAGCAAAGATCTTGATAAAGCAATTTATTGTAAGAGACAATAATTTGAAGATACATGCAAAAATAGACCATGGATGTCATGAAAGAAACTTGAAATACATGTTAAGACCTTCCTACTACTAGAACCCGGCGTAACCTTGTCATTGATGGAAAGAAAATAATTCCGAAAAAACTAATCTTAACAATCATTCATAGGGATTACCATAAAAGAATATATATATATATATATATATATATATATATATATATATATATATATATATATATATATATATATATATATATATATATATATATGGCATAATTGGAAGAATATGCTATCCAATTAGCTCTGCCATATATGGCATTGTCATAACATCCTAGTTCCTTGAACTATAGAGAAAATAGTGTTTGAACTATGCTTGAGTCCTACTCATAGATTCTACTCTTGAAATTTGGACAATTCAAAGTTAAATCCATGTGGTATTACCTCCCGTATGACTGCCATATCAAATCTAATGACCATGTCTGGTCCAAACTTGTTTGCAATATTTAAAAATCAAGTGAAATTAAATATGTTGCTAAAACTCATTGCAGATTGTATAACTTGTCATGATTGGCAACCAACAATCATTGCAAACCTTTAAAAGAAATCAACTAATAGCTTGCAAACATTGCAGATTTGAATTGTAGGAGTAGAGAAACACACTTTGGAGTTTCAAGGCTTAGAGGAGATATACAACTACATCCTTGACAAAGGGGAGAATAAAAAAATTCAGATAAAATCTAGGTTTGCAAGAAGTTGAGTCCTCTTTGAAGCTACCTTAGGAACAAGAAACACCAATGAATAATATTTGAGATAAAGGGAAAGTTATGCCTTACATTCCTTGAGCCAAATGATAGGAGCTGGAAAGGATAAACTCCTCTTGATTTTGCAGTCAAGGGAGTGTAAATAGGTCCACTTGAGGATTAGCTTAATGGGATCTGTATATACCTTGGATGAATACTACTTCCAAAGGTTTTACAACTTTGGCTTGCAGAAGAAGACATGGTTGAAGACACTACCTTTGTAGATATGAATACGAATTTTGGGATGATGTTAGAAGCTCGAGACATCTTATTGAGTTTAAAGTTCAAGATTCAATCTTGACATTTATGTAGTCTTACCAATGAAATATTTGGCTTGGGACATAAATAGAGGTTTGAGCACTACAATTTTGGATGTTATTGAAGGGCTAACAAGTTCATGGGTTTTTGGACAAAAATTAAATTTGGACATTGTTTTATGCTTTTGATCGAGTGGGACTTGTATTCATGAGCTTTTGACCAAAATGAAATTTGGACAATGTTTTATGCTTTTGATTGAGTAAATGGAATTGGACACCATGGATGGCCAAAGGCCTTGATGGCCAACCCTTCGGAAGTGAATGGACACCCAACGTTATATAATGTAGAAAGGATACTATAATGTGGAATGGAAGGACAAAACAACATGGAGATGGTGCACATGCAATAAGTAAGGGAGGAGGAGGAGGATCTTTGTGATCTTATAGTGGCCTCTGTGTAGATCACATGAGCTTTCCAAGGAAGCAAAGAATGCTCAGGTAGTCATGGTGCCTCATTGTGGTTTTTGTGTATCTCCCTCATCCCACCTGTTACATCATCACACCACTTCCAATGCTATTAAAAAATGAAGGAGCCATTGGTAGAGAATAGAAGTGACTAAAAAGCCTTGAAGGAAAACCCTTAAAAAGTGAATGGGTGCCCAACACATTATTATATAATTGGGATAGTGTAATGTGGAATGGAAGCAAAAACAAATCATGGAAATTGTGTGGAAGCCGTGAGCGAGGGAGGAGGAGATTTGTGCTCTTGCGATGGCATGTGCGCAACTCCAATGAGCTTTCCAAGAAAGCAAATAATATTAATCTCGCCATGAAACCCCTTTTTAGAAACACTCACGATAAAAAAAATCAGAGAGATGGTGTGTAGGCAGTGAGCAATAGAGGAGGAGCTTTGTGCTCTTACACCGCCATCCGTGTAGCTCAAATAGTCTCACAAAGGAAGCAAAGAATGCTGAGATCACCATGAAACCCCTTTTTGTACCTCCATCAACCGTGTTTACCACATCATCTTATGGCTTTCCACGCTATTAAGCAATGATGGGCACTATTGGTAGAAAAGAAAAGATATCTATTCTAGGAGATTTTTGGCATGAGAAAGGTAGGATAAGCGAACTCTCATATAGAAAATCATGGTGGGTGTTGGGGAAGAGAAAAAATATGAGGTTATGTGTGGTGTTGGACATGAGGAAGGTGTTGGACGGGAGCGACTCACACACCCATGAAGTGCATGCAAACACTACCTAGATCAACATAATGTCAATCGAGGACACAGATGACACGATAGGCACACAGAGGAAATCTCTTAAGCTTCTCAGGCTGAGACCATCCTACACATACAACACTCTGGAAGGCCAACTAAACCACAATCAAGAACCTCACTGCTCTCAACTACACCACCTAGCCACATACACACATACGGAAGGTAACTCACCTGATCATGCCAGATTCGTAGGAAACTTAAGGAACACCATCCCCTCACTAGGATACACCTCTCCCTAAGCTTCTACACTCAAAACCCTCACTCTAAACCCATCTGCGGAAAACGTGTAGGATGACTACTAGCACGCAGAAAACAGACATCGTTTGATACACTTACGGCCACAGATAGCTCGTAGATGAGTCGGCGTGTGCGCTTCGTATCGCATGGAATGCTTGGCGTTGTCGCGTAGCTCTCCTCGAGCCTACAGCAATGGTGCAGTCGGATCTCGAATGTGTTGAGCGAGTTGGGCGTAGGGAGAGGATAAAGCTCACGCTCACTCTCTTTCTCTCTCACACACAGTAGACGGCAGCGTTAAGTTTTGATTATGATAAAATTCTTTTTACAAAATGACCTAGGTACCTTATATACTAAGGCTACCTTAGGTTTAACCAAAAATGGGGTTGAAAGGGTCAAATGGCTTTGTATTTACAATCTGGAAGTGCCATTGCACCCCGGCTTCTGAAACTAGAATAACTACTCATTACAAATGACTTTTATAGCCATAATCCGCAGCATTTCATAACTCGCAAAAGATAAGACTTTGGTACGAAACTTGAGTTATGTCGTGTTGTTGACCCGACTCACACACCCATGAAGTGCATGCAAACACTACCTAGATCAACATAATGTCAATCGAGGACACAGATGACACGATAGGCACACGGAGGAAATCTTTTAAGCTTGTCAGGCTGAGACCATCCTACACATACAACACTCTGGAAGGCCAACTAAACCACAATCAAGAACCTCACTGCTCTCAACTACACCACCTAGCCACATACACACATACGGAAGGTAACTCACCTAATCATGCCAGATTCGTAGGAAACTTAAGGAACACCATCCCCTCACTAGGATACACCTATCCCTAAGCTTCTACACTCAAAACCCTCACTCTAAACCCATTTGCAGAAAACGCGTAGGATGACAGAGCAGAATTTTGAAAGTGCCTGAAACTGAAATTTATGAGTACCTATGCGTAGCTTATGTCGCCATGATTCTATAGACTACTAGCACGCAGAAAACAGACATCGTTTGATACATTTACGGCCACAGATAGCTCGTAGATGCGTCGGCGTGTGCGCTTCGTCTCGCGTGGAATGCTTGGCGTTGTCGCGTAGCTCTCCTCGAGCCTGCAGCAATGGTGCAGTCGGATCTCCAATGTGTTGAGCGAGCTGGGCGTAGCGAGAGGATGAATCTCACGCTCACTCTCTTTCTCTCTCACACACAGTAGACGGCAGCGCTAAGTTTTGATTATGATAAAAGTCTTTTTACAAAATGACCTAGGTACCTTATATACTAAGGCTACCTTAGGTTTAACCAAAAATGGGGTTGAAAGGGTCGAATGGCTTTGTATTTACAATCTGGAAGTGCCATTGCACCCCGGATTCTAAAACTAGAATAACTACTCATTACAAATGACGTTTATAGCCATAATCCGCAGCATTTCATAACTCACAAAAGATAAGACTTTGGTACGAAACTTGAGTTATGTCGTGTTGTTGACCCAGCGGTCAACATTCCCCCCTTCCACGTTCATGTCGTCCCCGACATGACCTAATTGTGGATGGCGATGTGTTCTTTGCTGTCATTTTGTTGTTGGAAAGAAAGTATAGACTATAGCCTTTGCAGTAGCTTGTCTTTTTCGTCCAATCCGATGTACATAGTCTTCACATGATTCAGGAAAATCATAATTGATGACGAACTTTATGTCTTTCACATCCAAGCTCCGAGCTGCAGCATCTATTCCTGTCATTATAGGTCTACTGCCAAATCTAAATTCAAAAAGAACCCAATGTCATTTAACTTGACTCTTATCATCATGGATAGAGAAAGCTCCATCCATCACTTGCTCCAGCAAATCTGTCAATTCGGAGTATTTGTGATTCTCAGAAACAACTTCTACAATCTGTAGAATTGAGTGATTGGCTTTCTGATCTTGTGAGCCAATGACAACTTTGTAAGGATTTTGTAGAAATTTGATGGCTAAACCCATAACTTCTTTAGGCCAAGTTGCACTCCAATGTAAAGTCTGTCTGTCAGGCCGAATCCAGGACTTAATTATTCTAATTTGAGGTTCAAAACCCTGTTGAGCATTTGATGCGCATTATCAAGGACAAGATTTTGAGATCCTCTGTTTACCCTTATGTCTGCTCTTTGTCATTGAGGACCTCTTTGTTCTTGAGTTATGTTGTGTTGTTGACCCAGCGGTCAACACTTTGCTGTTGTTTTGGCTTCATTTGTTGCACTGCTTGTAACTTTGTCAAACCACAACAAGAACTATGATCCATTAGAGCGGACATCTATCATCGTAACGATTCATCTTTTGAGATCCTCTGATTACTTTTGTATCTGCTCTTCTTCATTGGTAACTTCTTTGTTCATGTGCAATCATGTTGTTAGTGTTGTCTGCAGCTTTGTCATTGTAGGCCATTCTTCGAGTCGCCATTGAGGAGAAGTATGCTATGATCTGAAATTGGTGCTCCAATTCATTTGTCAATTGATTTGAGTAGCATTTCCTTATTGTTGATGTAGAAGGAGTATGTACAAGAGGATGGTGATAGGTGTCTTTAGATTAGGGTCTGAAACCTGGATGACCAAAGGAAAAAAACTTGGTGGGAAAAAAAATGCCTTTGGTATACGCTCTTATTGGAGTTGAGCAGTTGAACGTGAAGTGCATGTTCATGAAAGGTGAGTGCTTGGGTGAAACACGGAAAGAGTGCCTGATGCAAGTGCCAATTATGGGACACTCTATATGCATATGAGAAATTTGTCATCAAAAGCATGCAATGTGAAAGAAGGAGATGATGGGTGTTTCGAGGAATAAATGTAGCACATGTGACATCAAAAGATGTCTCAATAGCTTCCACCTTTCCAAGAAGGGTTTTCGATGTAGAAGTTTCTCCACTCGTATCTCACCGTGCTCAGTACGTGAGTGTCTTTTGGACCTTCTCCTTCACTTCACCAGACTTAAGTACTTAGACTTCGACTCTTTTGCTCACCTATACCAGCATGAGCGACACAACGTAAATATGCTCAACTCTTCCAGCTTGAGCAGTACCTAGAATAGCTAAGACGCTTAGACCACAGAGAATATTACTTGAAGCTTTGGGACTAACATGTCAGTCATTTTGTGGCTGAGCTACTCGACTCTGACTTGTATGACTTGTCGGTTGCATGATGACACTGCTTTGGGACAAGTTCTTCGGCTGTTGTAGTGGCTGCTGAGACATACTTCGTGAAGTTTCATCGTTTTCTTGCACCTTCTTCTCTTTGTAGTGCTCAAGCCTCTCGTCAGTCTTTTCTTCATGTGGATTATGGATTTTTTTATTTTTTCTTAATAATAAACAAAGAAAATCTTAAAACAAATCAACAAAAGAAAAATCATTCAAATAGAAATCTAAATGCTATGTACACTATACACATGTCCCTAGGGGCTCATATATGGATTTTGTCCCCATACTTCTCAGTAACACTACTATGAGGGCATATACTCTAAATTTCGTCAAAAAATTATCACAATAGAACGCAAAAATTCAATGCATCTCACAAAACATTGCCCTCTAATAGTCATAATGTTAGGTCCGCATTCAGAATGTCTCCCCCCTTCCTATTTGGAGTCATCCTTTACAACAGGGTATCGCAAAGGGTATGTGTTGTGCTTGGGCAATTAAAAGTTATGCCTATGCAGGCCTTATAATGTAGCCCTATTATGCATACACAGTCAATGCATGGAAAAGATTTATATTGTGCAAGATGTGGGTATAAGCAATTTGCTTATTGGCATTTGTTGGCGAGGCTTCCTATTCTAAGCAATGTAATGGTCTTTGAAGCTCCTGTATCGTTGCTTGATTGAAGCGACTTGCTCTCTTCTAACTGTATTGTAATCGTAGGAAGAATTGTAAGAATTCAAGCGGCGATGCACTGACAGCAGTTTTGTTGTTCTTCTTTGGGACCCATTTCTTTGCGATTATTGGTTGTTTTTTTGCTGACTCTCGTTTGGGAACCCATACTTGCCCGTGCTTCGTTTGTGTTTGAAGAGACTTCTTTGGGATCCACCTTTTTGTTGTGTGAGTCAACAGTGTTCTTTGCTTCAGCCCTTGTACGCTTGGTTGAGGACGGGATTTAGGCTTTGAAAGTTGATACTGTGGTTGTTTTGGAATCCAAATGAATTCCTGACTTTTTTGTGCTTGAATCAACTTCTTTGGAGCCCAAACCTGAGTTGTGAAAGCTTGCGACTTTGTGATATTCTTACCCGTTCGTGCATGCTTTCCTTGTTTCTGTTTTGGTGTTGGATCTTGTGATTTGTCATTAGAGATCTTTGTCTTCTTGATCCATATCTGTTTTTGGCCGATCTGGCTTTTTGGTATCCAGATTTGTCGAGCTTTTTGGCTTTGATTTGTTGTCCTGTTCTTTTGACCTGTCATGGTTGTTGCTGGGGTTGGTGATAGTGATGGCCTGAGTTGATGATAGGGGATGTCGTAAGATTCATCACTATCGCTACTATCCTCAGCAAGGTTGACTTCTTGTACTTTCCCTTGATTTTTTGGCTGGTAGTGGAAAGTTACTGTCTGTTTGCTCGTGAGTGGTAGTTTCTTGGAGGACTTTTCTAGCCCATTGATTAGAGCATTGTTAGCTCGTTGCTCTGGTCGTATTCCTCCTAGCTGAGTCTTTGCATCCTTATTAGGAGCCATGTGTGAGGATGCTTGTGGTGGCTGTGTCTTCACCGAGGACTTTGGAATCCACTTTTGATGCGTGTGGCGATGACATTGATTCCCGGGTCGTTGATCTTCTAGAAGCTCGAAGTGTTCTACAGAGTCATAGAACTCGTCGTCTTCTTCATCTTTTGATTCTCCACATTTCTTTGTTTGCTCCTTATTTCGAGAGCTTGTTGATGTCTGGTTCTCTTCGTTTTCCTGGATTACACTCACTGCAAAATAAGGAACGACATCATAGCCATTTTCATCACAAAACTTTGTTGTGGGAGCATCCTCCATGGCGCGCACGTCCAGAGTAGCCAAGATGTGTTCCCATCCAAAAGGCTCTAACTCTTCTTCAGGAAATGGTTCTGGGATATAGTCCATATCCTCTATAACCCGTTCTAGGATACATTCCTCACGTTTCAAGCTACCACATTGTGAAGATCCACACATCCATAGTTCTTTAGGCTTACCTAACCAAGTTGGAAGTTCTGATCCTGCTACTGTGGCGGAATCAAACTCCTCAACCGGTGTTCTCGTCACATCCCTATAGCTATGGTCCCTCAAATTTACCTTTGTTATGGTTTCCATATGTCTCAGGTATATATGGTCATAACCCCAATCTTGGACCATTTTCAATTGTCACATGAATGGTCTTTCCAGAATGATGTCATAGTTGTTCTTCTTGCCAAAGTCAACAACAGCAAAAGTGTGTTCATATTCAATGCCACAAGAAGTAACAAGTACTTTTTCTAGCAGTCCTAGGGGCTTTTCCTTGTGTTCGTCTGCAAGCTGCAGGGTCATTCGTGTGGATCTCAAGGCAGGTTTTCCCCACTTTTTTCAAACCTCTTTGGTTGCAATGGCCACACCAGCTCCACTGTCAAGGATTGCCATGGTTTTTACACCATTGAATTCCAAAGGAAGGGTGGTGTTTCCATATTCTCCCTTGTAATACTCGCCTACCTTGTTTAATGGCACTGGCCTAGTATTTAGTTGAGGCATTTCAAGCTCTTTGATGCCTTCCTCGATTTGAGTTATTGGGGTTTTTACACCAAATTTCTCTAGACATTTACCCACATTAGCCCACATGTTTGGTCTTATTCTGAGCAACTCGGTTAACATTATTGTACAGGTGACTGGGGTAGATAGAATATCTACTAGCCCCTTTGAATCGATGGCCTTGTTGGGAGACAGTCTCTGTGATGGGACTGCAACCACACCTGACTTGGTCTCGTACTCTCCCATGTAGGACGGTAGTGTTCTTAGCGAATGGGGTTGACTATCCATAGATTGTACATATCCTTTGTCGCCCAAACACGATTGCACGTCTAGATTCATTTGAGATCCAGTCTCAAATTCCTCTATTGGTGGTAGAAACACTCCTCGTTCATCACCAGTCTTGTCTACTCGTCTTCTTAGGTCATCGGCTTCATTGGCCTCTCTGACTTGTTTCCACAATTCGTCAAGACCATCTATTTCTTTACAATCCTCAGGTATAACTTGGTGAAATCCCTCGGAAGAGTTATCCGTGGTATTCAGTATTATCCTTGGTTCTAATGCTGGGTCTTTGAGGTTTGGTCTGTGCTTATGACTACAATCTGGCACTTTTAGTTCCTGGTTTGATGGGATTACTTGTGTAGGCATGACACGGATCACGTCCTCAGGTTTTGCAACTGGTGGTTCTAGTAAAGCTTGGGCTGTTTGAATCATTTTCTGACACATTTCAAACCTTTGCTTTTCTAGTTCCGCATCGGGATATGTCATCCACCTGTGTTCTTGGGTTTGGTTGTTTTTGAGCCTCACATCATAGGCTTTCAAGAGGGCATCTAATGTCTCATTAACCATTTCTGCCAACACAGATCCTCCTGAACTAGCACTTCTCGGTTTCTCATCTGTGGATGGTTCTTCTAGAGGTTTAACCATCTGTGTAAGAGAAGGTGCCTCCTTTTCCTCATGTTGTTTTATCTTCTTCTCAGCTTTGGTAAGCTTTTTAGCTAGGGATTTTTTCTCTCGTTCCCTGCGTGCTTTCATCCTAGTCTTTCTCGCTTTCCAACTATTTCGTTTGCTCTTGGTTTTCTGACTAGGTGCGTCTGTCTTTGGTCCATCATCTGTCTTTGGACGCGTGTCACTTTCTGTGTTCTTTGTCTCTAGATTCTCATCAGCTTTCTTTTGAGCTTGTGCTCTCGTAACCACTTGAACTGGTATGACATTTTCATTTTCTGAGCTACTAGGTAGCTGAACAATCCCTGATACATTTTTTGTGATTTTCCTGATTTGGTTTGGTTTTTTCGGGCAATCGGGGATCAAGTGAGTGATGCCACACTCAAGACAATAGGCATTTACTTCAGTGATCTCCGTATGAGGACATTATTTGACCTAGTGGTTGTCACGACTTTTGTGACAATCTGTCTCTGGTTGAGGAGATTCTTTTAGCATTTTCTCTTGGCTATAAGCAATCTTTGACCTAGATAAGCCGTTATTTGTAATGAATCGCAATGTCCTTTCGTCCATTTCATACCTTCTTTCTTTCTACTGAAACCCAGGAGGTGGAGGTTGTACCGGCCTCACCACTCCATGTGTTTCTCTCACATTTTGTTGCTCCGAAGGGTAGTACTCACTTTGGTTGCTATACCACATTGTAGCTGGTATTGGCGTTGGTTTATTTGATGCTTCCATCATTGGCATGTATCTCATGTCTACCGGCATTCTAGCACCTGGCAGCGGAGGTTGTTGTCCTAAGACAAGTTGTGGCCTTAAAACACCTACTGGTCCTAGCGCATTCCCCGTAATGTATCTAGGTGGAGCAGGTGCTTCTGGAACAGGTTGTACATACCTCTCCCTAGCATTTTCCATGCTATAATAGCACTCTTCTCCCGTATGGTTCGTCCATTTTCTCTCAATTTCACACCACTTCGGCTCTCCCGAATCAGACCTTACAAGAGGAATCAACCTCTTGACCAAGTCGTCGATAAGCTTTTCTTGATCAATAGGTGTCGTTGGCTTGGCAATGGATTCACTTATCTGTGAAACACTGTGCTGAGAGGATGTGTCATCTCCTTGACTCTTTAAGTCCTTTTCTTTGTATGCCTCAGAGTTATCCACTAGATAAAGAGCTTCTTTGATTAACTCGTTTAGCATCATCCTCCTTATCATATGCAGATCCTTCTGAAGGCCCGCATCTCTCATTCCCTGGATAAAGATCAGCATCAGTCGTGCTTGCGTAGGTAATTCCGCTCTCGGACAGAGCTTAACATATCTCTTGAGCCGTAATGATGCTTTGCGTACTGATTCATCCTCTTTCTGTTTGAATCTATGGATTTGCGAAACCGTGTTGTGACCAATGCCTTTTGGCGAGAATTCTTCAATAAACTCCTCAAACAGCTCATCTAGGGTCTCAAAATCCCATATTTCCACTGAGTCGAACCATGTAGCTGCATCATCTTCTAGAGTCAATCCAAATCCCGCAAACTGTGTCGCAAAATCTGAAACTTCCTCTGCTCTAATCACTCTTCTAAAAGCTGTTACGTGATCTCTCGGATCTTTATCTCCGAAGTATTTTCTGTTTACCCATTTCTAGACTTGGGATGGTCTAACTCATGGATTGTCTACAAGTCTAACCAGAGACTCTCCCAATCCTTCTCTCGTTATCGCTCTTGAAGGGAATCTTGGTGGCTCTCTTCTTGGAATTCCTATAGGAATTCTCGTGTTTGGTGGAGGCATTTGTGGTCCTTCATTGACCAAATATCCACCTCTTTCTAGTACAGTCTGTGGATTTGTGCTTTCTACAACTCTGTATTCTCGTCCATACTTGTCGACAACTATAGATCTCCATTGACAGTCGAGTCCGTATGTATAGACATATAAGAGCTTGTAATCCGTTATCTCTTCTAGGTATGGATCTGAGCACCTATAAAGATTGACCTCATTGTCGTCAATGTATCTATATAGTCCTTCACTCTCATGAGCAATCATCCAAACTCTCTCAACAAGATGGGTCTTTATCAATTGCAAGTTTGGAAGGTCCATTGTGGGAGGATATTCCTCTATCGTAGGGATCTCCATGCTTGTGTAAGCTGCGTTTGAATCTAGTGTAGACATGATTTATGGGCTTAAGAGCTTTTTCTTGGTTCAAGTAGACTTAGTCCACTCTGCTCAAGTTCTTTGGTTAGGGAAAATTCAAAACTATGTCCAAAACCACAACCATTTCGTCACAATTCTCGCAAATTGTCACTTTCAGACACCCCTAACTTGCGGATGAATTTTGAGGCCTCAAACGACGTTTTTTTCAAAGTTGAACTAAGTGGTTTTCGAAGGCTTGCATTTAGTTCAAGTTTTTCTCTAAGATCTGTAGAGCCGCTCTCAGGCTACGTTTTGATATAAAAACTTTTTCAATCCGATACCGTTTGTGAAAGTTATGGCCAAAACAGTGAATTGCAGTTTAGAATGGTCAAAATGAGTCCAAATTCAATTTTGAAAAAAGATTTGGGATCTCTGTGACACTGTGAACACTCCTGTATGATCAAAAGTACAGTTGGACCCTAAAACTGGCCTAGAGACATCCTACGCGTAGGATGTCTATATGCTCAGAATTTAACAAAATTTGGTCCAGAGACTCCCCTTAAGTCCCAGCAACACAATGGTATGCTCAGCAACACAACACAATGGTTTGGAGTCCTAAATGAAGCTGAAGACATCCTACGTGTAGGATGTCTAACTGCTCAGATTTTGTCCAAACTTGATCCCAAGATTCTCCTAGTGCTCAGCAACACATTGGTATGCTTGGAATTGAATTTGGATGCCAATAGGTCAAGATTTGGGCTGCATAAGCTTCTAGTGTACTCCAAGAGTAGGATGTCTGACAATTCTTGTCTTTGCTTGGTAAATAGGCCAAACAAGGTCCAAATTCACTTTTGAAAAAAGTTCTGGAATCCTTGAGACACTTAGAACCTCCCTATATGGCCAAAGTAGAATTTTGACCACTTTATGACCCTGGAGACATACTACGTGTAGGATGTCTTTTTGCTCTGTTTCAGCTCAAACTTGCACTGTAGCTTCCCCTTGATGTGCTAAGCTCACAACTATTTTTACTTTTTGATTTTGACACCTATAGGTTGGTCAAATGATCAAGAATTTGTTCCAAAAGCTTGATGTCTGTTCTAATGAATTCCTAAGTCAAACCAACTCCAAATTGGACCAAAATTGACTAGGAGGCTTATCTAAGGCTATATGACAGCATGGTATGGTCATAGTAGAATTTTGGTTTCAGAATTATGTAGTAGACATCCTACGCGTAGGATGTCTTTTTGCTCAGAATGAACCCAAATTTTAACCACAGACTCTCTTTAAGGTGATGATCATTGTGGTATGCTCAGAATTTTGTTTAGAGTCCAAAATCACACAGAAGACATCCTACGCGTAGGATATCTTTTTGGCCTGTTTGACCCCAGACTTGTCCCACAGCTTTCCCTTGATGTCAGTAACCCAGTGGTATGCTTAGATTTTGGTTTGGATTTCAAAAGTCCCAAATTTTAGTTGTTCTCGCCTTTTTCAGTCAAAAGTGCTGAAGTCCACCGCTTTGAACCCAATTTTCTCACCCAAATGAGATGAATTTTATCACATGCACTCAATACAACATTTAGAACATGCCTTTGGAGTCATCCTATGGCTTGGTCTCAAAAATTATGCCTTGGACACAATTTGGGTAGGATGTCTGGTAATTCTCGTCTTTTGACTTTGATCTGTCAAAATTTGGTCAAATTTCCACTTTCCACGTGAAAATAGGGTAAAACCTACCTTCTAAACACACTAGTAACCTCAGATTTTCAAAATTCCCACCAGATCACCTTGTAGACATCCTACACGTAGGATGTCTACTGCTGATTTTTTCAGACTGAAGTGTCCCTGATGCTTCCTTATGCTCTCAGCAAGTGCAAGTATGCTTCACAATTACAAAAACATGCAAAAATCACTCAATTTAAGCCTTTTCTGATATTTTACGTTTTCTCACTCCGCCTTTTGGCTTTTGGTCAACAAAAATAGGGAAAAACACCCAAGTCAATATGTTACTAGGGTAAAACCTGCCCTCTAAACCCACTTGTGCGGTCAGAATTTTCAAATTTGGTCTCTAGAAACCCCTTGAGACATCCTACGCATAGGATGTCTATGTTTACAGAATTGCAGGTTTTCTTCACAGAACCCTTGCAAATGCTCTTTTATATGCACAGCATCAGTCAGTCATACAAAAATATCCACAAAAGCTTGTTTAATGCATTTTTACCCTCAAAAGCACACTTTTCCGTGATTTCAAATGCAATCAAGCACTTTAGCAAATAATTCAATGCTGAATAGCTCTAGATCAGAATCGGATCACTTACCTAAAGCTACTCCTACAAATCATATGGGGTTTTGCATCTATGAGTAGAAAAACGCTTCACTGCCACACACGGACTGGACTAGTAAACGCTTTTATCACCACACAAATCACTCGACCACCAACAACTACTCTAATCCACAGATCCTAAATAAACCTATCTAGTCGCAGACCCTCGGCAAGACACACGCTTCCTGGCTATCCACTTGATCGTGGAATATCCTCTTCCGGATCCACTTAAGAAAAACGCTTTCTTTAGCCAAAACTAAATCAAGCAACCATCACACGAGTGTTAGTAGGAAACCTACTTAGGTCCTTGTGTCTCGGGCAGCGGCGCCAATGTTGGACGGGAGCGACTCACACACCCATGAAGTGCATGCAAACACTACCTAGATCAACATAATGTCAATCGAGGACACAGATGACACGATAGGCACACAGAGGAAATCTCTTAAGCTTCTCAGGCTGAGACCATCCTACACATACAACACTCTGGAAGGCCAACTAAACCACAATCAAGAACCTCACTGCTCTCAACTACACCACCTAGCCACATACACACATACGGAAGGTAACTCACCTAATCATGCCAGATTCGTAGGAAACTTAAGGAACACCATCCCCTCACTAGGATACACCTATCCCTAAGCTTCTACACTCAAAACCCTCACTCTAAACCCATTTGCAGAAAACGCGTAGGATGACAGAGCAAAATTTTGAAAGTGTCCGAAACTGAAATTTATGAGTACCTATGCGTAGCTTATGTCGCCATGATTCTATAGACTACTAGCACGCAGAAAACAGACATCGTTTGATACACTTACGGACATAGATAGCTCGTAGATGCGTCGGCGTGTGCGCTTCGTTTCGCGTGGAATGCTTGGCATTGTCACGTAGCTCTCCTCGAGCCTACAGCAATGGTGCAGTCGGATCTCCAATGTGTTGAGCAAGCTAGACGTAGCGAGAGGATGAAGCTCACGCTCACTCTCTTTCTCTCTCACACACAGTAGACGGCAGCGCTAAGTTTTGATTATGATAAAAGTCTTTTTACAAAATGACCTACGTACCTTATATACTAAGGCTACCTTAGGTTTAACCAAAAATGGGGTTGAATGGGTCAAATGGTTTTGTATTTACAATCTGGAAGTGCCATTGCACCCCGGCTTCTGAAACTAGAATAACTACTCATTATAAATGACGTTTGTAGCCATAATCCGCAGCATTTCATAACTCACAAAAGATAAGACTTTGATACGAAACTTGAATTATGTCGTGTTGTTGACCCAGCAGTCAACAGAAGGGTGCTCTATGCAAATGTGACCCCCACTAAATCTCTCGTGTTCATTCGTCTCCATCACAATAAGGAAGAAGATAGGGTGCTCAAGGCAAAAATAACCTCTCTGTCCCTCTCTCATTTTCATTATTCTCTATCGCAAAAAAAAAAAAAAGGTGAAGGATTGAATAATAATAAGAACAAGGAAGGTTGCTTGAGGAAAACATGAGCTCACATGCCCTCTATATATCTCATTCTGTATCTAGCTCATGAATGGAAAACGGTGAGAAGAGGAGAGCATGAATTTAACCAAAGTAGCAATCTTGTGCTCTCTTTGATAATGAAGGAAGGATATTTCACTTTCTCTTGAGAAGTAAAGGCACAGGGTTCCGTGTGCTCTATTGCTCATGGTCTGAAAAACAATGGCTAATATGAGTTTCTGGTGCTCTTTTGAAAGTCAAGGAGGATAGAGGATAAGAGGAGGAAAAGAAGATTGAACTACTAGGTTGGTTTTCTTTCCCCTTTCTCTTTCCATCTGTATCCTTTATCTTTAGGGGGAATATTTGATGTTTCTAGATTACAAAGTCGTGAAGCACATAGGGGTTTGGTCACTTTTCTCTTTTGATGTAAATAAGGCAAGGGCACAATCTAGATCAACCATATCTTTCCATAGGCACTTACTTATTGTACACCCGCATTTACTTACGGTAATGGGTGTACGCGCACTTCATTAATTAATTATCTTGCAAGATTCCTTCTCCAAGAATTCCAAAATGAAAGTCCCCTTATCTCCTGGTTCCCACGCACGGTCTGCACACTCAGTCGCCCACTCCTCACAGACAGTCTATCACTGCGCGGCTTGCTCAGTCTTGGTGGTCACCCTTGCCCACTCCCTCCTCTCTTACCTGCACCTACCGACCTTGCTGACCTTGCGTTCAGTGCCTCATCGTGCTTGCATTGCGAGGCCAAGCATCTCTTGCGCAAAGAGAGAGAGAGATAGATGCTCATCATCCTGCTCGAGAGCGCTGCGCAATGGCTTACCCCAGCCTTGCACACACCCTCGGAAGAGCTGCCCTTGCTTCCTTGCCCGACCTCCATCTCCTTCCCTTCCTCGCCTAATGTTGCCTGCCCTCTCCCGATCCATCGTCTTGCTGCCTTTCAGACCATGCGTGCAGAAAAAGCCCAGCTTCGTCGACAGCTTGAGAAAGAAAGAGAGAGAGAGAGAGACACAGGAGACCCTCTCCAGGACAGGTTCGCTGCAGGTCGGCAGAGAGCAACTGCCTCTCGCGTCCCCGCCTGACGCCCTCCTGCCCGAAATCGACCAAAAAAATCACCTACGTGCCTGCTGACACGCGGCTCTGTCCCCACGACTCTCTCACGGGCACTCTCCTTTTGCCTTAGCTTTTGTGCGGTATCTGAGCAGATACCCTCTAAATTGACCTGCTCGCGAAATTGAGGCAACATACTAGATCAACCATATCTTGTACATCTGTTTTCAAATCGATAAATTTGTGTTTAATTGGGTGTATTGTAGCATTTCTCTATATTTATGCTCTTGTCTTTCCCAAATCTCTCACTAGAAGCAACTTGGCAATGTCTAGGCTCACATCCTAAAACATTCATCCCCCAACAATGTTGGTCTCATGATCCTGCTGGCCAAGGTTTAAAGAGTACCTACAATATCATTTGTGCACCATTCACAGTCATTCATAAGTCAAGGAAAAAGTACGTGAGAGATGGAGACATGGCATAAATCACACAATCCAATAAAATCAAACGCATTCGAACAAACTCCAAATGGTCAAACAATCAAGGAAAGTCAATTGCAACCAAGAAAACAAAGCTGATAAAATGATGATATTGTATGTAGTCTTGCCCATTGTAAGTATACCTAAGCAATCTAAAGATCAAACATACGGTTTTAAGCCCCATTGTTAGATCAAGCATAAGGTTTTAATCTATATTGTAAGGCACAAGGGTATGATGAGGATCCAAACGTCGAGAGAAGCATTGTTGCAGCCAAAGAATGTCGATCATAGAAAATTTGGAAATCAGTTTCAAGGGTACTTACATGTGCGTGCGATAATGTCAAAGCAGGTACGAAGAACCAGTGCAGGCAAAGAAGTTCATGATGTGTATGAGTTATGTGGTTAGGCATGCCCAGTGTAGGATCCGATGCTTTAACAAAAGTTTTACATGTGAAAAGCCTCTTAGATTATGAAAGGCAAGTTGGGTGGTGAAGGGCATGTGGCTAGTGATAAAAAGAAAAGAGGATGAGTCGCTTAACTTTAGTGCATGAGGGAGGCCAAAAAGGTCCCATTTTGTTTTTTTTGTTTTTTAACCCGCTCTTTGTACAAAAGGGCTTGGTTGGAGAAAGAAAACACCATTTTGGACCTTTTTGTATCTACACGCATAGGCTAATTCTTCACTGGTTGAGAGATAATTCAATTTTTTTAATATGTTGTTTTATTTTGTTGGGGGCAAAATAGAGAAAAAAAAAATCTTTCAAAGAGAATTTTTGTATATGCTCCACCATAGCTAATCACTTTGAAAAGAAGCAAGCTTTGATTGCATCGTCTTTGGTGTAGTCTCCCTATATCCTTCTTCTTTTCTCTTCTCTTGTGCAATGGTGTCAACATGTGTAGGCATGTGTGAGCCCCCCAAGCCAATTGGTGTGTGAGAAAAGAGAGAGGTGTCATGTGTGTGATTTCAAATTGGGAAGCAATAAAGCCAATTGAAATGTAGTAAGTTGAGTTTTTGTGTGTGATTGTGTGCTTAGGTGTATGCAAACAAGTATTTACAATGAATTTTTTGTTGTTTGATGTGTTTTTTCAAGAAGGTTAGGGTGTTGTGATTCCACCCAAGTTATAGAGGGAAGTGTGTATGTGTTGTGTCAGTATGCGTGTTTCCCCTTTTTCCCTTCCTAGCATGAATTTTTATAGATAAAAATATATTGAAGCTATGCTAGCCCTAAAAAAGAATTGCACAAAATAGTAAACAATGTGGGCGGCTCAAAAAACATACATAATGGGTCAAAGTATCTTGGATTTATGATATCCTAAAATGAACTACACAAATAGAAAACAATGTGGGTTGCTCAAACAATGTATAAATAGATCAAAATATCTTGAATCAAAATATAAATGTCTTTAGTATCTTGGAAAAGCACCTCAAATGGGGCTGACAAGTCAAACAAGAGGTGCGCTATCTAGTTTTACCCACAGTAATGTCTAAACCCCAACCCCTTAAATTATCACTAGAGAAGGATGCACCAAATGGTAAATCAAACCTTACAGGTAGTGTCTACATATTGTATGCAAGTAGGACATACCAAAGGTGCATCAAAAATTCATGTACATATACTTGAAAATTTTGATAATAATTTACTTTTTTAATGGTATATAATATGGGCTAATCACCTTACTATAGGTTGAGAGAGAGAGAGAGAGAGAGAGAGAGTAGCTAAAAAGAGAGTGTAAATGAGAGAAAGGGAGAAATATCGGTCAAAATCCTATTCAAATGATGTTTTGCATGGCTATTTATGACAATTTGATCGATTGCTAACACTTTTGATTCATATTTTTATCAATCAAAAGTGTTCTTAGTGAGTAAAGCTTTATTGATTGATATTTATATCAATTAATCAAATACTTAATTGGTTGATAAAATACTATTTATTCATTTATTCATTAGGGGAATTTTGAGGTCACTTTTGTGCCCTGTAAGAATATGTAGAGAGAGAATATATACTTTATTTAAAAAATAGTGAAATGTTTGTAAAAAGGTGAGTTTGCGTCCTTTTTACCTCCGCGGAAACATGTCATTGTCAAATCTTTCTAGGATCTTTAGTATTCTAAAAAATACTCCCTCCAAAACTAACGAAAACGTCAGTTCTGGCCCAAAATTCAAAATTTCACTTGCTGAAACAAACCTTTTTTGTGTTGTCTTCTTCCTCGTATCTGCAGAGCTTTTCTCTATAGTACTATCTCTAACAAATACTGTTAATAGACTTCCATGGAGAAGAGAAGCTTATACCATCTACACATTGAGCTAAATGAAGAATATTGTCCAGTGCGCAAGAGAAACAAATGTGCAGAGGTGTCCTCGTCCATATTTGAAGCAATGCGGCAAGATTAAAAAAAACACATTGATCTCTGGACTGATGGAAGATTGTATCCAGTGGACCCAATGACAAAGAACACTCCCCCATTATCAAATTGTTCATCTTTGATAAAATTTGTGGGTGATGGTCAAAGAGGGTTGCTGGGTTATACACAGAGTCTTGCGGTAGAGAGAGATATTCTTAAGTTAGAAGATCATTTGGCCAAACAAATGATAAATACTCTTAAACAACAGCTTGAGGAATGTAAGGAGAGCAACGAAAAGCTACAAACTCAGCTCAAACAAGCTAGAAGAAAGAATACAATGTTAGGAAACAGACAAAGAGAAAAGAAGTCAAAGAACATTGAAGCCTTGAGACGTGGTGGAGGAGGTTGCAGCAGGAGAATCAGAGCAGCAAGGTATATATGCTTATTTTATATTGTTAAGTTGCTACTATTCTTTGTTAATATGCTTAGGTTACTTTTCTTTGTTAATATGCGTAGGTTACTTTTCTTTGTTAGGTTGTTAATCTTTTTGTTAGGTTGTTATTAAGACCCTATTGCAGCTGTTCTTTATTAAATGATTTAATTTAGTTGATCACTGTTTGTTTATTTTGTTGGTGTCATTTGGACAAGATCAATAATCAGTTAATTTTGTACCTTTTGATTTAGGACTTTGCTACAACCAAACTCTGCATCAAACATGGAAATGGCAGCTAAACATTATTGTGATGTTTTACCTCCCAAGGTTGCCAAAAAGATTTTCACAGAGAAGAAGTTTAACAAGGCAAAGGAGCAGTGCATGGAGGGATTTTTGTAGAGCTCTTGCTTGGACAAGGAGGATGTGCAATATACTATGGATAAGGTAGGCATTAGCAGAGATGGTTATAGCAAGCTGTTTAGAAATGTGAACTCAAGGTTAAAGCAATGTAAAGTCAGGTCCTCTTTGCTTCCAAAGCCATCCATTGTGCAGCAGGCAAGGAAAAAGATCAATGAGAGGATAATGGAGATGTTGGGTGAGCCTCACCACATTCATGGTACCTATCATGGTAAAAAGAGGGATCTTCAATTTGACGAGTTCAATAATATTTTCCTTGACTTGAAGACACTTCAGAAGGAAATGATCAGATTCTATGAGCTGGAGCATACAGAAGCAAATGGTGTTGTCAGTTTTGTGATAAAGCTTGATGAATGCGAGATTGTTAAGAACAGAAAAATTGAGAGGATTTCCATAACTTTAATGAACAGAGCATTGAAACCGAAGGATACCAAGTACTTCAGCATGCAATCGGAGAAGAATGTCTGGTGGCTAGGTGCTTTTGAAGTAGAGAGTGAAGACTTTGATGTTCTGGATTGGGTTTTCCATCAAACAACAATACCCGAAGTCATTAATGCACAAGAATTAGGGGAAGAGCTTGAAGTTGAAGGGTTTGGAAGTTACAGGGTGGAATGGCACATGGGAGGAGACCCTAAAACCCTTAAATGTATGTACAATGTCTCCACAGGAGCTATGGCAAAGAGCCCTTGTCTGTATTGTATGGCATCAACAAAAGAATGTAATCCTGCAAATTGGAACAAAGCACCCAATAGGCATACTCAAGATCCAAACTTCAAAGCAGTTTTAAATATTCCACTTGCTAATGTCCACATATGCACTCTGCATGCTCTTTGCAGAATTGTGGAGAAAATTGTACATCTGTATGTGGGGTTTGCCTGGAAGTTACAACCAAAAGCAGCTAGAGATGCTGCAATGAAATGTATTGAAAGGGTTTTATCAATAAGGTTAAGATTGAAACAGACCTGAAGAGATCTTCAAATGGAAACAATGTGCCTAGAAAGGTCTTTGTTGGTGGTGTGAAGGCCAGAGCTTTCCTAGGGTTTCATGGCAAACTAGGAAAGGTAAATGCAAAGAAGGGTTCATCCAATGTGAAGTATAACCAGTGGAAAGCTCTCCACAATGCCATCAAAGATCATGGTCTTGAAGGTACATCAAGAAATGAGGTCCCATAGGATGTGGGCAAGCACATAGGATGCCATTGTGGCAAAATAACCAGCTCTAGAACCAATAAGTCCAGGGAAGAATCCAAAAATTCTGATGGCTTCCTCCTTTTCCACCAATATTAACTTCTCTAACCCTGGAGGAAGCTGATATGAACCAACAACCTTTGCAAGTGCTTTAATTGCAAGCATTGGCAGCAATGGTTCTCTTGTAAACTTGTTATGGAATATAATGACAGTCTCTTTGTTGAGCTTCCCAATAAAGTGTCCCAAGCTCTGGTTCCTTCCTAAATTTAATGGTCTGGAACCCTTCCCCCTGCCAAAGAATTTGTCTGTGTCCAGTATTTCAATCTGCAAAAATATGTCTTGGTTAATTGTTTGGCACATTAATTAGACAAAGCAAAATGGTCATAAACATATCTTAGGAGACTCATCCTCCTCAAAAAAGGCAGGTTCCCATATATCAATGGATCTAGTTGCCCTTACTTCATAATCTCTGGTCTTTTCCTCTCCCATATGCTCTATTTTAAGCCTTTTTTGGATCTCATTGAACTCCTCTTCAAAACGTACACCCTGTTGCTCATATCTCAGAACAATGTCCTGCACAAGCTTTCCAGCACTTGAGCTGTCAATAAAATTTTCTGCCTCTGTGTCCAAGACTGCTAAGGGGCAAGAAGAGTAATCAATGAATCCTATGTCATTACATCCCCACTCAGCCAAAACTTCCCTTAGATCAAAAAGATGCTGAATGTCATTCAGCAAAACATATTCCTTTTTGTTAACTTTGTATGTGGAAAATTTTGTTGTGCAATGCAAAGGATCAACATCTTCATCCTCAATGTCAACATTCTCCACTTTAGTGATGTTTTCTGCTTTAAATTTTGCAATGTCCAGCATCTCAATGCTTTGTAGTTTCTCTTCCTCTTCATGGAACTCCATCTCCCTCTCCTCTTCCTCCTCTTCCTCCTGGTCCTCCTCAGCCTGAGAAATCTGCTTTGGAATCTGTTTGCCCTCTGGTGTTGGGAGTACACTGAAGAAAATGATAAGTCCAAGGTCATACTCTACCAACTGGCAAAGCATATTACCATGAAATTTGCAAGGCTTTATGATCTTTTTCCACTCTGGATGAAGGCTTGAACACTTCTTTGCAATACCTGTCCTTGCCAAGCTACCTGCTTTGCATATATCAAGAAAATGAACAAGATTATCAAGCCTGTGATCTTTGGTCAATGCTGTATATATCTCTATCAATTCACTAATTTGTGTGGAGAAGCCATCCACAAGTAGTTGAAGCTCAAAGGCATCATTAAAAATCTCTTTGACACTTTGAAATCTTGCAAGTTCATTAACTTTGTAAAGAAAAGACATCAGCCTCTCATCAGCGGTCTCTTGCATATCCTCTGTATCCATTAGGACAATCCACAAATGTCTGAGAAAGAGAAAAGAGAAGTCCATCAAGACATTAAGAAGTAGACATGACATTAAGAAATATATTTCTTCTATGACTATAATATATCAATAAACTACCCTTCCTTAATAATGCAAAAAACTAATAATGGTTTACAAACAAGTATGCAAGTTGTAAATCTAAGCAAGCAAGAAAGAATTACAACAAATTGTGTCACTTGCTATGCGAGCTGTGAGGGTGAGGAGAGAGTTGGCACTCAATAAATTCGCTTACGGCGTGTCACTGGGTAAGCGGTCGACACCTTCAAAATTCACGCACGGGGTGTCGCGGGGTGTCGCTTGGAGGCTTTATTTCTAGCCTTGTGAAGGACAATGAGCGGAAAAGTGGGTTGGGTAGGTTGTTTATATGGCCAAAAATGCCATATAAAGTGGGTTGGGTAGGTTGTTTATATGGCCAAAAATGCCGCCTCGAGGGGTGTGTCAAGCGGTTTCCGCCTCTAAGTTTGTGCCCAACGGCTAGTATGCGCTTAGGGAGTTGTGCACCTAGGGAGTTGCGCATAGCGCCCTATACAAGCCCGAGAAGCACTCAAATCGAGCACATTCTTGCCCAATTTTTCCCGATTCTTGCTGCGCTATTATCCGATTCTTGCGGCGCTTTCACAACCCAATTTTACCCGCACTTGGAACAATTGTCACCCCGTCACCCCGTGCGCGATCTTTGTATGTGTGAACTTTTTCCTCGCTTTGCTATTTCGCCTACGGGGTGTCACTCGGTCGCGAGCCGCTTGGAAGGTGAAAACTTCCAATGCTATGGTTCTCCCACACGGGGTGTCATAATAGGAAAAAAATGTTTGTTGTTTGTTACTAATGTTTGTTGTTTGTTGTGCAGCAATCATTCCTATTCCTTTTGAAGATGGCAAGGACCAAGAAGAACAATCGTCACCCCGTCACCCCGTGCACGATCTTTGTATGTGTGAACTTTTTCCTCGCTTTTCTATTTCGCCTATGCGGTGTCACTCAGTCGCAAGCCGCTTGGAAGGTGGAAACTTCCAATGCTATGGTTATCCCGCACGGGGTGTCAAAATAGGAAAAAAATGTTTGTTGTTTGTTACTAATGTTTGTTGTTTGTTGTGCAACAATCATTCCTATTCCTTTTGAAGATGGCAAGGACCAAGAAGACTGCAAGGAAAGTTGATGAGCCTCTATCCAAAGATGAAGAAGAGATTCCTAAACCTAGCAAAGCTTCAGCTAGTACTTTACCAAACCAACCATCCACTTCTAAAGATCCTGGCAAACCAACCTCTGCTGGCACAAAGAAGACCAAATCTCAGAGGAAGGATTCTTCTCTACCCGACCCTAAAACAAGCAAAAGGAAAGATACACATCAGAGGAAAGCTTCCAAGCCTGTGCAGCTTAAGCCTCTCCTTACAAAGAGAAAGTTCAAGCAAGGGGTCAAATGTCTAAGAGAGATAAGGAAGGCCATAAAGGCCATCAATCTTGCAATTCCCAAACTGCCCTTCCAGAGACTGTGCAGACAAGTTGTAGAGGAGTATAAGATTTCCATGAGGTGGACTAGTACTGCATTGGCATGTATCCAAGAGGCTTCTGAGGACTTTATGATTGAGATTTTCCAAGATGCCTATATTTGTGCAGCTCATGCCCATAGGGTTACTCTGATGGACAAAGACATGATCACTCTTAGGAGGCTGACATACAGGTTTTCAAAAATTTTGGAGCCTGTCCCTATGCATGATATAAAGGCATTCAATATTCTCAACATTCCTCCATGGAGGAAGCCCAAGGAGCCTGAAGTAGGAGTTTTTGATATTACTGAAGAAGAGGAAAAGGAAAGGAAAAAGAGAGCCAAGTAAGACAAGGAAATTGCAGAGAGAAAGGAGCTTGACCTGTTGGAACCTCAGCCAGTGCCCCTCTTGAGGAGTGTCAATCCTACTGGTTTTGTTGTCACTCTATTCAGTGGGGAGGACCCTAGGGAGGATTACAATTCACTTGACTCTGAGACCTTGGAAATTCTCAAGGACTGGACCAAGGAGATGAATTCTCCACTCCTTATCACATGCCTTAGGTTGTTTTTGTTTTCCTCTGTATTTTTGTTTATAACAAGAACTCTTTACCAGGTTAATGATGCATTCATATGAGCCAGACCTTCAACAAAAGGTGGAGATTTTAGACCCTGCTATCTCCCAATTTCTCAGGACAGAGACAAACATTAGAGAGCTCACAAAGTGGTTGACTCATGTGGAGTTGGAAATCTGTGAATTTTTCTTGATTCCTTATCATGAGAGGTAAGTTTTCTACCTACACCTTGTGAAGAGAATTTGCTAATTCACGTTAGAAGGCTAACTGAGGCTTGTTTTTATAGCTCACATTGGAGTTTAATTGCAATTGATATTGTGAAAAGAAAATGCTGCTTTGTCAATTCTCTTGCTGGAGTACATGGTCAAGCAAAATTGTAAGTATAGCAGCAGACACATTTTGTAAACCATAAGCACATACTTTTAGTAAAGCAGAACCTCATTTATAAAGAATTTTGGATAGTGCTACTATAAGATTTATAGATGCTGAATGACATCCATTTTGTAGTGGTGAAGGTTGGAATTCTTTATGCTTTGTTCACTTCAATGGATTATCCTCAAAGATTTTTTCCCAAAAATACATGTAATGAATTGCAGGTTCCAATCCAGCCTGAAAGCCATTCATGTGGATGGAGGGTATTGACAAATGCCAAGCTCCTCTTGGACTTCATATACTGCAATGACAATCAGGATATAGAAGTATAGCACATTTCATATTTGCCAGCTGTATTTTTTCTCATTTTATTGTTCCTAAAACTTGCTTTCTATTGCCTTGTATAGATCAACAGAGAGTGCTATGGTTGACAAGAGCAAGGATTATCAAGGATTGAAGCAAATGGAGAACTGCAAGAGGTATTTGAAGATGATGATGTTGAAGAGAAGGGGAAAGCAAAGTTGGAAGATGAAGAAGAGAGTGGTGAGCAGGAAAAGGAAAGTGAAGAGATGGATGATAAGAGAAAGAGGAAGCAGCCTTCAAGCCCTCCAGTCAAGCCCACTTCAAAAAGAAAATCTCCCAGGACAAAAGAGCCCACTTCAAAAAGAAAATCTCCTGCAAAAGCACCAACCCCATTAAGGAAGTCCCTTAGGGACAGGAAAACTCCTGCCAAAAAACTATTCTAGCTTATTGTAGCCCACTTGTATCAAGCTTCTCAGTTCTCTATTGTATCCAATTGTCTATTCTATAGCCCACTTGTAACCAATTGGCCCTTGTATGGACCCTTGTATGTAAGTGCAAATATTTGAAATTGAATACTTGTTTTAAGACTCTGTTACAAAATCAAATCATTGGATGTTTGAAAAAGTTGCATTTCAATAACAAAATAAAGATCCTTTTAAATCATGTGATACAAAATAAGATCCTTGTAGGTCATGTGATACAAAATAAGATCCTCGCAGGGCATGTGTTACAAAATTGCCTTGAAGGATGTTTAAGGCACCAAATGTACAATGCCATCCAAGATGTCCTTGCATTGTAGCCTGTTTTCATTCCTTTTTGATACCTAAAAAAACAGTCAAAGTTAAATAAAGAACCAATAAGAGAACAAGAGACTTTTAGGCATAATAGTTACCTTTCTACCATTTACTTGAAAGCAGAATGTTGTGGGCAGTTCAATTTCATCATTTTGCAGGTCCAATCTCAATTGTTGTAAGCTACACATGCCTCTTATCTTTACAATTGATAGATGCTCATTGTTTACCCATATATAAATGTCTTCTATTGGGCTGTCAATGAAGTCCTCCATGTCTTGATCAAGTGGAGTTGATCAAGTGCCATCTTCAGTAATAAAATGACATAATGAAGTTTTGTGTCCCTATCATGTATTTGCAAGCAATTGAGCCAGCTTGCACATAACAAGTGATTCCATTCACTGTTTTGGTGTTCCAACCCTCATCCACAAATTCAAGTACATTTGCTGAGTCTAAAGTCTTCACTGAAAACATTGTTCTAGATTTTCTGACTTCAGCATTAGAGAACAAGTCTATAGAAACTACAATGGGCATGAATATAGAAATTCTACTCTGTCCATTTTGATCAGTCGTGTTGTAAGTGATAATGGCTTCAATGGAAGTTCTTGGTCGTTTTGATCGTGATGAAGATTCCATGGTGAAAAAAGAAATGAGCAGAGAAGTCTAGTCTGAGTTCAAGAGAAGAATAAGCAGAATGTGCAAAAAACGGTTCAAAACTGGAAAAGATCATGAGATATAATCCAAACGTTGTTTTATGATGGCAACGTGCAAAATGAAAACAATATAATATGAGAAGTACGTCTTTCTAAAAGCGACAGCTATTAAATGCCTTTGCACTTTTACTTGTTTACATTGCTATTTACCAGCTCAAAGTTGCGGTAAAGATAGACTATTTGCTTTTTTTGTGAGTTTTCAAAAATAGAGGTTCTGTAACGGAAGCTCTTCAACCATTGGTTGAGACCACTCTCTCTCTACACGCTAAAAGGCACAAAAATGACCTCAAAATTCCCCTAATGTGCATGCTATTCAAAAATAAACACATTATTTTTTAAAACTATTATATCATAAATGCAAACCAACATGTAAGGAAGATAAGAGCAAACCATGGAGAAGAGAAGTAAGACTTCAACAAATCACTAAAGAATGAATGATTCATGGCACACTCTCTATGGGTTAAAAAGAAAAATTGTTGCTCAATCAAATTAGGATTGTCTCCAATGGAGTTATTAAGGGAGATTAAACGGCAATATGCTCAATTTTCATGGACAAAACAAGGTACCTTCATTAGGAAGAGGATGGGGTGTAGGAGGGCCTCTTTCTTTGCCATGAGCCTATGGAGGTGATTAACATTTTTACAAATAGGTGTATGTCATGTGTGCAAGAATGGTGGGTGTGTAAGAGATGTGTAAGAGTGGTCAAAGGATGCACTTTTTCTCCAAAAAGGAGGTGGAGAATTTTATGATTTTTGGTCTTCCATAACTCCCACATATGATCTCCGATTTGAGCGGAGATCATAGATCTGCAATCTGCATGTCTAGCTCTTTACATAGATATGCTGCATGATATGGTTTTATCCGCTAGATTTTAAATTCCATTTTGGGGGGACACTTTGAATTCAAATACCTAGCTGTTTTGCCTATTTGAATTCAAAAGCTATCCTTTAATTACTTTCTTAATACTAAAGGTTTGACTTCCTTAAACTGCCAAATAAAGAGGCCCTCCTAGACCCATTCTCTTCCTAATGTGGATGTCAACAAAGTTGACTTATTTCTACAAGCTATAAGTAAATATGTACAAGAGAAGCTAGAGCCACTTTGAGATGAGAAGGAGACTCGGGGTGGTCACTATATGTAAAACCGATATATCACATGCGTTCAAGGACTATTTATAAAACACCTTAGATGTGAAATTTTCACCAATAAGAGGAACCCTTTTCCTATTCAATTTGTAATTGTTTTTTCAAGATCATTTTTTCAACACCCTTATGTATATAAATCTATGAGAAAATATACAATAAAATAATATCCACTATCGGACCCACGTGATAAGCATTTTTTTATTGGAGGCCAATCAAGTTGATAAAAGATGAAATGCTCACAAAATCCCATATGTGGGTAAAGTTGGTTGGCTTGCCTACTTTTTTGTAGCCATGTATAGTAGAATTAGCTGCCTCCTTAGGGAAAGTCCTGTTCTTACTCACTCTTCATTGCCCTAATAGGAATACGACATGCATACTTTGGCAAACATATTAAAAAATTCATGATACCATGGAAATAGACTGTGGGAAAGTTAGTCATTTATCTTCAACGAGGAGAGTTGACTGCTTCTTGTTTGCATTGTGTTCATTTGGGCTATTTCTTCAAGTACTTCCCTTTTCAAGTAGTAAATTTTTGGTTCCTAGAGAATAGACACATGGCAAGAATGTCTCGTAAGGGGATCAAGGTAAAGGGGGTTACTACCTCCACTAAGATTGCACCTGCCACCCCTAATTATACTAGGACTCCTCACTAGTATGCTCACTCCAAGGCCTGTCTTCCAACCCAACACATGAGGGCATCTAGGAGAATCATCCTTCTCAACCCCCAAACTAGCATATAAACGGAAATGTGTAGTGGATACACTAGATGGTTTTATATCCTCTAAAAAGACATTTAAATCCAAAGGGTTCTCTGTAGGGTATTCATCTCATTGTTGTATGAGGTTCCCATGGAGGATATGCCTTCACCAAAAACCTTGGCTACTATTGACACCATAGTGGAAAGCTAAACCCGGGATATAGGTGGAAGTACACATGCATGAGACAAATAGTGATGATGGGGATACAAACGTTGTGCAAAAAACCCCTCAATGAAAATTTCTACTTTCAATCTCAAGGGTTTGAATGAACCTACTAGATTTTACTCTTTTAACAAGTGGATGTTGTCATATGAAATAGACATATGTATGGTGTAATAGCACAAAAGGCATGATAGAGTAGGGCAAATGTTGCAATATAGGGTATGGAGTGCTTTTATGGTGGATCCTAACATGGGTAGTAAGGAGTCACATGCATTAAAGCCTCTTCAAGTCCTCAATGTCTACTAGACCACCCTAGTGGTAGATGTTCAGTTTTGTTTATCACAATTGAATGGAGACCTAAAATGGTAGTTAACATTTATGCTGATAACAATCCCAAAAATTGTAAGGATCTATGGTAATGACTTGCATCAAAAGATTTCTCTGCAGGGATCATGGGAGGTGAATTTAATATGGCGTGTCATAGGCATAATACCACTTCAATTAGTATTGTCACTACCAAAATGGAGCACCATTCCTGGGAAGAGTTGATAACTGGGAAATGGGTTGATTCATGGCTTACAACGTATGTTCCTAATTTTGGTTTTAATTCTCACTCCCAATATTGTACTCCTTCTTGGCCTATAGAGGATAGAATTTACTTTATAATCTCTGACTGGTTACGGACATCTATTGAAATTACTATTTATGTACAAGTTTCATTATCAAATCATTTCCTTGTGGTTTTTCAATTGACTAGCACAATCGATTTACAATCTTTCAAAAACTGTGGATTTTGCAAAGCCCTTTTTTTACAAATTTAAACTAAATGCTACTTGCAGTAGATGGTTCATTTGACCCTCTTTCTGCTTAAGTATGTTAGCTAGAGGGTCTTTAAAAAATATAACCGTGCATTCTAGAATCTACCATGATCAAGAACTATACTCATCAAGTTGACCCTCATAAGACTGCGATTGATGCTTTGAAAAAATTAACTTTATAAGCTCCAAAAAAATAAAGCCACCTTGTAGAAAATCTTAGGTGGATTTTCCACAATTTTGCTATAGATAATTGAAAGTTTTATGTGCAAAAAAAATGACTTTGGAGTATATAAAAGAGTGGAAAGTTCTATGTGTTTGATATGGCCATTTCAAGCATATCGTTGTATGCAAAGAAAAATATTTTTTTGATGTAATTATGAGTTTCAGAAAGTGATACATTGCTTACCCTTTCCTTTGAGGACTCAAGGTGGCAAGTAGAAGGGATTTGGTATGCAACAATTATTGGACCATTTTAAATATTCAAAACTACATAACATAAAACTTTGATATTTTCATTCCTGAGACATAAGCATTCAAACCTCAAATAATATCAAGCTTTCCACGTGGATCAACTAAATGTATCAAAGTAAGTGGTACATACACAATTGGGGTGCCTAAAACCTTGGTTTCAATGTTATTATATAGAACTCAAGAATTTTAAGATTTTTTTTCATGATAAAAAATTCAAGATAGAGTTCAAGCAATGAGATTTAATTGAGTTAAGGAGTCCAATAAATACGTAGTTTCTTGGTTTCAACATATAAAGTCATTTGTAGTTGTCAAATTGCACTTGAATAGCCCCAATTCCATGAGGGGGGTTTTGCAAAACCAACATTATGCTCTTATTCAACACGTGCTCAAGTATGAAACTATGTCTATAACTTGCATGTGAATATGAAATAGACAAATGTATGGTGTAAGAGCACAAAAGACATGATAGAGCAGGACAAATATTGCAATATAAGGGTATGGAGTGCTTCTATGGTGGAGCCTAACATGGGTAGTAAGGAGTCACACGCATTAAATCCTCTTCGAGCACTCAATGTCTACTAGACCACCCTAGTGGTAGATGTTCAGTTTTGTCTATCACAAATATATGGAGACCTAAAATGGTAGTTAACATTTATGCTGATAACAATCCCAAAAATTGTAAGGATCTATGGTAGCGACTTGCATCAAAATATTTCTCTGCATGGATCATGGGAGGTGATTTTAATATGGCGTGTCATAGAAAATAATACAACTTCAATTAGTATTGTCACTACCAAAATGGAGCACCATTCCTGGGAAGAGTTGACAACTGGGAAATGGGTTGATTCATGGCTTACAAATTATGTTCCTAATTTTGTTTTTAATTCTCACTCCCAATCTCATACTCCTTCTTGGCCTACATAGGATAGAATTTACTTTATAAGCTCTGACTGGTTACGGACATATATTGAAAGTACTATTTATATACAAGCTGCATTATCAAATCATTTCCCTCTGGTTTTTCAATTGACAAGCAAAATTGAATTACAATCTTTCAAAAAATGTGGATTTTGCAAGGCCCTTTTTTTTACAAATTTAAATTAAGTGCTACTTGCAGTAGATGGTTCATTTGACCCTCTTGATATGCTTAAGTATGTTATCTAGAGGGTCTTTTAAAAATATAACCTTACATTCTAGAATCTACCATGATCAAGAAATATACTCATCAAGTTGACCCTCATAAGACTGCGATTGATGCTTTGAAGAAATCAACTTTATAAGCTCCAACAAAAATAAAGCCACCTTGTAGAAAATCTTAGGTGGATTTTCCACAATTTTGCTATAGATCATTGAAAGTTTTATGTGCAAAAAATTTGACTTTGAAGTATATAAAAGAGTGGAAAGTTCTATGTGTTTGATAAGGCCATTTGAAGCATATCATTGTATACAAAGAAAAATATGTTTTTGATGTATTTGTGAGTTTTAGAAAGTGATACATTGCTTACCCTTTCCATTGAGGACTCAAGGTGGCAAGTAGAAGGAATTTGGTATGCAACAATTATTGGACCATTTTAAATATTTTCATTCTTGAGACATAAGCATTCAAAAAGTCAAATAATATCAAGCTTTCCATATGGATCAACTAAATGTATCAAAGTAAGTGGTACATACACAATTGGGTGCCTAAAACCTTGGTTTCGATGTTATTATGGAGAAATCAAGATTTTTAAGGCTTTTGTTCACGATAAAAAATTCAAGATAGAGTTCAAGCAACGAGATTTAATTAAGTTAGGGAGTCCAAAAAATACGTAGTTTCGTGGTTTCAACATATAAAGTCATTTATAGTTTTCAAACTGCACTAGAATAGCCCCAATTCCATGAGGGGACCTTTGGAAAAACAAAATTAAGCTCTTATTCAACATGTGCTCAAGTATGAAACTATGTCTATAACTTGCATGTGACTTGGAAACTTGTCTTTGAATTGAATTCCATTGTTTTGTAACACTAAGTGCTAACACTTGGCTTTTATAAACATAATAAAGGCCATATCTACAAAAAGATATAAGAATTTTATGATTGTTTTGGTAGAATTGCTTGAAATTTTACTAAAATTTATGACTTAGAACTTACCAAAATTCTTTCCATACAAGTTGTATTTTGACAATGACAGAAATCTAGTGTTTTCTTTCCCTCATAACCAACCTATGGTAGAAGCAAAGTGTAAAAAACGTCTTTCTAGCTTGACAAAAAAATTGCCAAAACTTGGTAGGAAAACATGACAATTTAGTGTCTCAGGACACTTAACTGTCCAATTATAGAGCTAGTGTTAATGATTAATAATCTATTGTTGCATCACGATGTCTTCAAAAATGTTGTGCATGTTGTTCTGGATAAATCTATGGGAATGTGAAGCGAGATAGACCTCTTCTTACATTAAAATAGTCATGGCTAGAGATGTATCACATCTAAATGAGGGTACATTGTTGGACTGACTACAAGAAGACAGGTTTTGAGAAATTATGACATTGAACTCACAGCTAGGTGTAGGTTTCTTTGCAAGCAGCAAGAGCTTAACAATTTTACTATTCTTCAAGGTTCTTCTTTAGAAAATTGAAATCAAAACATGCTTGACAGGGCATTTATAGAATATTGAAGGATGATGGAAGTGTGTTGTCTGACCTGCTGCAATTATGGTGGAATGTAAGCAATACTATGAGGAAATTTTGAACAAGGAAGAACTGGACCAGCCTCTAGAGAGGTAGCAACCTTTTGATTTGATGTTTTCATTTGTGGATCCATGCATTGAGACAAGTCATTCCACTAGGTTGGAGGTGCCTCCTGATGGAAATGAAATATTGTGGTCTCTAACAAACTTGGGGCATGATAAGACCCCTCGTATCTGTGGATTGACAAAGGAATTTCTATTGGCTTATTGAGACAAGTTTGGCAACTTGGTATTAGCAACCATATATTTGGATAACTCAATGTGTGGAACCTATACTAAAATAAGAAATTATTAAGCTATTGCCTAAAAAGACTTTCCTTGGTTCCTTAGCTGATTGAAGACCAATCACTATGATGGATATTCCATACAAAGTTCTAGCTCAGGCCATTGCTATCATAATCTCTCCTCTTTTGAGAAAACAAATTCATGAAGCTCAATCAAACTTTATTGGGGATATATCAATTATGGACAACATATAAACAGTGATGCTAGGTATACAAGCTTGCGAGAAAAGAAATCAAATAATTGTCTTGTTGCAGTTAGACTTTGTTGAACGCTTTGATTCTATCATTTGGGATTTTTTTGGTGAAAGGTATGAGCAAGGTTGGCTTTGAATGTAGAATCTGCTCATGTATACTACTACTGGGATTGGGGGCAATGTCCAAAATTCTCGTGAATGGGAGGCTGTCCAAGGTAGAATTAGTGGGAAGGTCAGTGAGGCGATGTTTTCCAATGAGTTGATTGTTATTTGCAGTAGCCACTCATCTCTTGTTTTGCTTTTCAAGTGCACAAGCTAATGCTATTAATCTTAGAGGCTTGCAAATAGACTATGAACATGTGGTTGGTCTCGATTTTGTTGATGACACTATTTCATTTTTATATGCTGGTAATCTTAGTATTGAGAAATGTATGAATTATTTGAGCTTTTACTCTTTGGGAGAAGGGTTAGATCTAAACCTGGCTAAGTACCATAGATATCTCGATAAAAAAATTCCACATTTTGATATGGAGGGGGAAGAGAATTGCATGGGACATTTTCTTTAGGCATCTTGTATACCCACTTGGGGTGGATGTGACCTATAAACATCTCACTAGCTTGGTAGATAAAAGGGTATTCAGTAAAATTACAAGTTGTCATTGTGATGAGTGGACCTTCCATGTGAGAGTGGGGATCATTCAGGCTATTTTTGTTCCCTATTTGTTGTACTCTTCACCACTTTTGGACTGTTCAAACCATGCATTGAATAGTTTCAGATCCAAGATTCTAAATTTTATGTGGGGCTCCTTAAACAAGGCTTGGATAGCTTGGGACTATATTACGATGCCACTAAATCTAGGGGGCCGGGCTTGGGAGTCTTGAATCTTCAGAATCACATGCTAGTGGAGAGCTACTCTTATAGAAACATGTTGAATTTTGATACATGTTGGTCCAGATTTCTATGGTGGTGGCTAATAGATAAAGCTATCATGTATTTTCATGGTACTTTGGATATGATACCTTGGGACAAGTTGTTTTTTTGCTACTCCTCTTAAACTTTGTGGTCAACATGCAATATGTTAGTGAAATCTTGGCAATGTGTATGCTCTGAAATTTTTTGGATAGGGAGAGATAGGTATACTATTAATTCATTAGGAGTAGAATTTTTCTTTTAAAGTATTGTCTTTAAAAAACCACCAGCATTGTTGTTGGGGAAGAAAGCACTAATTCTCTTCGAACGGGGGTTATGCTCAATTGAACAAGTTGTGGACTCTAGCAACCAATTGGTTGCTTTTACGGCTGCTAGGAGGATCTTCAAATTGGACAATGAACTTAGAGTGGCTTCTAGTTTCTTATGTGCTTTTGTTGCCAATATATAGATGCCATATAATCAAAATACTACCCACAACTTTAGAGATTGGGAACTACCTAACCATCCAACAAACTAGTGGACATCACCAAGTATTTGAAGTTTTTTATCCGATGCTTCCACCTGAGTTTTCAATTGACATAAGATATAATAGGATCTGGAGACTTTCCAAAAATAAAGACTAGTGGTTGCAAAGGGTTGATCTTGGGTGGAATGTACATTGTTCTTATAAACACAAAGTTTTATGTGGATATTGTTTACAAGGGCCCTACCCATTGGGGAGCTATTGTCTAGAAAAAACATCTTTCAAGGAAAAAACTATTAAACATATTTTTTTGAGTTGCGGTAAAAAAATTTGTTATCTTTGAGAGGTCTACTTTTGGTCACTCTTTTTAGTAGATTCTTCTAAAGAATAGGATTCTTGAGGACTATTTTGCTTTGCCAAAGCATTTGTAAAGGTAGATGCAAAAATACATTAATGTATTGTGAGAAGAGATGTAGAGATGTAAGATGTAAGATACTATAATATAGAAGAAAGGGAATTTTTGAGAGAGAGAGAGAGAGAGAGAGAGGAAATGAGATGCTATATCGTCTTCTAAAGGCCAAAATGACCTATGAGATCAAATAGCTACATCTTGGTGAATACGATACAAGGTCTAGATAACAAGAAAGAATCTAAATAAACACAAAAACCCTTGAGCCCGTGTTGAAAGCATCCAACATAAGAAACCATTTTCATCTTCTCTATGAGCACAGTTTACACTCACTATATATAGATTGGCGGGCTCTCTACGAGTTCCAATTTGCATATACTATCTTAATATATGTTCCTAGGTCATGTGAAAAGGGGAGAGATCATTTTGTGAGGATAACCTAGAGTAGAGAAGGAGAAAAAGGATGCTATGGAGGTGGAATCTTAAAGACTCATGTACTTGCTTCACAAATTTATTAACGCCTATATTACAGTTAAGTCATCTTTTCATTGAAATTTTGTAATAATGTGTGTGTACGAGCCAATCACTCTCTAGTCTCTTGAATGCCTATTGTGTCTTTGATTATGGTATTGTGTGCATGATTAGAGTAGTGTGTAAAGTAGGATTTGGTGGCATATATCACTCGTACTCTAGCCCCATAATATTGGGTGAGCTTGTGTTTAGGATCTTCCCACAAAGATTTATAGATTGTAGAGAATGCAATGATTAGCATTTGTATGATTAGCATAAGGGTTATCATGTGCATTACCACTAGTCCCCTTCACAATTCTCTCTTCTTCCTATTCAAAACAACCTCCAAAGATTTATCCACCCTTTCCCATTGATGGCTCTCACATATCACCCATGTGTGATGCTTCCATTCTCTAGCCAAGTTGCTACCATTGCTAGATTGAATTTTCTGTTGATTCATCGGAGCAATGCTACAATTGGAGCCAACAAATAGCTTAGGTAAAAATTTATATTGTGCCAATTATTTTTTGGTGTGTATGCCTTATCAACCAGATTATTTATGTGCTAATCTTTCCTAAATAGGTATTTTGCTAGTGATATGCTTCATTATGGCTAAGTCTGCCTTGCATCTCCAGAGTTATGATAGAAACTTGGTACATAGACTTTGTATTGATGTATGCTCTTGTGTGTGTGTTTCTTGTGTGTGGGTGTGTAGGAGTATATTTTTGTACTTAGTTATATACCAAATATTGGGCAGTAACGATGTTGGTGCAGCCAAAGCTGGTGGACCATAGAAGATGGCACACGCATGTATGGAGAAGCTGATAGCTACATGCCAAAGGGCTAATGCATGTACAAAGATCCAAGGTAGACAGATGATTGATGAAGTGTATGCTTGAAGTGGTTATTTAGGACATTAAAAAATCCAAAGGGGCCAATTTATATGGAAGACAATGATGATTTGAGGTGCAAGTTTTTTTCTTGAGGATGTAGAGCTTAAAGCATTGAGTGACCTGGTCTAGACGGCTCATGAAATGGAGCCATGATGTGCAAGATATGGTTTTTGGAAGCTATACACGTTTGCAAATCCAAGATGACAGGGCAAATGATGCTGGGTGGTTAGCGACAATTTGAAATGACTAATGTGTAGAGCTTGAATTGTGGATCATGTCGGTCTTTTTAGATCAAAAATATGAGTCCAGCATGCCGAGCTATAGTGCAAGTTGAAGTTTTATCGGGGCCCAATTCTATGCTAGATTAGTCACCAAGGTTGATGTGCCATTGGGGGGTTTTGGATCATTGCCAAGATTTGTATGTATTCTATGTGGCAGGTGGAGGACATGGTATTCCACGGCTTGTCAATCAAGCTTTGTATCATAAAGATATGGCAGGTCAAAGCCAGTAGTTGGCAATGACCGCAGGTGCCAGATGATATTTTGGTTTTTTGCATGCGATGCTTGAGCGCACACCCAGGCCAAGATGGACCGATATTCATATGGTTTGTAGACGACGAGGGGGTCTTTCGGTGGAGCTTTGCAATTTGGCAAAGGGATCACCAAGCAATGAATGGAATGCAGTTGAAATGGGCTGGAGAAAATCTATCACTTGGAGTTTTCAGGAGGTTTTTTCAACTCATGAGCTTGAACTCTTGTGGGGCAGCCACATGGCTGAATATTGTCCCATATGCCATGGTGGAGGTTGACCAACAGGGAATTTAGCATGTAACATGAGCTCAAATGGACATAAAAGGGAAGAGAGAGGAGGCTTGTGGAGCTCCCTGGCTATGATGGATTTCACAAGCATTGCTGCTAGCACTAATGTGGTCGCCTGTGGGAAACTTTTTGTGGCATTTGAGGCCATGCTGGGAGGTGGTGTTGTTGTCTCTCTTCGTCTGGCAGTGGCCGTTGGCGCTAAAGCGAGTGATGATGTGGTGACCTCTTCGAGTAGTGTCCTGCACTCGCCTTGGGCCAAATTTTTGAAAATAAGTGGGGGGCCCTAGTAGCGCTAGTGCAGGGGGTCCTTCCCGCGGTGGTGAGTCAGAGAGAGAGAGAGAGAGAGAGAGAGAGAGAGAGAGAGAGAGAGAGAGAGAGAGAGAGAGAGAGAGAGAGAGAGAGAGAGAGAGAGAGAGAGAGAGACATCAAGGCCCAGCCAAGGGAGCCCTCACATGGAGGGAAGAAGAAAGAATAGTTGGTAATCCCAGTTAAGGGGCATTTTGTATATAGAATCTCCAAGTTAACTCAGACATGTGTCCGGTGCTCCAAAACTTGCTAAAAATAGCCGGTAAAACTCTATAAAACAACAATTTTTAGTCATTTTTGGGTCTTTGATAGACCAAGGGTTTTTTGGAAGTTTGGGTTTGGGACCTATGTATGTTTTTGAGGATTGTGCTAGTTTGGAGCACGGTGTAAATGATTTTGTTGAATGATAGGGGAAGCCATCGTTGTTGTTTCTTGGTGTTGATTCCCCCTTCCCCCTTCTCTTCTCTGCTTGTGTATGTGTTTTTGGGTGTGTGTCATCGGATGTGTCCCCCCGAGGTGTGTTGTGCAAAGAGAGATAGAGAGAGGCCTCACATGTATGGAAGGCTACAAATTGAGCAAAGCATGATGATTGGAGCTTGGTTGCTATGTTGTAATGCATGTGTGCATATGGTCTTGTGCAAACAACGGATTGCTTCCGAGTTGTGTGAGCTTTGAAGGTGAACTCTAGTATATTGGGGCACTATGAATACCATGGGATATAGGCATTTTGTTGTGTTTTTCGTGTGTTCTTCTTTGCCTCTCTCCATCTTTTGGTGCCCCCATGGAGGAGTGCGGTGATGATTTTGTTTGAATTTGAAGCGATGGTTTTGGTGATGCCAATGGTGCAAGATTTGAAGAGCAGGTTCTGATAGAGATTTCATGGTCCAATTTTCCCATTTTCTCTCGGGTCGAGGATGTGAAAACCTAGATGCATGATTATGGTCTATTCGTGTTGAAGAGCAGCCTAACAAGAGAAGAAGGCGTGATACAATGTTTTTCCCCGCTGGTTTGTGGTAAAGCAAAGTGGTGATTTGATGGTCTACTTGAGGAAGAAAAGACGGATTGCAAATCTTTGCAAGTGGATTTTCAACACCACTATGTGCCACTGAATGAGGTAAAGAGAAACCTGGATTGTCTAAAGCAAATCGTGGATGGGGATTTTTGAGAATTCCCATGGGAATTCAAAGCCCTTTGGAGAAAGATGATGGAGGTAACTACTATACACAAAGCCTCAATTTTTTTAAATTGAGATTGTTTTTGGATTTCCTACATAAGAAGTTAGAGAAAAGGTTGAGGTGGATGGGCCTTTCACTTATGTTGGCGCGGTAGAGTTGACAAGAGACTGGACCAAAACTAAGAAATGGTTTAGGCCAATTGAGGCGGTGAAAGTCGATCCAAAGATGGTGCAAACAAATGTGCCAGTGCAATAAGAACCAAGGGTCTTGTGGTTGCAAATACATGGGACAATTCCCATGTCAAGAATGCCAATTGGAGTGGCTCCAACTATGGATGAAGTGCCGATGATTTCAAATCAAGCAAGAGATGCGCTGCCAAATCAAGGTATGGCCGTTCAGGTTCCTTTGAAGAATGCTAGAAAGCAGATGGTACGATTTGTAGATGAAGTGGAAGCAAAGAATCTTGAAGAGATTTTTGGGCTTGATATAGGGAATGAGGATGTGTAGAGTGATTTCACCTCTGTTGGAGCTATATATGGCTCACTTTACTCAACTTGGTCTCACCTATATATTTGTATCTTGTCCTCAATATGAATCAGTCTTTGGGATCATACATGGTGTGTCTCTTGTATCGTCTCTCTCTTTCTCTCTATATCTCAACATGGTATCAGAGTGGTAACGATCACGCGACCATTCAATTCATTGTGACAAAACAGAGTATGTGTTATGCGATGTAAGATTCAGAATTGCTACAAATCTTAATTTTGAGGATTGATTCTTGTTGATTGCAATTGTTTTGTGTTAATAAGAACATGATTAGTGTTTTGTGTGGTGTTTATTGCTAATCAATGTAATGAATCATTGATTACGATTTCTTGTTGATTTATCTTTTGACACCTTGAACTTCGTCACAATTTTCAAGGGTCTTCTGCTCAATTTTAAGGGGTCTTATGCTCAAAATTTGAAGAAACGAGAAAAGCCCGATGAAGCTAAGCACATTTTTCATCCAAAACTTGTTCGTCTCCTCAAGCTCTTTGATTTGAGTTCTAGGTTTGCATCAATCGGGGTTTGCAGCAGAAAGTTATATTGTTTTTATTACAATCGAGCTTGACGCAGGTTTCGTCTTCGTGCGTATTTGTGAAGTGTCCGTGATCTTTTTTCTAATTTTAGTGTGAACTTTTTTGAGAAAATTTAGCTTTTCTCTATTCATATTGTAGCCGTCAATCTTGAGTCTCACGTCGCGTCTCATGTCACTCTATTTTGAGGACTCTTCTATTATTAACGTCTCTTTTTTCCTTCTTTTTGGGGGGACGTCGCTCACATATTTTGACGTTTATTGAGCATCCTTCTTGCGTTTATCATTGAAAAAACACGGTCATCATATCTCTTGTCCTCAATTGTAGCCTTCATCATATATGGTGTGCAGATTCTATGATCTTATCTTATACATCTTCTCACAACCGGATATGGCTATGACTATTCTCGTCAACGATTTTCCTTCTGGCCAGTGTTCTGTTCCTCCTTTCCAAGGCCAAGGATTTCCAAGTTGGAAAGCAAAGATTTTTTAATTCTTGAAGGTGATAAACTCTATGATATTATCCTTGGAAATCTTGTATGTCCCCCTCTACCTATCCATACGGATCATGACAATGTGCTTATCACTGAAGGACCTGTATGTGAAGATTGACATGTTGCGTATACTGATTGGCAGCGATGTGATAAAGTAGCTCATCGGTATATTCTTTCTGCTCTTTCTAATTCCCTTTTGCTTGATGTGTATGAGTTGCCTACTTTCCACGACGTATGGAAGTACCTTATTGCAAACTTTCAGAAGAAATCTGTCAAACGAAAATACTTTATTTGAGAGGTTTTCTTAACAAGTTACAATATGAAGGTTGTACTGCCATGACGGGACATATTGAGTCTTTTAAATCTATTATTAATCAACTTGCTGCTGTCGGTAATCCTGTTCCACAAAAATAACTGATTACACTTCTCCTTGACACGGTGAAGGACTCTTCTTATGATAACATTGTTGCCATTATTTCTAGTAAAGATGGTCTCAATTTTGACCAAGCATGCATGTATTTGATTGAATACTCTCAACGTCAAGAATGACGTAATGCGGGTCATGATACATCTATGATTTCACAAGAGGAGAATGAGTCACAACATATGGAATGTGTTTTTTATGCTCAAAGGCGTCCATTTCAACAAGGAAATCACAGAGGTGGCCGTCGTGGTAATATTTTCTCTCGTCTCAAATTCTCTAATAAGCAATGTTCTTACCGCAACAAAAATGTCCATACTAAAGATGATTGTTGGGCACATCAGTATGATGAAGAACACAATATTACCACTAAACAACCACGATTATCTAGAGATTCTTCTTCTTCTTGTGAATATTATGGACGATCTGATCATCCCACTCATATGTGCTATAAGCGTCTATTTGAGACAGATCATAATAGAGCATATGCTACTGAACATCGACAAAATATTGTACCAAAAACAAGCTGCATCCTATGTTCAGTTTCTTCAGACAGAATACTTAATGTACGTGATGGATCACTTTTTATTGTCAATTCTAATGTTTTCAAGAAATATGACATATCAGTCTAAGTGGCTCCATAACTACCATACACATACCAGTTCAACGTGTTGTATGACTTCTCAAGTAAAGGGCATTGGATATTTGTATCTTGGTACCTTATATTCTTCCACTAGAATTTTTTGAGGAGTATTACATGTGCCAGATCTTCAACGTAATCTTCTTTTAACTGCTAGACTTGTTGATCTTGGTCTCTTTGTTGGATTTGATCATACCAAATGTGGAATTGAGAAAGATGGACAAACTATAGCCACTTCTCCTCAAAATGGTAATTTGTTTGCACTCTCTCTCAATGATCCTATTGCAAATGTTGTCACTGCTCCAGGTGATCATGATTGCAAAGTATGGCATCACTGATTTGTTCATACTAATTTCTCAAAACTCCTTGATCTTCAACGTTATGATCTTGTTCATGTCATGGAACTTAAAGCTCATCCCTAGATGGGAATTTGTGAGATTTGTGCTCTTGGGAAACACAATCATAAACACTTTTCTCTCTCAAATATAGTTCATTCTCATGACATATTGGATCTTGTTCATACTAATACATGTGGACCTCTACCTTCTTTAAGATCACAATATCGCTACTTTATTACCTTCATTCTCATGACATATTGGATCTTGTTCATACTAATACATGTGGACCTCTACCTTCTTTAAGATCACAATATCGCTACTTTATTACCTTCATTGATGATTTCTCCCGATATACGACCGTATTTCTACTTAGACAAAAATCTAAGGCCTTATCTGTTTTCAAAGAATCCACAAGACAGCAGAACTTCAAACTGGTCGTCCCCTCAAGAAGCTTCATAGTGACAATGGAGGCAAATATGTTTCTCAAGAGTTTGTGAGTTATTGTGTTGACAATGGAATTCATCATGAACACACTATTCTATATTCACCTCAACAGAACGGCATTGCTAAATAAAAGAATCACACTATTCTCAATGTTGTAAGATGTATGCTGTTTCATTTTGGGTTACCTCGTGTTTTTTGGGTTGAAGCTACTTTGACAGTAGTATTTATTCAGAATCATCTTCCTACTACTGCACCCTCTAGTAAGATACTCATCACAGCATGGACAGGTGGCATTCCTTCTGTATCTCATTTTTGAACCTTTGGATGTATTGCTTATATTCATGTTCCCAAAGAAACACGAACAAAGCTTGATGCTCATGATCTTAAAGTTATTTTTATTGGATATTATGACACTTCCAAAGGCTACAAATTCTATGACCTTTCGTCCAAGAAAGTAATTGTGAATCGTGATGCTACTTCTAACAAACAGCTTATGAGAGGCTCATGGTCCATGGATGATTTTGATGATATAAATCATTGCTTTGGGCTTTTCCATTTCTTTCAAATGATGAGACTCTTCCTATAGAGCCTCTTTCCTCTTCACAACCATCCATTCCAAATGTTGTCAATGATGATATTGATATTTTTGTTGATCTGCCTATTGATTTTGAACATGGCTCATGTCATGTTTATGATGACAATATTGTTGATAATGCTTTCTCTACTTCTGAAGATCCTGTTACTTATATGAAGCTATGTCTTCACCACAAAAGTATCAATGGCAAGAGGCTATGGAAGCAGAGTATGATTCTCTTATCTCTAAAGATACATGGATACTAACTGAACTACCTCCTGGTCGTACGGCTATTAAGTGTAAGTGGGTGTATAAGACAAAGGTAAAACTAGATGGATCTTTTGACCAATTCAAGGCATGTTTAGTTGCAAAAGGTTACTCTCAAGTTGCTGGTGTTGATTATCAAGAGAACTTTTCACCAGTTGTTTGCATTACAAGTATTCGAGTTTTATTAGGATTTGGTGTTCAATTTGATTTAGAAGCTCATCAAATGGATGTGAAAATTTCTTTTCTTAATGGTCACTTGGAAGAGGAAATTTATATGGAACAACCAAAAGGGTTTGTTATTCCAGGTAAAGAAGACCTTGTTGCTCAACTCCATAAGGCACTATATGGTCTCAAACAAGCTTCGCGAGCCTGATATACAAAACTTGATCTTTTTCTCACCCCTAAAGGGTTCATCTCTTGCTCTTCAGACCCCAACTTATACATAAAGTGCCAAGGTAGTAGTTTTTTAATTCTTGTTCTTTATGTGGATGATACCATCCTTGTTTCCAATGATTTGGGATTCCTTCAGCAAGTGAAAAAGTTATTGTCTTCTGTATTTGATATGGTGGATATGGGAGAGATTCACTCGTGTCTTGGCATTTAGATTCAAAGGAACCGCACAAAAGGTATTTTATTACTTCAGAATTCAAAGTTTATTACATATACTATTGGAAAATTTGGTATGGAATCAGCACATTCGACCACCAACACATCTTATCAAAAAACACTTCTGATAGTGGCGGTCAACTTGTCACAAATCAACCTTATGCTAACTTGATTGGATGTTTTCAGTTTGTTGGCATGAACACTTGCCCTAATATTTTGTTTGTTGCTAATTATCTTGGACAACATCCTGCACATCCTTCTCTTAAGCATTGGTTGCACCAAAGCATGTATTAAAATACTTAAAAGGCACTACAGATTTTGGTTTGGTCTATCGATGACAACTGACATCGGATTTTATGCAATCTCTTTCTCTTTTGAGTTACAAAGATGAAAATTAGTGTAAATTGCTTCTTTGTAAATGGTTGTCTTGTTCCTGGACCAACAAGAAACAACGATGTGTTGCAATTTCAATGACTGAGTCAGAATATGTTGCGATATCACTTGCAGCTCGTGAGCTAATCTAGCTTCAACAAATGCTCGTAGATATTGGTCACTCTCCTCTTTCTAGCACACCCTTGTGATGTGACAATCAGAGTGCTATTAGTCTTGCAAAAGACTATGTTCAACATAGTAACTCATAGCATATTGTTGTCCATTATCATTATGTCAGGTATGAAGTATGCAAAGGCACCATAATGGTTGAATATTGTCCAAGTGACCAGATAATTGCAAACATTCTTACCAAAGGCCTCAACGAGTCACATTTCATCGTCTTCGGCTCGGAGCTTGGAGTTGCTTCAGCCTCACTCTTTTTAGATTAGCTTCTCTGTTATTGTGATCCACACTTGCACACTGTGATCTCTGAGTCACTTGTATATTTGTAAATAGATACACAATTCACTTTCACATCATCAGCACTGGTTCATATTTTCAAATTGTGTAGGGCCTTGGCTTTTTCCCTTGAGATCCCCAAGGGTTTTTTCATCCAGAGCTAGTGACCTCTGTTTGAGTGAGGGTGTTAGACCTATATATGGCTCACTCTACTCAACTTGATCTCACCTATATATTTGTATCTTGTCCTCAATATGATCGATCTTTGGGAGCGTACATGGTGTGTCTCTTGTCTCGTCTCTCTCTTTCTCTCTAAATCATAAAAACCTCTATGGACACTGATACAGAGTCCACGTGTGGTGCAGACAATGGTGAAGATACAAGATTGAGTTTTTGGGAGACAAGCAAGGAAGATAGAGCAGATGAGTCCACATCCTATGGCAAGGAAATAGAGTCTGATGAACCTATGCTAGTAAGGGTAAAGATACCTTGCTATGTGTATGATAATATGGTGATAGACAATGTGAAACAAGAGTACATTGATGTGCCAAAGCTTGTCAAAGGAGATATATTGTCACAGAGGGCATGCAATACTATGGTGGTGACCATGCTTATGGGAGTGGTAGTGGTACGTGAAGTTGTAGTGAAATTGGGTTGAACTTCTCCGATGAAGCGGGCCTACCAAGTGGACAAGAGGATGATGATAAGGTAGAATCCCACAGGGTTGGGTATTTTTATTGTGCTCATGATGAGTTGAATGCTAACCAAAGGGAGGAGCAGTTGAAATTGCCTATGGATTTCAATGATGATCATATAGAATTGGGTTCTCTAGACCACGTATGCTTTCAAAATGGGTTTGATTGGGGGTTCAATGATGTCAAGGTTGCTATGGAGATGAAGGGATGCAGGTGCTTATTAAAAGAGCTTTGTCCCAGATGTAGGTGATGCAAGGGTTAGCCCCCCAGAAGAAGCATTTCTAATGGATTAGCAGTGTGCTATAATTATGCCAGCAAAAACCAAAGTGGAGGAGTGCGGGTTTTGGCAATAGTGCTCTTTTGAGTAGAGACTCTCTTTACTTGGTTGGGCAAGAGGGTCATATAAGTTATCACGTACATCTATTTTGAATGGTGAGCTTGATGCTTCTTGTATGGAGTGGATGATTGGATTACATTCAATGCTTGGAGTGATGGTCTACATGCTAGACTACAGCACTATGGGATGCAATTATAGGTGGATGGAAGGAACCAATGATAGGTTTTTGACCCGATGGAGACTATGTGATGCAAGGAGGTGGGAAAACCCACTTGAGATTTTCCAGAAAGGAATAAAATTATCTATATATGGTTAGAATTTTTGACAGTTTTTGCATTTGATAGATGTTTTTACAGCTTTATGGTTGAGCATAAATGTTCAACGAGGGGGTATGTTGCAACCAAAGTTTGTAGACCATAGGAGATGGCACAAGCAGATATGGAAAAGCTAATAGGTGCATGGCAATGGGCTAATGCAGGTGCAAAGGTTCAATGCAGACAAATATTTGGTTAAGTGTATGCTTAATGAGGTTCTTTAGGCTAGAAAAGGCTCCAAAAGGGGCAATTAAAATGAAATGAAAAGATGATTTGAGGTGAAAATGTTTGTTTGAGAATGTAGAGCTTGAAGTGGTGAGAGACTTGGACCAGATGGCTCGTCATACGGAACCACAATGTGCAAGATATGGTGTTTTGAAGCTAGAGGTGTTTGTAGATCTGAGACGGACATGGCAGATCATGAGGGGTGGTCCAAGCCACGTTGAAGTGACATATGTGTAAAGCTTGAATTATGTATCATGTCGGTCTTTTTAGATCAAAAATCAAAGTCCAAGATGGTGAGTTACGAGGCCAAGGTGAAGTTTTGTAGAGCGGACTAGTTCTGTGCCATATTATTCACCTCGATCAATGTGCCATTGGGGGGTTCTTGTAGCCTTGCCAAGATTTGTATGTATTCTATGCGGCAAGTGGAGGCCATGAGGTTTCAAGGCCCATCATTCGAGCATCGGATCAGAAAGATATGGTGGATTAAAGTTGCCAATTGGCAATGACCGCGGGGTGCCAAATGATTTTTTGGTTCTTTGCACGTGCTGCAATTTGACGACAGCCAAGGCCGAGATGCAACAGGATTCATATGGTTTGTAAATTGCAAGGGGATATTTTGGGCGGGCTTTGCAGTTTGATAATCTGATCACCAGGCAATGATGGCATGTAGTTGAAATGGGGTGGAAAATTTCTTTCACTTGGAGTTTTCAAGAGATTTGTTTAACTCATGAGCTTGAACTCCTCTGGGGCCATCACATGGATGATGAAAGGGTGGTGGTAATGTGTGTTCTAGTCTCCAGCCAATCGTGCTATCTTATAGCCTCCCCCTAGCGTACATTGTCCAGCCGTGCCAGTGGCCTTGCCCATAGCACCCATGTCCTTACATTACCCCCCCCTTGGAGAATCATTTTCGTCCTTGAGAACGAAGTAGGAAAAAATTTCTTAAGTTCGGAGACATTCTCCCATGTAGAACCTTCTTCAGGTCTATCTAGCAAAGCTCATGAGAATCCAAAATCATTTTGGTCTCATGAGGATGCTTGGCGGTTCGATAAGGTCAAATAACACACCTGTGTCAATGACATTATCATTCTGTCCTAGCTATTTCGTAAACGGCTAACAAATGAACTCGTGAGTGCTCTGGAAGAGCTAACTTATAGGCTACTTGACCTATATGTTTGAGAATGGTAAACGGTCCACAATAGCGTGGTGAAAGTTTAGCAACTTTTCCCGTCTTCAGACTTTCTGAATGCTCAGAAATCCAATCCACCGAAACGGGTGATCTAGGTTGAAATCCATATAAAAGCATAAATGGACTAAACCCTATAGTCACATGCTTTGAACTATTTTAAGAAAATTCCAATATAGGTAAGTAGTCTTGCCAATTGGTTTGCTTATTGCTAACATACACTTGTAGCATATCCTCTAGCACTTGATTAACTCTTTCGGTTTGACCATCTATTTTTGGATAATCAACCGTACTTAGATTAAGTTTAGTTTCCAACTTTTGAAACACAGCTCTCCAAAAGTGATTATCAAACTTTTGATCTCTATCACTAATGATACTAGCTGGAAGACCGTAGAGTCTATATATATGCTCTATAAATAGTTGTGCTAATTTCGGTGTCTTCATCGTAGTCTTAGTGGGAATGAATTGAGCCATCTTTGTCAAACGGTCTACAATTACCCATATGGCATCATGGCCACAATTTGTAGTAGGTAGTCCTACTACAAAATCCATAGAGATACTCTCCCACTTACCTTGTGGAATCTCTAAAGGATGTAAAAGGCCACCTACCTTAAGGCGCTATGCCTTTTTAACTTGGCACTCTTGGTAGTTTAGTATGTACTCTTGAACATCATGATGTAATCCCGGCCAATAAAATTGTCCTACAACTAAGGCATACATCTTACAAATACTTGGATGACCAGCACTTGGACTATCGTGACACTCAAATAAGATTTGCCACCTAGTGTCTGAGTCCTTTGGCACACATACTCTACCCTTGTGGAGTAAGTAGTCATCATCAATGGAAAAATTCTTCCATCTCTTAAGCTCTTCCTGAGTAGGGGTGGAGCTTTGTGTGTTGGAGTTTTTATCTGTGCGTGGAGAGACATGTTGATCTGGCTATACAACGACATGTGAGTAGGGATCCCTTTTTAAAACTGCACTCCACACTTTAGCACATGATTGATCTTGTGCACACTTGCCACGTAATGACTCCAAAACTCCACTCTTTATTTTCATGAAAGCAAGTGAATTAATTTGAGACATGCGACTTAGTGCATCACTACTACATTATATCGCCCCTTGCGATATCGTAGCTTACAATCATAATCTTAAATATTTTTTTCCATCTAGCTTTACAGCCCGTCAAGTTCGTTTGAGTACTAAACCATTTGATACTCTCATGGTCAAAAACTACTTCAAACTCGGCACCATATAAATAGTGTCAGCACTTTTGTAAAGCGTGAACTATGGCATAGAGCGCTCTCTCATAAACATAATAATTTTGTTGAGCTCTATCTAACTTTTTACTTTCAAAGGCTATAGGTCTTCCCTCCTGAAAAAGTACCGCACCAATTGCTTTATCACTAGCATCAGTCTTTACCACAAACGGCTTAAGTGGGTCAACGATTGCTAGGATGCACTATAAGAGGAGTTGTCTATAACCGCTAACATTGCCACAGAAAAACAAAGAAAAAAGGAGAGAGAAAAATTTGTTTGGGCGGCAATAACTGTGGCTATGAACGCGGTAGTGGTTTATCAGCAACAATAAGCGTGGTAATAATCGTAGCAATATACCCGCTGCTATTACCGCGACCATTGCCGCTGTTATTATCGCGTATATTACCTCTAAACGCTAATCCAAAAATAAAGGTGCTCATTTGGGCCACCCAAATTTGGGTGGCCCAAATGAGCACCTTTATTTTTGACCTGCATAAAACAATAAGACATCAATTATTTTATGGAAGAGTATAAAAAAATACTAAAGAACTGTGATTGAATTTACTTTACCTTGACAATTAAAAATGTAGAAGATCAACTATTTAAAAAAGTTATAATAAAAAGTAAATAGTTGTATATACATTGTGCCACATTGGGACTTTACAAAGGTTATGACAAAACATTTTTTTATCTAATCCTCGTCGTCGTCCAGAGGCATGTATGTTGGATCACTTTGACTCTACATAAACCCAAACCAAATTAAACAATTATCCACAGCTCAAAACAATTGATACAAACTTGTTTAAACTTACCGCTTGTAGTGGTCCAACCGTCGCTCGAATTGCTTGCGAGAGATGTGATTGTTTTCAAACAACCATCACCAAGTATCAAATTCTATATGTTGCTCCCGATACTTGACCATCTCTCTGGTTGGTCGAGAGAAAGTGACATTTTCCTAAGTTAGCAATAACAATACCAAATTATCAACTACAATCTTTATAATCAATGATCAACATTATAATTTAAATAATCTTACATATTTATCCTTCCAAGCTCCCTTGCCTCCTGAGCCATAGTGTGTGGGAGTTTGTCTTGCGCGGGCCTCGCGTTGTTGTCTATATGATGAGCCCGTTCGCAGCTTGATCGCTCTTCTCTTGAATTGCCCACTCCCACTCCGCGTCTACCATGTTTCCACCGCGGTAACTCCTGTCTGGATCTCTGACCTGGTTGACTGCTGCGTGCCGCACACTGGATTGCTTGTTGTTTAGAAATGTCTTTATGTAGCCCTCCAATCATTGTTGTGAAAAACGTTGATCGGGGGCGTTTGGAAATCTAGCTAACAGAGCGTCCTCAATGTACCGTACATGACCGGGCAGTTGGTCTCTGAACTTCATAAAACAATTCTTATACATTGAATGTATAAGAATTTGTAGATGGCGTCGAAATGCCCTACCCTGTGCTATGACGAATTCAACCTCTCCACCATATTTAACCCTGTAGTAGCACCCAGCTGGCTGCTCCTCACCAGTTTGACATCTACATTACAAAGGCACACCCTACTCACTCATCTAAATATACGTACACAAGTATATTACCACACAAACACGTAGATACATATACCTAAGTAGAGGCTAGTAGTGCCAAAGGTCAACTGCACCTCTTTAGATATCATCGCAGTCTCAACCGTGGTAAAACCAAAGGTACGTTGCGGTAATCTATGCATGAGTGGATCAATGACCATAACGCCACGATTAAAAAAGGACTATACCCAAGAGGACGCATCTAACCTTCGGATGCTATGCTCCCGTACTTAGTGCCTACATACATGCATAAATAGCTATATATGTTCACACATATATATGTTAAGGTTCTAAATGTAGCCATCGTTTTGTGTTGGCTACACCTAAATTCAATGTCTAAGTGATCAATTGATCGTAACATTACGATTCTCTCCCAGAGGATATATATATTAGCACACAAACACATAGATATATATATTAGCACACAAACACATAGATACATACACATACTAGTAGACCTAAGTAGAGGCTAGTAGTGCCAAAGGTCAACTGCACCTCTTTAGATATCATCGCAGTCTCAATCGTGGTAAAACCAAAGGTACATTGCGGTAATCCATGCATGAGTGGATCAATGACCGCAACGCCACGATTAAAAAAGGACTATACCCAAGAGGAAGCGTCTAACCTTCGGATGCTATACTCATCTACTTAGTGCCTACATATATGCATAAACAGATATATATGTACATACATATATATGCTAAGGTTGTAAATGTAGCCATCGTTTTGTGTTGGTTGCACCTAAATTCAACATCTAAGTGATCAACTGATCGTAACATTACAATTCTAATGTAATGCAATAAGTAATTCTATTTCTCTCACTCTATCTCTCTCTCTCCATCCCAGAGTCATGTATGCGCCTCCATGTAAAGCAAGCACTCTCAGAGATGAGAAGCCAAACATGGACGACATCTTCTGCCGAGGCATGGAGGTATCGGCTAAGGTCATGGTGGCTTTGGACTTGGGTACCACTTTTTCGGGCTTCGCATATGTCCACAAGAGCGACCCCAGGGACATCCACCATTTCCTAGAATGGCTTCACAAAGTGAGGTAGCTGCTTCATCCCGTTATTGCAAAACATAGATCAGCATGTTTTACAAGTGGAACCCATTGTCTTCTACCTACACCCTCCAAGTTTTGGGATAGGCTGCACTTCGCTTTCTCTCTCTTTCTCTCCCTCTTTCCCTCTCTTTCTCTCTCTCTCTTTCTTTCTCTACCTCTGTTTCTCCCTCTCTTTCTCTACCTCTGTCCCTCTATCTCTCTCTTTCTCTCCCTCTTTTCCTCTCTCCATCTCTTCTCTATCTCTCTTTCTTTCTCTCCCTCTCTTTCTCTCTCTCTCTTTCTCTACCTCTTTCCCTCTATCTCTCTCTTTCTCTCTCTCTCTTTCTTTCTCTCCCTCTCTATCTACTCTCTCTCTTTCCCTATCCCTATTTCCCTCTATTACTCTCTTTCTCTCCCTCTTTCCCTCTCTCACTCTATCTCTCCCTCTTTCCCTCTATCTCTCTCTCTTTGTTTCTCTACCTCTCTTTCTCCCTCTCTATCTCTCTCTTTCTTTCTCTCCCTCTCTTTCTCTACCTCTATCTCTCTCTTTCTCTCCCTCTTTCCCTCTCTCCCTCTCTTTCTCTATCTCTCTTTCTTTCTCTCCATCTCTATTCCTCTCTTTCTCTCCCTCTCTATCTACTCTCTCTCTTTCCCTGTCCCTATTTCCCTCTATCTCTCTCTTTCTCTCCCTCTTTCCCTCTCTCACTCTATCTCTCCCTCTATCTCTCTCTCTTTCTTTCTCTACCTCTCTTTCTCCCTCTCTTTCTCCCTCTCTATCTCTCTCTTTCTCTCCCTCTTTCTATCTCTTCCTCTCTTTCTCTATCTCTCTTTCTTTCTCTCTATCTCTATTCCTTTCTTTCTCTCCCTCTCTATCTACTCTCTCTCTTTCCCTATCCCTATTTTCCTCTTTCTCTTTCTTTCTCTCTATCTCTATTCCTCTCTATCTACTCTCTCTCTTTCCCTATTCCTATTTCCCTCTATCTCTCTCTTTCTCTTCCTCTTTCCCTCTCTCACTCTATCTCTCCCTCTTTCCCCCTCTCCCTCTATCTCTCCCTCTTTCTTTCTCTACCTCTCTTTCTCTCTCTTTTTCTCTCCCTCTTTCCCTCTATCTCTCTCTTTCTCTCCCTCTTTCCCTCTTTCCCTATCACTCTCTCCATCTATCCCTATCTCTATCTCCCTCTCTCTTTCTATCTCTCCCTCTTTCCCTATCACTCTCTCCCTCTATCCCTATCCCTATCTCTATCTCTCTCCCTCTTTCCCTATCACTCTCTCCCTCTATCCCTACCCCTATCTCTATCTCTCTCCCTCTTTCCCTATCCCTCTATCCCTATCTCTCTCCCTCTTTCTATCTCTCCCTCTTTCCCTAACATGGACTCCCTCTATCCCTATCCCTATCCCTATCCCTACCTCTTTCCCTCTCTCTCTCTCTCTCTCTCTCTCTCTCTCTCACACACACACACACACACACATTAATATTCTCTCACTATTTAACTACCTCTATCCCTCTTTCTCTCTCACTCTCTTTATATCTATTTCTCTCTCTCTATCTAACATTTCTCTCCCTCTTTATCTATTTCTCTCTTTATTTAACATTTCTCTCCCTCTCTTTAAATCTCTCTCTCTTTCTAAAAGGGGAAGAGAGAGGATATGCTTTTGTGTTTACCTCTTCTTTGTAGCGCGTATGAGCTTTGAATAGATTGAGCGTTCAAAGAAGATGGTGGAATACCCCCTTGCCGAAACTTAGACGAAACCCTCTTCGACTAAACTTGAGAAGCTTGGAGAAGGAGAGAGGGAGAAGGGAGGGGTGGTGGGGGGAAGGGGGGGGGGGGGGGGGGGGGGGGGGGGGGGGGAGGCTTGTTAAAGGAGAGATCGAGATGGGGAGTGGGGGAGGGGGGGCGGGGGGAAGCTTGGGAGCGATGGTGGAGAGCAAGAAACGCAGGGAAGGCAGGGTATGCTGCAAAAACGCGGCATACTCTACCTTCTTTCCTTTTTTTGGTGCCAGTTATTAATGCGGCTATAATCGCGATTATTACCGCGCTAATTACCGCGGCGAGTCATTTCAAACGGATACATGCGAATCCGAGGTTGGGGGGGGGGGGGTACAAACCACCCCCCTTACCCTTAGCTATACATTATTTCATTTTTTAGCCTTTTGAGTTTTTTTATGAAGATTTTTAATTTTTTATGGATACTTTATTTTGTAGTACTTTTAAATGTTTATTAATTGAATTTTTAAAATCTCTTTTAGTTATAAAGTAATTTTAACACTCATTGTCATTTATTCCCTTTGACTTTAACTATATGTAATTTTTCTAGTGGACTTAAGTGTTTTTTTAATTATTTATTTTTTAGGAGACATGACAAAATAAACAACCTTTTGCGTGTGCAGGACATCGATTGGGATGATCGTGGTCCTCCTGGAGGCCCAGAGCGAGATCACTGGCTCAAGGAAAAACTACCTTGTCCTTACACCAAGTGCAAAAGGGTAATTCCTCGCTTGAGGCGCATTGCTTTGGAGCACGTGGAGAACGAAGGGCTTTGGCATCCTCGGAAAAGCGCTCGGAGAAATGATAGCTTGACTCACCCGTCGCTTGAGGAGGTGCCCCATTGGTCGCACAAGGCCGAACAGCACAGGCAAGAGAGACTGGGCGATTTGGGTGCACCGCATGGTGATCCTACCGTTGGCTCTACGTTGGAAAGGGGGAAAGGGGAACACACCCAACACACAACACAATGCCTCACTATAGCCCATGGTATACACAGCGCCCCAATCCACTAGAGTTCACCTTCAAAACTCAACACTACCCTAAAGGAAACCACCACTTTCACACAACCATACGCAAATACGCCTTGCAATGCACCAGACAGACTCAATCACTCTGCTCCGCTCAATTCACAGCCTTCCACACTCGCACAAGCTCTCTCTATCTCTCTTTGCACGACATGCCTACACACGCCCGGAAACACACGCACATAAGCAAAAAAGAGAAGGGGGAAGGGGGAAGGGGGAATGATGCCCAGAAACATTAGAGAATAGTCTTCTAGCATATGCAATACCGTATACAACCAACACACTGATGGCATGAACCTCGGCAACCCAAAACAATGGCTCAAAAGCCTTGGCAAAAAAATCTCCTGGCCAAAAAGCTAACCTTGGTCAAAAGACCCCCGAAAAATGAACATAGAACTCCTTTTATAGGAGTGTGTCTAGGAGACTTAGAAAAGAAAAATGGGGTGAGCTTCCATGTCGTGCGCTTCACTTGGAGCTCCATTTAGAATTTACTTGCATTGTCACCACTTGGCATATTTCATTTTGGAAACATTTGCATGGTGTGTATATCCTCCTAATATCGGCCCAACTTGTCCACCTGGCTTGCTCCCCTTGGGGCCTATGAATTCTCCCTTTGCTTTGCTATCCTCTATTGGCCGAATAGGATTCGACCCTTGGTTGGGTTTGTGACTCCCTCACTCCTCCTATCATTGGCTGCGGGACCCCTCCCTTGTCAAAGCAATAGCGACCTCGCTATCGGGGGGGCACTTTTGATTTTAAAAGAAGGCCTCTATGGCCGCGGGATAAGACCCCTTGTTGGACCTGCCATGTCATCACCATCTCTACGTGGGCGCACCACCTTTGCACCGCCGTCCCGGGCCAAAACAACAATCAAACACCCCAAGGTGCCCTGCGCAGCGCCGCCTCTCGCGCGCCATATCCAACGGGAGGGAGAGCTCCCCTCTCTCTCCCCTCTTGTGTCCGAATGAGAGCTCACGCTTCTGTATACATACTACGACCTTCCGGCCCGCGACTACGCATGTGGGGAAATTGCCCGGCCACATGGCATCCCTTCAAGCCATAGCCCTTGGGCTCTCCAAAACCCTCCAAGAAAAACTTCCCATATTAATTAAAAAAACTCTTCTTTTTTTGGCCTCCTTCTCCAGGCTCCCATTCCCTGCTCCAATGTTGGACTGCCAAGCCGTAAATCCCGGATGAAAGCTTGCATTTCCGGCTTGCTTCTCCATGATCCGCATCGCTTCTCGACTTTTCTAGGCTCGCGATCCAAGGCGACCAAAAACTTGAAAAATCATCTGTAAACACTTTGTCTTCATCTGCCCTAGGTTTTCCCAAGTCATAACTCGGTGCTCGAGAATCAGGATCACGTGCCATGACTTTGTGCTAACTCCACATGGTGTACACTATCGTCGAGAACTTTGGCAAGGTCCAGAAGATGCCAGATGGCAAATCCTTCAATACAGCCAAGTGGGCTCAGACCCGGCCCCCGGAAAAACTTCAACTGGCCATAAAATGCAAACCATAGCTCTGATCCGCAATCTGAAAAGACGGGTAGACTCCATGAATTGAGCTCTACACACCTGTACCTCGACTTCCACTTGAACCACCTGTCCCCAAATGCCCTGTCCGGCAAGAATCTACAAACCACTGAAACTTCAACCTTCAATAACTTGGGCTCTGTAGCTCGGTTTGATGAGCCGTTTGGACCTGCTCCTTCAGCACTTCAAGCTCTACATTCTTGGACCCAAAAGTTGCACTTTGCATCTCCCTCATCTGTTATCCAAAATAGCCCCTCATGGAGCCTTCCTTGGCCTATAAGCTGCATCAAGCATACAATTTTGCTGCTACCTGTCATCCCATGATTTTCCTAGCTGCTCCAGCCCTTTGCCATGCTTCTATTAGCCTGCACACATCTGTCCATGCCACCTTCTAGAGTCGACACACTTTGGATGCACCATCATTGCCCACCCCCCAATTGAGCATTTATGCTCAACCACATAAGAGCTTTATTCCACTACTAACTGCAAAACCTGGCACACACTATGAGAAAAATTAAACCATATGTACATAGTTATATTGCATCCTACTGCCAAACCTTCAAGTGGGTTGCCCCACCCCCTGCATCACATAGATTCCACCTGGATCAAACACCTGCCGTTGATATCTTCCACCCATCTGTAACTGCTCACCAGAGTGCCGTACCCCAGCACCTAAACTACCATGTGTGTAGGCTGGCCCTAGCCTACCTTCTATACTCCATACATTCCTTTGCAACCTGTCTACTCCATACCAAGCAGCACCAAGCATATCATCATCAAAAAAACATGTACCTGACACCAAGCTCCTACACATGTCTAACCCTCCCTCCCAACCAAATAAAGTGGATGCCTTGAGCATAGAACCCTGCACCTGCTGAATCAGCCTCCATAGAGTTGTATCTACCACCATATGCATCAACCATAGCTTACATACCTGTAATGGAAGCAAAGTCACTACTTGAGATTCTTCTTTCTCCACCCTTGGACATGTCTGCTACATTGGAATCTCCTCCGTCTTTGGCATCACAACATCCTCTTTGGCCACACACTCAATTCAAGCATCATCGAGCCCTTCCTTGTCAACCGGCCCTTCAAGGTCAATCAGCACCATCTACTCTTCAGTTTCAATTACCTGTTCTTCAAGCACCTCTTCTACTGATACATCATGCTCCTCCATGGAAGAGAGAAACTCGTTCTCTACTGCATCCATCTCGACTTCCTCCATAGACACTACTGCTCTATCACTTTTAACAAAATGGTGCATCTGTTGCACCACCATGGCACATTCCACCTCTACTTTCATCAGCATAGCCATTAGCACGGCACCACACACTACCTTCACCTGCATATCATCACCTGTAGGTCTAGACCGCACCACTTGGCTTTCATCAATCCTCTCGGCTTGCTCTGTTCCCTGCTCTTCTTGCACATGGGCTACTACCATATCATCAAACATATAAGAGGGCAGCTTTACCTTTAACAGTTCAGGTTCATCAGATTCCTTCTCTTCGTCATAGGATGTGAACTCATCCGCTCTATTCTCCTCGCTTGTCTCCCAACTAATCAAGCTTGTATCATCATCATCACTGGCATCATATACCGACTCCGTATCAGCATCTGCATCCGCTTGCTGCTCCACAAAAGCTTGACCTTCTTCACCGCTTTGCAAACTTTCTTCATCAGCTTGTGAACCCTCGGTATCTGCATCTCGATTGCATTCTGCCACCATTTCATGCAAACTCTCCACAAGAACATGCTTTACCTCTTCAATCCGTACCGGAACCTCCACATCTGCTACCACTTTTGCATCTTGGTTCACCTCGACATGGAGCTTCTCCTCGTTGACAAGCTCTTCCACCATCGGTAGATGCACATCAAAAACTGGAAATCTCCAAGGAACATAGCCAATAGTAGGTCTTACCTCAACAGGCTTTGCATTTTGAACAATTGGAATCACCTTGGGCCGGACCAAAGAGCACCTCGTTACCTCCGCAACAGGCATATAATCTGTTGGCTTTAACACGCCTAGCTCCAACTTCCGCTTCACCTTTCTGCTCTTTATCTTTGCCAGATAGACCATGTCTTCATAGGTATCTGCACCATCTTTGACCTTTTCTCTAATCCTCGGATGCAAGCACTCTAACAGCTTTGACAAGTTCAAAGATTGATTTCTTTTGACCCCAGTACCAATCTCTAACTGCTTCCAACAAGCTTCAAACTGCTCAATGAAAATAGAGGAATCTTTACTTACATCCTGGTGTACCACCTTCAGCCTTGCAACAGCGTTTTCAGCCGTAATCACCTGTCGAAATCGCTCCAAAAACTGACTCTGCAACCTTTGCCATGATTCTCGATCACTGCTCTTTAAACCATCAAACCACACCTTGGCTCGTCCCCACATCAACAGCGGCACCGTCTATAACCTTTTTGCATCCGTCGACATACGCATCGACAGCAGCCATAACTCGAAATCTGCTAACCAATCCTCAGGATCCTCAATGCTCGTAAATATGGGGCCAAAACATGGCTACACCATCTCTGCTAGCTTCAAACTCGACCATCAAATATCTCGACCATCAGCCAACCGCTTTGTCGACTAAAAAATACCACTTTGAACCTTAAATTGGAGCATTAGATAGGTCCTCTGTGGGGGCACCAGAAGATGGAAAGGGGAAAGGGGAACACACCCAGCACACAACACAATGCCTCACTATAGCCCAGGGTATACACAGCTCCCCAATCCACTAGATTTCACCTTCAAAACTCAACACTACCCGCAAGCAAACCATCGCTTTCACACAACCATACGCACATACGCCTTGCAATGCACCAGACAGACTCAATCACTCCGCTCCGCTCAATTCACAGTCTTCCACACTCGCACAAGCTCTCTCTATCTCTCTTTGCACGACAAACATCTGGGGTATACATACACCTGCACACGCTCGGAAACACACGCACATAAGCAAAAAAGACAAGGGGGGAAGGGGGAATGACGCCTAGAAATAGTAGAGAATAGTCTTCTAGTATATGCAATATTGTATACAACCAACACACTGCCGACATGAAACTCGGCAATGCAAAACAATGGCTCAAAAGGCTTGGCAAAAAAATCTCCTGGCCAAAAATCTAACCTTGGTCAAAAAGCTAACCTTAGTCAAAAGACCCCCAAAAAATGAACATAGACCTCCTTTTATAGGAGTGTGTCTAGGAGACTTAAAAAAGAAAAATGGGGTGAGCTTCCATGTGTACACTTCACTTGGAGCTCCATTTAGAATTTACTTGCATTGCCACCACTTGGCATATTTCATTTTGGAAACATTTGCATGGTATGTATATCCTCCCAATATTCGCCCAACTTGCCCGCCTGGCTTGCTCCCCTTAGGGCCTTTGAATTCTCCTTTTGCTTTGTTGTCCTCTACTGGCTGGATAGGCCTCGACCCTTGGTTGGCTTTGTGACTCCCTCACTCCTCCTATCATTGGAGGTTGCTATTGGGGGGGGGGGGGGTCTTTTGATTTCAAAAGAAGCCTATATGGCCGCGGGATAAGACCCGTAGACAGACCTGCCATGTCATCACCATCTCTACGAAGGCACACCACCTCTGCACCACCGTCACGAGCCAAAACAACCACCAAATGCCCCAAGGTGCCCAGCGTAGCGCCGCCTCTCTCGCGACATATCCAACGGGAAGGAAAGCTCCCCTCTCTCTCCCCTCTTGTGTCCCAATGAGAGCTCACGCTGTCGTGCAGCTCCGCTTCCATGATAAGAAAAAGAGCAGAGAAATGCAAGCTAAGCTTCTTTGAAGCCTACACATTTAATGGTCAGTGATCAGGGCTAGATAACAGGTTAAGTTTAATGATTAATGTATGCCAGATGCGGCTTAAAAGGGCCAACTAATGCCTTAATGATGCTTAAAAGGACTATACTTGAAGTGAGGACAGATGGGATATTATGATCTAAAATTGTAGTGCTTGAAGTGCTCTACCGGCCTATCTTTACGACTCGTTAATTGGAGCTACGGTGAAGAAGTTATGGCAGTTTGAAGTTTAAGTCGATTGCAGATCCGTACCGGATTGGGCAATTGCAGCTGAGGTGACAGAAATGAAATGAATGCACGGGCCTAAAGTGCTCACTTTGTGGAGCGTGTCGGTCTTTTCAGATCAACGATCGGAGTTACGGTTGCCAAGTTATTGGCCGTTAAAGATCCATCGGGGACCGGATCCGTACCAGTCCGGTCGGCTTGGTCGGGGTGCCATCTGGGAATTTTGGCCTCCTCAACAGGGTTTGTATGTGTTCTATGCAGTTTGAGAAGTTTACGGCTTGGCAGGCAAAGTCTGGTGTCAGTTGTCGGCAATGCTGAGCTGGGTTATTTTGGCATTATTCGAGATGTCGGCATGGACGATAAAGATTCACGATGATATTGTTAGTCAAGGACTGCTGAAGGAAGTTGTACTGCTTGGCATTGCTTGGTCGGCATGTATGTTTAATGGGATGCCGTTTAAGGGCCACCCGTCCATGAGTTTAAAGTGCTATGGCCGCCCAACATAGCCCATGATCGGCCGCCCACTTGTTAAATTAAAAGGAGTCCACCCTATGTGTTAATGAGGTGTGAACAAAGAGAAAAGGAGACCATGGCGTTCAGAAGGCAGTCAGCGCCGGTAGCATGCAGGGGGGAGTGTTTTGATCGCGCGAGGCAGGGGGAGGCGTGGATGCTCTCGGTGGTGAAACGAGAACTGCTTAGCAGGACAGCGCGCATCATTTGGTGCTAATCCCGGCGGATTTGGTGCTTCTCGACCCTGCGGTTGCCACATCATCAAGAGCCAATTCATATGCTCCCTAGCAACGACGGTGCCGTCGTTGCTAAGGGAGGGGAAGTTTTTTTATAGGGGTTTAGGCCATGCAAGGAGGGTTATGAAGGAAGATCGGAAGGGCACTCAAGGAAAAGAGAGGAGAAGAAGGGGAAAAAGAGAAGCAAAGCTCTCTCAAGCTTTCTCTCGCTCTCTCTCGTCCTCGGTTAGGAGCAAAAGAAAAGCTCTCTCTCTCCCGATCTCTCTCTTGCTCGTATTGGGAAAGACACGACAAGGAAGTCGGCTCTCTCTCTCTCTCTCCTGGCCTTTGAGAAGCTCGAAGGACAGCACTCTCGTTCTCAAACCAAGGAGAGGGTGAAGTGGGAGAGCAAGGAGTTTACAAGCAGGAAGACATAAGCAAGAAAGGAGAACGAAGGGGCTCTCTCTCTAATACATAAGCAAGCAAGAGGGTCTCTCTCATTAATGTATTAGAGTAAGAGGGAGAGAGAGCAAGGAGTTTACAAGCAGGAATACATAAGCAAGAAAGGAGAACGAAGGGGCTCTCTCCCTCTAATACATAAGCAAGAAGGAGGGTCTCTCTCATTAATGTCAAGTTTAATGATTAATGTATGCCAGATGCGGCTTAAAAGGGCCAACTGATGCCTTAATGATGCTAAAAAGGACTATGCTTGAAGTGAGCATAGATGGGATATTATGATCTAAAACTGCAGTGCTTGAAGTGCTCTATCGGCCTGCCTTTACGGCTCGTCGATTGGAGGTACGGTGAAGAAGTTATGGCAGTTTGAAGTTTAAGTCAATTGCAGATCCGTACCGGATTGGGCAATTGCAGCTGAGGTGACGGAAATGAAATGAATGCATGGGCCTGAAGTGCTCACTCTGTGGAGTGCGTCGGTCTTTTCAGATCAACGATCGGAGTTACAGTTGCCAAGTTATTGGCCGTTAAAGATCCACCGAGGGCCGGATCCGTACCAGTCCGGTCGGCTCGGTCAGGCTGCCATCTGGGAATTTTGGCCTCCTCAGCAGGGTTTGTATGTGTTCTATGCAGTTTGAGAAGTCTACGGCTTGGCACGCAAAGTCCGGTGTCAGTTGTCGGCAATGCTGAGCTGGATTATTTTGGCATTATTCGAGATTTCGGTATGGACGATAAAAATTCACGACGATGATATTGTTAGTCAAGGACTCTTGAAGGAAGTTGTACTACTTGGCATTTCTTGGTCCACATGTATGTTTAATGGGATGCCGTTTAAGGGCCACCCATCCATGAGTTTAAAGTGCTACGGCCGCCCAACATAGCCCATGACCGGCCGCCCACTTGTTAAATTAAAAGGAGGCCACCCTATGTGTTAATGAGGTGTGAACAAAGAGAAAAGGAGACCATGGCGTAGAGAAGGCAGTCAGCGCCGGTAGCATGCAGGGGGAAGTGTTTTGCTCGCGTGAGGCAGGGGGAGGCGAGGATGCTCTCGGTGGTGAAACGAGAACTGCTTAGCAGGACAGCGCGCATCATTTGGTGCTAATCCCGACGGATTTGGTGCTTCTCGACCCTGCGGTTGCCACATCATCAAGAGCCAATTCATATGCTCCCTAGCAACGACGGCGCCGTCGTTGCTAAGGGAGGGGAATTTTTTTTATAGGGGTTTAGGGCATGCAAGGAGGGTTATGAAGGAAGATCGGAAGGGCACTCAAGGAAAAGAGAGGAGAAGAAGGGTAAGAAAAGAGAAGCAAAGAACTCTCAAGCTTTCTCTCGCTCTTTCTCGTCCTCGGTTAGGAGCAAAAGAAAAGCTCTCTCTCTCCCGCTCTCTCTCTTGCTCGTATTGGGAAAGACACGACAAGGAAGTCGGCTCTCTCTCTCTCTCCCGGCCTTTGAGAAGCTCGAAGGAGAGCACTCTAGTTCTCAAACCAAGGAGAGGGTGAAGTGGGAGAGCAAGGAGTTTACAAGTAGGAAGACATAAGCAAGAAAGGAGAACGAAGGCGGCTCTCTCTCTATTACATAAGCAAGCAAGAGGGTCTCTCTCATCCATGAGTAAACAGGTTTCTCTCTCGACGAGCATAAGTCAAGCGTAAGGAAGAAGGAGAGAGGGTAACCTCTCTCTACCATAATTGGGAACTGCAAGGGCATCAAGCAAGAAATTTCATGAGATATGTACGTCCTGATCAGCTTCAAATGGCTCTAATGGCAGGCATAAGTGATAAATTTACAGTCGTGATCTAATTTGAGAGCATTAAACTCTCCTAACACCATCAGTGCCGTTAACGGCAAACATTTCTAATTGAATTTCACTTAGGCTAATCATTAGCAGCTTAGAACATTCCGGTTGTCAATTTTTAAGCATTTAAGGTGTTTTCACAGTCTTCTGCTTTGTGTCTTGGACCTACTCTCTCGCAGCTCCCACAGCCAGAGGCCCGATGCCTACCCAGCTCACATTTCGAACACATATCCCTCGACAACGCTCTTGTATACATACTGCGACCTTCCAAACCACGAGAGCGCATGTGGGGCGATTGCCCGGCCACATGGCAGCCCTTCAAGCCATAGCCCTTGGGCTCTCCAAAACCCTCCAAGAAAAACTTCCCATATTAATTAAAAAACCTCTTTTTTTTTTTGGCCTCCTTCTCCAGGCTCCCATTCCCTGCTCCAATGTTGGACTGCGCCGTAAAGCCCGGATGAAAGCTTGCATTTCCGGCTTGCTTCTCCATGATCTGCATCGCTTCTCGACTTTTCCAGGCCCACGATCCAAGGCGACCAAAAACTTGAAAAATCATCTGCAAACACTTTGTCTTCATCTACCCTAGGTTTTCCCAAGCCATAACTCGGTGCTTGAGAATCGAAATCGCGTGTCGTGACTTCATGCTAACTCCACATGGTGTACACTATCATCAAGAACTTTGGCGACGTCGAGAAGATGCCAGATGGCACATCCTTCAATGCAACCAAGTGGGCTCAGACCCAGCCCCAGGAAAAACTTCAACTGGCCATAAAATGCAAACCATAGCTCTGATCCGCAATCTGAAAAGACGGGTAGACTCCATGAATTGAGCTCTACACACCTGTACCTCAACTTCCACTTGAACCACCTGTCCCCAGCTGCCCTGTCCAGCAAGAATCTGCAAACCACTGAAACTTCAACCTTCAATAACTTGGGCTCCGTAGCTCGGTTTGATGAGCCGTCTGGACCTGCTCCTTCATCACTTCAAGCTCTACATTCTTGGACCCAAAAGATGCACTTTGCATCTCCTTCATCTGTTATCTAAATTAGCTCCTCATGGAACCTTCCTTGACCTATAAGCCTCATCAAGTATACAATTCCGCTGCTACCTGTCATCCAATGATTTTCCTAGCTGCTCCAGCCCTTTGCCATGCTTCTATTAGCCTGCACACATCTATCCATGCCACCTTCTAGAGTTGACACACTTTTGCTGCACCAATATAGGAAACACCTACGGCGTCCTCGTCACGCTTTGAGGTAGAGGATGAGTACATGTTCAACATGTGTGATGAGTTACTAGCTCATGAGGTGACGTGTGCGAAGTGGATTGTCAGTCCTGCACTAAATGGGCTGCCAAAACGGAGGATGGATTGATGACGAGTGCCCGAACACCTCTTTACGACGGTGCACGGTACTCGATGCTCCGAGCATCATTGGAAGTACTCAACTTGCAAGCAAAATTCGGTTGGAGTAATGCAAGTTTCAATGCACTACTTCTGTAAGTATGGAATGTGGCTTTTATACACTCTCTCCCTCTCTCTTTATGGCGTCGTCTTCTGGGAATTATACTTTACGCATGTTTTTTGTAGTTTGATGGGAAAAAATATTGCCAGCTAATCACCACATGCCTCCAGATCGTCAACGAGCTAGATCGTATGTCACTATAGTTGGAATGGAGTGTGAGTGCATCCATGCGTGCGTCAACGATTGCATGCTATACCGCAATGAGCATGCACATGCTAGCTCATGTCCCGTGTGCGGGGAGGCATGATACAGGACAGGTGTGAGCGGGGCACACCTACCCCGCAAGGTATTAAGACATTTTCGATTAATTCCTCACATCCAACACATGTTTAAAAGCAGGTCTATCGTGGAGCTTCTCGCGTGGCACGCAAACCATCGCTCAAATGATGGAATGATGCGTGTCCCTGTCGATTCACCTGCATGGAGGCACATCGAAACTCAACGGCCAGAGTTTGGGTTGGAGCCTCAACACTTGAGGCTTGGGTTAGCAAGTGATGGTGTCAACCCCTTCGGCACTAAGTCTACTTCATGGAGCACTTGGCCTGTGGTGATCGTCAACTACAATATTCCACCATGGGAGAAAACCAAGAAGGGCAATATACTTCTTTCCTTGCTTGTGCCAGGGAAGTACAAAGTTTCAAATATTGACATTTACCTCGAGCCCCTGATCGAGGAGTTGGAGGAGTTATGGAGAGGCATTCCTGTCAATGTCTCACTTGCAAAGGGGGGGAGAGAGGCTCAAGTGAGGGAAATCCTTATGTGGACTATGCACGACTATCCTGGGCCATAAGAGATTTCTTGTAACCCCCTGTCCTTTATCTCTATTTCCCTCATTCCCTCTCTCCCTTTAGCTCCCTTCAGCTCACTTTAGTTCACTTACCTCTCTAACCATATGATATGTATGCAGGGTTGTCCACATCGGGCCACAATGCATGTCCTACTTGCGGGCCATCGTTGGTGATGGAGAGGCCAGATTCCTTGCACCTCCAAACAACCATCGTTTCTTACCCCAAGGGCATATCAAGCACAAGGCTCCAACAAATGGGAAGGCTCCTCTAAAGCTCACAATGGCAGATTGGGCAACCATTTGGGAGGAACACCACAAGAACAATCCGGCTCTGTGTCCTCCACCAAAAGGTATGTCAAGGTATTCCATATTGGACGGACTTAAAGATACAACACCTCTTGGATCCCATGCACATATTCAAGAATGTAGCCCAAACACTATGGGACCACATTATTGGCAAGAAGGACTCTTTGGGTGCGAGGGAGGATTTGAGGCTTTTAAAATGTCTCCCCACCTCTGCCACTCCACAGCATGCCCCAAATGGAAATATTGTGCTTCCTAAAGCACCATGGACGCTAGCAAGAATTAGACAAGGTGAAGGGTACCATTTCCTCTATTCACACACCAACAGGATACATGAGGTTGCTAAAGGGAGCTTTCGCAAAAACAAAGAAGGGTGGAAGCATTGAATTGTATGGGTTGAAGTCCCACAATTGGCACAAGATGGTTCAAGTAATCTTCATACTCCCTATTCTATCTATAGTTTGTGTGTATGACTATCACTCACTTTCCCTTTTCCTGATTTACATTGTAGTTCATTCTGCCGGTGAGTATGTGTATATGTCGGGACAAGAAAGTCAAGGACGCTATTTCAAATTAGGAGAGCTAGTAAGGTACACCACAAGACTCCACTCGACTACACCTTTTTTATGTACACAATAATTTCAACTAGCACTTAGTGTATCCTTGTGTGATTTCTTGCAGATTTATGAGCTCCAAGGAAATCGAAATAGATGATATCCCGGTTGCTCAAACACTTACAACAGAAACTGTGTGAGCCATTGAAGATGCATTTCCTCGATCGGTCCTTCTTAGTCAAATTCACCTCTTGGTTCACGTTGTCAGGAGTTTTCTGGAGCAAGGGATTGCACATATGTACATACAAATGCATGGTGCATCAAATAAAGAATTGCCCATTTTCCAGAGCCAGGTGGTTACGTGGGGCCCACATGTGTACAGGTAGGACACCATGTACATAGTGCATCGATTTTCACTATTACCAGTACCAGTGTGTTTTTTCTAAAGTAATGAGGAGTTGGTAGCGCTTAAAACTTCTCGAGGAAGCTATCCGTGGGCCGACGACATGAGGTAAGCAGGTGCGTCAGATGGCATCTAGTGGCGTCAGGAGGCCGAACGGGGTCAATACTTGCACGTGGATGAGTACATAGTGTGTGTGTGTGTGTGTGTGTGTGTGTGTGTGTGTGTGTGTGTGTGTGTGTGTGTGTGTGTGTGTGTGTGTGTGTGTGTGTGTGTGTGTGTGTGTGTGTGTGTGTGTGTGTGTGTGTATCTTCCCAAGAGTGTGTGTCGGGTCGTTATAGAGGCGCTGTGTGTGTTTTCATCCCGCTCACATTCTTTTGGCGCCCCCATGGAGGATCTTCTTCGAGTACCTTCTGCTTCGAGCTTCGAGCTTCGAGATTGGGGATTACAAGTTGCAGGTTGCAGGTTGCAGATTACGGGTTACAGGTTACAGGTTACAGGGAAAGGTACAGGTACAGGTGGCTGAAGTACAGTGATATACTAGCAGTGGTGTCACTTGCAGATGTCGTGGGTATGCATCATTTGGCGCCTGTTTGAGCGCATTGTCTGTTGGATTGTACGTTACTTGTGGAAACTACCATGGTACGCCTTTGTGGAGCCATATATGGTTTTATTTGGCAGTCCCAGCCATTTCTGAGACTTGGTCTGGACGATAGTCATTTCTGAGACTTGACTATACGCGATTTGCATTAGCCTTCGTGTGAGGGTCGATAGCGTGAGGTTTTATTGAGCTGCGGGATTCTCAAATATGGAGATCTTTCGGTGATACAGGTAGCTAGAGCACCCTTTTCGTGACCTCACCATAGGCTATGTACTAGTGAGTCATATTTGATGCTCGGGTTCTATTGTATGCAGTTTATGCATACAGATACAGTCTATATTTTGGGTTCTCATTGCTCTACTTCTAGGGAAACTCTGTCAAAATTTTTCCAAGTTATGATGGCTGGTCTTTTGGTCTTTTGAGCCATTTTATGCTGTTATGCTGCTGAAATTTTGGCAAAATCAGAGGATAAGACATGTGTGCTTTCTTGGGAGCTTCATGGTTGGCTTTAATGGATGATCAAAATGGACCTCAATTCACTCCATTTCATTTAACTCAGAGAATCCAGATAAATGTTCATGTGTCCAGGAAGATTTTTTTCCAGCAGCGCATAGTCTTTATGTTCGGGCCAAGAAGATTACAAGAGATCCTGCAGTGTCCTTTGTCTGTTGTAATTCCGATGATCAACTATGAAAACTCATTTGATGTGCATGTGTTTGTCCTTATCTAAAGCTGAGCTCCATTGAGGTTTCTGGGGATTGAGTCAGTCAAAAGTTGTGGGTTCTTGCACGTGTGTTTGAAGGGGTTCTCAAAGCATTAAGCTTGGGTAGCCATGGCTTTCTCTTATCCGGAATTTCATGGAAGAATTGGTGAAGATGCGGAAGACTTTCTGAAGCAAGTCGAGGTGGCATGCATAAGCAACAATATGCGTGATGAGGAGAAGATTTTGAGGCTATTTGGATTGCTTTTGAAAGATGAGGCCTGTGTTTGGTTCATGGATTTGGAAGCTAAAGAAGCAGTGGCTTCTTCTTATGGTTTGAGTCTTGACAAGTTTATAGAAGCTTTTTTAGAGTGTTTCCAGGTTTTTGAAAATGCAAATGCAGTATGGAATGAGCTCAATGCTTTTAAGCAAGGTTCTTGTCAAGGTGTTGATGCCTATGTACAAGGTTTTACAGATTTATGGACTCGTTGGTGTGTTGCTCTTAAGGATGAGATCCCCCCTTATTCATTGAAGAAAAGTTTTTTTGTTGATGGTTTGTCACCTTGGTTGCGGTTCAAGGTTGAGTTGAAGACGCCCGAGTATTTTGAAGATGCAGTATGCATTGCAAAGCACAAGGAATGGAACTTTAAGCGTCTTGAGGAACATGGTATCAGTACAGGTATGCATGTGCAAGATGGATTTGACATGGAAGATGAAATTAAGCCTAAGCAGGTGAAAAGTAGCCTATCCTATGATGTTTCTCGTTTCTTCCCAAGGTCTATTGTGAAGCGTAAAGAGGTCTTGCAGGTTGACAAGTTTATGGAAGAGCCTAAAGAGGTGAGTAATGCTTTGGATACAGGATTGAAATGTCTTGAAGAGGATGCATTGGCTACTTGCGTACCTTGTGATTCTGGGTGTGAGTGTGAGGTTGAGGTTATTGATGATGAGCACGTATCTTTGGATACTAGTTCCTTGGAAATTAGGGAAGAGGGCAAGGTTGAGAGCCATTTTGTGGATTTGTTGGATGTGGAGCGTGTGTTGAAGCCATATTTTGATGTATGTGCAGTGATTGAACCGATTTGTGAGCATGATTGTGGTTTAGAGCAGGGATCGGTATTCTTGGAGACTAATGAACCCATGCTAGAAGCTATGGATAGTGGTGATAGCCATGATTATGATGTGGACAAAGTTATGTGTCATGATGAGTATGCTTATGATGATGAGAAGGGGTTTGGCATATATGAGTCCAATCTCAGCTATGTGGATGCCTATGCTAGGGATATGTGTGCTGCGGGGATACTTTTGTGCTTTGGATATCAACAACTTTACCTTCACACAATGCTTTTAGCTACTTGGGTGCATGATTTGCAGGTTGTTGCTATGGCTGGTGAAGCCAAGATGCCAGGTGATGAGTCACTTGAGTTGTCTCTATCGGTTGGGTTAAATGTGGCATGCAATATTTATGCTTTTGGAACTCCAGACAGGGCGGATGTGTTAGTTGGATATGCCTATAGTGCATTTTGGTTGATTGTTGATGAATGTAGGTGTGGTGTTATGATGCTTCTTGTGAATCGGGCGATATGCCTTTGGCTTTTTGATCTAGGTGGAATGAGCATCTACTAGTGCTGCTGCTGAGCATGAATGCTCTAGCAGGCTAGGGGGTGGGCAAATTATGTCAGGAGTTTTTTGGAGCAAGGGATTGCACATATGTACATACAAATGCATGGTGCATCAAATAAAGAATTGCCCATTTTCCAGAGCCAGGTGGTTACGTGGGGCCCAAATGTGTACAGGTAGGACACCATGTACATAGTGCATCGATTTTCACTATTACCAGTACCAGTGTGTTTTTTCTACAATAATGAGAAGTTGGTAGCGCTTAAGAATTCTCGAGGAAGCTATCCACAGGCCGACGACGTGAGGTAAGCAGGTGCATCAGATGGCATCTAGTGGCGTCAGGAGGCCGAACGGGGTCAATACTTGCACGTGGATGAGTACGGAACAATAATGAGGAGTTGGTAGCGCTTAAGAATTCTCGAGGAAGCTATCCATAGGCCGACGACGTGAGGTAAGCAGGTGCGTCAGATGGCATCTAGTGGCGTCAGGAGGCCGAATGGGGTCAATACTTGCACGTGGATGAGTACGGACACAACGTGGATGTTTTCTTGTGATAATTATGTAGAAAGGTCATCATGAGGACCATACTTTGGGGCCACTTCACATGGTGGCGAGACGCATTATTGGAAAAAATCGAGTGCCAGGTGTGCGTATGGATGTAGCAGGGTGACAACTATGCACTGCGAGGTCAGTTTTTGGCCTGTTCGGGGTCTGTTTGAGGTCATCTAAAAGGCCAAGGGTGCCCAAATAATAAAGCTAAGTGTGGGAACTGAAAAAACAGAGAGAAGACCGGAAAAAATGTGGAGAAGAGAGGAGGAACAGCCGCAGGTGTGTTTTTGGGGTTTTTGGAGCCTGTTTTGGCCGTAAACTGCTCATCCGAGGTCGGATTTGAGCACTTTGACATTGTAGGCTGGGGTTTTGGGCCGTTCCGGATGCGATGGCGCTGTCCATTTTGCCAAATTCTTCCCTCTTTTTCTGCTGTTTTGGATGTGTAAGTTTCTCCTATAAGCGAAGTTTCTGCTCCAGTTTGTGATTGTATCTGGCTTATTTTACCCACATTGTGTGAGCTATTTGCCCCATTGGTGTTGGCCCAAGCTCATTTTTATCTAGACACCAGAAATTCTCCTCTTTTGAGCTGAGTTTTTTGGGTGTGTGTGTGTGTGTGTGTGTGTGTGTGTGTGTGTGTCTCTGTGTGGAGTGTGCAAGTGGATAGTCTCTCTCCCTGTCTCGGCCAGGTGTGTTGTGTAAGCCGAGTGGTGCCCCATAGTGTGTGTGTATTCTTCCAAGAGTGTGTGTCGGGTCATTATAGAGGCACTATGTGTGTGTTTTCATCCCGCTCACAACGTGGTGGAGGAGATAGCTATATGTGGAGTAGTACACGCACGACAGATGTTCTTCATAGAGAGGTTTTTAAAGACTCTCAAAGATTTTGTGCGGCTATGGTCTCAACCAGAGGCATGTATGGCCAAAGGGTGGATTGTTCAAGAGGCATTTGTTTACATATCAGAGTATTTGGCACAAGTTGATCCTTCGCTCCCTCTCATGTGGTCAGACGAGGAAGATTCAAGGATGACTTCACACTTGACAAGTGGAAAGGGGACACTACTTAAAATGGATATGAATCTATCCTGAGTGGTCGATAACTTTTGCATTCTCAATGCAAAGATTATGACCAAGTGGGTGGACTTGTGGACAGTGTCAAAGTCTAGGCGTTTTCAAGAGAGGGAAGCATGGAAACAAGCACATGGAGGAAGGAGGGCACCCCCAGTGCCTAGACACCTTGTATGTTTCCCAGATATCATTAGTGCAGAGTGGATTCATGAGAGAATGACCAAGGCAAAAGCGCGCGGAGAAGACATCACCAACAAAGAATGGGAGTATGCATGAGGCTGCGTACCAAAGGTAGAGTACTCATATACCTAAACCATATTTTCTCGCTATTTCTTGAAATTATCTTTAATATGTAGTTGATAAATTAATATATATTTTTATTTTGTAGTGCCTTTCCTTTAACTCTATGTGGTCAAAGGGTCGTCACTTTCGTACGTGCCACATTGACGAGCGTAGAACCACCATGGATTATGCCATCATGGGCAACTTTGACACAGACGGTGATGAAGCCAGGTACTGCGGAACTATTGAAAGGATACTAAAGGTTAATTTTAGAACCTTTCATAGCTTCATCTTCGAGTGCAAGTGGTTTGCAAATGTGTCTAGACGACATGAGAATGGCCTCTACATGGTGGACTCTAGTGTGCATCACACAGGGAGGTATGACAATTTACTTTTACCGTGCAATTGTGAGCAGCTGAGTGACATGTACCTTTTTTATTCCTATTCACTTGTTGTAATGTTAGTTATACCAATGTTACTCACTTTGAGCTTCTATTTTATAGGTCATCTATATCCCAGCAATCCACCAACCAAAACTTTGGTTCGTAATTCCTGTAACACCTCGGGGGAGGACCATTTTTTCCACTAATGAAGTGGAGACTATCTTCGACCCTCTTCCACCTCCGACTTTGGATAAGGTGGAAACAGAGGAGAGGGAGGTCGATGAATAAAGTCTGGCAGCAGCAAGTCTTAGCGAGCATGATTGTCATGCTGATGAAGATGATGAGATGCAGGATGATAACCTCGAAGATGATGAAGCTGGCAATGCATCCACAAACGAAAATTCCGTTTCTCTCTTTATTGATTTAGGAGCCATGGGCTTAGAATTGGATGATGCTTCATGTAGAGATCTTTTGGAAGATGATTCATAAACATTTTTGCAGTTATAAAGTTTTTTGATCTTGTAATCCATTCACCTCTCTCTCCCTCCTCTTCCTCTCTTTAGATTTGAGAATATGGTCAATTATCTAAATCAATTGACAATCATTATTTTAGTTGTAAACAAGGGTAATCTTAGGCTGGGTTCAGATGAGGCTGGAGGAAGAAAGGCTTTCTATTAAGTATGGAGCCTGATTTACCCTCGTAATTTTCTGTGGTAAAAGCGCACATTTGTAAGGCCCCCATTATGAGGAGAAGCCATCGTGCGTGAAGGAAAATCAATCACTCGAAACCAAAATTTTCACGGACAAGAATCAGGGGGAACTTTAAAGGCCTCAGGGGCGGAGGCCCCCGAGAATTTTTTTTCGCCGGAATATTCTTTTTCGTCGGAATATTATGGCCGGCCGGCGGCCGAAAAGTGGTCGGAAAACAACCGGTCGGTTGGCCGGTGGCCGGTAGTCAATGGCCAATGGCCGGTGGTCGGAAGTCAATGGCCGGTTGCCGGTGGTCGGAAGTCAATGCCTGGTGGCCGGTCGCCAAATTCAACGGCCGGTGGCCGAATTCAAAAGCGGACTTGTCTTCTCAAGGGCGGCTACACATGGGCGGATTGGAGGGTCCGATTTGGACTTATTCGCACAAGGGGGGCTACACATGGCTGTCTCTCATAAGAGAGGGCAGCCCTTTTGGCCTATAAAAGGAGGCCATTTCTACACACATTTCATAGTGTGAAATTGATGCAACAAGGTGAGTGTGAGGTGGTGAGAGTGAAGCAAGGCGGGAGCTCCATTAAGGGTATAATCCCTTTGTAAACTACTTCTTGTTTTGAAGTACTAAAGCCATTGAGTGGCTGCTTTCCCGTGGACGTAGCCCACATTGGGTGAACCACGTATATCGTGTGTACTCTCTCTCTCTCTCTCTCTCTCTCTCTCTCTCTCTCTCTCTCTCTCTCTCTACTCTACTCTATAATCTCGTGTATATAAATCTGTCTCTCTCCATTAAGTAATCTACTCAATTATCTATTTAGCTACGTCTTATTTCCTAACAATTGGTATCAGAGCAAGGTTTGCTCGTAGCTAAATTATCTCAAGGAAAGGATTCCTTGAATTGAGTGGGAGTTATGGCAGAGGAAGGAAACCTCAAGATTGATAAGTTCAACGGAAAAAACTATTAACATTGGAAGATGCAGATTGAAGACTATCTCTACCACAAGGACCTCTATTTGCCACTAGGCGGTCTTGTGAAGAAGCCCGCAACAATGGCAGATGAAGCATGGATTGTCCTTGATCGAAAGGCACTGGGAACAATCCGGTTAAGCTTGGCGTCAACGGTGGCCTTCAATGTTTCGAAGATGAAGACCACGGAGGACTTGACGAAGTCACTTGACGACTTCTACGAGAAACCATCGGCATCCAATAAGGTATTTCTTATGAAGCGCTTGTTCAATCTAAAGATGGCAGAGAATGGTTCAGTTGCAGAACACCTAAATGACTTTAACACAAACATAAGTCAACTTCGATTAGTGAAAATCAATTTCGATGACGAAGTGCGAGCTCTCCTTATACTATCATCTCTACCGGATAGTTGGGACAGCCTTGTGGTGGCTGTAAGTAATTCTATCTCTGGCACAAATACTCTTAAGTTTGATGATGTTGTGGGTGTTCTCCTAAGCGAGGAAATGCGAAGGAGAAGCACAGGAGAATCATCAAGTGCTGCACTATCAGTGGAAACAAGAGGAAGGCTTAAGGAGAGGTTCAAAAACCAAAAGGGTCGTGATCGCTCAAGGCGGAGCAAGTCACGCACAAAGTTAGTTCTTGAATGTTGGAACTGCGGCAAGAAGGGCCACGTCAAGAAGGATTGCTGGTCCAAGAAGAAGAAGAAGATAGAGTCTCAAGACAACAAGCCAACATCGGAGGCCAATGTGGCAGGTAAAGTAGAGCAAGATGCTCTAATTCTCTCATTAGACAATGTGTCTAATTCCTGGATAGTAGATTCCGGGGCTTCATTCCATGCGACACCACACAAGCAACATTTCCAAGACTACACCAAAGGTAATTTTGGGTATGTATACTTGGGAGATGATGAAGCTTGTGAGATTGTCGGCAAAGGTACAGTTTCTGTCAAAATTGCTAACGGAAATGAATGGAAGCTTAAAGATGTTAGGCATGTTCCTTCTCTTCGCAAAAATTTGATCTCTATAGGACAATTGGACGATGAAGGTCACAACATTGCATTCGGAAACAAACGGTGGAAGATCTCAAAGGGATCTTTGGTGGTTGCCAAGGGTGAAAAAGTCGGTACACTTTACTTATGTACTGTTAGCACGTAACCTTCAGCTTGTGCAGCAACTACAGAAGTTGACAGTGCGGTGTGGCACTACCGACTTGGGCATATGAGTGCCAAAGGAATGCAAATCCTTCAAACAAAGAAGCTTCTACCAGGTTTGAAAGAAGTGGACTTAGAGTTCTGTGAAGATTGTGTTTATGGTAAATAAAAGAGGGTAAAATTTCAAAAATCAGGAAATGAAAGAAAAAATAAAAAACTTGAGTTGGTTCATTCTAATGTTTGGGGTCCTGCAAGTACACCATCACTTGGTGGCTCATTGTACTATGTAACACATAGACGATGCGACTAGAAAAACATGGGTTTATGTCATGAAGAATAAATCCGATGTATTTTCCATATTTCAAAGGTGGAAAGCCTTTGTGGAGAATGAAACAGGTACCAAGGTTAAATGCCTCAGATCAGACAATGGAGGCGAATATTGCAGCCAATCTTTTGAAAGCTTTTGTGCTAGCAATGGCATTCGGAGGCAAAGGACAACCCCAAGGACACCTCAACAAAATGGGATTTCGGAAAGGATGAACAGGACAATCATGGAACGAGCACGAAGCATGAGGCTACGTGCAGGCCTACCGCTTGAGCTTTGGGCGGAAGCTATAAGTACGTCTGTGTACTTAATCAATCGGTCACCCTCAACGGCATTGAATGGGGGAGTTCCAAAAGAGGCATGGACAGGTAAACCGGTGAATTATGCATTTCTCAAAGTGTTTGGGTGTGAGGCTTTCATGCACATAGATAGAAGCTTAAGATCAAAGTTAGATGCAAAGTCCAAAAAGTGTTTCTTCATTGGCTATGGAGAAGGAGACTTTGGGTATCGCCTATGGAATCCTGAAGATGGTAAAATCTTAAGGAGTAGGGATGTAATTTTTAACGAGCAAAATATGTACAAAGATTACTTGGAAAGAAAACAAACAAAAGAAACAGGTGATGAGTACATGGAGCTTGAGGACGGTGAAGACTCAAGGGCTACAAACGGTGACAATGTGCAACAACGTCAACCAAATGAGGAGCCTCAACCTATTCCCCGAAGATCTACAAGAGCAAGTAGACCTCCAGAAAGGTTTGTTCCTTCCTTCAACCATCTCTTGATCTCAGATTCTGGAGAGCCGGAATCATATGAAGAAGCTATGCAACATGAATCCAAAGAAGAATGGACGAAGAGCATGAGGGTGGAGATGGACTCACTACATCGCAACCAAACATGGGAGTTGGTTGAGTTGCCTAAAGGTAAGCGGGCACTTCAAAACAAATGGGTGTACAAGCTAAAGGAAGAAGAAGGTGGGAAGAAAAGGTACAAGTCTAGGCTTGTGGTAAAAGGTTTTTCTCAAAAGAAAGATATTGACTTCGATGAAATCTTTTCTCCTGTTGTAAAAATGAACTCAATTAGGCTTGTCTTAAGCCTTGTGGCTGCTCATGATCTAAATCTCGAGCAAATGGATGTAAATACGGCATTCCCTCACGGTGACTTAGAGGAGGAAATCTAAGTCATGATCTAAATCTCGAGCAAATGGATGTAAATACGACATTCCCTCATGGTGACTTAGAGGAGGAAATCTACATGCTTCAACCAAGGGGGTATGAAGTAAAAGGTAAGGAGAAAATGGTTTGCAGATTAAAGAAGAGCTTGTATGGTTTAAAGCAAGCATCAAGACAATGGTACTTGAAGTTTAATCGATGGATGTTGGATCATGGATTCACAAGATGCAACTCGGATCACTGCGTCTACACGGAGAATTTGGGAGATGGAAAATTCATCATCCTAATGTTGTATGTTGATGACATGTTGATTGCAAGTGCTAACATGCAGGACATCAAAGACCTAAAAGAGGAGCTGTCCAAATCTTTTTCAATGAAAGATTTAGGTGCTGCAAAGAGGATACCTGGTATGAAAATATCAAGGGACAGGACGAAGAAGAAAATAAAGCTATCTCAAGAAGATTACATCAAGAAGGTACTAGAAAGGTTTGCAATGCAAAATGCAAAACCAGTTTCTACACCTTTGGCTGGTCATGTTAAACTAACGAAGGATATGTGTCCAAAGACACAAGAGGAGATACCTATATGTCTAAAGTTCCATATGCTGCAGCGGTAGGTTCTCTAATGTATGCTATGGTATGGACAAGGCCAGACATTGCACATGCAGTGGGAGTTGTGAGTAGGTTCATGGACAACCCAGGTAAAGAGCATTGGCAAGCTGTGAAGTGGATACTTAGGTATCTAAAAGGGACAACAACAAATGCTTTGTATTTTGGAGGAACTGATATTTTTCTAGAAGGGTATGCTGATGCAGATATGGCAGGTGACAAAGATACTCGAAGGAGCACTACTGGCTATGTGTTCACGGTTGGAGGCACAGCAGTAAGCTGGGCTTCAAAGCTATAGAAAGTGGTTTCACTTTCTACCACGGAAGCAGAGTATGTAGCAATGACAGAGGCAAGCAAAGAAATTCTGTGGCTTCACAGATTCTTAGAAGAGCTTGGATTCAAACAAGACAATTGTGTCTTATACAGTGATAGCCAAAGCGCTATCCATCTTGCGAAGAACTCAGCCTTTCATTCAAGGACAAAGCACATTGAGGTGAGATATCACTTCATACGCACTCTTTTGGAAGAGGGACAACTAAAGCTAGGAAAGGTGCATACAAGTGAAAATCCTGCAGACATGTTTACAAAGGTGGTCAACAAGGAGAAGTTGAGCTTTTGCTCATCTTCAATCGGCATTCAAGGATAAGAATCCAGAATGGAAAGCAGTCACAGGTTTGGTTTGGAGATCAGTCTCCAAGTGGGAGATTGTTAAGTATGGAGCCTAATTTACCCTCGTAATTTTCTGTGGTAAAAGCGCACATTTGTAAGGCCCCCATTATGAGGAGCAGCCATCGTGCGTGAAGGAAAACCACTCACCGGAAACCAAAATTTTCACGGACAAGAATCAGGGACAACTTTAAAGGCCGGAATATTCTTTTTCGTCGGAATATTATGGCCGAACGGCGGCCCGAAAGTGGTCGAAAAACAACCGGTCGGTTGGCCGGTGGCCGGTAGTCAATGGCCGGTGGTCGGAAGTCAATGGCCGGTGGCTGTTGGTCGGAAGTCAATGGCCGGTGGCCGGTGTCCGAATTCAATGGCCGGTGGCCGAATTCAAAAGCGGACTTGTCTTCTCAAGGGCGGCCACATATGGGCGGATTGGAGGGTCCGATTTGGACTTATTCGCACAAGGGTGGCTACACATGGCTGTCTCTCATAAGAGAGGGAAGCCCTTTTGGCCTATAAAAGGAGGCCATTTCTACACACATTTCATAGTGTGAAGTTGATGCAACAAGGTGAGTGTGAGGTGGTGAGAGTGAAGCAAGGCGGGAGCTCCATTAAGGGTATAATCCCTTTGTAAACTACTTCTTGTTTTGAAGTACTAAAGCCATTGAGTGGCTGCTTTCCCGTGGACGTAGCCCACATTGGGTGAACCACGTATATCGTGTGTACTCTCTCTCTCTCTCTCTCTACTTTATAATCTCGTGTATATAAATCTGTCTCTCTCCATTAAGTAATCTACTCAATTATCTATTTAGCTACGTCTATTTCCTAACACTTTCTGCAGGTCTACCGCTGCCTCGTCTAAACGATGTTGGAGAAAGAAGAGCGAAAAACAGAGAGAGGTGGAGAGAGGCCAATAGCTCTTCTGAGGGGGGGGTGCCGAAAGAAAAATAACGGGCCCGGAGGAAGGTGATATCTACTGCAGCAAATAGGCTTTTTCCATGCAACTTAGATGCCCCTGTGGGAAGCATTTCCTCCGTAGCGTCTAAACCGGGCCTTATATCCCCCGCCTCCTTCTCCCCTCTCTTTCTCTTTCTCTCTCTCTCTTTCTTTCTCTTCCTTTTTATATTTGAAAATCATATACAATACTCTTTAATTTTTATTGAGAGGAGGGAAACACCAAAATTTGAAGGGGGGGGAGTTAATCCATAATTTGAAAGTTTAGGCGCTAAATATGGGCAGCTGATATAACGACGCTAATCAGCACGATAATAATAGCGGTAATAATAGTGGATAAAGTCATGGTAATACTTTAAACACACAAAAAAAACCCGCCCTCCTCTCTCTTGTTTCTCTCATTGAATTTACACCTTCTCTCTACAAAACACGGTAAAACAGCGTGTTAAGCACTTGAAGATTTTCATAGTGATGGGAGCAGTGGCTATACCTACCTAGAGCTGTTGAAACCTACATTTTTGGGCTTCTTCCCAAGAAAAGGTCTTACCTTTTGCTTTAAGTTGATCCGTCCTAGGAACATCAATTTTGGCATAATCACGGATATACTGTCGATAAAATCTAGCCATGCCTAAAAATATTTGAAGTTCCTCAACCATGTTGGGATGTGGCCATCGAAGAATGGCAACAACATTATCAATGTCCATTTTGATGCCAGAATAAGAGATCACAAGACCGAGGTAATGTATCTTTGTTTTAAAGAAATTGCACTTGCTTTGCTGAGCATACACCACGTGAGCTCGTAGCTATTTGAACACTAATCGTAAGTGCTCTATGTGTTTATCTTTAGTCTTACTGTAAATGAGAATGTCATCAAGGAAAACCACAATAAACTTTTCAAGATAGGGATGTAAGACACTATCCATGAGTGTCATAAATGTAGTTGGAGCATTGGTTAGACCAAAAGGCATAACCAAAAATTCAAAATGCCCGAATCGTGTTCTAAAGGCAGTTTTGGAGATATCTTGCAAAAGGATACGCACCTGGTGGTATCCTGAACAAAGATCTATCTTTGTATAGTATCTTGCCCCATGGAGTTGATCAAACAACTCATCCAGTCAAGGCAGAGGATACTTGTTCTTGATGGTTATGACATTTAATCCATGATAATCTACGCACATGCACATAGTCTAATGAAAAACCACGGGCGAGGTAGCCATTCAACTGACTCTCAACCTCCTTGGTTTCTTTAGCACTCATATGATAAGGTGGTTTACTCACCGGTTTAGTGTCTGGCAAGACATCTATGCCATGCTTCACATCACGTATAGGGGATAAACCCAATGGTAAATCACTTAAAAATACATCACTATACTTTGTGAGTAAGTGAGTCAACTTTTGTCGTACAAAAGGAGAAAGTAAACTAGAGTTATGCTGGGATGGAGAATCTTGTAGTTCCTGTAATGTTTGTTTTACAACAGTTTCACGTTGCTCTATATATTAAAAATTGAGAGCACTTTGTTCATTAGATTTGTTAACACTTTGCTTATCATTAGAATTCATTGCACTTTGCATACCATTACTAGAATTCACCGCAGTGTGCTCTTGAGAATTCACAAGACTTGGAGACAGGAAGTAGCACAAAAAGACTTCATCTATTAAATTTGCTTTCTACAAAATAGAAAGCTCGGCTGTACATATAAGAGGTGCAGATGGTATATTTTTCTCACCAAGAAAAAGCACATGTTTACCAGTGGCCATAAAGGATAAGGAGCTGTGTTCATAACTAGTGTGCAATGTGTTTCCTAAACCATGCAGCCACTCCCATCCTAAAACTACATCAGCATGGTCCATGTTCCTAACTTGGAAGTCAAGGGTCATCATATGATCTTGAACAATAAGCTCAACCCCTTGAACTATCGTGTCCCATACTTCTTTATCATTCCCAGACATCTACTCCACCACATACTTGTGAGAGCAGGGAGTCTATGTAAGCTTCAATTTCTTGTCTAGCTTATAGTTCAAGAAGTTATGAGTTGCACCATCATATACTAAAATACGAACATGTTGTTTGTTAATAGTGCCATGCATGCAAATCAAATCATGGGGGCCAAAGGTGGGCTGCCACATTGAAGCAGGCACACAACACTTGTGCTTTTCTTCCATATGAAGAACCTCTACAGCACAATATTTAGGAGATGAATCGAAGGCGTTGCACCGTGTGCATAGCCTTTTCTTTGCCTTGCAAAGAGGACAATATTTCTTGTTATGTTGGTCCAAATGACATTCAAAACACAAATTTTGTTTCTTTGCACGCTCAAAATCAGCAGTGCTAAGAGACCCATGTGGAGTATCTCCTGATTGCTTAGGCTTCTTAGCCTCTTGTGGACGTGGAGAGGTAGATTATCTCTTATTCCTCTTGGAACGTGTGGGAGATCTACCTCGTCATTGGCTCTTAGCCACATTGCTCTTAGCAAAATAATTCTTAGAGTAGGGAACATTTCCTTTCCTCTCTTGGTCATCATCATATCTTTGGGCATGACCGATGGCTTCTTCCAAAGTTTTTGGATGTTGGGTCTTGACATGAAGACGATAGTCTTTGTCAAGACCCCTATTACAACCCCCTATCTTTTGAAATTCATCTAGACCCTTCTAGTTTTATTATGATTTCCCGATATTTCAAAAGGTGCTATGTGAGAGAGGCCAGATATGCACCATGCATCCCATGCTAACCGATTCTTATGTTCTTCATTGGAGTCCAAAAACACTTTGGAGAAAGAAGCTTGAAACGCAGCCCAAGACGGAGGACGAGCATCTATTAGAAATGGAATCCACCACTTATAGGCCTTGCCTTTAAGAGATAGACTTGTTTCCACATCCATCCTTATATTCGGGGTGTGTCTCAATCTATGAATATCACTCCATTTGTATAAGAATGTATTGACCGCATCCTTGTTGTGATCACACTCTTCCCTATGAAACTCAGGAATGGTGATAATATTCTTAAGTAATGCATTGCTACCTTCTGCATCTTCTAAAGCACTTCTCTCTTGGACTCCTTGAATCGTGCCAGCTTGGTTCCCTAGAACCGTGCCACTTGTGGCTCCTTGAGCCGTTGGAGAGGGGGAATGGGGGACGACGCTCGGCACAATCAGAAGTGCCTCTCTATAGTCCAGGGTCCACACAACACCCCAATCCACTCGAAGACACCTTCAAAACGACAATTTGCACACAATCCGCTTCACTTGCACAGTTCCCAAGCGCACACACGCTTTCCAAGACTGCAAAATGAGCCCACACCTCACTGCACACTCTCTACCTCCCTCTGCACACACACTTACTCTCTCTCTCTCTCTCTCTCTCTCTCTCTCTCTCTCTCTCTCTCTCTCTCTCTCTCTCTCTCTCTCTCTCTCTCTCTCTCTCTCTCTCTCTCTCTTTACAAAGCACCAAGGATCAGGGCGTACACACGCTTCAACGACACTACGGCTGGCAACAGACGAGACGACAAAGAGAAAAGGGGAAGGGGGGAGCGTCACGGCACAATTGGCCAAGAGGGTTGTTCATTAACAGCTTCAAAAGAACCATTACAATGCTCCTCTGAGCTTCTCACTCTCTCTCTCACTTGCTCTCTTACACGTACAGTGCAAAAAAACAAAGAGATCCCCCATTTTTACAAAGAGTTTGGCCCCTTTATTGGGCTCGTTTTTGAGTTTTTAGGAATTTTTCATGGTAGGCCGACACATGGCGCTCCCCTTGGGAGGCTCAGCTTGACTTTGACTAGCTTGGTGCGCGTCTCAAGTCTTCACACTTTACTCTACACACGAGCACCCTCTAGGGAGCAACGACGGCGCCGTCCTTGCTCCTACGGGCAAGTTTTCCTTCAAAAAAACTTTGGGCGGGGGAACCTAGAGGTCCGCACGGAGGGAAACGGCCCCGACCCTGCGGGGTGCCATGTCATCACCTCCAACTCGTCGCCCGCACGGGCCAAAATCCACCGCCACAGAGCTCCATACTAGGCCGCGCCACGGTGGGAAATGGCCCCGACCCTGCGGGGTGCCATGTCATCACCTCCAACTCGTCGCCCGCACGGGCGCGCGCCTCCTAGCTGGCCAAAATCCACCGCGGAGCACCGCCACAGAGCTCCATACTAGGCCGCGCCACTGGCGCCATAGCCATGAGCTCCAAAGGAGTCCTCTTCCCTTCACACAACTCAAAAGGGCTCACGCCCTGGGCTACATACCCCACTCCCAACAACCGCGTGCCCGCATGTCGGATATCCCAACCTACCACGTGGCGGCCCACAAGGTGATGGCCCTTGGGGCTCCCCAAAAACTCCCCATTTACCAATTAGAAAAATGTTATTTTTGGCCTTCTTCTTCAGACCTCCTTCCACTGCTCCAATGTCTGATGACCGAGCCGCAAAACCGTGTTGGATCTCCACTGAGTTGGATCTGAGCCGTGCAAACCTCGCCGTATTTTGACTTCTCTGAGCTAGCTATCTGAGGCCGCCAAAAACTGAGAAATGCATCTGCATGCCTCTCACTGCCAAATGATCCCAACTTCGTCTCGCTGTATCTGACCAACCGAATATTCGATTGATGTACCGTTGATTTGTGCTGGCTCCTCATGACGCGTACTATCATCGAGAACTTCGTCGAGGCTCGAATGACGCCAGATGGAACATTTCTCCATGCAGTCAAATGAGCTCAAGCCCGGCCTCTGGAAAATCTTCAATTGACCTTAACTTGCTATCCAGAGCTCTGATTTGCGATCCGAAAAGACAGGCATGCTCCATACTGTGAGCACTACATGTGTATGCATTTACCTCACCCTTTTCCAACCACCTGTGCTTGGCCCATCCACCGAGGATCTAGAAGCTGCTCTTGCACAAAAAGCCCCATAACTTGATTTCTAGGGCTCCGTTTGACTAGCCGTTTGAACCGGCCTGGAGAGCACACTGAAGACCACACCTTGGCACATGCTTGTCGCCTTCTAGATACCTTTGACTGCCATCCCTGTTAGCCCCCGTCTGGAGCCTTCTTGGCCTACAAAACTGCATTGGACATACATTTTCGCTTCCACTTGGCCACAACAGCTTTAGACACATGACATAGCACCATCATGTGCACCTGCATGCATACATACCCTTGCACGAGCCCCTATCTGGCGTCGACATGTTTGGGTGCACCATCATTTCCCAACCCTCTTGTTGAGCATTCATGCTCAACTAAAAGCACACTTTTGAACCTGAAAACTGCAACACTTGACAAGCACTGAAGCATATGAAAAAAGGCACAACCATATGTATAGTATGTGCAATATGTACAACATTGTATATCTGCTCCTTTCAAATCTCCTCAGGTGGGTTGCCCAACCCCCTGCTTTATATGTCATCAACCGCCTGGGTCAAACACCATGTACTGGTCTCTTTTGTCCACCTGTAACACCCTTGCATAGTGCCATACCCAGGCACATAGCCAACTGCATACCCAAACCGCCAACAACATACTTCTATTATTCTATGCATCCCATGGCATACTACCCGCTTGCAACAAAGCACCTCCAAGAACACCAAATAGAGCACCATCATGATCACCATCCTGCTCAATCAACACTCGCGATGTACCTGACCCACCCTCCCATCCATGTAAAGCTAGATCCTCGTCTAGCAGATCCTGTACCTGCTCAACAGCATACTTCACAGCCGCTTTTATCAGCATCCCTTTCAACCACCATTCACAAATCCCTTTAGAAAGCTTAGACACCGCCTTGGAATGCCCATCACCTGTCATAGAGTGCACTGACTGCATAGAAAACTCCTCTATCTTCGGCTCCACATTGCCCTTCTCACCTGCCATGCACTCAATTGCAGCATCGACGAGCTCTTCCTCATCTACTGGCCCTTCAAGGTCGATAAGCACCACTTGCTTGTTGGCTTCCATCACCTTCTCTTCAAGCATCTCTTCTACTACTGCATCATGCTCCATCAAGGAACAGAGAAACTCATTCTCTATCGCATTATCCTCATCTTGATCTTCGTCCATAAGCAAGGCCACCTCGTCATTCTTGGCAAAACCCTGTACACCTGATGCACCACCACAACATACTCCACAGCCACTTTCATCAGCATGGCCATTAACATGGCACCGCACATCACCTTCACCTGCATATCATCACCTGTAGGCTCAGGCTCCTCCACTTGGTCTCCACCCACTGAACATATGGGTTTGCATTTCACCTTGCTCTTCACACACATCCCTCGTATCTCTACTCACATGCAAGAGACCGAACTCATCATACTTTGACTGAGACGACTCGGTCTCTCAACTTGTGTCAACATCCAAAGAGCTACTTTCACTTGGCTCAACCTCGTCCTCTATCTCAAGCTCGAGAAGCTCCTCTAGCTTCACCGCTTCAACCTCGTTTACAAACCGCACTGTTTGGCCCTTACCACACTTTGATGGAGCTTGAACCGCCATACCTTGACTTGGTAACACATCCTTTGCCTGATAAGGAACCACCTGCATATCCTCCACAATTGGAGTCACTCTAGTTGGCATTTTCAGCATAGGAACCACCCTATCTCTCTGCAACCACAGAACCCTTGGTTCCTCTCGCACATGCACTATCCTTGGCTCGGCTACCACTACATCAACCTGCTTTGGGATCACAACACCTGGCAAACCCTGCCTAGCTTCACGCTTCTTGAGAATCTTCTTGGTTCGCCCTTTCACTAGAGCCAACGCTTCCTCGTATGACACCGGGCCATCTATCTCAACCTTGTCGCACACTTCCTCATGCAGGCAATCCAAAAACTTGCTCAATTTTAAAAATCCAACATTCTCAGCAGCAGTTACCTTGATTAGATTTCCCCAAAGGACTTCGAACTTCCATAGGAATGCTTGAAAATCCGCTTCCAAGCTTTGCTTCAAACCGTCTAGCTTTCTCTTTACTTCATCCAGCTACGCATCCGCTACAAATTCGCTTCAAAAAGCTGCTCCCAGTGCTTCATGATCCATCTTTTCCTCATTAGGCAGGCCATCGAACCATAGCCTCGCTTTACCACGAACCACGAGAGGAAACACCTATACTGCACCTTCTTCCCTCGACAAACCGCTTTCTAGCACGAACAACCCATAGTCTTGGAGCTAGGTTTCTGCATCTTCGACCCCAGTGAAAATGGGAAATCCCGTCCAAGCCATTACTTCTCTAAGAGCACCTGCTCTTCAAAGGCCGCACCTTTGGCATTACCAAAATCACCACTTTGACTTCAACTAGGAGCATCAGTGCGCTCCTCAGTGGGGGCACCAGAAGATGGAGAGGGGGAATGGGGGACGACGCCCGGCATGACCAGAAGTGCCTCTCTATAGCCAAGGGTCAACACAACACCCCAATCCACTCGAAGACACCTTCAAAACGACAATTTGCACACAATCCGCTTCACTTGCACAGTTCCCAAGTGCACACACGCTTTCCAAGACCGCAAAATGAGCCCACACCTCACTGCACATGCTCTACCTCCCTCTGCACACACACTTACTCTCTCTCTCTCTCTCTCTCTCTCTCTCTGCAAAGCACCAACGATCCGGGCGTACACACGCTTCAACGGCACCACGGCTGGCAACTGACAAGACGACAAAGAGAAAAGGGGAAGGGGGGAGCGACACGGCACAATTGGCCAAGAGGATTGTTCATTAATAGCTTCAAAAGAACCATTACAATGCTCCTCTGAGCTTCTCACTCTCTCTCTCTCACTTGCTCTCTTACACGTACAGTGCAAAAAAACAAAGAGCTCCCCCATTTTTACAAAGAGTTTGGCCCCTTTATTGGGCTCGTTTTTGAGTTTTTAGGAATTTTTCATGGTAGGCCGACACATGGCGCTCCCCTTGGGAGGCTCAGCTTGACTTTGACTAGCTTGGTGCGCATCTCAAGGCTTCACACTTTACTCTACACACGAGCACCCTCTAGGGAGCAACGACGGCGCCGTCGCTGCTCCTAGGGGCAAGTTTGCCTTCAAAAAAACTTTGGGCGGGGGGACCTCGAGGTCCGCACGGTGGGAAACGTCCCCGACCCTGCGGGGTGCCACATCATCACCTCCAACTCGCCACCTGCATGGACGCGCGCCTCCTAGCTGGCCAAAATCCACCACGGAGCTCCGCCACAGCAGCGCCCTACTGGGCCGCGCCGCCGCGCCATAGCCATGAGCTCTAAAGGAGTCCTCTTCCCTTCACACAACTCAAAAGGGATCACGCCCTGGGCTACATACCCCGCTCCCAACAGGCGCGTGCCCGCATGTGGGATATCCCAGCCTGCCACATGGCGGCCCACAAGGTGATGGCCCTTGGGGCTCCCCAAAAACTCCCCATTTACAATTAGAAAAATGTTCTTTTTGGCCTTCTTCTTCAGAACTCCTTCCACTGCTCCAATGTCTGATGACCGAGCCGCAAAACCATGCTGGATCTCCACTGAGTTGAATCTGAGCCGTGCGAACCTCGCCGTATTTTGACTTCTCTGAGCTAGCTATCTGAGGCCGCCAAAAACTGAGAAATGCATCTGCATTCCTCTCACTGCCAAATGATCCCAACTTCGTCTCGGTGTATCTGACCAACCGAATATTCGATTGATGTACCGTTGATTTGTGTTGGCTCCTCATGACGCGCACTATCATTGAGAACTTCGGCAAGGCTCAAACGACACCAGATGGCACATTTCTCCGTGCAGTCAAATGAGCTCAAGCCCGGCCCACGAAAAATCTTCAACTGACCTTAACTTGCTATCCAGAGCTTTGATTAGCGATCCGAAAAGACAGGCATGCTCCATACTGTGAGCACTACATGTGTATACATTCACCTCACCCTTTTCCAACCACCTGCACTTGGCGCATCCACCGAGGATCTGGAAGCCGCTCTTGCACAAAAATCCCCATAACTTGCTTTCTAGGGCTCCATTTGATGAGCCGTTCGAACCGGCCTGGAGAGTACACTGAAGACCATACCTTGGCACATGCTTGCCGCCTTCTGGATACCTGTGACTGCTAGCCCTGTTAGCCCCCGTCTCGAGCCTTCTTGGCCTAAAAAACTGCATTGGACATACATTTCCGCTTCACTTGGCCACAACAGCTTTAGACACATGCCATAGCACCATCATGTGTACCTGCATGCATACATACCCTTGCACGAGTCCCTATCTGGCGTCGACATGTTTTGGGTGCACCACCGTCTATGAATTCATAAATTTCACAAGTATGTAAGATTGGTAAAATTTGCATTGAGTGCAGAGAGGTTGCGTTCAAGTACGCTTTGGGAATTTTCCAAAGTTTTAAAAGCAGCCATATCTACAAGGCCATGATCTCCTAGATCATCATCGTCATGCATATTAGTGTAGCAGCACCCGTGGTGCCTTGATTTTGATCTACGTGCTCAAAATCAAAAGTGTGTGTAGGTGGGATATCCTCACTGGCCATGGTAAACACACACTAATGTAAAGAGAGAGAAAAAACGTCAACTTGTACCTTGTGACATTGAAGTCTTTGTGTTTTGTATGCTTCGCAATTTGCGTTGCATGCGAACCTTGCTTTGTGGAAATTGTAGCATTTTACGTGTCGTTTGTCGTAAGAACACCTTTGTTGATTTTTCACAAAAACTCGTCATTTTTGTGAAGGATTTTGTTCACTTTGAAGCTACCTCCTTGAGGAAAAAAGAATTTTTGGAGGAAAACTTGCCTTCCTCCAAGAAGTGAAAAGGAAGGGTGAAACTACTTCCTTGAAGTTTGACGCTTTTCCTTTCCTTCTAGCTTTCCTTTCAACACAAGTATGCTATCTCTCCTTGTATACACAACAAGGGTCAATAGCTTGATGGTAAAGTGTTGGCCTCTTACCCTCATGGGGTGGGTTCAACCCTTCTTCATGCAAGGGTTAAGCAGGCCTTCCTACGTGTCCAACCAACGGTACCAACAAAAGCCTTCGGAGCCTCGATGTCATAGGGTTATTGATCGAGCTCGCCTTGGTCGCTCGCCCTGGTCGTGCACTGTGGAGGGTGTATGCCAGGCAATCGGTTTTCATTTTCTGCCTTCACACACAGTGGACTGTTCCTACCTTCTTTTTGCTGCTCTACAGCAGGGACGTTGGTATATGTGAGGTGGTGGTTGCCACTGTCTGTGTTTGCGCACAGTGGACTGTTCCTGCTTTCCTTTTGCTGTTGTACAACAGGGACGTCCTTGTATGCAGAACATGGGAGGGAAGCAACGTGTTGCATGCACATGCAACCCGCTTTTCCCCTTTCCCAAAAATAGCTCGGATACTAGTGAAAGGGAAGTGGTAATGCATGTGCTAGTCTCCACCAAACCGTGCTATCTTATAGCCTCCCCCTAGCGTACACACTATCTGGCCGTGCCGATGGCCTTTCCCGCATGACCCATGTCCTTACAGCCAAGCATTGTCCCATATGCCATGGTGGGGGCAGACCAGCAAGGTATTTAGCATGTAACGTGAGCTCAAGTGGGCATCAAAGGGAAGAAAGATGAGTATTGTGTAGCTCCCTTGCTATGGCAAATTCTGCAGGCCGTGCTGTTGGCACTGATGTGGGCATCCTCGGGAGAACTTTGGTGGCATTTGAGGCCGTTCCGAGAGGTGGTGTTGTTGGTCTTCGTTGTTGGTAGTTGCCATTGGCACTCAATTTAGTGATGACGTGGTGGCCCATTGGGGTAGTGTCACGTGCCCGTCTTTGACTAATTTTTTGAAAAGAAGTGGGGGGCCTCACTAGTGCTAGCGCTAGTGGAAGGGGTGCTTCTTGAGGTGCTGAGTCAAAGAGAGAGAGAGACATCAAGGCTCGGCCAAGGGGCCCCTCACATGGAGGGAAGAGGAGTTTGCAAGCCTAGTTAAGGGGCAGTTTGTATATAGAATCTCCAAGTTAACTCAGACATGTGTCCGGTGCTTCAACACTTGCTAAAAATAGCCAATAAACCTTTCTAAAACAACACGTTGTCATGCATTTTTTGATGAGGATAAGATCAATAATCCATGCTAAAAATCTTGCCCACTAGCCTCGAGTACATAGGTGTACATAGTGCTTTGAGTTTTAAGAGTGTCCTTGTAAAAATTTGTGTACAAAGGCTTGGTCCTGCTTAGTTATTTGCTAGAGTTTGGGGTTGGTTTAACTTTCAAAAGATGGTTTTCAATGAACATTTTTAGTGGTGCTTGATAGCTTGTGGATCGGACTCATACATCATGAGCTACATACATTCAAAGTGGGCGTTCCGTTACTTAGAAAGTGGTTGTGGATGCATATGAGGAAAGGCAAGTGGGCCGACTTGACGGATTTAATTAAAAATGATGTGGTCAAGAATTTTTGGAGATAGCCGAAGTAATGAGCTCCAAGCCGTGCTTTACGGTGTTGGAAAGGGGAACACACCCAGCACACAACAAAATGCCTCACTATAGCCCAGGGTATACACAGCACCCCAATCCACTAGAGTTCACCTTCAAAACTCGACACTACCTGCAAGCAAACCATCACCTGCACACGACCATACGCACACACACCTTTCAAAGCACCAAAGAGACCCAATCACTCCACTCTACACAATTCATAGCCTTTCACAAGCACACAACCTCTCTCTATCTCTCTTTGCACGACAAACCTCGGGGGGACACACACGCCCTGAAACGCATGCACACAAGCAGAGAAAAGAAGGGGGAAGGGAGAATGATGCCAAACACAGCAATGAATGGTCTTCTTGCATATACAACCATGTACAATCAACACCATGCCGGCACCACCCTCGGCCACAAGACAATGGCTCAAAAGCCTACACAAACAATAAACTTCCTTGGCCCAAAAAAGCCTACATTGGCCAAAGAGTCCCCCAAAAATTAACGTGTACATCTTTTTATAGGGGTGTATAGGAGACCCAAAAAAAGAAAAACAATGAGAGCTCTTTTAGCTCGTGCAGTTCTACTTGAGACCCTTTTGGAATTTCCTTGCATTTCTTGCACTTGGCACATTTCTTTTTTTGGAAATAATTGCATGGGAACCCTGACCGTCCAGCTCGGCTGTCTACTTGCTCCTTGCACTTGCTTTTTGTGGGCTTCTTTGAACTCTCTGTCCCTCTCTCCACTGGCGGGATTGTCTAGCTTTGTGACTCTCTCTCTCTCTCTTCTATCATCTGCCACGGGACCCTCCCCTACTCGAGCACTAGCGATATCGCTAGTGGGGGGGGAGGGGGGGCACCATTACTTTCAAAACTTTTGGGCCCTAGTGGACGTGAGATCAAGCCCTAGCTGGGGTTGCCTGCCATGTCACCTCACGCCCATTATAGTGTCGCCGGCCGCTAGTAACCACCATCGAGCTACACCACGCTGCTTTCTCCCTCAAAAAACCGCCACCATGCACTGTAAGGTGCACGCTCCGCGCCCAACCAGAGCCACCGTCCAGAGCGTCATCATGTTCTCCAAAGGGCACATGGCCCAGGCTATATAGTCCACCTCCCCCGCCATGGACAGCGCGTGTGGGACTTTTGACGCCATGTGGTGGCAGTCGGAGCACCCCCTCTTGGGGTGAGTGAAAAAAAAACCTCCATTACTCTTGAAAAATACAACCTTTTTATGCCACTTCATCCCCCCATCATTTCTTACCTAAAGCTCCAATTGCTTGGCTATAAAGACCATCCAGAACCAAGCTTTGCCTACTCCAACCCCCTTTAGCCTTGCGGCATTTCGACTCCCATGAGCTCTCAAATCGAGGCTACAAAAGAACACAAAAGTTATCTGATGTCGCACTAACTGCAATTGATGTTGACTCCTTGTAGTTGTATCTTGCTAATCAAGAATTTGATTGACAAACGGTTGACTTCTACGGACTTTATAGGTCATGTACCACATTCTCAAACTTGGTTGAGGCCCAAAAAAAACTCCAAATGGCACGATTTCCAACACCGACGACTTGGCCCATAACTAACCCCGGCAAAATTTCAACTGATCATAACTTACTATCCGAGCTTTGATCTGCAATCTAAAAAAATGGTTAGCCTCCATAAATTGAGAACTACGTGCCTATATACTGACATCCACTTGGGCCACCTGTCTCCAGATGCCTTGCCCGGCAAGAATCTACAACACACCGCACCTTCAAACCTCAATATCTTGGGCTCCGTAGCTCGGTTTGATGAGCCATACGGACCTGCTCCTTCATCACTTCAAGCTCTACATTCTTGGACCCAAATACTGCACCTTGAACCTCCTTCACCTTCTCCCAAAATTAGCTCCTTCTGGAGCTCTTATTGGCCTATAAACCGCATCAGCCATACATTTCTGCTGCTACCTGTCAGTCCATGATCCTCCTAGTTGTTCCAGCCCTTTGCCATGCTTCTGCTAGCCTGCACATACCTGCCCATGCCATCTTCTATGGTTGACACACTTTGGCTGCACCATCATTGCCCACCCCATTGTTGAGCATTTATGTTCAACCAAAAAAGAGCTTTAGTCACCTTCTACCTGCAAAACCTGGCACACACTACGAGAAAACCAAAACCATATTTACACATATTTATTGCATCCTACTCTCAAACCCTCAAGTGGGTTGCCCCACCCCCTGCATCACATAGCTTTCGCATGGATCAAACACCTGCCATTCGTGTCTTCCACCCATATGTAACTGCTCACCATAGTGTCGTACCCCGTCACATATACTGACGGGAGCAAATCAAACCCCGAACCCCGACGGCCTCTAAAACGCCGGGGGCCAAATGGCGCGCCTCAAGCCTATCAAGGTAAAGTGAACAGAGGGCACCACCTAGCTTTGAGCGGCTAGTACGCAGACCACGATGATATGAACACCACAAACTTACACACACACACACACACAGAGATTGACAATTGATGAAAACCCTCGGGGGTATGAGGGAGAATTATTTCTGCAGTATTTACAATGACCTTCCTTCTAGTGAGGCAGCACACCGTGGTGATAGAGAGGTAGGGAGAAAAGATGGTGCAACTACTTGGTGCGTTCTCTAAGACGACTCAATGATTGTGAAGCTTGCTACCAAGAGCGTGTATATGTGTGTGCATCGACCATTGGAGTCGAGAGGTGGGAGTGGCTCCCTTCACATGGTACAATTCCCAAGGCAAACCAACACACAAGCCCCCTTCCCCGTGATGCCAATAGTTTCAACTCTTCCCACTACACTCTATCAAGTGCTGACCTCTCATGAATTGCCCCCCCCGCCCCCGATAGTGACCTCTTAGTGCCAATTTATAGGTGTTGGCTGCTTGGATTATGGTAATCCCGGTGTGATTAGTGTAAGTTAATCGGGGAGACAAAGCAAGTGGTGGGCCTGGTGTGGTTGACCCTTGCTTTGTTTTGGGAGGTTATTAAAAAAATGAGAATCTCTAGGTGGGCCTTTGTGACCATCACCTAGAGAGAGGGAATTTACAAGTTGGGAATTTTACAAGGCTTGGGTGAAAACTAAAGAAATGATGAACATAACCTACAAAATACTGAAAATGGCATCGTGATTGCGTGATGCCAACGAATGGTGTGTTGCCGATGCGTCGGTGTAGCGCGTACTTCTTTTCGGAGTCGGTTGGGGCATGCCTTCGGCGCATTTCTTCTTTTTGTTGTTGGCAGTGCGTGCTTTGGGTTTTCCTTCTTTTGTCGAGCTCATCGTTGTCGTAGGATCCTCTTTTTTTTGTATTTTATCATGTGTGTGCATTCGTGCCTATGTGTGTGTGTATGTATGGGTGCATGAGTGAGTATGTGTGTATATATATAGATGTGGGTGCGCATGCATGCGTGGGAACGGGGCCTTATTATGTATATATATACTATATAGATTTTTATTATTTTTTCGTTGGCGGCCTGTTGCAGACTACGCAAGGATGGTGGGGAGGATGGTGTGTGTGTGCGTGTTGCAAGGGGTGTGTGTGTGTGTGGATAAGGGTGAATGTGTGTTTGTGTGTATGTGTTGTGTGTATAGAGAGAGAGAGAGAGAGAGAGAGAGAGAGTGTGAATTTTTCTACGCCTGTACAGGCTTGCAAGGGGGGGAGAGAGAGATAGGCCATGTGGCCGTGTGTGCAGAGAGGTGTGTGTGAATGAGTGTGTGTGAATTTTTCTACGCCTGTAGAGGCCTGCGAGGGGGAGAGAGAGAGATAGGCCATGCGGCCATGTGTGCAGAGAGGTGTGTGTGAATGAGTGTGTGTGGGTGTGTGTGGTGCTCAAGAGTTGCGCCTACGGGCTGTGTGTGTATGTGATAGAGAGAGAGCATCAGTTTACTACGCTGCGGGCTGAAGAGGAAGAGAGAGAAAGCGAGACCGAATAGCGGCCTGCAAGCGTGAGGGCGCCACAGAGAGAGAGAGAGAGAGAGAGAGAGAGAGAGAGAGAGAGAGAGAGAGAGAGAGAGAGAGAGATGGGCATGTGGTGAGGGTGCAAGGGGATAGGGGTGTGTGTGGCACTGCGCCTTCGGGATGGGTCCGGGAGAAGGAGAGGGGAGGTGGCTGTGTGGCGACAAAGGTTGATGAGCGGGGGGGGGGGGGGGGTTTCGTCAACGGGTATTTTGGGAGTTATAGAGAGAGAGAGTATATAATAAAAGGCGCGTTCCCACCGGGCGGGGCGGGGGGGGAAAGAGAGTGTGTGAGGGTGTGGGGTGGTGATAGGGAATGGGTGAGAGAGGATAGAGGGTGTGTGTGTGGTGGAGAAGGGAATGGAGAGAGAGAGAGAGAGAGAGAGAGAGAGAGAGAGAGAGATTCCTTCCATGGTCTGCAGGGCCACTCTCCCAGGAGAGAGAGAGAGAGAGGATGGGTAGGTCTAAGTGAAGATAGGGGGGGGGTATAAAGTTGGTGGTCCTCCAGGGCTGGGGAATATGGCCGAAGGGGGTGTGGACGAGAGGAGAGGTAGGGGCATGATATCCGGGCCCGCGTCTCGCATGGTAGCTCAAGGACGAGAGAAGGGGAGAGAGTCAGGGGGGAGAGAGGGAAAGGGGGTGTGTAGCGGGCCATGGGAGGGAGAGTGAAGCCAAGGGAAGGGTGAGGCAAGCGGGTGGGGGAGAGAGAGGGAATATTTTTGGGTTACCGGCTTGCATAGAGAGCAAGGGAGAGAGTGTGTTCGTATGCGGCTATGGGCTCGACACAGCGGGAGCGCAAGAGAGAAAGCAAGAGAAGGGGGTGGGTGCTTGAGGCCGCTCCTGGCCGAGGGTGGCCAGTGACGGACGCAAAGCGGACCCCGGACCCCGACGGCCTCTAAAATGCCGGGGGCCGAATGGCTCGCCTTGAGCCTACCACGGTAAAGCGAACAGGGGGCACCACCTAGCTTTGAGCGGTTAGGACACAAAGCCCACGATGATATGAACACCGCAAGCCTACACACACACACACACAGAGAGAGAGAGAACACTCGCAATTGATGAAAACAACCTCGGGGGTGTGAGGGTGAATTATTTCTGCAATATTTACAAGGTGGCATGCCGTGGTGGTAGAGAGGTAGGGGAAAGAGATGTGCAACCTACTTGGTGCGTTCTCTAGGGAGATTCAATGACTGCAAATGTTCATTGCCAAGAGCATGCATACGTGTGTGCATCGACCATTGGAGTCGAGAGATGGGTGTGAGTCCCTTCGCATGGTGCAATTTCCAAGGCAAACCTAACACACAAGACCCTAAACCCTCTCCCCGTGATGGTGATGGTGTCAATCCCTCCTACTACACTCTACCCAATGCTTGGTTCCACATAAGTTGCCCCCCCCCCCCCCGAAAGTGACCTCTCAATGCCAATTTATAGGCATTGGCTGCTTGGATTATGGTAATCCCAGTGTCGTTAGGGTAATCTTAATCGGGGAGACAAAGCAAGTGGTGGGCCCGGTGTGGTTGACCTTGCTTTGTTTTTGGGGGAGGTTATTAAAAGATGGGAATCTTTAGGTGGGCCTTTGTTACCCTCACCTAGAGAGAGGATATTTACAAAAGAGAAATTTACAATGGCTTGGGTGAAAACTAAAGATAATGGTAAAATAACCTAAAATTACTCAGATGGCATCGAGGTTGCGTGTTGCCGGCGAATGGCGAGCTGCCGGTGCATTGGTGTCGAGCGTACTTCTTTCCGGAGTCGGTCGGGGCATGCCTTCGGCGCATTTTCTGTTTTTGTCATTGGCAGCACGTGTTTATGCATGTGCGTATGTATGTATGTGAGTGTGGGAGCATGTGTGTGCGTTTTTTTTGCGGGTGAGTGCGTATATGTATATGTATGTGCGCATGCATGCGTGGGAACACGGGAAAGGGGGGGGAGTTATATAATGTATATATATTTATTTATTTATTTATATTTTTTTTCTTTTTTTTCCTATGGCAGATGGCGGACTGTTGCGCATGGCGAAAGGAGAGGGGGGGGGGGGGTGTGTGGTGGGGTGTGTGTGTGTGTGTGTTTCAACTGCTGCCGCAAGGCGCGTGTGTGTGGGTGTGTGGGCTGCGGACTGCGCATGGGAGAGAGAGGATAGGTGGGGGGAGGGTGTGTGGTGGGGGGTGTGTGTGTGTGTGTGTGTGTGTGTGTGTGTGTGTGTGTGTGTGTGTGTGTGTGTGTGTGTGTACAGCGCTGCTATCGCAAGGCGAGAGAGAGAGAGAGAGAGAGAGAGATTTGCGCGATGGCGGCATCCGGATGAGAAAGAGAGAGAGAGAGAGAGAGAGAGAGTTTGGCGTGTTGCCGTGCCGTGAGAGGGAGAGGGGGAGGGGGAGTGGTGAGGGGATAAGGGATAGAGGGAGTGTGTGAGGGAGAGTGAGGGAGAGAGGGGGTATGGCGGGGCATGGGTTTGTGTGGGTGAGAGGGAGAGGGGGGAGGGTGGTGTGTCTTGCATGGGCTTAAGGACGAATGACAACTAAGTCAATGGGGGGGGGGGGGGGGGGGGAATATATCCGTGGGCCGGGGGGGGGGGGGAGAATGAGGCCGAAGGGGGGGGGGGGGGGGGGGGGAATGAGCCGAAGGAGGGCGAGGCGAGCGGGTGGGGAAGAGGGAGGCGTCGGGGGAGGGAATATTGGCGGGCCGAAGAGAGGCGGGGGGGGGGGGGGGGGGGGTAGGATAGGGTAGAGGGTAAAGGGTAATGGGAGAGGGGTGAGTGTAAGAGTGAGGGGGGGGGGGGGGGGGGGGGGGGTCCCACACGGCTTACACCGAGGGAGCACGAGAGAGGGGTTGGGGGGTTTCTTCTTAATTTCTGCCTGGCCGGGGAGGGTAAATCGGGGGGGAAAAGAAGGGGGAAGAGGGTATGTAAAGAAAATGGGGGGGGGGGAGAGTGCGAGAGTTTTATCTTATGCCCGTGGGGCGGGAAGGGAAAGATGAGTTATGATGGGGGGGTACTGAGAGTGGGGGGGGGGGGGGGGTGAAATGAGTTTTTTTCTTTTTTTTTCTTTGATTTTCCGAAAGCCGGCTATCACCAGTAAGGGGATGTGTGGGAACGGGAGAGAGAGAGAGGGTATTAGAGAGAGAGAGTGTGTGTGTGTGTGTGTGTGTGTTCGGCCTCTTGTAGGCCATGCAGGAGATAGAGAGAGAGGATTTCCTGGACCACCTGCATGGGCTGTGATGAACAGCGCCGGGTCACCTGCAGCCTGTGACCATTACCTTGGCTGTGAGAGAGAGAGAGAGAGAGAGAGAGAGAGAGAGAGAGAGAGAGAGAGAGAGAGAGAGAGAGAGAGAGGGAGGATGAGGGGAAAAGAGGGATGGAGGCCTGCGAGGCTGGGGTATTGTCGAGTTAGGGTTGTGAGGTTGACCAGGGCATTGCTTAAGCCTTCTGATGGTGTCGCTAAGGCTCCGGCACAGGAAAAATAAACCTTTTTTGTCTTTTTTTTCTTTGATTTTCAAAAATCGGCCATCATTAGCCCTCTCCTTTTGGCTAGAGGCATTCATGCTTCTAGCCCTTCCTCTGCATCTTTAGCTGTGGAGTTAGAGGGTTCTCCCTCTTCTCGAATGTCTAGCATGAATTCTGGATCAAACCTAAGAAAATACCTTTTCAGTCTCCATCCATTGACCCTAGTCTTGTGAATTCTTCCATCTGCTTCCATCAGCTTATAGCTACTGTTGTCATAGCGCTTCTTGATGATGAATGGTCCCTCCCATCTGGGTTGAAATTTCTTGTCCTTCCTGGTGTCAAATCTGTTGTCGTATCTCAGCACTAACATACCTTTTTCCAGTCCCTTTTCTTTAAGCCCTTGAAGCTGGCGTCGTTCTGCCTGCGCTGCATAGTGATTGATTGCTTCTTCCCTATCTTGTTGGAGCCTCTCCAGATCCAAGATGTGGTTTCGGAGATTTACAATTGGACGCTGTATTTGGCTAGCCAAGACTCGTAAGCTAGCTATCTATACTTCAATGGGTAGAATTGCCTCCTTCCCATAAACTAGATGGAAAGGGGTGAAACCTAGTGATGTTCGGAATGTTGTTCGGTAGGCCCAGAGAGCTGCCATGAGATGTTTATCCCAGTTTTTGGTGTGATTGTTCACCTGCTTTGTGATGATTTTGCAAATCATTCCGTTCACCTTCTCTACCAGACCATTGCATTGTGGATAGTATGGTGTGGAATGTCGGCGTGTGATGCCTAACTTCTTCGTCAGTTCTCCCACCAAATCACCTCTGAATCCTGGTCCTCTATCTGATATTATCTCAAGAGGAGTGCCAAAACGGCAACAGATGTGTTCAAAAATGAACTTTGCTACCTCTTGGGCTGTAATGCAAGTGGTGGCTGTTGCTTCTGTCCATCGAGTCATGTAGTCTACACCCACTATGATGTACAATTTACCTAATTGGGCCCTTGGTAAAGGACCGATTGCATCTATTCCCCATTTCTCAAATGGACCATATGAGATGATAGGAGTTTGTGGCTCGTAGGTTAATGTGCGATCACTGGTCACTTGACAAGCCTTGCATGTTTTGCACCAATGGTGTACATTCCTGTTCAAACTAGGCCAAGAGTATCCTGCTTGTAGAATCTTCCTGCTGGTGATATTCAGAGCAAAATGGCCGCCGTAGACGCCATCATGGCAACTTGAAATTACCTCTGTGATCTCACTGGAGGTTGGCACCCGCCTGAGGATTTGATCCTTGCCCTTACAATACAAGTGATCGTTTACAAGGCGGTACCTAGTAGCCTTCCTGACCAGCCACTACTTCTGGCCTTTGGTGTATCCTTCAGGAAATTCTCCTGTATCTAGAAAGCTGATGATATGAGGCATAGCATCACTACCTTGAAAGAGGGGTAGCTTCAGTTGGATGGCTCCTACGGTAACGTCTTGTATTCTTTCTTTGGCTAGAGCATCTGCCTCCTAATTTTTTGCTCTGGGGACATGAAATAGTTTCACTGCTTCAAAATTCCTTAGAAGATCCTTAACTTGGCGTAGTTGACCAAGTAAAACCTGATTCTTACAAACCCAGGTGCCATTTATCTGCCTTATCAAAAGCAAAGCATCGCCAAACACATTTAGGCGTTGAATTCCTTGCGAAATACATTGTTCCAACGCAAGAAGTAGGGCTGCATATTCTGCTTCATTGTTGGAGTGGGAGTGTAATAACTGCCTAATGGAGAATACTCTTTCTTGTTGTTCATTGAAAATGACTATGCCAGCTGTGAAGACTGGTCCATTGTTCTCTTGTATGCTCCGTCAAAGAAAAGAGAGTGAGCTCTTTCTAGCCTAGGACTCTCTACCATTGGTGTTTCTTCCTTCCCTTCCGTGTTAACCTTCAGCTTCTTCTCATAATGGCGATGAGTGAGAATTCCCGCTAAACTAGCCCTGGTGGAGTTTTCTACTTGCATGGTATAGTCAAACTCTTGTAATCTAATTAACCACTTTGAGATCCTACATGAGACATCCATGTGTCACATTACATATGGGAAAACCTCTTCCATTGTCAGGATTACAAAGGGTCTAGGCAGGAGATAGGAGCGGAACTTTGTGGTAGCAAACATTAGTGCCAAAACCATGTGTTCTACTTCTGTAAATCCCTTTTCTGACGGGGTCATGACACAACTAGAGAAGTAAATAGGACGCATGAAAGAAGTTTGGCGTTCCTTTTGCATTAGCACGGCTCCGAGTGTATCACTTCCTACACTAGGGTTCACATAAAATGGCTCGTCCCACTTAGGAGGTGAAATAGTGGGAAGCTTAGCTAGGATTTTCTTTACCTCAGTAAATTGCTGCTCATTCTCTTCACTCCATGAGAAGACATCCCTCTGGGTGAGTTGTTGTAGGGGAAGGACCACTTAAGATAACAAGTGAATGAACCTGCTTAAGTATCTTACCTTCTGAAGGAAAGAAACCAGCTGCTTAGCGGTGGTGGGTGACGACAAAGATACCAGGGCCTGAATCTTGCTAGGGTCAGCCTCAATCCCTTTTGCTGAAATTACATGGCCAAGGAGAGTGACTTTGCTTTCACCAATGTGACACTTATCCACGTTGAGCTAGCCACCCAAGGTTTGCAGCCTGGTTAAGCCATCATAGACTTTGCTTAAATGAAGGGCTCCTGAACTATAGATGCAAAAATCATCTATGAAAACCCGTATTGATGTTCCAAAGTAGGGTTGGAAAACAAAGGTCACATAGCACTGAAATGTGGCCGGGGCATTAGTGAGGCCAAACGGCATCACTCTGTAAGCAAAGCATCCCCAAGGTGTGATGAAGGTTGTCTTCTTCCGCAATGCTAATCTGGAAGTATCCTGAGTAGCCGTCGCACACTGTGTATCGTTCGTGACTCGCCACTTCACTGAGTATTTCATCCTGGAATGGGAAGGGAAAGTGATCCCTTTTTGTGGCTGCATTGAAAGGTTTATAATCCACACAGACTCTCCACTTACCATTTTTTTTTTGGTGACTACCACTGGGGAGACCCACTCTGAGTCTTCGACAGGGTAGATGAAACCTACTTGTAGCAAACTTCTCACTTCCTTAAGTAGTGCCTCTTGTTGGATTACTCCAAGTCTTCTGAGCTTTTGCACTACGGGTTTATTGCCTTCCTTGAGTTTTATGTGGTGTTGCACTACTATAATTCCTGTGATCTTATCATAGCCATCAATGAACAAAGTAGTGAAGTTACCTAGCATGGAGACATACTCCTTCCTTTCTTCATCGGTTAACTCATTTGAGAGCATTTTTTGTAACTTACCTGCATCCTCCAAGGACTGCGTACCTGATGATTCCTCTTGGTTTGTCAGAGGTGTTTTAGATTGTGTCAATCTTTTTGGGTCTTTAAGAATAACCCCCATCACTTCGATGCTACTGTCACTTCCGTCGGTGGTGGTTGTGTCTTCTCCTGAGGTAGACGAATAGTCGCTGGTGGACTCATCTTCTGAAGCCTCCAAGATCATGTTGCGCTTCTTTCCAGTCCTCATGTCGTAGAATATGGACTTCCCTTTAGCGTCCTTCATCTAAATCATTTTGGTGCTCCAATCTTGTTTAGCCTCCATAGCCATAAGCCAAGGCCCCCCAAGAATGATGGGGGGCCCTCCCCTTTGTGTGGCATGACGAAGATGTCTACCTCCACTTCTGTGTTGAATGCTTTTACTTTGACCGCATTCACAATGCCTACGTATTTTACTCTTACATTGTTTGCCATTTTGGCTCGGCAGGGTGCCAACCTACTTACCTCTAGACCTAGATGGTGCATCATCTTTTCACTCATGACGCATAATTGCGCGCCACCATCTATGTAGACATTTGAGATTCATTGCCCCTTGATGTGAGCATCCATGGTCTGTAGGATGTCGTCGAGATCCCTTCCAAAGATAGCCACAGCTATCCTGGGTCTTGATTTCCTGGTACTTACCATTTTTGTCCATTGCCTCCTCATCCTTGGTGCAAGGTGGAGTAATTGAGGCCAAGTTATCTTCGGGCCCTGCATTAACACATCCTGAACTAAGTCATAGGGTTTTGCATACTCACCTAGTGAAAAGTCCACGATGTCTATTTTTCGTCGTGGTTTAGCTGCTTGCTTGCTAGACTCGGCCTTACCTTTCATCTTCTCTTCTCTTTGAGAAGCCTCCTCGTGCCTAGAACGCTTCACTCCCATAGCATCCACTTCTTCTACCTTTGCTTTCCCTTTGTGCTTCTCTCGAACTAATTCTTCTACCTTTTCCTTCCCTTTGGCCTCCAAGCTAATAACACTCACCGCTTGGTTCACAGCAGTTGGTGAGGGTAGTGGTCGAATGAGCGGTTGGGGTGGTGGTTGCTGTTGTACACGTGGTCGAAGGATTTGGACCAGTGGGATCGGTCCTGGTTGCCTAGAAGGTGGTGGTCTTGCTCTTGGCGGAGAAATCTAATTCTGTCTCCTCCCTCTATTGAAATTCTGCCTCCTTGGGTGTGGGCAGTAGTATATTCCATGGCCGTCTTCCCCACAGTTGTAACAGTGGTACTCTTGGTTCTGCCTTCGTTGTCCTCTTCCTTGTTCTGGATTCTTGACAGGTGCATGCCCTTGCTGCACCAGATGCACAAATAAACTATCTAGTCGGGTGGTGATGCGACTCAGCAGGTCTTGCTGCTCTTCTGATGCCTCTTGCGGTTGGGCTCTATGACTGGTTGTTGCAGTCACTGGGGTTGGTCGGGCTGAGCTTCTTTCCTCTGACTCGTTTACTCTTTCTTGCATGCGTAGCTTTTTGTCTTTAAAGCGGGCTACTTCGACTACCAACTCATATGTTGCAGGAAACCTTCCCTTCACCTTCTCTCTAAGCGGCGACCATAGACCAGCAATGAAACGGTCCTTCTTTAGGAAATTAGGCGCTCCTTTGCCTTCCTCCAGTGAGGCAACCCATCTCTCCCATAAGTCTACAAATTTGGACTCGTAGGTGGCATACTCTAGCAGACCTCCCTGCTTTAATTCCGTCAGTAGCTGCCATAGCTTCTCCGAGGTTGCACCTCCACCAAACCTCTTTACAAAAGCAGCCCTTAACACATCCCATGCATTCTTGGTAGCCTGGGGCAATGCATTATACCAGGAATTGACCTCTACTTTCATCAGTAGAGGAAAAATTCGAAGTCGTGAAGCATCGTCATCTTTGTTGGAAACGACACAAGCAATGTCAAAATCATCCAAAAAGTCGATGATGAGATCTTCTCCCTTCTTTCCACTGAACGTGGTGAAAGAAACACTTGCCATGGTAGTGACTCAGGAAATTACAAACCTTTTTTTAATTATATATATATATTATATATTAACAACAGCAGCGTCTCATAGCAGCTTTTTACAGGGTTGGGTGGATAGGTTAAAACAGGATAAAGATAGAAACATTAAAGGAATGATGGTAATCCAATATGGGGAGAATGATAGGGTTTGGGAAATTGAGGATTTCTCCTAGTACCGCCGCACCGAATAGGTACACGATCTTCTGTTGGTAGAAGACTTTCCTATCTACATAGATATTCACATGCATATGCTGCAGGAATCTGAACGGGAATGCCGTCGGCCCGTTTTTCATCATGCACAGAGGGTGGAATACTTACTTATACTCTTACCGTGCCATTGTTGATGAGTCGGCACATCCACGCGAGGTCGTCGCCTTTCATGGGCTCTACCTTTCCTTCGTCGCTCAGCATGTACGGGGTGATGGCGACGCGTCTGACCACTTCCAGCCTCTTGGCTAGTAGCAATTGCAGATAATTTTCGTAGTCGGCGTGTTGCATGAATTCTACTTCATTCAGTTGCAACTCGTCCCCAACCCACTGGGTTTCACCCGTGGTAGAGAGCTTCTTCAGGATAATTTGTACAGGAAGAGGAGGAAGATCCTCTACCCGTCTTCCAAAACAGCGAGAGCAGTAGCCGAACCACTCTTCCCTAAGACATGGAATCTTCTTACCACTTCTTCTTCAAGATTTTCGAAGTGGATTAGTAACACTCGCATGCGTCGTGCAAATCGGTAGGCGACCTTCTGCCGCTTAGCTTCGGATGACTTCCTCTTTGGCAAGCTTGGTACAACCCAGCTTTGCTGAGCTTGAAGCACTTGCTTGGCCAGATGCTTCTCCCTTCGGGGTCATGTGTTTCCAAACTGTCTTAACTTCTCCTTACCTTTGGCTCGAGCAGCCCCTTTAGGCCACTTTGGAGTAAAGGTTATAACTTTGATTGCAGTTTCTTTAGGGAAAAGAGGCCTCACCGTTTTCTTTCCTTCTTTGATGTGAATGACTTCTTCGCAATGAATGTCGATGTAGACGATTTCAGCCCTTTCGCTACCTTCGTTGATGGCACTCATTGACAGTGTGTCTTGGTTGACAACAGTGATGGCATTTCACCGACCTCCCACCTGATGCTCTCAATTTGTGGTTAGAACGAGCAACACGAGATGGAGAATTTACCTCTTGAATACTGACAACACTGCAGCCTGGCAGTAGTACTTCAATGAAGGTGGCTAGTGCCTCCTTAGTCTCCTCTTCTTTCGTCCTCCAGTTAGAAAATTCCTTCAGCCATTCGTCCATGATTGATGGCGTGCGTCACTTCCAGCATTGTAAACTAAAGGGTCTTAGAAGCCCTCCTCAGTGGGGGCACCAAATGACGGGAGCAAAGCGAACCCCAAACCCCGACGGCCTTTAAAACGCCCAGGGCCGAATGCCGCGCCTCGAGCCTATCATGATAAAGAAAACAGGGGGCACCACCTAGCTTTGAGTGGCTAGGACGTAGACCACGATGATATGAACACTGCAAACTTACACACACACACACACACACACACACGCAGATTGACAATTGATGAAAACCCTCGGGGGTATGAGGGAGAATTATTTCTGCAGTATTTACAATGATCTTCCTTTCATCGAGGCGGCACACCGTGGTGATAGAGAGGTAGGGAGAAAAGATGGTGCAACTACTTGGTGCGTTCTCTAAGACGACTCAATGATTGTGAAGCTTGCTACCAAGAGCGTGTATATGTGTGTGCATCGACCATTGGAGTCGAGAGGTGGACGTGGCTCCCTTCACATGGTGCAATTCCCAAGGCAAACCAACACACAAGCCCCCTTCCCCGTGATGCCAATAGTGTCAACTCTTCCCACTACACTCTATCAAGTGCTGACCTTTCATGAATTGCCCCCCCCCCCCCCCCCCCCCCCCCTCGATAGTGACCTCTAAGTGCCAATTTATAGGTGTTGGATGCTTGGATTATGGTAATCCTGGTGTGATTAGGGTAAGCTAATCGGGGAGACAAAGCAAGTGGTGGGCCCGGTGTGGTTGACCCTTGCTTTGTTTTGGGAGGTTATTAAAAAAATGAGAATCTCTAGGTAGGCCTTTGTGACCATCACCTAGAGAGAGGGAATTAACAAGTTGGGAATTTTACAAGGCTTGGGTGAAAACTGAAGAAATGATGAACATAACCTACAAATTACTGAAAATGGCATCGTGATTGCGTGATGCCGGCGAATGGTGTGTTGTCGGTGCGTTGGTGTAGCACATACTTCTTTTCGGGGTCGACCGGGGCATGCCTTCGGCTCATTTATTCTTTTTGTTGTTGGCGGTGTGTGCTTTGGGTTTTCCTTCTTTTGTCAAGGTCGTCATTGTCGTAGGATCCTCTTTTTTTTTTCATGTGTGTGCGTTTGTGCGTGTGTGTGTGTGTGTGTGTGTGTACGTTTGGGTGCATGAGTGAGTACGTGTGTATATATATATATGTGGGTGCGCATGCGTGCGTGGGAACGGGGCCTTATTATGTATATAATATATATATTATATAGATTTTTATTATTTTTTCGTTGGCGGCCTACTGCAGACTACGCGAGGATGGTGGGGGGGATGGTGTGTGTGTGCGTGTTGCAAGGGGTGTGTGTGTGTGTGTGTGGATAAGAGTGAATGTGTGTGTGTGTGTGTGTGTTGTGTGTATAGAGAGAGAGAGAGAGAGTGAATTTTTCTACGCCTGTACAGGCCTGCAAGGGAGAGAGAGAGAGAGACAGGCCATGTGATCGTGTGTGCAGAGAGGTATGTGTGTGTGAATGAGTGTGTGTGGGTGTGTGTGTGGGTGTGTGTGGGTGTGTGTGGTGCTGGAGAGTTGCACCTACGGGATGTGTGTGTATGTGATAGAGAGAGAGAGCATCAATTTATTGTGCTACGGGCTGAAGAGGAAGAGAGAGAGAGAGCGAGACCGAATAGTGGCCTGCAAGGGTGAGGGCGCCAGAGAGAGAGAGGATGGGTAGGTGGTGAGGGTGCAAGGGGATAGGGGTTGCGCCTTCGGGCTGGGTCCGGGAGAAGGAGAGGGGAGGTGGCGGCGTAGCGATAGAGGGTGATGAGGGGGGGTTTTAGTCAACGGGTATTTTGGGAGTTATTGAGAGAGAGAGTATATAATAAAAGGCGGGTTCCCACCAGGGGGGGGGGGGGGAAGAGAGTGTGTGAAGGTGTGGGGTGGTGATAGGGAATGGGTGAGAGAGGATAGGGGGTATGTGTGTGGTGGAGAAGGGAATGGAGAGAGAGAGAGAGAGAGAGAGAGAGAGAGAGAGAGAGAGAGAGAGATTCCTTCCATGGTCTGCGGGGCCACTCTCCCAAGAGAGAGAGAGAGGATGGGTAGGTCTAGGTGAAGATGGGGGGGGGGGGGGGGGGGGGGGGGGGGGGGGGGGGGGGGGGGGGGGGTATAAAGTTGGTGGTCCGCCAGGGTTGGGGAAGAAAATAGAGGGGGGGGAATATGGCTGAAGGGGGTGTGGACGAGAGGAGAGGTAGGGGCATGATATCCGGGCCCGTCTCGCATGGTAGCTCAAGGATGAGAGAAGGGGAGAGAGTCAGTGGGGAGAGAGGGAAAGGGGGTGTGTAGCGGGCCATGGGAGGGAGAGTGAAGCCGAGGGAAGGGTGAGGTGAGCGGGTGGGGGAGAGAGAGGGAATATTTTCGGGTTACCGGCTTTCATAGAGAGCAAGGGAGAGAGTGTGTTCGTATGCGGCTATGGGCTCGACACAGCGGGAGCGCGAGAGAGAAAGTGAGAGAAGGGGGTGGGTGCTTGAGGCCGCTCCTGGCCGAGGGTGGCCAGTAAGGGGGTGTGTGGTAACGGGAGAGAGAGGATATTAGAGAGAGAGAGAGAGAGAGAGAGAGAGAGAGAGAGAGTGTGTTTGGCCTCTTGTAGGCCACACGGGAGATAGAGAGAGAGGATTTCCTGGACCACCTGCATGGGCTGTGATGAACAGCACCGGGCCACCTGCAGCATGTGACCATTACCTTGGCTGTGAGCGAGGGAGAGAGGGAGAGAAAAAAAATGGAATGGATGAAGGAAAAAGAGGGATGGAGGCCTGCGAGGCTGGCGTATTGTCCAGTTAGGGCTGTTAGGTTGACCAGGGCATTGCTTAAGCCTTCTGATGGTGTCACTAAGGCTCCGGCACAGGAAAAATAAACCTTTTTTTTCTTTTTTTTTCTTTGATTTTCAGAAATCGGCCATCAATACCATCAAGTATATAAGCTGCCCATAGTCTGGCTGGCTTCAACTCTCCATGCATCCCTCAACAAATTGTCTACTCCATAGTAAGCAGTATCAAGCATATCATCATCAAAAAAACATGTACTTGGCACCAAGCTCAAACACATGTCTAACCCCCCAACCAAATAAAGTGGAGGCCTCAACCATAGACCCATGCACCTGTTGAACCATCCACCACATAGTTGTTTCTACCACTATATTCATCAACCATAGCTTAAAAAAAACTCCTTCTTGCTTCCCAACTTGCACTGTCTGCCAATTGCCACCCACCGATCCGATTACCGAGCCAAAAAACCCGATTGTAAACTCACTTGTCTGACTCCGAACTCATCCAACCTTGCCGCGCACTGCAAGACTCCTCGAGACCCCGAACCAAGGCTGCCAAAATGTGAAATTTCATCTGCAATCAGCTCCGAGCAATTGCCCCCTATTTGCTTGACTGCTACAACCTTGCACTTTGGGCTCCACTTGACAAGCAATCAACTCTTTCTAGCTTCATACATCGCAAAGCACCTTCTCGAACTCTGTCAAAACCCAAAAACACGAGATGGCATGACTCCCCATATAGTCAGGTGGACACCAACCTAGCTCGCGGCAAAACTTCAACTTGCCATAAACTACAATCCGGAGCTCTGATCTGCAATATGAAAAGACGGGTGGGCTCCATAAATTGAGCACTGCGCGCCTATACACTGACATCCACTTGGGCCACCTATCCCCGGCTGTCCTATTTGGCAAGAATCTGCAACGCATTGAACCTTCAAACTTCAATATCTTGGGCTCTGTATCTTGATTTGATGAGCCATCTAGACTTGCTCCTTCATCACTTCAAGCTCTACATTCCTGGACCCAAATACTATACCTTGAACCTCCTTCACCTGCTCCCCAAATTAACCCCTTTTGGAGCCCTTCTTGGCCTATAAACCACATCAGCGTACATTTATGTTGCTACCTGTCAGTCCATGATCTTCCTAGTTGTTCCGGCCCTTTGCCATGCTTCTACTCGCCTGCACGTATGTGCCCATGACATCTTCTAAGGTCGACATACTTTGGTTGCACCATCATTGACCGCCCCCTAGTTGAACATTTATGCTCAACCAAAAAGGAGCTTTAGTCACCTTCTAGCTGCAAAACTTGGCACACACTACGAGAAAACCAAAACCATATCTACACAGTTCTATTGCATCCTACTGTCAAAACCTTCAAGTGGTTTGCCCCACCCCCTGCATCACATAGCTTCCGCCTGGATCAAACACCTGCTATTGGTGTCTTTCACCCATATGTAACTGCTCATTATAGTGCCGTACCCCATCCCATATACCATCAAGTATATAAGCTGCCCATAGCCTGGATTCAACTCTCCATACATCCCTCAGCAAATTGTCTACTCCATACCAAGCAGCATCAAGCATATCATCATAAAAAAAACATGTACTTGGCACGAAGCTCAAACACATGTCTGACCCTCCCTCCCAACCATTTAAGTGGAGGCCTCAACCATAGACCTATGCACCTACTGAACCATACACCACATAGCTGTTTCTACCACCATATTCATCAACCATAGCTTTAAAAAAACTCCTTCTTGCTTCCCAACTTGCACTCCAAACTCATCCAAAACTGCCACCCGTCGATCCGATTTCCGAGCCAAAAAAACCGGTCCCAAACTCACTTGTCTGACTCCGAACTCATCCAACCCTGGTGCACTGCAAGACTCCTTGAGATCTTGAACCAAGGCCACCAAAATGTGAACTTTCATCTGCAATCAACTCCGAGCAATTGCCCCCTATCTTTTCGACTGCTACAACCTTGCGCTCTGGGCTCCGTTTGACAATATGTCAACTCTTGCTAGCTTCATACATCACAAAGCACCTTCTTGAACTCTGTCAAAACCCAAAAAAACCCAGATGGCACGACTCCCCATGTAGTTAGGTGGACACCAACCTAGCCCTCGGAAAAACTTCAACTTGCCATCAACTGCAATTTGGAGCTCTGATCTGCAAATTGAAAAGACGGATAGGCTCCATAAATCGAGCACTACGTGCCTATCCAGTGACATCCACTTGGGCCACCTGTCCCCAGCTGCACTATCCGGCAACAATCTGCAATGCATTGAACCTTCAAAATTCAATATCTTGGGCTCCGTAGCTTGGTTTAATGAGCCGTCTAGACCTGTTCCTTCATCATGAGGAAAGCTTTTCCATGCATGGGAACCCCCCCATATATTTTTGTCCTTTTATCAAAATATTTCCCATTATATAAGTTATTTTTGATTTTTTCTTCCTTTTTCACAAACGTTTTAGCCTTTATTAAATAAAAAATACTTATGCTAATCAATCACGATGTAGCATAATAAGTAAGCTTTCTTTGTTGATCTCTCTTTTGACCTTAAAAAATATTAAATATATATATTCTAGTATTTTCTAATATATTTTTTTCATGTATGTATATTATTCCACTCTACCAAATATTTTATTCACTAGTTTTCATTTTCAAACCTCAACCCCACCTTCAAATTTCAATAATACCTCCATCTAGATGATTGCCAATCTTTTCAACACTCTAGGTCATGTTTTCATACACATGAAGGAGCTTACACTTGAAGGCAAGAGAGAAGTCCACTCAAAGGGGACCACCAAAAGACTTTTGCAGCCACAAATAATACATTATTTGGCTGAATTTTTTAAGTAAAGAAGAACCTCGAATCTGATATGAACACGGAGATATGATTTTTGTAGTGGACCCCAGTTTTCTCGTGTAATGGTGACACAGGCCATCCCCACTTTTCTTCCTTCTAGAATGGCTATGGTTCTACAAGTCTTCAAGCATGATTACAAGAGACAAGGCTCTTTTAATGAGGTCTTGGCTAGTCTAGAGTAATTCTATCACCATTTTTGGAGGATCCATCCTCATCAACAAATATCCACCTTCGACAACCTCTCTTATAATTTTCTTACCTCTCTCTTCTCTCCCTAATAAGCTTATGTCTATCCAAAGCTAGACTATTGTAAATATTTTCTATCCTCTACATCCTACCCACATTCTCTCTTCTCTCTCTATTGACTCTGGTATTTTAAATAATGAGGAGACAAGATGGGAGCCACAGTCACATGCACCCCATTTTCCTAGTCACCAAAGTGGGACACTCACCTCAAATAGAAATATTGCTAAATCCTTCCCTCCTTCCCTATATAAGGAGGCCATGAAGCTCACTTGGGGGGGAGAACACACACACACACACACACACACCTATCCATACACACTCTTGTGCTACATGCTTGTAGCATGAACCCTAATCACATAATCACAACACCATCATCATCACCATCACCATGCACAAAAGATGAGCACCACACCTCCACACCACTTGTAATTAAGGGTTGAAGGCACAATTTCAAGAAGAAGAAGGGTGGACACACTCATGATATTCCTCGCCATCAACTCCCATCTCTCCATTATGCCTCCTACGATCTCGTTCCCTTCTCATTTTCCTGCCATACGCTACCTATTGTATTCATCTTTTGCAAGCAATCAACACACTCCATCTTGGTGCCATACTTTGTGTCGCTTTGGATACATCTCATTGTGAGTATGGTATATGCTTGTTCCTTGCCATTTTTTTTTTGCTTATGTTAAGGTGTGCGGATTCGCCACCACACACACACACACTCTCTCCCTCTCATATTCCTATCATCTTGCTACTTCCATCTTAAGGTGTGCGGATTCGCCACCTTTTGTATGAGAAGTGAGCATACTTGCATGTATCCCTGACCTCGTTATCTTCCTTACTACATGCACGCGTAGCGAGCCCATTCTCACTCACTCACCACTCCTCTCACCTTATTCTCCGACCACCACATTCCACATTTGGGCGTGGATCTTGAAATTGTTTTCCATGCATGCTTCATTGTGTATTTGTATGCGTCCTAGCCGCATATCTTGCTAGGTGGTGCCCCTATTGTGTATTCCCCATGATGAGGCCATTGTGCATAGTCTTGGTGTAGAGGCCACCGGGTCTATTTTTTTCACTTCCGCCTCTCATTTGGTGCCCCCACGGAGGAGGGCTCTTGAAACCCTTCAGTTTACAAGACTGAAAACCCTAAACTATTGTGAATGGATGAATGAGTATGAAGGATTTTCTAACTGGACGACAGAAGAAGAAGAGCTCCAAGCACAACTAGACGAACTCCACATCTCCATCGAAGCTCGAGTGCCAGGCGTAACGGTAATCGATTTGAAGTGGGAGAGTCAACTAACGCGCCAAACCCAGTGGATATACATAGGCCAAGTGCCAAGAAGAAGAAGGAGGAGGTGGAAACCATGTCCGCAACCTACAACCAACCAACAACAACAAAATGGAAGGAGCTCTGCACAAAAGAGAATCAACACTATTCTACTTTGAGAATCGGGTAACTCAAGTCACCGAGGTAATTATCATAGTCAGTTTTCAAGTCGCACTTGATGCTGCAGCATAGATAACAGAAGCATTGGCTCACACTCTCACTAGAGAAACTAGGGATCTACTGAGTTTGTTTCAGGAAAGAACACCACCCTCTCCTTACTTCGTGACTTTCATTTGATGATTACTCCAGGCATGCATGGGTTTTTCCGCTTAAAGCGAAGTCCGAAGTTTTTATGTGCTTCAAACAATTTTTGGCTATGGCTGAAAATGTCTCGAAATGTACTATGGGCACCCTCCATTCCGATCGAGGAGGGGAGTATATGTCTCATGAATGTAATGCATTTCTGGCTAGTCGTGGGATAAAACACCAATGTACAGTGCCTTATACACCTTCGCAAAATGGTGTTGCTCAGAGGAAAAACAGGTCACTGACGGAAATGGCACGATGTATGGTCAAAAGTCAAGCTTTGCCGCATTCTTTTTGGCTTGAGGCCATCATGTGTGCCACTTATGTACTTAACAGGTGTCCTACGAAAGCTTTGCAGTCTATTACTCCATATGAAGCATGGCATGATAGAAAGCCTTCTATTGAGCACATGCGTGTTTTTGGCTGTTTGGCATATGCTTTGGTGCCACAAACACAACGCAGAAAATTGGATGATAAGGCTGTCAAATGTATTTTTGTTGGTTATAGTGCTGAAAGAAAAGGTTATAGGTTATATCATCCGCAAACAAAGCGTATTCTAGTTTCACGGGATGTAGTGTTGTGGAAGATTTTGTTCAGCCCTTGCTGTCATGTACTAGAGACAGTAATGTAAGTTCACAGGACATTTATGACACTTTGCTGCCTCTTTTCAGTGGTGGAAATACGAATGTAATTTTCAATGAGGCAAATGTACAGCCTATGGGGTTTTTTGAAAATGTTACAGATCAGCCTATTACTGATGCAGATGTACATGATGTACTTGATGAGGAAAGGGCTGAAAATGAGCAAACTAGAGGTATGCCAAAATGGCTGGTGCACACTTTGCCTGACAGTAAATTGGATGCACCTTTGTCTAGTCGTACTCGTTCAGGCTCTCGCCATGCATCTTATGCATCAGATTGTTATGCTTTGGCTGTGTCTAGCTTACATGATGTTGAGGAGCCTCTGTCTTTTGATGAAACACAAAATTCAAAAAATTGGATGGATGCCATGCAATCAGAATATGATGCACCTATAGAAAATGACACATGGACTTTATGTGATTTGCCTCCTGGCAAAAAGGCCATTGGTACAAAGTGGGTTTACAAGTTGAAATGCAAGCCGGATGGTGAGATCGATCGCCATAAGGCTCGACTTGTTGTAAAGGGTTATGCACAGCAAAAAGGCATTGATTATGAAGAGACTTTTGCTCCCACTTTTCGTATGACTACTGTGCGTTTTCTATTTGCATTGGCAGCTCATTTTGGTTGGGATGTACATCAATCAGACATTGTTACTGCTTTCTTGAATGGTGACATATTTGAGGAAGTTTATGTAACGCAACCTCACGGTTTTGTCATAAAAGGACAAGAGGACAAAGTGTGCAAATGTAACAAGGCTTTGTATGGGTTGAAGCAATCTCCTCGTGCTTGGTATGAGAAAGCTGACACTCATTTGGTCAAACAAGGCTTTCGTAACAGTCCAACAGAAAGCACATTGTATGTAAAGCGTGAGGGTGATGTACTTCTCATTGTGGTTCTTTACGTTGATGATTTGTTGATCACTGGACCAAATGAGAGACATATTGCTGAATTTAAGGCTGATTTGAATGCTACTTTCAAGATGAATGATTTGGGGATGTTGCATCATTACTTGGGTATACAGTTTAAACAGTGTGATGGTGGTATTGCCTTGTGTCAGAAAAGTTACATAGAGACATTGCTATGTAAGTTTGGACTTGAGGATTGCAAACCTATTGCCACTCCCATGGAAACAGGTTTGAAGTTGAGTCTACATGATCCTAGTGATCCTGGTGATGTCACTCTTTACCAAATTGTTGTTAGCTGCCTCATTTATGTATGCAACACGAGGCCGGATATTCAGTTTGCAGTCTCACAGGTCAGCAGATTTATGCATAGCCCAGGGTCTAAGCATTGGTAGGCTATCAAGAGGATTTTCCGCTATCTTAGTGGCACTTTACATCTTGGCTTGTTTTATCCCAAGGGGGGATCATTGCCACCCTTACATGCTTTTTCGGTCTCAGATTGGGCTGGTTGTTTTGACACGCGAGTGTCCACAAGTGGTTTTTGTTTCATGCTTGGCAGGTCATGTATATCATGGTTGAGCAAGAAGCAACCTACTATGGTCACTTCGAGTTGTGAGGCTAAGTACAGGGCAGTCGTCACAACTACGGTTGAGTGTGTATGGCTCAGACGCCTTATGGCTGATTTGGGTGTTGGACAGGACACTGCCAACACTATCTACACTGACAGTCAGAGCGCATTGGCAGTTGCAAGGAACCCAGTTTTTCATGCTCGCACAAAGCACATTGAGGTGCATTACCACTATGTCAGACAAAGGCTCTCAGCAGGAGAGATCAGCTTGGCTCATGTGCCAACATAGGACAACCTTGCAGATCTTTTCACAAAGGCATTGTCTCATGAGAAGCTTGAAGCTTTCTGCAAAGCTCTGGGCTTGCTTTCCTTTGTGGACTAATCATGTCCTCAAGGCATAGCACTTCCCTTTACTCATGTGCCAGCTCTCGTTCACCGCATCACTCCAGTGGGGATTTGTTACCATATACATGTGGTAGTGATGTGTGTGAACACACTAGGACTGCCGCGGCATTTTTTCCCTCTTTAGGAGGTTTTTTCCCCCGAGCATTGTATATACGCCCATCACTCTAGGGCTATCTATCTTTCCATTGCACACTAAGTAACACACTCTCTATTGTGTGCCTTGAGCTTCCTTTGTCTTCTCCAAGCTGTGTGCATTTCTCTGCACCCTAATTCCAACACATTTGATAGCCTTATCATCCAATTTTCTGCGTTGTGTTTGTTGCACCAAAGCATATGCCAAACAACCAAAAACACGCTTGTGCTCAATAGAAGGCTTTCTATCATGCCATGCTTCATATGGAGTAATAGACTGCAAAGCTTTCCTAGGACACCTGTTTAGTACATTAGTGGAACACATGATGGCCTCAAGCCAAAAAGAATGCGTCAAGCCAAAAAGAATGCGTCAAAGCTTGACTTTTGACCATACATCGTGCCATTTCCGTAAGTGACTTGTTTTTCCTCTCAGCAACACCATTTTGCCTAGGCCTCAAGCCAAAAAGAATACGTCAAAGCTTGACTTTTGACCATACATCGTGCCATTTCCGTAAGTGACTTGTTTTTCCTCTCAGCAACACCATTTTGCCTAGGCGTATAAGGCACTGTACATTGGTGTTTTATACCACGACTAGCCAGAAATGCATTAAATTCATGAGACATACACTCCCCCCCTCGATCGGAATGAATGGTGCCCATAGTACATTTTGAGACATTTTCAGCCATAGCCAGAAATTGTTTGAAGCACATAAATACTTCGGGCTTCGCTTAAAGCGAAAATACCCATGCATGCCTGGAGTAATCATCAATGAAAGTCACGAAGTAAAGGTAATTGCCCAAGCATGGAGTTTGCATGGGCCCACAAACATCACTATGCACAAGCTGCAACCTACATGTGGCCCTAACTGAACCATCCTTTGGAAACTTAGAACATTGCATCTTACCCAAAATACAACCTTCACAAACATGTTTGACAGGTGCTTGAAGAGGTGGTAAAGAAGCAACCATATCAGATTTTTGCAAACGCAACAAACTGGCAAAATTTAGATGATCAAAACGTGCATGCCAAACTTTTGCATCTAAAATAGCCCTTGAATCTGCAACAACATTTGCAAAATTTTGCCCACACTTGTGAGGACACCGGCAAGGCCGGACAAGACAAGGGCAGGGCCGGGCTAGGTGGCATGGAACGGGGAGTCCAACTAGGGCAAAGGGCAAGGATCTTGCCTATATAAAGGGTGGTTGGGTGGTGGACTCTAAGACCCTAGTTTCCCTTGTTTTACACTGGTATCAGAGCACAGGGGAGAGCAGCCATGGAAGGGAGGGGAAGGGGATTTGCATGGCTTCTCTCTCTCTCTCTCTCTCTCTCTCTCTCTCTCTCTCTCTCTCTCTCTCTCTCTCTCTCTCTCTCTCTCTCTCTCTCTCATGCGAGAGCAAGGCCTCTCTTCTCTCATACGAGTGTTCTCTTTCTCAGGCCTGGACGAAGGAGAAGACCGTGCTTGCATGCTGCATGCTATGCGTGCTCAATTGCAGAGGGGTTCGAAGTTCACGGCTTGACAAACAAGCGGAGGAAGAGGCCAAAATTCGTGTGCAGAGGGGCTTGGTAAGAGGCCTCTTGGAGGAGGCCGAAATTGCTCGTGGGCAGAGGGGCTTGGTAAGCGACAGCTGGCGCAGGCCATCTTCACCAAATGGAGCGCAGATGGGCTCTGCACGTTCGCCCAGGGCTGGGGAGAAAATCCCGTTTTGTAGCCGACGACTGAGGTGCACCATAGCTTGCTGGCCGTCGCTTGTACTCCCTGCGCAGAGTGGCAGCACGCCATTGAAGGATTGAATTTTTTTCAAAACGATTTATGGCCCTAAATTTACCACCCCAAATTAGGGGTGTTGGCCCACAGGCTATCTTGCAGTTTTGCAAGGACATGGATAGCAACCTTGCAATTGCGGGTGCCACGGGCCCATCCTACCAGGTCGAGCACGGAGGGCGAGTCCGCAGGGTTTCAAAGTAAGGAGGGCAAGCTCAAATACATCATGAAGTCGATGGCTAATGCCACTTTGCAAAGCCATCGGCATGATGTCAGGACATCATGACCATGGAATCAATCTCATGTTCAGAAGCTGTCAATCACATGCAATCAGAAATTCGGATGCCAGTCATGTGGCAAGGAAGCTCCTCAATTTCGGGAAGCAATCTACACATAAATAACATACGACCAGCTTGTCATAGGATTGGAAGATTCATCCAAATGCTACTGATTACATTTGACATGCAAGGGAGGTACGCATCTCAATAAGGTTTACAATTTTTGTATTTGACTAAAGTTTTCAGGAAAAACATGCACGAATGGTTAACGAATGGTTAACGATCTCGAGGTTGCTACCAATTGGTACTGTTATCCAATTGCATTCAGAAAAGTACATGCAATGCCTGCAATGGGTATGGTACACATGTTGGCATGGTCGACTAATTCTTTTTATTTTTATTTTCTTCGTTTACGCTTTCTTTGTGCCCTTAAGGTAAATATTTATATGCCTTGGGTACGGCATTTTGCTCGACAAAGCCACAAAGTGGTGGGGATTACTTTTGATATACCACCGTCATAAGCTGCACCATGGTGCTTCCATCATGTTTTCACAACGGAACAAGGCTCCAACAAGGCAAAGTTACCTAGCGAGTAAGGGCAAGACCGGGCATGGTCTCTAACTTGGGGGAAGCAAGGATTCCAGAAGAAGGGCTCCATATCTACGTATATGTCAAGGACATTATTTACGTATATCTCAAGGACAACATAATCAAGACAAGCAGGTACACAGTACATATTTTGCAAGTTTTTTTGCTTTTCAGTACATGGGGCCAATTCAACAAGGTCGATTATCAATAAATGCTCAATAAGGTTGACTTTCTTTTGCTCTGTAAATTGGCAAGAATATCTGTTTGCTATGAGCATAGAAGTATTTATGTGAAGCACAGCTTTTATGATTGCTCAATTTTGTATTGAGACCGCACGCTTGGCATGTGGTATGACCATACAAAATTGGGAAGAAATAGGCAATGTGTTTGCAGGTTAATTCATAATGTACCAGACAGGTGTATAGGATATACGATGGCGTATGTGCAGATATGGCTATAAGTCGTTTTGGAACGAGTTTTTCCTTCCAAATTTCATGACAACTGGTTGTAGCAACAACGACCAGGTTAGCCAAGTTTAAGTTTTTTTTGTTTTTTCCTGTTTAAACTTTACTTGGCAATTACTGTCATTGTGCAAAGCAAAGTGCTTTGGCAGTCTTATAGGAAACAGGGATTCAGGGAACTTGCACAATAGGGAATATCAACTCACAGCATCCCTACCAGTCTAAACTGTGCAAATCCCTACTAGTCTAAACTGTGCAAGGCACTTCAGAATCCCTACCAGTCTACACTGTGCAAGGCACTTATAGTTTTGGTTCTCACAGTTGAGGCAATCACTTTCTGCAAGGGCTTCCAATTCTGCATGCAAGGCATGCTAGGGTGATGGATTCAATTCTACCGCTTCATGCATTACGCTTCCACTATCACACTCGCAACTCTGTCAAGGACAGACCAAGGATGGATTATTACTATGATTGTTGGTTGCTATCAACACACAACAACACTAAAAAGAACCTAAAATTTCGACTTATTTCACAAGCAAAGTGCCATATTAAGTCATTTTTCTAAATTCACGACCCCATACATGGTAAGACGGTCAAGCTGTGGCATAGGTTTTCTGTTCCCTCTCTCGATGAGAGTGGTATATAGGCAGATTGTTGCATGCTTATTGGATACGCTGCAAGTCTGACATAAGATGCGTCAGAGGACACAGATTGGGCACAACATATACAAACTCATCACTTAAGGGAAGTTCCTCAGCCCAGCATCTTCTCTCTCTTAGCATGAGCCAAGGTGCTTTAACTCTCAGCTAGAAATTGGGCACGACGCCCTCTACATTAGTTTTCATTGTTTCGTCGATTGAACACTAATGGCCATAAGGGCTATGAGCCACACACACTGACTAAGAGTCATTGTCAGATCTTGGGTATGACCCAACGGTTGGCATTCCTTGGGAGATTGTTCTTAAGACCGAACAGATCTACCCACTGGTCTACACAACGACATTAATTGACAAGCAAGTGTCTTGTCATTCCAGAGGTTTATGGTGTCATTTCTTGCACGACATAGTTTCAATGCGACACTCATGTCGAGTTTTTGATAACCACGGATTTTAGAGGAAACATACCGTTGCGACAACATGGCTATCCATAAGAGCTAGACTTCCACTTGTGTGGATCTCATGCTCTCTCTATAGCACTATGAGTGTCTACGGACGCATGGTTTTGGGGTACTATCCAGTGGGTGCTTACAAAATCACCCCATAATCATGGAGGATCACAATTGATCTATTCTCGTTACGCGGTAGCAGACGAATTCACCTTCTCAAGTTGATTCCAAATCACTCTGTACATGTTGATTATGTTGGTTACCGTTACCTACTCATCGAGTAGTTTCTACAAAGGGTCTTACCAAAGGGTTTGACTACGTAGATTCTAATCACAGGGTTTGGATTGCAACGGCAACACCAAGGGTTTTCGATGCAATGTTGCTTGTTTTTTCACACGTAGACGACATGTTCCTCTGTATCTGAATACGGGTAAGTGAACATTCAGTTCAATCTCCAGGTACACATCTATTGATTTGGTGTTATTCCAGTTTTAGTATGCATTGCTTGTGTTTTTTTTTTCAAGTCGTTTAAATACACTTGAATATTTCAGGGCCATGCCAAGGGCATGCCAAAACAAGTATTTTGGGCCGTAGTGTCCAATGTACATTATGCTGTTATGAATCCACTTGTAGGATTCAATTTGGCACATGTTGTTACATGGGATACAACATGGTCTAGGGACTCAAGGAGTTCGGTTTAGCCAGTGGGGAGCAATGAATGAGGGTCCCTCTCACTCTTGTTGTAGAGTGTTTAGAGTTACCTCCACACACAAGTACATCTTGTACTTAAAGGATGTTCTTTTTAACACATCCTCACATGAGAAATATTCCACATGTGGAGAATATGAGCCTGTGGACTGACACTCGCGCCACTATTTCAAAATGTGTCACGACAAAGTCCCTAGGTGCTGGTCACGTCTGTTTTCTAGACCATTTTTAGCACGACATATCAGGAGCAATTTTGTGGCCAGAAATTGTCGGATACTTAGAATGACTTGTCCAGGTACAAGTACTGCTAAACAACATTACAGATGGTTGTTTATACATATAGCAAGGCTCTAAATTGTTAATGAAAAAGTTTCATTGTTTGTACCTAGAAGTGATCAATGTTTCACCTTCTTTTATGGTTCAGACGTTTCAGCAAGGCTTGCAAAAGATTACAATTGAAAGTATTTGGTTTCTTTTTAGAACTATTTACATTCCTTTTTAATGTGTGCTAGGCGCATCATGTTTGCCATAAGTATTAGCAAGAATCACCATGGATATACAGGCTCGGATCTGTTTTCTGTTAAATGCATGCACACTAGGTGTTATGGGCCCTAGTGTTTAGCAAAGGCTGATTTGGAACGACATGCATATTCCTCAAGTTTTTGCTTATGAAGCATTTTACACTCTAAGTGCAGTATCTCTATGAGATTACTTTTTAGGTCTACCAATCACCAATAGAGGTCATGGCTCGGTTTGGATGCTTGTAGATTTTTCAGGTTACCCACAAGGGTTATTCATTCCATTGTTGATTCTCCAGCAATGTGGTACGATATTGTTCTCCCGTTTACCAGCCATCTGGAAAGTCTGGTTGTAAACCGTGGGGAAAACACACCTCAGTACTGTCACGTATCCAAGGGGATATGCAGACTAAAAAGTGTAATCTTGTGCTAAAGGATATGCAAGTGCGTATGTTAGCACCATGCGATCCAATTAGTAAGCATTTATTTCTCTTCTTGGAGTTTACTTACTATCGTTTAATGCATGTTGCGACTCAGTAGTCTCTTCATGTATAAAGTCGGGTTCTCAACCTTGACACTCGTTAGGGTGGGGTTGTTTACTGATGAAATTTGAGAACAAGTCAAGGACTTACACTTGGCTGATGATTTAGGTCAGCAAGTTACTTTCACAGAAAGCGAAAAGCGATACTGTTTCAGGTATATCTTTGTCGTGATAACTCGTTTAGCATGCTCATGTGCGTTCTAATTGGAGTCTACACACTAGATGGTTGCAAATGGACAACAATGTGGAAAATCAAGAGGCTACTCTTGGCTTCATTGAACCTCCTGCGGAACCGTGTTCCGATCAATCAAACAACTGGATCCATGAAGGATTCCACTTGAGAAAACATTAGTGTTCTTAAGAAGAACCTTCCCACTTTTGTTTTCAAGGACGAAAACTCTTCTTAAGGGGGGAGTAATGTCAGGACACCGGCAAGGCTGGACAAGACAAGGGCAGGGCCAGGCTAGGTGGTGTGGAATGGGGAGTCCAACTAGGGCAAAGGGCCAGGGGCTTGCCTATATAAAGGGTGGTTGGGTGGTGGACTCTAAGACCCTAGTTTCCCTTGTCTTACAACACTTGTCATACAAAGTGAGCTTATACAACCCACGACATAAAATGCCAGATGCAACAATTTCATCTCACCAGAACCGAGATCATGTACTGTACATCTGTCATCCACGAATTTGACTACAAGACCAAGTCTAGCAAGTGCAGATACAGACAAAAGATTCTTCTGGATCCCAGGTACATAAAGTGCATCAACAAGTCTGAAAGAACTACCATTTGCAGCAATAAGCACAATCTTTTCAACTCCCTAAACCAGATAAGAGGCATTGTTGGCACAAGTGACTGGATTCCCATGAGGGACAGACTCGAGAGCTTTCCCAAAATTTTTGTCGACCTACAAATGCTTGCCAAAGCTCACTGAAATCGGAGAAAGTGAGCAGGCGTGTGCTGGAGTTGTTGGCGACTAAGCCTGGGAGGACGTAACACCTGCTCTGATACCAATTGTTGGAATTAGGGTTGCAGGAAAACACAGACATCTCTTGGAGAAGATGAAGGAAAATCAAGGCACACAACAAAGAGAGTTTTACATAGTGTGCAATGGAAAGATAGTTAGCCCTAGAATGTTGGGCGTATATACAATGCACGGGGGGAAAAACCTCCTAAAGAGGGAAAACATGCCCCAGCATTCCTAAGTGTGTTCACACACATCACCACCACCTGTATATGGTAACATTGAACAAGAGGAACATGGTTAATATGTTGAAGCAAATGGGGATGACTAGTGTTGGGAATGTCATCACTTCTGATAATTCCATTACACAAGGCTTTATGCAGGGCCATGTCACCTCCCCCCAAGGGAAGAGCACAAGAATGCAGGGACAATCAAACAAGTTGCACTAAGAGAAAGTAGCCCGAGCAAGGTAGGCTTGCATAAGATGCACTACAAGAGATCAATTAAATAACGATGCCAAATTACCGATGTCGATGGAGGGCGTCGGTATATGTGTAGGTAAATCTGGAGGGAGACCCAAATCTTTAAAAAATCAAATTTCAAATTTCCAACACTGATATGGATGTGCATTTCGACGGTGATTTGGATGCCTATACTGATGTCTGCATCGGTGCCACATGCAAAAATAGAGGCCGTGGGTTTTTCTTGCATTTTCGTTTCATTTTTTGCCCCCTCTCCTCCTCACTTGCTGCAGATTTGGTGTTGTCGGGCTTGCCGAGCTTGGGAAATCTACTCACATGCTCCCCTGCATCAACAAGGTAAGTTTCTTCTCGAGATTTGTAGTAGATTTTTTATTTGTGTGTGTGTGCGTGTGCGTGTGTGTGTGTTTTTGCAGGTTTTGCGGCATTTTTTCAGTGCTTCTTGCTCAAATAGGTTGCATGTGAGTGCTCTATCATTCTCTTCTCTTGCATACACACACACACGTACACACCATGCACACAAATAAATAAAAAACGCATATTAATTTGCCTACAATCTAAACACACTATGCGCGCTCACACACACGTTTTCAAATGAAAAAAAGATTAATTTTGTTAGTTTATAAATTTTATTAAAAGTTATCATTCACAAAGAAAGATAATGATATTTGATAATTAAAAAAAGAGTTATTTTGATCTAAGTCAATTTATAATTAATTTTTTTAATGCAAATGTATTTGAAAATTAATAAATTATGTTGCCTTTTTATAAGTGTTGTAAATGTTAATTCGAATGTTTTTAGTTAAGTTTTAGTGCTAGGTTTTAATTACATTTGATTAACTTCTTGCATTTGACAAATCGACATTGTTATGTCGACCGGATGTAGTTGGTCGCTTTGGGCTAGCCCAAAGTAGCTAACTGCTTAATTAGGATTAGGCTCCTAAGGCTAGACGCTTAGGTATTCAATGGCTTAGCCACTTGGACTAGTCGGTATTCAGGCCGCTTAAGGCCAAACGCTTAGGGCTAGTCGCTCAGGGTTAGCCGTGGATGGCTAGCCGCTTGGGTATTCAGTCGCTTAGCCACGCCGCTTAGGCCTAGTCGCTTCATTATTTAGCCGCTTAGGACTAGTCGATATTCAGACTGCTTAGAGGCTAGTCACTTAGGGCTATCCGCTTAGGGCTAGTCAGTATTGAGGCCACTTAGGGCTAGAGCTTAGGGTATGCCGCTTAGGGTATGCCGCTTAGGGTAAGCGGTGACTATTTCAATCAGCTTAGGGTAAGCGATTGGGCTATTTCAGTCCGCTTAGGGTTTAGGTCTTAGGACTAGTTGCTTATGTGTGAGTTCTTTGCAATTTTGTTGTTTCAGGCCGCTTATATAAAGCGACGCTTACTTTGTTTGCTTGGAGGTGGCCGCTTAGGGCTGGCTGCTTAGGTCTTAGTTCTTTGCAATTTGGTTGTTTCAATCCACTAGGAATTCTAGGTTTCATCGGCCATTACAATATTAAAGTTTGTACTGGCTCTATATGCATTGTCATATAGACGTAGGTGTGTACTTATGTCGCACCCTCCAATATAGATTTTGACCAATAAAGACGAAAATATTACCCGATTGTCCTGATCTCCGTGCACCTCTAGACCGAGGTGTGCGGAGATCTAGCATGGCTAGAGAATGTGAGGTAGTTAGAGCTAGCGAGAAACGGTTGGCTGTACAAAGATGCTTATTGTTTGGTTGCTAGGATGTGGCTGTGTTTGGGTGGTTAGGGTAGAAAAAACACAAACAAACTTCAAAAACGGCTTGTACACTTCAAAAATGCAAATAGGCTTGAATAACGCAAACAGACTTTGACAGACAGACTTTGATAATGTAAACGGCTTCAATAACACAAATAGACTTTAGAAATGTAAACGGATTTTAAAAATGCAAACGGTCTTTAAAAATGGAGATCCGTATTAGATCGATCTAATTAAGTAAATGCGCTTAAGGTATGCAGCTTAGGGTAAGTAGTTGGGCTGTTTCTGTTCACTTAGGGTTAGTCACTTTGGCATTAGTTCTTCTATTTCAGGGCGCTTAGGACTAGACGCTCTAAATCGACTGATATTAGTATCGCATTACTTTAGCCATTTCAGTAATCCGCTTCGAGCATGGTGCTTAAGTTAATTAATCCGCTTACTCTGCTTAGCTATTTCAGTAAATTAAGCCGCTTTGGGTATGTAGCACGTAAGCGGTTGGGCTGTTTCAATTCGCTTAGAGTTCAAGGCTTAGGGATACTTGCTTAGGAGTTAGGTCTTTGCAATCTGGTTGTTTCAGGCCGCTTTGGGCTAGCCGATTAGGGTGTGCTGCTTTGGTGTTGGTACTTCACAATTTGTTGTTTTAGGCCGCTTAGCGTCAACCACGTAGAGTTAGTGACTTTAGATTTGGGCTACAGATTTTATGTTTCTATTGGATTAGAGTTTATACTAGATCAACATGCATTGTCATGTAGACATGGGTGTGTACTTATGTCGCACCCTCGAAGATGGGCATTGACCAATAAAGACAAAATTATTACCCGGTGATCCCCATGCACCTGTAGACCAAGGTGTGAGGGGATCGGGCATGTCTAGAGAATCTGAGGTAGTTAGAGATAATGGTAAATGATAGAGAAAACACAAATGGACTTCAAAAATCTAAGATAGTTTGGCAATTTCATGGTCTACTTAGGACTTCAAAAATAACACAAACGAACTTCAGAAAATGTAGCGTTTAGTCATTTCATGAACTACTTAGGACTAACTTCTCTAAAGATATACTGCTTTAGTTAGAAGCTTGGTGTGTTTTAAATTAGAGTGCTCTGAATTAGAGCATTTTGTGTTAAGGTTTATGGCAAGAGTGATTTGATAATTTGTTGTATCATTGGTAGATTAATTATGGACGATAGGATGGCATGTCCTTGTGCGCGATGCAAGCACCAGATTTTTCAAAAACAAAAAAACTGTGATCAGCACATATGTAATAACGGTCTCTTTCCTATATAGCAACTGCAAGATCTGTGTTATCGATCTCATGGTTCAGAGGCAGTCGGTTAACCCTTGCAAATAGCTATTGCTCCAATTTTATCAGAGAAGGCAAATATCAAAAGAACAGCCAAAGATGGAGTCTACCCCACCAATACTCGATGCCACATTCCAAGAAGTTGAGATGGAGTAAATGTTGGATGCGTTCTTTGACATGGACCCCATCATTGAAAACCAAGGTGGCTAAAACATTCAAGGCAACATTGCGAATCAACCTTAGTCATCCTATCCATATTAACGACATGAGAGCAATGATAAAGAAGGTGAGTTGATGCAAATTCTTGCACATATGCAAAAATCTCAGTGCTCTTTACCACTTTGGCAATGCTTAATCTGCAGTCTATTTATGGGTGGTCTGACACGAGTGTCACAAAGCTTTTCAGGTAAATATATTGTATACTAAGCATCAACCCAAATTAAAGTTCAATAATATAATCATTGTGTGCACTTGTTGATGTATTGAAAGGTTGCTCAACGAGCAAATTTTACGGAAGGCAATCACATATCCTCTACCCGTCCGGCCGCTAAAAAGCTTCTTACTAACTTGGACATGGATTATCACAAAATACATTCATGCCCTAATGATTGTATACTCTTTTGCTATGAGTATGAAAATTTGGAACAATGTCCTAAATGTGGATGAAGCAGGTGTAGAGAGGACACAAGAGGAAAATTTGTCCCTACAAAGATTCTTCGACACTTTTCTATCATTCCAAGAATAAAGAGCATGTTCAAGTGCAAGTCTGTAGCCACTTTGATGACATGGCATACAAATACTAGATCCACAGATGATGTGATGCGGGTGCCTGCTGACTCTCGTGCATGGAAGCACATAGAAGAAGGATGGCCTACATTCAAGGATGAGCCTCGTTGTATCTGTTTTGGTCTGGCAATGGATGGAGTGAACCCATTTGGATTACGGAGTCCGTCATGGAGCACATAGCATATTTGCTTAGTTAATTATAATCTTCGACCATGGTTAGCTATCAAGCAGGGCCATCTGCTGTTGTCATTGACTGTCCCAGGAAAGTACAAGGCAATGAAACATGGACGTCTATCTGGAACCACTTATAGAAGAGCTCCAAATCTTGTGGACAGGGATCGATGTGGTGCACATGTCTCAACCGATTGGATGACAAAATGCTCACGTGCAAGGAATTCTCATGTGGACCATGCACAATTGGCCAGGCTTCGACGAGTGTTCATGTAAGTATCTTTGAAACCCTCACCTATATGCAATCTAGCCGTGCCAAATTTTTTATTTCATTTTTATGATTTTCAGGCTTGAGTTACTTGGGCCTGAAATGTGGTCCTCAAATTGGCTTCCACCGCTTTGATCATTTGAGCAAGACAATTTACGAGGAGCATGGTTGGTTTTTTGTGCATGCAATGTTTGAAAGCGGCTTTTACTAGAGATGACAATCTTAGTGGTCTTAAGTCCCATGAGTGGCACAAATTTTTACAGTTTATCTTACCAATTGCCATAAAAGATTGTCTGACAGATGACATTAGAGTCACAACCTATAAAATTGGTGAGTTAGTACATTGGATCTCATCAAAAGAGATAAGAAAAGACAGCAATATAGATGCAAGTCGCTTAAATTCTATTGAAGCAGTGTGTATGGTGGAGAAGTACTTCCCAAAAAAAAAAAAAAACCATTCAAATGCATTACTTATGCATGTGGTCGATGAAGTTGCAATTGCTGGGGTAGTCCATAGCAGGCAGATGTTTTTTTTTTTTGAGAGATTCAGGAAGACTTTGAAATGGTTCGTTTGTCAAAGGGCTCGCTTCGGGGTAGCATGGTTGAAGGATGGCTTTTGCAAGAGTCTCTTGTTCTCATCAGTGAGTTTTTGGGTTCAATTGATCCAGAGATGCCCCAAATGTGGACTATTGATGTCAACGTCAAGGTGACAGGGAAGGAGCCGCATGGACAAGGCATCATGAGAAAGATGGGTATCACAATGCGAGAAAAGGTTGTGATTTTGTCTTCTCAACTCAGAAGCCATGCAAAAGTATCTAGAGAGGTATGAAGAGGAAAAGAAACAACGCTTGACATATCGCTTGCAATTCAAGCACAGTCATGCCACTAGAAACCTTCCTTATCATCTTCAAGAATTGACAGACTTTCCTACTGGTTGATGGCTAAATGCAACAATCTTGGAGGTAAAGAGGAATGGAGTTCATATTACTGAAGAAGAAGAGGAGATATCGAGAAGTTACAACTGTCATGTAAATGTTTTCACAACTTCCTTATGCAAATCCATAAAACCACGTTACTTTAGTAAATTTTATTGTTTAATTTATGTGCTTGTAGAATCACAAATACAGAGATTTGCGGTCGCATGGGAGACACTTTAGAGTGCAACGGATTGACGAACGAAAGGGTCACCTTCGACAGTGGGGTTAGGGCAAGCTTCGTCCAAGAAAGTCGGAGTAGTGCCACGGATGAGAACACAAAGACTAGCCAGCTTGAATATTTTGACTACATCCAAGATATCTTGAAGATTAGCTTTAGGAAGTTTGATATTTTTATCTTTGATGTCAAGTAGTTTAAAGTTATTACTAGCGGGCCTAATGCAACTTTGCGCAAAGATAAGAGTGGACTAATTCAAGTGAACTCTAGGCGGGTGTGGACAGATGGTCGAGATACATTTATACTTCCGTAGCATTGTGAACAAGTTGTGTTCAAAATAGATCCACTATGGGATGAAAAGGATGAAAAGATTTTTCTAAACCGCATTGGCTCTTTGTTGTTTAAGTTGCTCCATGGAGAAAATAAGTGTGTGAAGGATTGGAGGTTGAGGTCGAAGAGCTTCATGATGAAAGTGCACGACTGGCGGATGATGTAATTAAAGATTTCGAGCTAGAGTTCAGTAGTGAGCAGATGCCCGAACCTAGAGATGGGCCCTCAGATACACAGGTAGATGCAGAGAGCGATGTAGAAGTGGAGTTTGATGACAAAGATGTAGAAGTACAGATTGAGATAGATATCTTTGATGCATTAGCTCTCATGGAAGATGAGAGATTGATTGCCAATTTTTGAAAGGAATTCTTTTGTACAACTCTTTTAATTATTCTACAACATTGGATAGATATAGCGAGTTGTGTTGCAGCTTCATGCTTTTGTTATTTGCATTGCTTAAGTTATTCTTTTACTGATATATGACTGTTGGAATTAGGGTTGCAGAGAAACACACACAGCTTGGAGAAGACGAAGGAAGCTCAAGGCACACGATAGAGAGTGTGTTACTTAGTGTGCTATGGAAAGATAGATAGCCCTAGAGTGATGGGCGTATATACAATGCACGGGGGAAAAAACCTCCTAAAGAGGGAAAAAATGCCCCGGCGGTCCTAGTGTGTTCACACACATCACTACCACATGTATATGGTAACAAATCCCCCCTGGAGTGATGCGGTGAACGAGAGCTGGCACATGAGTAAAGGGAAGTGCCATGCCCTAAGGACAAGATCAGTCCACAAAGGGCAGTAAGCCCAAAGCTTTGCGGAAAGCTTCAAGCTTCTCACGAGACAATGCCTTTGTGAAAAGATCTGCAAGGTTGTCCTGTGTTGGCACATAAGCCAAGCTGATCTCTCCTGCTGAGAGCCTCTCCCTGACATAGTGGTAATGCACCTCAATGTGCTTTGTGCGAGCATGAAAAACTGGGTTCCTCGCAACTGCCAATGCGCTCTGACTGTCAGTGTAGATAGTGTTGGCAGTGTCCTGTCCAACACCCAAGTCAGCCATAAGGCGTCTGAGCCATACACACTCAACCGTAGCTGTGAAGACTGCCCTGTACTCAGCCTCACAACTCGAAGTGGCCACAGTAGGTTGCTTCTTGCTCAACCATGATATACATGAACTGCCAAGCATGAAACAAAAACCACTTGTGGACACTCGCGTGTCAAAACAACCAGCCCAATCTGAGTCCGAAAAAGCATGTAAGTCTGGCGGCAATGATCCCCCCTTGGGATAAAACAAGCCAAGATGTAAAGTGCCACTAAGGTAGCGGAAAATCCTCTTGACAGCCTGCCAATGCTTAGACCCTGGGCTATGCATAAATCTGCTGACCTGCGAGACTGCAAACTGAATATCTGGCCTCGTGTTGCATACATAAATGAGGCAGCCAACAGCAGTTTGGTAAAGAGTGACATCAGCAGGATCGCCAGCATCATGTAGACTTAACTTCAAACCTGTTTCCATGGGAGTGGCAATTGGTTTGCAATCCTCAAGTCCAAACTTACATAGCAATGTCTCTATGTAACTTTTCTGACACAAGGCAATACCACCATCACACTGCTTAAACTGCCTTGAATCTACAACAGCATTTGCAAAATTTTGTCCACACTTGTCATACAAAGTGAGCTTATACAGCCCACGGCACAAAAGCCCAGATGCAACAATTTCATCACCAAAACTGAGATCATGAACTGTACATCTGTCATCCACAAATTTGACTACAAGTCCAAGTCTAGCAAGTGCGGATACAGACAAGAGATTCTTCTTGATCCCAGGTACATAAAGTGCATCAACAAGTGTGAAGGAACTGCCATTAGCAGCAGTGAGCACAATCTTTCCAACTCCCTGAACTGGATAAGAGGCGTTGTTGGCACAAGTGACTGAATTCCCATGAGGGACAGACTCGAGAGAGGTAAACAATTCATGATGTGAGGTAATGTGCTTTGTAGCACCACTGTCGAAATACCACACATGTGAATCTGCAGCAACTGACAAGCATGCATCATGGACAGCAGGATTGTAAGTGCAATCTGCGCTAAAAGCCCATTCTGCATCAACATCAGCATCACAATCTCCTTTCACAGAAGACTCAACAATGGCTGCATTTGTAGTGGAACCAGCATTTGCAGTGGAACCACCCTCTTTCTTCTTAGCCTCTTTGGCCTTCAACTTAGGACACGACTTGATCAAGTGATCATTGGCTTTACAATAATGGCAACGCATCTTCTTTTTGCCCTTATCACCAGAATTGCCAGACGAAGTGCTGCCACCAGAAGCATTAGGAACAGAATTTTTGCCACTCACAGCAGAACCATAAGAAGTGGCTGCATTACTGTTACCACCCTTTCTTTGAGAAGCAATAAAAGCCTGTTCAACTGCACGCTGCCTAGTCCTGTTTTTTCTAGAAAGTGACTCTTGCAACAGCAATGTGCATAATGCATCAAACTTGACAACTTCAGGATTTCCTTGGGTCATGAGTCTCCAAGTACTAGCAAAAGTCTGGTAGGAATCTGGTAAGGCATCAAGAACGGTCTGCACAAGGGAACTGTCCGAAATGACTTCACATGCAGAAATGAGTTGCTCATTGATATCCTTGACACTAGCAAGGAAAGTGTCCATATCATCTTCCTCATGCATAATCTTCGACTCTAGCTCTTTACGCAGCAAAGCAATTTTAGCCTCATTGCGGCTTGCATAAAGACCTGCTAGAATATCCCAAGCCTGTTTTGCAGATTTTGCTGAACGGATGTGAGGAATAATGGTGCGCTTCACAGACAACGCAATCAATGCATGAGCCTGCGCATCCTTAACATCCCAACGAGCTTGTTCTGTCGTAGGCAAAACAACTCTAATAGCTGCAATCCTTGCAGCAAGACCTGCAACATCCTCAACATCGCCTACATCTTCAGAACCAGGACGTACATCAATGCCCTGCACAATGTTCCAGACACCTTTTGACACAAGAACATGTTGCATCATATAAGCCCACATAGGGTAGTTGTCCCCATCCAACGTGTCCTCAGCAGCAAACATCTTGAACACATCTGTGTTGTTGTTGTCAGCCATGGTAAATGCTGCACCTGATGTGAAAACTGCCCGAAAATAGGAGAAATGGAGCGGGAACAACTTGTGCTATATAGCACAAACCGTAGAAGACTATAAGGCACCTGTTATGCAGAAAACGACACTGACAGAAAATCTGCACAAAATGACGAAATAGCCTGTGCAGTACTGCCCGTAGTGGAAACGGAGGCCGAAATGAGCCCAAATCAAAATTCTGAGCAGACCAAGCTCTTTGAGCTTGCCCAAAATATTTGTCGACCTGCGAACGCTCGCCAAAGCTCACTAAAATCGGAGAAGGTGAGCAGGCGTGTGTTGGAGCAGCTGGCGACTAAGCCCGGGAGGACGTGACCTGCTCTGATACCAATTGTTGGAATTAGGGTTGCAGAGAAACACACACAGCTTGGAGAAGACGAAGGAAGCTCAAGGTACACGATAGAGAGTGTGTTACTTAGTGTGCTATGGAAAGATAGATAGCCCTGGAGTGATGGGCGTATATACAATGCACGGGGGAAAAAACCTCCTAAAGAGGGAAAAAATGCCCCGGCGGTCCTGGTGTGTTCACACACATCACTACCACATGTATATGGTAACAATGACTAACGTAATGTATCCGTGTTATCTGTATATTTGTAGCCATGATTGATGATGACAAGACATATTCTCGTAGCTTAAGTATTCCAGTCACTCCGGCCGGCATGTCACCCGAGCAGATGGGTTCCTTTTCGTCACAATTTACACCAGAGCAGGTTGCTTACACACAAAACCTTTGGGGAGCTGGTCACTCTAGACTTAGTACAACTAGCCCTACGCCTAAGACGAGTGTGTCCCCTACACCGACCGACCCTACACCTCTATCGAGTGTGCCAGCTACACATATGGCTCGTTCTTCTTCGAGATGAGGTAGACGTTGTTTTGGAGGCGGTGGATGTTGTGATAGCGGTTCTACCGATGCGTCCACACCACATGAGCATGATCCTAGCAAGGTGTACAAGACCAGGGATGAGGGTGTTGTCATTGATAGGACCGAAAAGGCCATGCGACAGAGGATTCGGTAGCTTTGTATAGTTCAGTTTGGCCACTCTGTGATGGAGACTTGTGATGATTAGGATGATGAGAGAAAGAATTATATCATCGAGGCCATTCACAGAGAGTACATGCCGACAGAAGGGTACGATCTAGTCTCGAATGACTAGATCTTGAGCGCGGCGATTGCCACGATGTCACACCGTTGTCAGAGACCAGAGACATGTACAAGACTGGTAGTCCAAAGGCGGCATGGTTGGATGCACAGAAGTGAGCGGGGATTGCACGAGAGACACATGACAATCCTCAAAGATTCCACCAGGAGAGAGATGCAGCTAGAGCACGTTTGGAGGCTGCTAGAGCGTCACATCTTGGGAGTGGTGGCTATGACACTCTTCGATATGGGTTTGTAAGTATTATATGTACGCTTTAAATTACCGGATATGTTTATGATTAATTGTTTATTTTGGAGGAAGTTACCATGAAGCGCCCTCTGACATGCTGAGAGGAGAAGTATGGGTACAAGCATGGATTTGTGGCTCTTTTGACCCAACTTCGGAAGAAGGGAGAGACTGTCGAATGGGAGGCATTACCATGAGGGTGACATCTTCCATCTATGTTTTTTTGTAGTTATGATCATCCTGATGATTATATTCATTGTATACAATTTGATGTTTATGCTTATGGTTAGATGATTATACTCTTTCTCAGATGTATATGCTTATGGTCTTGCGATCTGATACAAGTTATTGTGATGAAATCAAGTTATGGTTACGATTATGCTTTTGGGTTGATGTTATGGTCATACTTGTTTCAATTGCTCCTTGGTTATGGTTTTGCATTCCGGTTGCGGTTATGATTTTGTAATCATGTAGTGGATATGCTCTTTGGTTATGGTTTTGCAATCAGGTTATGGTTATGCTTTTCTAAATATGTTGTGGATATGATCTTTGGCTAAGGTATAGCAATTAGGTTATGGTTATGGTTATGGTTTTGCAATTATGTTATGGTATATATGGTAACAATTTTTGAATCATGTTACATTTATGGTTTCAAAATCTTCTTATCATTAAGGTTACGATTTTCAAGTCATGGTACATTTATGGGTTGAAAATGTTCATATCGTTATAGTTTCTTGCCATTTCAGCGTTTGTTTAAACGCGCATACCGACAATTATAACAGTGCGTATTTCGATGAAGCATAGACTGGCGTGCATACCAATGATACAATGTTGACGCTTACACCGACATTACTTATTTTTAAAACAACTTTTTTGACGTCAATGCGCGCGTTGATATTCACATGACGGGTTGTAGTGAGGTATTTGAGAAGAGTATGGAGCCTCATCCTTAGCACCACACCCTCATCTTACATGTCGTCGTTGTGTATGCATGGATGTATGAACGAGGCTCCGATGTGCGTCTTTGGAGTTGTGGGCACTCCGATGCCCTGAGTGACGATGAGAGCATGAAAGCCACACCAAATAGTACTCCAATATGAGCTCCCTAGGCTAATGAATGCTGCCCATTGAAAGAAGGAAAGGATACTTAATTTGTCTTGGGCTATATAACTTACGGCTCTGGTTTCTAGTGAGGGATTTGAGTGGGCGGGCCCTACGCATTCTCATTTTGTAACTGAATTTTGCGAATGGCAAGAGAGGGAGCCCGCCAGAAAGTATCATTTTCAAACGGGGGGGGCGGGGGTGTGCTCACTATAAAATAATAACAAAAATATTTTGTTTATTTATTCATATATTGGCTAGGCCTAAGGAAGGCGGGAAAAAAGAAATACGGGGGAGAAAGAGGTTTTCCACGTGGCAATAAAGGTACATTTTATTTTGGACTCTATCATAGTATCTTATTTGAGTGTATATTATTTATCGACACCTTTTTTGCATTTCCTGTAAATTTGGGGACAAAAAGTGAAAGGACGAGATTTTATTCTGGAGAAAAAAACCTGACGTGGCAAAGAGATCTTTGATTGGATGAAGGGCCAGGGCGTCACGGGATTTGCAAAGCGAATGTTAAATGCGAGACATTATTATCGAAATTTGTGAAATTGTGATTTTTGTGGAATGTTAATATTATTTTATTTTTTTGTAATAATTTATGACACAAGTTGCCAGAATGATACGATAAGGTTTTTATGATTCCGGAGTCCAGCCTCCCTCCAACCCTTTTGAAAAACCCCCCTTTTCGATGGTTGCGCCTGTGCAGCCGCTACACTACACATTCTACCTCTGCCAGTACACTGTCTTTCAACTTCCATTCTCCCACTCGCCTCTTCTGCGTCGCTCGGCCAAAGTCGCAGACTCACGCAGTGCTCGTTTGAAGTACGCACACTCCCCTCCTCCAACCCACACACACACATATACACACTCCTGTCTCTCGCTACGTACACATACCAACTCACGCGGAAGCTCTTCTTCTCCTCTTTTGTGCGAAGCGCTCCACTCTCCCAGTACTCATCAGCTGTCTTTCAGCTGGTTCTACGTTCTCTCACTTTCTCTCCCTCTCTCTCTCTCTCTCTCTCTCTCACAGACACACACACACACACACACACACACACACACACACACGAAAACACACACGTTCCGTGTGCGCCGAGCTCTGTGCTGAGTATTTTGATTATTCTTCTGTCCTTATCAATCTCCCCTCTCAAAATTACACGCAACAGACATACAGACTCTTTCTACTTGAGACATTCGTCTGTCTCCGCTCAATGCGAAGGGTATACTGGCAATTAATGGACTAGCTTTCGTCGTTCAAACTGTGTTGGTGTAGCATGGCTATGGTGTTTGGTCAGACCTATTACCCGGCCACTACTATGACGGAGTTCAAAGGTGGAGCAGGCGCAGCAACGGGGGAGGATAGCGATGACGAGGAGTATGTCTACGTTTCGAGGCTTGCAGAGCAGATTGCTGCGCACGCTATGCTGGACGAAGAGGACGACCTTCCCCTGACCAGCAGGCCACAGCATCCCATCAAGGTAGTTCCTTTTCCCCTCATTCAATTCCTCCATTATTGTCTCCCCCCATTTCCTTGCTTGAATTTCTTGCTCTCTCTGTGTAGCACTACAGCCCGGACATTGCCTTCTCGAGCTATGTGCAGGGCATGAAATCGCAGGAAAAGGCTAGGCACATGCAGGAAGTCGATCATCCTGTTTCACGCTTTGCAGCGGTTTGGCGTGACCACGGCCCTAGTGAATGGGATTGTTTCTACACCCCTTCTCTTCAGGTGGAAGTTTCCAGGCAGGCCTCCTTTCTCAACTCTCAGCTCCATCAGATTCACAAGGTTAGCCCTACTGGAAAACAAGTAGTTATTTCGTTGTAGGAAAAGTAAGCGTTTTCCGTATAGTCTGCCTTCATGTTGTGGTTGTATTTGGTCTTATGTAAAGACCCCTTTCTTGAGCAGTACTGACTTAAAGGGCCACAGTCAATCCATCTGGCTCAGCTGTTATGGTAGAAACAATGAGGTAAATCCTGCATGTATGAACAACAATCAAGGCTGAAAATGGTTGAAACTAATTTTAATAAATTAAAGCTTGTTGTTGCTACCGTCAAGATTATCAAGGGATGTTGGTCACTAGGGTTTTGCAGGCAGTAATAGCACAAATGTCACAGTAAATTTAATACAAGTTATTGATATGGTTACTATATCTTATATTATTGATATAACTTTGACACTCGTTACAGACAAAAAGTTTTGAAGCTCCATGGCTACCATGCTCACATCGGAAAATGTTAGAAACTTGTCGATGACTGCCAAAGTTATTGGTGGTTTGTTGACTATTGATACTAAAACTGAGGATCTACTCTATCAAAGTGTTCCTATTAATGCAAGCCAGTGTTAATTGTCAGTCGTGGGACTGTCAAAGAAGTCTCTTGTTATGGATGGATTCTCTCTATTAAGCATCAGGGTGATCCTCTCTTGATCATACTGCTGTCTTTACAGCTTCAGGGTTGGACCTCTCTATGCTACGAAAATGCCAAGCAGGCTGGATCTCAAGTTCGGGAGATGTGGGACCTACCTTCTCACCGAAAGGTGCAGCCTTTCATACATGAGAGCCCCGTGCTCAAACGCAAAGAGAGTGTTGGGACTGGTGTTTTTTTACCCAAGGTTGTGAGCCCAGGCTCTCATTATCGACGGAAAGCTGGTATGTGCTTGTTGTGAGAAAAACTAGTGTATGTTTGTTTCTGTGGAATATGGAACTGAGTTAATTTGGCGCAGGTCTATCAAAGTCTGCTTATACTCCAAGAGGCAAACTTCTCTGATTTCAGGAAGATCATAAACAAATTTCTACAAGGGTGGCTGTCAGTGAAAGTGGAGTGCTACACAATAATAGACTAGTGATATTGCTGACTCAGGAAGAATCCTGTGTGCTAACTACAGCTATTTGTGGAGTTTTTGTTAAAGCTTGGAAGTGCTGGATGTACAATGCAATAATCTTTCATGTAATTTTATGCTGTACCTTTCTATACATGAGGCTGGCAATGTAATCATGCCTTTTTCCATAATGTCATTGGATGCCTATGAAATAACTCTGACCGTTTGACTTTCACTGTCATTGCACCCTATGTAGTGGAAATTCTTAGATGTTGGTTGTCATGGTTGCATTATGAGCGTAGAATATGTCGATTTGTAAAGCTTCTTGACACGGAGCTATATGCCCTCAAGGTCTTCTATTTAAAACTTGGATGTTATTATTGTGGTGCGTGGATGTTGAGAACCTTGACAACTAGAGTGTTTAGGAGGACCGGGGAATGCAATTGAAACATGGCTAGGGCATCGGGTTGCTTGTGGAGGTTGGTTAGAGAGTCACACCTCAAGGTAGATAGGGGGGCATTGTGTGCATGCTGAAATGTGGTAAGGGCATTGCTTTGGTTTGGTGAGGTTTATAGATCTAGGGAGTGTCACCAGTTGGGTTGGCTAGGGGAGCAACAAAATGTTTGTATTAACGTGGTTTAGTGGTGTAGAAAGCTGATTTAGAGTCACGTAGGATGTAATAGCCAATTCTCCCCATTTCTACATCCCTTGAAATTGTGAGTAATTGAGAGAGAGAGAGAGAGAGAGAGAGAGAGAGAGAGAGAGATCTTCCCCAAGCTATATTATTCTGCAACCTTGAAATTCGAGGCCCGATGAGATTATTGTCCATAATTGCCTGCGAATTCTACCCTACTAACTGGAAAGTATTACTGAAGTTAAGTCTACGTGCCCTTCTGTAGCTTTTGTCCTTCCTCATGATCTCTCTCCTCAAGACAGACAGTATTTCTCTCCGTTGCTACCTTTAGGAGCAAAGCACGTATCCTGCCAGCTATATATACCAAATACTGGCCGTGCCATTGCAGGTCGTCGTCCATCCTTACCTCCTTTTCTTATCCAATATTTTGCTCGAAGTGCTCTGTTTCAAGAACCGTATTGCTCTCCCGCCTGTATTAAAAGGTCTAGTTGTGGTGAAAGTAAATTCATTTAAATTATGTGGAGAGAGAGAGAGCGGGCAAAGCTAGTCACCATCTGCAATCCGGACCTCTCTTCCCCAGGTAAGTGGATGGTTCGTTGATTAATGAGAGCGTGTTTGCTGCACAAACGATGGCCATCTTGCTCTTCTAGGTGTCGACCTTGCTACAATTCTCTCTCTCTCTCTCTCTCTCTCTCTCTCTCTCTCATACACACTCTAAATTAGTCACGCATGTGCAAGAGCCCTTGTATGAGCTGACCCCTTGGGATTATTCGATAGTGGGTCGTAAGGCGTGGATTTCGGGGGGAAGTTGGGCCACGTTGGCAAATAATGTGATGAGGTGGAGCTTGGGAGTGACTAGGAATTTTGAATCCCTTGTAGGGGAAATTCGAATTGGGGAGGCAATGGGAAGGGGTGGGGGTGAGGAGCCTCTACTTGCGTAAAAACAAGGATGGCGAGCAAGTGGGGATGTTTGGGAACCTGAGCCTCAGGGAGAGGATGTCTATGGAGTGAGACTACTCGAGCAAGGAGCAACAAGGGCAATTGTGTAAAGATCCGACCTATGGAGCAAGGGAACAAGGTGCATTGGGTGCTTATAAGCTCTTGTTATTTTCTTCGTGTGTATTTGCAAACGACAAATTTGCATCGAGTTTGATGCATGCTCTCTAAGCAATTATGGGTGCTTGCTTTGTGCACAAAGTATGCATGATATTTAGGACAGTGTTTGAGGAGCACCTTCTAAAGGCAAATGTTGTTGTTTTATGAGTTTGGAATATCCTTGGAGATATTTGGACCTAGTAAAGGTAAGATCATAAGCGTGGTCCTTTTTCATTTATGTCCAAGGTCAAAGTATTGATAGATGTAATGGAAATGGTCTATTAACTTTGAGAATAGATGAATCAAGAGAATTAGAGCGAGTATTTTCGTGAAATTACTTTGTGAACATAGAAGGTGAACTTAATTAGCGGTAGCAACATAACCATTATACTTAATTAATTTGGAATGAACAAAATTTTTGCAAAAGAGAAAATTAGAGAACATGACAATAGTTGAGGATTGGATTTATGTGGATCCGGTCTCCCCTCCAAAGGGCTTTTGTATTATAGATTCTCCCATCAAGAGAGATTTGGTACAATACAATCTTTGTGTTCCTTGTGACTTCTTAGATATGCGCTCAAGGTTTCGTCGCTCAACATTGATTCTAAAGACGCTTCCGCACTCAACTAAACTTCATGTCTGTGCGGTGCCACGAAGGCTCTCGTGCGCTCGAGCTAGACATGATCTCGGGCCGCTTCCATCAACGAGCCGCTAAAGGGACTCAAGTCAATGGACGCGAGCCTCCCAGCACGCGAGCTCCAAGTTGCAAGCCCTTGGACTCTAGGTGAAGGTGTTCATCTTGAGCGTTTCGGACAACCCTGTAACACTTGGTCTTTGTAAAAGAATTAATCATCTTTGACCTCGGTCTCAAGGTCTCAAACACTTGCAAAAGTGGAGAGAGCTAGGGAAGAGAAAGACGAAGCATTAATAGGAGAAAGAAATAGTCCTTCATTTATCATCACTATTCTTGCTTAGTATAGCATAATAGCATAGTAACGAAGATGAAGAAGATGACAAGCTTAAGCATTGAAGCATGGCTCTTGGTTGGATTTGCATTCCATAGCGAAGAGTGTTGCTGTAGGCTCTGAACTTCTCAACAAGATTGGAGAAGAAGATGGAGCTCTTGCACGATACACTTCACACCATGAGTGTGTGTGTTTGTGTAGGAGAGTATACCCCCCAAGCTAGTCCCTAGCTTTCTTGGGCGACCTTTCTTTCTAGTTCATGAGAGAATTTGATTGGACCCCTATAAGCTTAGCCAATCACATCCAGAGTGTATATCAAGCAAGCATGCTAGCCTTGGGACAAGTGTCCCTTTTCCCTTTGAGAGATAGGACTTGATAAATGCATACACAATTAATTAAATAAGCTGAATTTTCATTGGACCCCTTGAGAGGCCAACCAATAGGCTTTAGGCACCTTATGAGGGCAACATGGAGAGGAACTTGACATGTGTCTTTGTTGCTTCTTTAGACTAGCCTTGACTTGTGTGAGTTCAATGATGGAGAGAGCTAGCAGGGAATGAGGGTAGGGAAGAGCAAGAAGAAACATTCTTAAGAGAAAGAAATAGTTTTCCACTTATCATCACTCTTCTTGCTTAGCATAACATAATAGCATAGTAATAAATATGCTCTCAACTTCTTAACAAGCTTGGAGAAGGAGATGGAGCTCTTGCACTTTGAAAGAGAGTGTGTGTTTGTGTGTGGGAGAGTATACCCCCCAAGCTAGCCCCTAGCTTCCTTGGTCGACCCCCCCTTCTAGCTCATGAGAGAATTTGATTGGACCCCTACAAGCTTAGCCAATCACATGCAGAGTGTATATCAAGGATGCTAGCCTTGGGACAAGTGTCCCCTTTCCCCTTTGAGAGAGAGGTCTGGATAAATGCATACATAATTAATTAAATTAGCTAAATTATCGTTGGACCCCTTGAGAGGCCAACCAACAGGCTTTAGTCACCTTATGAGGGCAACATGGAGAGGAACTTGACATGTGTTCTTATTGCTTCATTAGGCAAGTCTTGACTTGTGTGAGGGTGTGTGTGTTCTATCTCTAGCTCCTACAATGAGGGCTCACCCCCCTTGAGTAGGGATGTTGTTGACTTTTTTGGAACTACAGCCCTTCAAGCTTGGGGAAGGTTCGCATCTCAAGGTTAGCCCTAGCACTTCAAGCACCTTAGTCAGCAAGCACGACAAGTACCTCAAGCTTGGGTCGAGTTCCCACCTCAAGCACATCCCTAGCTTGCCTAAGGTCAAATGACTTTTAATACTAACCTTTGGAGGTCTTTAATGAAGCTAACCTTAAGGTATTTAAGCTCCATTAGATAGCCTTGCTCTTTGACAGACTCTCCTTCATTTGGACCCCTTTAACTTTGGCCTCATGTTGAGATAAATTCATAAGTACATGTCTATATTCTAACCCTTGTTCCCGTTAATTCTCCCACATTAAATAATCAGCTTAATATGAAAAAATTATTTGGGTTGGTTAGACATTAGATTATGACATTTGTTGAGATAGATCTATAAGCACATGTCTATATATCAGCCCTTGTTCCCGTTTATTCTCCCACATTAAATGATCAGTTTAATATGATTTTTTTTTGAGTTGGTTAGATATTAGAATTTATGACAGATAGCTTGCATGGAAATAGCTGAAGTTATACTCGCATGTCCACTCATGATGCAAAAAGCGCAGCTTAAGAAGCTTGTCATGTAAAATTTAGGGGTTAACGTACATAGTTTGGGGGACTAGAAGGGTGTGAAGCTTTTGTTTGTTTGTGTGTGTGTGTGTGTGTGTGTGTGTGTGAGAGAGAGAGAGAGAGAGAGAGAGAGAGAGAGAGAGAGAGAGATGATTGCAAAAGGAAGATCCGTGTTGTGCTTTTATAGAGGGAGTGGATGCATCTCAATGTTCCTTTTCATGCAAATATCACTTCCGAGACATCTACGGAGGGTGAATCGAGTGAGGATCTTGAGATATACGATGTCTCCAAAGCCGAAAGACCGTGAACTAGCTTGCATACATCTCAAAGATCTTTTTTTCATTTGACGAGAAGTTGTACTCAATTGATGCTAGTAGATTTGCAAGGCATAATTAGATTGTCACTTGATGTGCTAAAGTCATATGATGCATGAGGAGTGAACACTTGAGGCTAACCATAGAAAGAGGCTTACAACAACGTTATATGTCCTCAAAATCATTTGGCTTGAAGATACCCTACATTGAAGGTTGGGAGCATATAAAGGATGCAACCCATTCTCCTTCAAGGGGTGGAAAACACTTAGGAGTTGTTGCCACAATAAATGCAATCCAAACATAGTGATGCATAGACCAAAGAAAGCATGGCATTTCTTTTGAGTACATATGTGTGAGAACTGGGACTGGAGCATGCCACTTTCCATCCAACTGTGTCCCTTATAGGCCTTGCCTTGCTAATAATAGTAGGGACCCCATGTACTGCATGTTCGTCCTGGCCCTTGATCTGCTTGGTCTCACCTTAGGTCTGAGATTACTTCCCTCTTTTCGTCCTCGAAAACAAAGTTGGTTGTATCTTCATAAGAACAATAATGTTTCATAGTGGCATCCTTCAAGGATCGAGCTGTCCATTTGATTGGAACATGGCTCAGTAGGAGGTTTAATGAAATTAAGAATATCATCTTGATTTTCCACATTGTTTTCCCTTTGCCACCGTTTTGTGTAGCCGGCACATATCCAATATAGCTTGTAGATTCCATTTAGAACTCACTTGAGTATGCTAAACGAGTTATCTCAACTAAGATGTACCCAAAATGTACCTCTTTTCACTTTCCATGAAAGTCACTGGTTGATGTAAGTCATCAACAAAGTATAAGTCCTTGACTTGTTATCTATCGCATCAGTAAACAACCCCATCATAACTAGTATTCAAGGTTGAGAACCTGACTTAAACATGAAGAGATGAAACCTAGCTGCAAACATGCTTTACCTTATGCTTAGCAAACTCCAACTAGAGTGATACATGGTTTCTAATTGGGTTGCTTGGTGTTAACATAGGCACCTCGCATATATTTTAGCACAAGATTACTCTTGTAATCTGCCTATCCTCTTTGGATAAGTGACATCACTGAGGTGTATTTCCCCTTTGTTTACAGACAATCTTCCAAAATGACTGATAAACAGGTATCACAATGAGTTACAACATGGATGAGTTATCAACAATGTTAGAAATAACCATTGGTGCTTGTTAGATCTATGTCATGAATGTGCATGTTGCTCTAAATCAATGTTTGCTAAACACTAAGGCCCATAACACCTAGTGTGCATATATTTAGCAAAAATGGATCCAAACCTGCAGATCCATGACCATACTTGCTAATACTTATGGCGAATATAATGCTCATAGCACACATGAAAGAGGAGTGTAAATAGTTCTGAAAAGAAACTAAGTACTTTCTACTGCAATCATTTGTAAACCTTGCTAAAACATTGTCAAAGAGTGCGATTCTCCAGGGTTGACCGAAAAAGCATCGGGCCTCTGGTTGTAGACATGAGCTTATTGAGAATCCTTAGATTTCCCAATAGTGTGATAGGAGATAGCTGAAGAACTGTAGCTAACACACTTCATTGAATAATTGTCAAACTTTGCTTGACCGAAGCAAGGTGACATTGTAGAAAGTCTTGCAAAAGTGAATAAGTGCAAAATTGGAACTTAAAAGTTTACAATCTTATTGATTTTCTTTAATCTCCACCCTTGACTAGTATTTTTAGAGGTCGTTTCCTGTGAGTATGGTTGACGTATGGTTTCCTTCCCCGACTTTGTGAGCTGTAAAGAGCCGACCATGCCAAACATGTTTGTACTCAACAAAATGTTTAGTAATAGGCCTTGCCGTACTAACAATTTCCAAGTATCTGTGACCTTCTTGGATCAAGAGCTATCTCCTTGAGATGCTAAAGCATTACCAATTGGCTTTGCTTTTACATTAAAAGTGAACCTCTTGAAAAACGTTTGCAATATGAAATCATACGTAAAGCAAAAAAAGCTAATAAAACAAGAGATCTCAAACCTAATAATCGTACTCAGTCAAGGTACTCTGACTGATGTGCTTCATGGGAAGAAGCTGCGCTTCTTATCGAAACCCGTTTCTTGCTCAAACCTTGGTTGACTGTGGTCTTTAAACCAATCTTTGCTCTAAGGTAATTGTCACAAGCCTTGTGGCAACACACATGTCTATGGCGGCATGTTGTAGTTATTGAGCACATTTTCAATAAACGTAAAAATGAACTGTGTACCTCATATTTTCCCAATGCTAAGAGCAAATATCTCAAGATTTTGCGGCCATGCTTTGTTCGGTTGCAAAACTTCATTAAATATAAGCAACTTTTGCTTGTTGTGCTTGTATTGTGGAAAGATCTGCGAGATTCAATGAGTTCACAATGGAAAACTTTAAATTCAACTTACTTGCTGAGTCGCACAAGGGATCGGATTCTATGAACATGCTCTGAGAAATGTGCAATGCACAATTCTGCAAGCCTTGCCCAAGGGTAGATGACCTTGTCGATTTTGTGTTAGCACCTTTGGGTTTTGTACAACACGCTGTGATTTTGTTTCCCCTTGCTGCACTTGGCCATGCAACCATGGCCCCCTTGCAGAGGCCTTTGCATGATCATGCGGCCTTGCATCATTGCATGCACCCGTCCCCGACAAGCCCATGGCATGGGACGGGCTCCCTATAATGGATGGTGCCCAAATGATAGGGAGTCCAAGATTCAAAAGATAAAAGTAAACGTTTTAAACCTGGTTTTTTCCATGCCGCTATAGAGGTCTTCTGGCGAAGCGATGGGTGAAAGAGATGATAGTGTGCTCATGAGCGTCCGTTGCTGAAGCTAATGTGATGAGACTTGCTTGTAGTGTTGCAATGACTCTAACAAGCCCAAAACTGCTCCATTTTGAGTACCTTTCCACCCGCCATTATACAAACAAGGGAGCTTTCTTGCGACACTTATTTGCCAACCCTTCCTTCTGTACCTAAGGGGCCATGTCCAAGTCTCCTCCTTCACAGCCTAAGCCCGTAGAGAGAGAGAGAGAGAGAGAGAGAGAGAGAGAGAGAGAGAGAGAGAGAGAGAGAGAGAGAGAGAGAGAGAGAGAGAGAGAGAGAGAGAGAGAGAGAGAGAGAGAGAGAGAGAGAGCACATGCAATGCCATACAAGGTAGTTCTCCCCTCATCCTAGCTCCCCTCTTCCCTGAGCTATAGTATGAGTGTGAGAACTGGGGACTGGAGTGTGCCACTTTCCACCCAACCATGCCCTATATAGGCCCTCCCTTGCTAATAGTAGGGACCCTCTGTACTGCATGTCTGTCCTGGCCCTTGGCCTACATGGTCTTACTCTAGACCTGGAAATAAGGGACTCAATTGTTGCTTGTGGTTGCATGCTCAAAGGGAAGGCTAGTCACCATGATGTGTCTTCTGCGCCCAAAGAAAAAACTTGTCCTCTTCAAGCATTCAATTGAGACATGCTTGGCCTGAGTAGAGCAAGAGTGTTGTACGACTATCATGATCAAGTATCAAACAAGGTTGGTGCTAGTTTGGTCAACAAAGACTCACGCAGCGGGCATGCCGCTACAAGAATACATGTGTCATCGAGGTGGGAATGCAAGGAGAAATAGGAGTGAAAGCAAAAGGCAGCAAAAAAGTCTAAGAGACGTGGGTGTCCATTCAAGGTGGTTGTGCATTACTTTCATGATGGAAACAAGGTGATTATCATGGTCCATGGGACTCATGAGGGGCACTGGCTTGGTTGGCACGCTGACCTCTACCACTTGCCAAAGCATCCAACTGCTGTTGCATGTTCCATGGATGACTTGCTTGAGATTGGAACACGCCTTCGTGTTGTAAAACTCTTGCAGTCAAAGGAGGATTTTCACATAGAGAATGCATCTGAGCTGGATCGCACAATCTATCGCTTTTTAATGATTCCAAAAGAGGTGCAGATGCAGCTACATCAAATGCATGTATAAGGTACATCAATTGGCTACGGACTTGTGTATCAAAATGTTTCATTGATAGTGCGTGTTCAATTATGTACAAGCTTCAATTAGGTATGGTCACTAGCTAAGCTATAATTTGGTGTAATGTCAAGAAATTTTGCAGACCATGATTGGGTGGTAATGCTTGTAGTAACTGTTCGCTTGCAGGAGCTAAAGAAGGTAGCATTGGATGCTTGTCTTCTTGCTTCATTTTCTATTCATCTTGCTCATGGAAGCATGCCTTGTATTAGGTACTTTTTGTTCATCCGTACAATCTGCAAGCATCTGATGAAAGTAGACAACCCTTCATTCTCATCATTAAAGATGAGTGGATGCTGGAAATGGCTCTTCACTTCTCACGACACAATGCGTGGTTTGTAGAAAACACATTCAAGACAAACATCTTTGGGTTGCCTCTCTATGCCGCTATCTTGCCAAACCAAAATGGAGTGGGGATTCCAATATGGCTGATGCTGTGCACAAGTGATGTGGGCACTAGCCAAGAAAAATGGGCCTTGGATTTGACTTTCAAGATGGTGTTTGCAAGGTTAGGTGCAGTTCGACTTGTTGCCATTGTCATTGACAAGAATCAACAGGAGCTGGAAGCGATTCTCAAGGATGTCCACGAAGACCCTTATTATTGGATTCAAGATGAAGAAGGGGGACGACAATAGGTAGCATGCCATGTATTGCTTTGCTGGTTCCATGTGAAGAAGGCATGGGGAAAATTCCATTGACTCCAAGAGCAGAAGAACACTGCAAGCAACTCACATACACAAAACCACTTGCCTTTATGATGCAAGGGCCATTCAAGGGTCGAGCCGTCTGCCAAAGAGATGGTGAAGGTTCTTTCCGCTATCTCAAGCTAATGTACGTGCAATAAATAATCTTTCCCTCTTGAACATTGTCAGCGAAGATTGTAACATGCTAATGAAGAAGAGGCAACTCCAAACCAGCGAGCACTTCCTTTTGTGATAGGGGGAGGAATGCATGGCATGAGTGGCTCCCCATTGTATCCAACAAAAGATTCTTACTAGAGCAATGAGGAAAATATATACGGATTCTCCTCTAAAAGCGGACTTGACTCCTCCCACGCTGATGCTTGTGTCTTAAAACACATGTAGTAGAAGATCTAGCCGTAGTAACATGAGCCTGGATTGTCTAACCGAGCCCTTTGATGGCATAATTTCAATCCCATTTGGGACAATCAACCTCGAGATGATATTTCTTGAAATGAGCAGCTGACTTAGCATTACATGTTTTAGGTTGGGCTTGTAGAAGACCTCTCAAGGCATAGATGCAACCATGGATCTGCTCATCAATGCTCAATTTGTCTCCCCCAACCGCCGTGGTTTGTGATGCCTCTATAGACGGAGATCCTTGTTCCTCATCTCCACCAATGCACTGTACATCTACTACCTAGCTAAGAGCATGCAAACTATCAAGGTGTGGAAGAACATCTCGCATGTGAGGGAAGTGCCTTTCAACTATTAGCCGGATCCCATAAAGGTGCTTGCACTCTAAATCTGGACATAGTAGTTGCATTGCATTCTCACATGATACCACTGCAATGGAGATGACATGCTAAGGATTTTGAAGTGAAGAGTGCTCTCATCTATCACTTCAAGTGTGGAGGAGTCACTCTCAAATCTTTTGAGGATCGCTTCACCTGCTGCCAATCTAGCTGTATGCTGCTTACCCCAACCAAACTGGCTAAAACGGCCAAAATCCGCTAAAGTAAGAGCCAAATCCATAAACGTGGTTGCGAATGCAATAAATCTCAATGTTGTATGTTGGATTTTATCAAGCTCCTGATTTTTAGTATACTATATGGTTAATGCAAGGCTTGTAGATTCTCTGTCTGTTATATTATATAGCAAGGATGCTTGCATAAGGGCTCCTCAACAATGCGTATTTGTGGAAGCTATTTGAAGAGCTCAATTTCAATTCATGGCAATATTCTTTCCTTGTTTGTATTGGGGTTTGACAAGGGACAAAATGAGCACCATAATTGTGATGGGATCATTTTTGGTTGTGTTATGTTGGTGCATTGAATTTGGGTATATGCTCCTGATGATGCTTCCCTGTGGTTAAACTGACATGAGTTCCATTTGTTTGCATGGCATTCTATTTCACTTGTGTGTATTTGTGTTCTCATGCATCAAAAGTGCACCATAATTGTCACTGTACAGTTTAGCGAGGGTTGTGTTATGCTCATGCATTGGATCTACTCATACATATGCTAGCATTCTGTGCATCTCGATCTCACCGGCCTCATTTGCCATTTATTGCAAGGTGCAGGGTCTTTCTCAATGCTAGCATTCTGTGCATCTCGATCTCACCGGCCTCATTTTCCATTTATTGCAGGGTTCAGGGTCTTTCTCAATGTCTACTTGTAGCTACCCAAATCCCCACAACCAGGCTCAAAAGTGGTGGCAATTGCAAACCTAAGATAAAAATTAGGCCTTGAATACATCAGCCCCAAACAATGTGGCACAAGCCTCCCGCTCATTAGAGTAAACAAGTTGAGCCTTGCCTTGCGGGAGGGAGGGAGGGGTAGGAGCTGTGTCTTGCTTCATCTCAAAGGTGTCCTTTCTCCTAATGTTCCTTTCGCTACTGCTGGAATTATGGAGAGATAGTACAAAGAAAGTTTTCCTAGAGATGAGCTGGCTCGAGGTGTGGAACATTATGGCAAGCTCCACCATGGTTAACATTGGCAGCTATGCATAAACACTAACAGAATGACAATGTAATGAGAACTTTGCCATGGTGGAGATACCCCTTGTGATGTAAACCAACAAGGGACACAAAAGAAATTTGACCTACTGACCTTGGAAGCTTTGCTTAACACTAGGTTGGTAACCTAACAGGACATAAAAGTGTCCTTTCAGGGTTTTGAAAAAAACCTCCAAAACCATAGTAGATCCACTCATTTTGTAAAATCCTTTCATGAGGTTATAGTTCAAGGCCTACTACACATGGAAAAAACAAGAAACTTGTAAAATTTCTCATCTTTTGGTCACACCAAGCCTCCAAAGTTGATGGACTAATACATTTTCATCAAAACAGTCATTTCTTACGTTTTGTTGCATAAAAATAAGATTAGGGATTTTTGTAGGACTTGAGATAAATTCCTTAGTTAACTTCAATGGGTTGGTGATCAGAATATATGATTTCTTCTCACTCACTATTTTTTGTTTTGCCAAAAGAAATAGGTACAAAAAAGTTGAATTTTTACCATTTTGCAAACCTATCGTCAAAGTTTCTATAGCCACGCTCAATACAAATAATATATGCATGTTTTCTTAGTTCCCTATTGTCCTTTAGGTTCATAAGGAGTCATGGAGCATGTCAAAATAATAATACATCTCTTACCAAGGGGAATCTTGGGGACAAAGATGAAGTGCTAAATACAGCAAACATGAAAAAACTGGGTTCAACATTATGAGTTGTAGAATCCCATAGAAACTATTCAATATCTAGCCAAATTTGATCCTTATGACTAGATATGGTTACTACCTACAAAATTCATGTAGTTGTCACAAGAAACTAACTATATTGAAAAAGCTATACTTGATATACTAAAATGTTCCGTTTTCTTCTATAATTGAAAAAATCAACCATCGTCGTCTACTATGCAAAATAGGGTATTAGGTGCCCCAAAACTCAAGGAATATTAGCTTTATGCAACATAGAAAATCAAAACTGCATTTGGATATCATGAAAGCCACCAAAAAAATCATAGAAGAGCTAAAATTGGCTAAAAAGCAAGATTTGACAATTTTTGTAATTTGGTCATAACTTACAACTTTAACATTTATTTCTCCCTAGAAGCATCAGGACATGTTGAGGACTACTAAAGATAGTTCTCTAGCATTATAGACCTCACAAACATGAATTGTAGAGTGGTATAGTTGCAAAAAGTTGAAAAAAAGCTAAAAACAGGACCTGTTTTTTCACACAGTTTAGGTTGTGAAATGTTGTGCAAGGACAAGGTTAAAGATGGAATTGATATTCCAAAAAAATGTCGAGTTTTTTTTAGCTCATGAGACAACTTTCTAGACAGATAGCACCTCAAAATCCATTTTGAAACTCTTGACATAATTCAAGGAAAATGGTCACTTAACAGGACATAAAAGTGTCCTAGGACATAAAAGTGTCCCATTACCAACCTAGTGTTAAATATGCAACTGTCTCTTCATCTTGAAAACATTGCTACGATTGACCCAATCCTTCCTGCTTGGCTGCCCTATGGGACCTCCCGAAATAAGGTCACTACAAAACAAAGAGGGGCTAACTATATTGTAGAGCAGGGAGGTAAACTACAAGATGACAATGATGACACACATGTGATGCTTGGCTGTACTTGACAAAATTCATCACATAGAATCCACAATCAGTGCCATTTGATTATCGTGGAACATTGATGACCTTTAGCTCAAGTGCTAAAACACCCAAGGCAATGCGTATTGGCGGATTACAACATTGTGCATCACTTGTGCAAGGCTTTGTAGGACACTACAAAACAAAAACGTAAAGCCAGGATAAGAGAGTACATTGATGTTGGTAGATGGGTGACCAAAAACAACACACTTGAGTGCAGGGATACCTGTGCATTCTCTCTCAACACTCGAATGGGTGTGTAAGAATTAGAGAGTCAAAGTAGAGCAAGTAAATCTTCTTTATGGGTAGTCAAAGAAGATCAATTTCCAACTTAAATCTCATCGATCTAAAAACAATAAAAGTTGTTGATGCTAGCCTAGAAACACACAATGAGGACTCAACACAAAGATAACAATAGATGGACAACAAGCAGATACAAAGAGCAACAAATTCTACTTGGGGCACACACCTGGTAGTGGCAATGTTTCCTCGCATGGTAGTAACCCTACCATCCTCACCCTCTACAACACTCACACTGTCAGTTTGAATGGTGAAGTTGAGGCACACATGGGACCGAGATGCAACACCAGGTGGTGTAGACACATCTATAACAACTTGGGTCTTTTTGCTAGTTCAAATGGGGAGCTTTTCTTGGCGTCTCAGAGAAACCACATGCTTCAAAATAAGCAGTAGAAATAGCAAGGGAGAAAGCCTAGAACTAAAACCTTGCAATTACCAAAAATAAAAATATGAAAAGCTGAAATACAAAAATCTACCAGCAAAGGAAACAAAAAAATTCAATAATTACTAGCAAATGGAAAGGGTGAGCAAGGGAAGTATTACCTCATCATGTTATTGGATATTGATGTTAAGGGTCATTGAAGGAAATCTGGTAAATGCATTTGGATTTGTTGATCCAGGGAAGACATGGGCTGAACATCCTCAATCTCATCCACGGAGGGTAGCAGTGGAACATCCTCGATACCCTTGGTTGGCTGTTTGACAGCATTGTGTATTGCTGGCTACCCATCAACACTGTGTATGGTAGGCTTCTCATCAGCATGTGCGATTGATGACACCTTGATAAGGGTGGTGGGTACTTCAACCTCAAGTGTATCTCCTAGCCCAATCAAGGACGTAGTTGTAGATGATTCATCCTTGGTCCCACCTCCTTGTCTCCACCACTTTGCTACTCCGATGCCTCCTCATAGCTCTCTCCAAACCCAACTTCAATATCCAGATCATCTTTACCACACACGTGCTCATCCTCCTCTTCCACACAAGCCTCCTCATCCTCCATCTCCTTACCCTTGTTGCTATGCAAAGCCAACATGCTCATCATCCTCAATGTCAGCCATCATCACATTGAGCCACATGGGAAACACCTTGACATGCCTCTACATTCAACAAACATGCAAGGGAATTGATTATTGGTAGTGCATCAAAATCATATAACCTAGAATGCAGGTACATCGGCACAAAGATAGACTACATTGTAGGCTTTCTTGAAATTTAAAAGAAACATGAAAAAAATTCATCAGGACAAACATTGATTGAGCTATTGATTTGACATTTAAACAAAGAGTTTTCCCGTATATAAACAAAGTGTTTCCATCACAAGGGAACTATACAACAAGATTTAAACAACAACTTCAATTAAGCAATCAATAAACAAAGTATTTCCATTCACAGAGTTTTCCATCTATAAGCAAAGTGTTTCCATCACAAGGGAACCAGACAACAAGAATTCAAAGAGAACAAAAACTTCTATTAAGCAATCTATAAACAAAGTGTTTCCATTCACAAAGTTTTCCATCTATAAACAAAGTGTTTCCATCACAAGGGAATCGATAAGCTTTATTTTAAAGAATTATCGTAGTGACATTCCCCATTTGAGTCAATAGAGTTTGCATTGAGGTATTGCATGTGTGTACATTCCATTTTCTCAATCAAAACCCTAAACCACATCATCAACATTGTGGGGGGCCCTTGATAGGGTTGGTTGGGACCCCACCGATTGTCATTCTCTCTCTCTCAATCTCTCTACACATCTCTACCTCTCCATCATTCTCTATAAAAAGGGAATCATCATTTGTGGTAGGGATAAATAAGGGCAAGCAAATGGAGGCAACCACAACCCACTATGCGGCCTTGAGAAGAAAGACCTATGAATAAACAAGACAAATGAACATAGGCGTTTGAGTAGACATGAACCACTCCAAGTACTAACCTCCTCAATAGTTGTAGGTTTTATACTTCCACAAAGCCTTTCCTTGTTTCCCTTGCATTAGTGATTCCTTTTAGCTTCAATGATGGTTCCTTTTACTTTCCTGAAGAGTGGGAATGAGAGAGTGTGGTAGAGATGTGTAGAGGGAGTGAGAAATAGAGAGAAGAGGAGAATGACACGCGATGGGCACCAACCAACCCTCTCAAGGGGCCCCCACACCATTGCCGATGTGGTATTTGATTTAAATTGCATAAGTGGAAGGTACACATGCAATACCTAAAGTGCGAACTCTGTGTACTGATTTGTTGTCACAGTTCTAGAGATGGATGTCAGATTCAGCCACAATGAAGCCTAGTTTTAAAGAAGTAATAAATAGGAAATGTTGGCACAAAAATGAGACAGTTGGTACGACATGCACACCAAGGGAGGTCAAAAGATTTAACTCAATATCAGCCGGTTGTAACTCGAGCAAGAACTTCACAACATGAAGCCTACATGACCTAGAAATATAGGTAGATATGCCTTTAAAGGGAAGTGCACGGTATAGAGTCATGGAAGTCATCCATATGTTGATGTAAGCATCATCCAATTTACTAAAGAATCATGCAAATACTACATCGCCACTAACATGGTCAATTTCCCAATAGTAGGCGTCAGACTAGGTTCACCTTTAAAGGGAAGTGCAAGGTATAGAGTCATGGTAGTCATCCATATGTTGATATAAGAATCATCCAATTTACTAACATATCATGCATAGTGTTTACTAAATACATCCCCACTAACATGACCAATTTCTCAATAGTAGGTTTAAATATATGCTTTCACACACCCAAACCACACGCATGCATGCGCGCACACACATAAGCACACATAAATACAAAAGTTTGCAAACATAAACAAAGAATATAAGCAGCAAAACAACAAAGTTAGAGAAAGAGTTCTAGAGCACTCTAAATGCTTCTCATAGACTTTGTCAATTTGCTTTTGGATGCCGACAAGGCGTTGATCGATGGTTGAATGATAGGCCTCCATGCGATCCTTCACAATCTTGTTGATGAATTCATCCCTAGGCATTGTTCTAAATTTGGGATTCAACAATCCCATTTCTCCTCCACTCACCGACGATTCAAGTTCTCAGTCTTTCTCACATTCAATGGCCATTTTCTTTCTTTGTTTGCAAAACATGACTTTGTGTGCTTTCGCCATAGATGCTTGTCGGTCTGTGTTTTGGGTGCTTTGCCTGTAGAACCCATTGCTGCATTCTCCACATGGCTTGCCTTTTGTAACAGGATCTCCACATCCAAGCCAGACTCTCTTTTTAGGTGTCTCTGTGCCACCTAACAAGCTCAAAATGGAATTGATTTGGGCACTCCTTGCTGGCTCGGCATTGTTGTACAAGTCTTCCATCTGGCAAAAAGACATCCACATATGGCAATGGATGAACATTTGCATGGCTAGGCTAAAACACCTTCTTACTCTTGTTTTGGTTGATAACCGAATCATCCTTTTGTGCATCTCAAAGGCTAGCCCTTGGACCATCCTCTGGACCATGACTCCCATTGGGAGTACTCTTGTTTCTCTTTGCAAAAAGATCTATTCGTGGGTTTGCAAGAAAATCTCCCCCCCATCATGTATCGAATCCTCCTTGAAAAGGACCTCTAGCTTTTTGACAGACTTCTCATGCAGCCACAGATTGCTTTGCATGGCCGATGGAGAGGACGTGTGTAAGGACATGGGTCCTATGGGCAAGGCCACCGGCACGGCTAGACAGTGTGTACGCTAGGGGGAGGCTATAAGATAGCACGGTTAGGTGGAGACTAGCACACATATTACCATGGCCCTTTCACTGATATCCGAGCTATTTTTGGGGAAGGGGAAAAGCGGGTTGCATGTGCATGTGACGTGCTGCTTCTCCCCTGCGATTTGCAGATAGTGACAATGACATCTTCACTATGCAAAAAAAAAGAAGACAAGTGTAGAGGTCTTTGCGTATCACGCGAAGGTAGACAACGACAGTCGGCCGCTCCAGCCCCACCTACGCCATCCACAACGGGCGACTACGATGGGCGCCAGAGGAAAATTCGATAGGCAACTCTACGGCACCGAGGCTCCATGCATAAGAAGGCCTTGTAAACCCTTGCATGAAGGAGGGTTTAACCCACCCTATGAGGGTGAGAGGCCAACACTCTACCGTCTAAGCTATTGAGCCTTGTTGTGTATAACAAGGAAAGATAGAATACTTGTGTTGACAAGAAAGCTAGAAGGAAAAGTAAAGCTTCAAGCTTCAAGGAAGTAGTTTCACCCTTCCTTTTCACTTCTTGGAGGAAGTCAAGTTTTCCTCCAAAAAATTCCTTTTTCTTCAAGGAGGAAGCTTCACATGTCAAGAAAAGCCTTCACAAAAATGACGAGTTTTTGTGAGGAATCAACGAAGGTATTCTTACAACAAATGCGATGTGAAGCACTACAATTTCCGCAAGGTGAGGTTCACATGCAACACAAATCGTTGAGCATAAAAAACACAATGACTTCAAGCTTTACAAGGTACAAGTTGACGTTTTTTTCTCTCTCTTTACATTAGTGTGTGTTTACCATAGCCAATGAGGATATCCCACCTACACACACTTTTGATTTTGAGCACGATCAGGGCACCACGGGTGTTGCTAACTCTAATATGCACGACGATGATGATCAAGGAGATCATGGCCTTGTAGATACGACTGCTTTCAAGACTTTGGAAAATCGCCAAAGCATACTTGAACGCAACCTCTCTGCACTCAATGCAAATTTTATAAATCTTACTGAGATACTTGTGAAATTTATGAATTCACAAATAGCTTAAGGAGCCGCAAGTGGCACGGTTCAAGGAAACAAGCTCGCACGACTCAAGGAGTCCAAGAGAGAAATGCTTCAAAAGATGCAGAAGGTAGCAATGCATTGCTTAAGAATATCACCATTCCCGAGTTTCATGGGGAAGAGCGTGATCGCAACAAGGATGTGCTTAATACATTTTTACACAAATGGAGTGATATTCATAGGTTGAGACACATCCTGGATATAAAGACGGATGTGGAAACAAGTCTATCTCTTAAAGGCAAGGCTTATAAGTGGTGGATGACATTTCCAATAGATGCTCATCCTCTGTCTTGGGCTGTGTTTTAGCTTCTTTCTCCAAAGAGTTTTTGGACTCCAATGAAGAAGATAAGGATTGGTTAGCATGGGATGCATGCCGCATGTCTGGCCTCTCTCTCACATAGTACCTTTCAAAGTATCAGGAAATCATATTAAAACTAGAACGTCTAGATGTATTCCAAAAGATACGGGGTTTTAATAGGGGTCTTGACAAAGACTATCACCTTCATGTCAAGACCCATCATCCAAAAACTTTGGAAGAATCCATTGATCTAAGAATAATTTTGTTTAGAGAAATGTGGCTAAGAGCCAATGGCAAGGTAGATCTCCCACACGTTCCAAGAGGAATAAGAGACAATCTACCTCTCCGTGCCCACAAGAGGCTAAGAAACATAAACAATCACGAGATACTCCATATGGGTCTCTCAGCACTACTGATTTTGAGTGTGCAAAGAAACACAATTTGTGTTTCAAATGTCTTTTGGACCAACATGACAAGAAATATTGTCCTCTTTTGAAGGGAAAAGAAAAGGCCATGCACACGGTGCAACGCCTCACATTAGATTCATCTCCTAAATATTATGCTGTAGAGGTTCTTCATATGGAAGAAAAGCACAAGTGTTGTGTGTGCTTTGGCCCCCATGATTTGATTCGCATGCATGGTACTATTAATGGACAACGTGTTCATATTTTAGTGGATGATGGTGCAACTCATAACTTCATGAACTATAAAGTAGTCAAGAAATTGAAGATTACATAGACTCCCTGCTCCCACACGTATGTGGTAGAGCAGATGTTTAGGAATGATAAAGAAGTATGGGACATGGTAGTTCAAGGCGTTGAGCTTATTGTTCAAGATCATATGATGACCCTTGACTTTCAAGTTATGAACATGGACTGTGATGATGTAGTTTTAGGACGGTAGTGGATGCATGGTTTAGGAAACACATTGCACACTAGTTATGAACACAACTCCTTATCCTTTATGGCCGATGGTAAACATGTACTTTTACTTGGTGAGAAAGTATACCATTTGCACCTCTTATATGTACAGCCGAGCTTTCTATTTTACAAAAAGCAGATTTAATAAATGAAGTCTTTTTGTGTTACTGCTTGTCTCCAAGTCTTGTGAATTCTCAAGAGCAATATTCAAAAATGCAAAATTGTATTATGCAGGTTGGTAACTAGGGTTGTAGCTAGGGGTAAATATCCCAAGCATCTCAGTACATCATGCATATAACGTCTCAGGATGTAGCACAGTTAATTGTGATGGATATTGATGGGCTTATAAATGCAAGACATGTAATGAGGTTGCATGAAATAGAATTGGCATCAAGAGCTAGATTCCTATGTAGACAACATGAGCTTAAGGATGTACACTGTTGGACTCCATTTTATTTTTCAACAAGCTGCAGGAACAACATGCTAGACAATGTATTCATAGGGTTATGAGGGAGGATGGACATGTCACATATGAGCCACATGCAGTAATTAAAGGATGTAAGCATTACTTTAAGACCATTTTGAATAAGAAGGTGGATGAGACACTAGGTGCCAAATCTTATTTGAGTGTCATGATAGTCCAAGTGCTGGTCATCCCGGTATTCGTAAAACGTACGCCTTAGTTCGACGACAATTTTATTGGCCATGCTTACATCATGATGTTCAAGAGTACGTACTAAACTGCCAATAGTGCCAAGTAAATAAAGTAGAGTGCCTCAAGGTAGGTGGCCTTTTACATCCTTTAGAGATTCCACAAGGTAAGTGGGAGAGATTCTCTATGGACTTTGTAGTAGGACTACCTACTACAAATCGTGGCCATGATGCCATATGGGTAATTGTAGACCGTCTAACAAAGATGGGTCGATTCATTCCCATTAAGACTATGATTAAGACACCGGAATTAGCATGGCTATTTGTAGAGCATATATATTGACTCTACGGTCTTCCAGCTAGTATCATTAGTGAAAGAGATCGAAAGTTTGCTAATCACTTTTAGAGAGCAGTGTTTCAAAATTTGGAAACTAAACTTAATCTAAGTACGGCTGATCATCCAAAATAGATGGTCAAACCAAAAGAGTTAATTAAGTGCTAGAAGATATGCTACGAGCGTACGTTAGCAAGAAGCAAACCAATTGGAAAGACTATTTACCTATATTGGAATTTTCTTATAATAGTTCAAAGCATGTGACTACAAGATTTAGTCCATTTATGCTTTTATATGGATTTCGACCTAGATCACCCGTTACAGTAGGGTTGGCTAAGGAGAAGATACAACAAGCGAAGGATTTTTTCGAAGACCATTTTGACATGCTTCGAGTTGCTCTCGATAGAATGTTAAGCAAGCTCAAGATCGATATAATAAGTACACAGACGAGCATCGTCGTCCATCCACACAGTCGGAGAGGAAACACCATAGCAGGGGAAAGAGAAGGGGGGAAGGGGATATGATGCAAGAGAAACACAATGGAGGCTTCACCACTTCTCCAACACTCTTTACAACTCATTTACATCAAACGGCGCACCCACATGGTCGCCAGGCAAGAAAACATGCACTTGGGGCTTTGCAGGCACCCACCTCTTCACAAAAAAGCCAACCCAAGAACTCACACACACACTCCCTATCTTGGCACTCTACAGGCTCACTGGCTCAAGGCCTTAGCAAGAAGCCTTCTCTGGCCAAAAACATGGAAAATAGCTAAAAAATGGTTCATATAGGGGTGCCCCTTTCAATTTGGGCATCTTGGCTCTGATTGGTCCACTTTGCATCCACATTTGGTAACTTTGGGAGGAGGTAGCTGCCTCTAGCTTCATCTACTCTCTTTCTCTTTCTTTTGCACTTGAGGGGGGGTGCATTAGTGACATCGCTAATGCCCCTTGGTATTTTTTTATTAAAACTTTTTCTCCTTTATTTTTTCACCCTTTGGAAGGCCACCCCTTCCACTGCCTCTTTGATTTCCCCCTTGACCACCTTCATCCGGCTCTTTGCTTGACCTAGTCCCCACCAGCCTCCTCTCTCTCTATTTCTCTCTCCTCCTTCTCCCTTTTGGTCCCGGCCCCCCTCCTTGCCTTTGCCTTTGCTTGGACGGCTTTGAAATGGGGCCCGGTGAAATGGGGCCCGCCTTCTTCTTATACACATGGTGGCCTCTTTGGAATTTTCTTGGATGGTGTGTTTGCTCTCTCTCACTCTCTTACTCAAGTCGGGGAGGGGGGGCACTAGCGACCTCGCTAGTGCCTCCCAAGTTTTCCTTCAAAAATTTGTGGCGGGGGGCCTAGCGGCTGGTGGGAACAATGCCCAAGCAAGGCCCTACCACGTCATCTGCCTCTGCGTTTCCTACATGCGGGTCCAGCTACCCAAACCGGTCAACTCCAACAAGCTACACCATGCCAACGGCCAAAACCGCCCCATTTACGCCCACTCAAAGCTAGCGCAGAGGAAACCATGCTGCCATCGCCAAGCTCACAAGAGCTCTCCCCACGGCTTTGTTACTGGAGTGAAGGCCACCCCCTTACACATATAGTCTCCTTCACCCGCGCGGTGTTGCACATGTGGGGCATTATCGGATGCCACGTGGTGTCCTCTCACAAACTCTGGCCTTTGAGCCTCAAAAAGATCCTCATCTTTTCACAAAAAACTTCAATTTTTTTTGGTCTTGCTTGATCAATTGTCATCCGGTGCTCAAGGGTCCCATGGTCACTCGGTAAAGACCCACCAAAACCCCGCATTCTAGGCTCTGACTACACCTGCCGTCTCCACATTTCGATCCCTCAGCACCCTCGAACCAAGGACTCCAAAATGAAAACAAAAATCATATGCAGTTGCCCTTCCACTATCCACTGCCAGTTTTGATCGGTCATTTCTCCGCGCTCCGCCCTCAGAATGGCATGCCATCTCTTCCTGCATATCTCATATGTTGCATACCATCTTTGAAAACCCTAGCGAGACCCAAAAAATCACCGTAGGCACGCTTTCCAATGCAATCAAACCGCCCTAGATCCGGCCCCCGTCCAAACTTCGGTAGCTCATATCTTGTATATCGTGAGTCCGATCATTGATCTAAAAAGACCAACAGGCTCCATAAATTGAGCACTTCAGCCCTATCACTTCACATAAACTTTTCTAGCCTAGCTGCACATGTCCATCCCATCGGGAATCTGCAACCACCTTCACCTTCAAATTGGCATATCTCTCTCTGCATAGCTTTGTGTGATGAGTGGTCTGGACCAGCATGGAAAACACACTGGAGACCACATTCTAGCACATAAAATCCACATCTCGGGCACAAAAGGCCATCAACCTTCTTAGCTCTTTGCAACAAACCTTTGGCCTAAAAAATCGCGTCAAGCATACATTACCAGATCCCTTGGCTACACATTCACTGCACACCTGCTGTAGCACCATCTCGTGCACCTGTAGACATACACACAACACCCCAATCCATCTTCTATCATTGAAAGTCTTTAGCTACACCAACATTCATTTTCGAGGACAAAATTGATTCTCCAGAGGGGGGGGGGGGGGTAATGTAAGGACATGATCCTACGAGCAAGGCCACCAACACGGCCAAACAGTGTGTATGCTAGGGGGAGGCTATAAGATAGCACGATTGGGTGGAGACTAGCATACACACATTACCACCGCCCTTTCAACGTGCCATGCGGGTGTAGCCTCGAGCTGCTCCGAGTTGCTTTTGTGCCTCCCTTCTTCACTCCTCCCACGGGCCTACGGGGTGCCATTTGCAATGGTTTTTTGCCTTAGGTGTAGACCCATAGGAGTAGATCCCCCTTCCCCTTTCCAGTAGTTTTCCTTAGCGCACTCCCTCAACCTCCCAAAATACAAGCTCCAATCGCCTCCCTATTGACGCCCTGCGTACAGACTTTGAGCAACAATCCAAGCCGATGGATCAAATGGTCATGACCCCCTCACAAACTCCAAAACTCCCTTCTACATGCAACCCACTCCTCCCACCCCTCATGCAATGTACAAAGCCGCCAACCATCTTGGAGATCCTCACCATGCTAGACTTACATTTTTGTGAGCGTGTCCACCAATCCTTGCCAGCGTGGCCCAACTCCCCGCCCGAGACCCCCATGTAAGCTTGTCTATCCTTGCTTACTTCAATTTCCCTTGTATACTTTTGTTAGTTTATGTGGATGAGAAAGATCTCCCTAGAAGCCATGCTCGACTTCTTTGCCCTCGATCCCACCGCTTGGTCTTTTTTTAAGACCCCGTGTCAAATAGTACCGAGGCAACCCAACACTTGCACCCATAGGTCTGTCTGTTTTGTATATTACTTACATGCAAGTCTCATGGCCTATCGGGTCTATAGCTTGTAGACCTCAAAGGTCTCAAATCAAGTCAGATGATTTTATGAGCAATGGAGGGATTTGATGCTACTTGATAGAGCACAAACAAATAGATGGAAGAGTATGTTGAAATTCCCACCAGCTAGACAAAGGACTTTTTCACAGATAGAAAACCCTTCCATGATCCCTTCCCCCATTATTTTTTGGTTGTTCATGCAATGCGCTTACAATGGATCTTGATCATTCTTACCAATGGTTTCAAGTGGCAATCTTATGTAGTCTTTCAAGTTCACTCATGAGTACACATAGAAACACACACACTACATCTCTCTTTTCTCTATTATCATTTTTGAATGTCTCTATGTATCTACAAATGAATGTAAGTATGTATATAAATGTGTGTACACACCTTGTGTATATGTGTGTCTATCTTTATACATCTTTCTATGACACACATGGTAATAATAAGGTGTGACAAAAAATTTCTTGTAAAAAATTGTGCAAGTACCATGATATTTATAAGGCTCGGAACTGTCATTGTTTACAAAACATGTTTTGTTGCATAATTTCTATTTATTCCTATCATTTTATAGTATAAAATTTCTTCATATGCAAACAAAAATATTGATATTTGGATCTAGAGTTTCTTAATCCATAGCTCATTGGTGTATGACCTTGTATGAAGTGGATACCAAAAGACCACATTCTAATTTGAAACTTTATTTAAGTGTTCACTTCAAGGATTAAAAGCTTATCTAAAAATGAGTATCCCTTTGCATCCATCATCATCTCGATGTTAGGTATGCCAGTGAACCCACTCACTCTTATAAAGATCCACACCATGGAGAGGCAAAATTTTGTGTTCAATACTCTCATATCAACTTCCTCCATGCGGTTTCATGTCTTTCATTGTGCAAGCACAAGTGATTGTTTGACAACAGTCTTCACTTCACATTAGATAAAAAGAACCTAACACTTCTTTCTTACTACATTGAAATGTTTTTTCTTCTTGCCTTCCCCTCTCTAACTTCAGTGATATATAAAGATTGAGAGAGAGAGAGAGAGAGAGAGAGAGAGAGAGAGAGAGAGAGAGAGAGAGAGAGAGAGAGAGAGAGAGAGAGAGAGAGAGAGAGAGAGGAACATATATGAGTATTACTCCTACTCGTGCTATTTCTATGTGATTAAGAAGTGAAACTCCTGCTGCCTCCAATGGCGGTGCTGCGTCTGACAACAAGAAATGAAAATTTGTTCAAAAAGGGGAATATAAAAAAATCAAGAATATTCCTAAGCTTTCTAAAAGCATTCTTTGAGGAGCACAATAATTTTCTAGAAATTTTGTAGGTTTTCTCACATTCACATATAAAATTTAGATGTAAATATTAAAGTGTAGGTTGGATTACACTAAACCCAGAAAGAATGCCCCTCAGTTAATGATATGCCACCACTACAACTTTGAAGAAATGCCTAAATTCTCAAAATCTCTCTCTCTCTCTCTCTCTCTCTCTCTCTCAAAATAAAAACAATAGCTACATAGTCAAAAGGCTAGATTTATAGCAATACTTGGAATGTCTAAATCCACTTTTGCTTAAAAAATTCTTCCCTTTTATTTCTTGCATATTGGCACCCTCCTCTTGATGTCTTGAGATGATCCATGATGCATTGCCTCAGAAAGAAGCTTCACCAATGTTTTAATTAATTCATCCCCTTTGGCTTGTGCTCCCAAGCCTTGTAGTGAAACTAAGGTGGGGGAAAATCAACCCCACGAAACTCCACCCTATGCCTTTTCTTCAGTGCCCTTGATATTTATTGATAGATCACATCTCTTGGTTGCAACTTTATTATTTAGTTAGAAATCATGTAACATCAGACTCTTAAGTATTAATGCTTAGTTTCTTTATCTAAAAATAATCCTTATGATTTCTTGGTCGCCTTAATACCTTGTTCAGCTAAGTAGTCCACCAAGTTGGCACTTCCTTCTTATCCTTGCTACAAGCACTTGATGCAATCCATTAGAGATCCTTGATACACCAGATCCTTGCTGCTAGCACTTGTTACAATCTACCTTGCATGGGTGCATCCCTACATGCCAACTACAAAACCTTAGCCTTAGCTACCCAGTTCCCTGAATTTAGCCTCACCTCTATTAGATATGATGTACCAACCATGTCAGCATTGTGCCTTGCCCCATTGCATGCAACTTTGAGCCATGTGCTCCCGCTATGCACGCTCCAATGGTATGTCAAGTTGGTGATTTGTGACACACTCTGTCACTTCATGGTGCCCACTTATCTTATGCAGGTATTTAAATATACAAAAAAGGAAAGGATTGTGGAAGGGGTATTATTGTATGCTCGATCTTAAATCTCTTCCCTATGTCTCCCCCTCATCCAAAGTAGGAGGTGGAAGAGGGTTGAAGATGGTCTCCACTTCATTAGTGGCAAAAATGGTTCTCCCCCGAGGTGTTACGGGAACTACAAACCAAAGTTTTGGTTTGTGGATTTCTGGGATATAGATGACCTATAGAAGAGAAGCTCATAGTGAGTAACATTGGTATAATTAATGTTACAAGCAAATAAGGGTGTAGAAGGTAGTCACTCACCTTCTCACAATTGCGTGGCAAAACTAAATTTTGTTTTGCGTGAAAAAACTAAATTGTCATACCTCCCTATGTGATGCACACTAGAGTCCACCATGTAGAGGCCATACTCATGCCATCTAGACACATTTTCAAAGTACTTTCACTCAAAGATGAAGGTATGAAAGGTTCTAAAGTCAACCTTTAGTATCATTTCAATAGTCCCATAGTACCTGGCTTCATTACCATCTACGTCAAAGTTGCCCACGATGCCACAATCCATGGTGGTTTGAAGCTCGTCAATGTGGCATGTACAAAAGAGTCGACCCTTTAACCACATAGAGTTAAAGGAAAGACACTACAAAATAAGAAGATATCTTTTATGAGTCACAAAGATAGAATCAAGAAAAAACTATACAATATGGTTTAAGTATACAAGTACAAGAACTCTGGTCGTAACCTCGTGCATACTCCCATTCTTTGTCGATGATGTCTTCTACGTGTGCTTTTGCTTCGATCATTTTCTCATTAATCCACTCGGCACTAATGAGATCTGGAAACATGCAAGGTGTCTAGGCGGTGGAGGTCTTCCTTTCTCCATGTGCTTGCTTCCATGCTTCCCTTTTTTACAAATGCCTTGCCTTTGCCATTGTCCACAAGTCCACCCACTTAGTCATAACCTTTGCATTGAGGATAGAAAAGTTATTGACTACTCGGGATCGATTCATATCCATGTTAAATAACTTTCCCTTTCCACTTGGCAAGTGTGAAGTCATCCTTGCATCCTCCTCATCTAACCACATGCAAGGCATTGAGGGATCACCTTGTGACAAATACTCTGGGCATACATGCCTCTAGCTAGGATCATAGCTGCACAAAATCTTTGAGAGTTTTGAAAAGCCTTTCTAAAAAGAACATTTATCATGCATGCACTACTCCACATATAGCGATCCCCTCAACCACGTGAACCACGAGGTGGATTTGTCTAAGAAGAACCGATCGAGGAAATGCATCCTCAATGGCACACACGGTGTCACGAAGCTGTGTGAGCTAGCCGGGAAGACACAAGGTCCTTGGCTGTGAGAGTTTTGACAAAGAGGAGTAGTTTGACATATGCTTTGAGTTGTGAACATAAGTGAAATCACACAAGAAAATTAGACACTAAATTATTACCACCCTACAAAATCCTCTATTAAGACCCTGCAAAATCCTCTTTGCTAATGATCATTGTTAAGGAAGCTACATGCCTCCAGGCTAAGGCTTGGGCGTTTTCCTGCACTATCTACGCCACCCTCTAGCTTGGGCGTTTTTTCCAATATTGCCCACGCCATCGTTCTCTCTCTTCCTATTTTAGTATGGCCCTATCTTTTTCTTTTTTGAGATACTCTAGATCCATAGAGAAAACAAGAAACCACTTCTCCGATGACTTAAAAGTACCTATAACATTTACCTTCCCATTAGCTTCCACATGTGTGCCATGTAGATGCCCACATAATGGTAAGGATGGCTAGGACCAACTTACTAGCTAGAAATTTATGATCTTGATATGCTCCCTTTACTTACATGAGTGAAGCATTGAAAGCATCATTCCCAAAATGACTCAAGACCCAGAGTCATGTGCATCCTTGTCCATAACTCCGCGGCGACGTATTTACATGTGAGTCGCTTTGAAAGATATAGAAGACTATGTGCATTGTAACAAGTAGACCTGCGCATCAAAATCTACTCAAATGGTTTTCTAACCATAATTTACGTTATGTACGTGCCATAGCACGACATCCACCCCCTTTGAACCTGCACATCCTCCGACATGTGCCAACCTTAGAGAATCTAGCATACACACTATCCTTTCTTTGACTCATCTTGACTTACTTCCTGCTTGTGCATAATGAGCATCATATACATGTGATTGATTGATAAGCCTGTCGAGGCTTGCATTATGCCATGCACAATCTCTAAGATTTTATCAAAGTCTCTTCATTTGAAACACAATTACCTTCCTATAGAATTTGATCATTAACCAAGTCCATGGCATCGATACTTGTGGATTCTTTCTCTGTCTAAAAGATTGAATGTCTCGTGAGAGCACGTGCTCTACCAATTGTAGGTAATATTCGTTAGGACCCTAAATACATGGAAAATTTCACAATGAATTCCCAGAATTTTGAAAGGTTCTCCTTGAAAAGTTGAAGAAAACTCTTCCGTGGCGTGTGGAACGATATCACAGAAATGGACGTATGGTTTAACATCAAGCACTGGCACGCCCTTGCGATGAATAGCATGCGTCCACACATTTTTCTACGCATGAACTTTGTGATTCATCAGACGATTATTCTTGGTAGTGGGATTTCCCTCCACTTTGCGTGCAGGAAGCACAACTGATTGTGTACATGGAACTCAACATCTGTATCTTTCTGCACATTTACAGATGTGCCTCTAGAGACACAACAAGATGCTATTTCCATCGCATGTTTTCCTCACACATTTTAACATATGCATAAGACCACTGCCAACTCAAGATCACATCAAATTCAGCCTCGTTTTTAAAACCCATTAGCTCAGCTGAATAATAAAAATGCCAGGAATTATCCTTTGATCACTCATACTCATGAACTACTACCATTTATCATCAATATAACCTATTGAATTGGCTCAAAACAACCACAGTTTGCATGCATACCAACCAAAGATTGTCAAGCATGACAAGTTTTTCCAAGAATCCAATTCTACGGACACTGTGGTATATTTGTATCCTCCGTGTGAGCTGCCCCATTACTATCACAAGTTTTCAATATGCTCAAAAAGTTCATTGCATCTGGAAAGTGTAACCTCATCTTTCCATAGTATTTGAATGCTTCCACGTTATGCTTATATTGCACGTACTCTGCATTCCCTGTAATCAAAGATGTCCAAGAAACAACATCACTGTCTGGCTATCTCCATCCATAACTCTTCTCCTTTGTCAACTGCCTTAATGATGCATTTTCATAGAAAGAAAAAGGGAACTCAGCCCAGCCCCATGCTGCATATATCCAGTAAACAATGTGCACCATGAAACCACGTTCTGATTAATCTATTCACCAAGGACCTTGTATGTCTCATACCTCCCAGATTTGATTGCTCACAAAATTTTTAGAGAACTTGATCTACATATGTCTCAAATTTCCCATAACCCAAAACATTCCTTGAGATCGCCCCTCGAAAATACATATGGATCTTGCCCTTAGCTTGGGTTCCACCCGCATCAAAAGGCTCCAAAAGATGATGTAGCACAAACCATTCACTTGCATCCTTTCAAAGCAGCTCCAAGCTTTTTCACCATGACTATGTTCAACATATCTTGTAGTCAATATAGTCGACAAGACCACATTTTGAAATGAAAGATTGTTAAACACTCTTTGTTGGTCGCTGAGCTTCCCCAAGGGCATTACACTTTCCATACATGTGTATGAGGGAATTATCCTTTTCTAGCAAGTCCGGTCTCTCAAGTTTGAAGATGTATTTCTACACCTTGCTCTAAAGCTTCTATGCAGTCAAAAACTTCCAGAACACATGTAATGGTTATAGCATTTGAAGAGATACCCCTCATAGGCATTTTCTTGAAAATTTGTAATGCTTGCCCGCCATGACAGCCCTTGACAAACATATTAACAAGGGAGCTTCCAATAAAGGCATCCACCTCAAGAGACCCTGCATAAACTTTCAACATCCCCAAAATCAGCCCAGTAGCCAATTGTCATACTTTTAGGGCTCTTATCTCGGCATTGGATTCCATCTGGATCAAACGGCATTAGAAGAGTCTTCTTTACCTCATAACCCACACTTATTCGTATTGCATCAAAATGCATACGCACTAACCTGGCATCTACTAAGTTTCATTCATCTTCGGCCAGAAAGCTTATAAATTGTATATCAAACTCATATACTGCATTTGGAATACCCTTATGATTCAAACCCTCTTTAACTTGGTTTTGCAAGCTACCTTGGCATAGCTCAAGAACTTTGAACACAGGCTTTCGAACATCCTCGGCAACTTGCATGTTTCTATACTCATAGATACCCTAGTTGATGTCAACCATGTCTACATTATATGGCTTGCCATATATGTCATCAAGTATGCCCTCATATATTGATTGCACCTGCTTTTTTTGTTGTAGTACACACTTATCTATTGTAGTGTCAACTGTTTGTAGAAAAGGTTTATGATTTGTTTGCTCTAGTGTGACTTGTAAACTTTCAATAAATGGATCATTAAGTTGATCATCTGGGATGGCACCGTGAATCTTCTCCAAGAAATCAAAAAAACTCATTGAATCATGCAATTGAAACTGGAGATCTTGCTCCAAAATCTCATGATAATACTCATGTTTGAGAGCTGCTTGAAATTCATCCCAGCTTTGCCCATGTTTTAACTGAATCTCTCGAACACAGACACTCATTTTTGGCACCAATGATTGCTCAAAAACTTCAATCATCTTACTTTTTGAAATATTGTGACATCCCATCTTGTGCACATAGACCTTGAGGTATCCAAATACTTCAATCTCTCGAACACAGACACTCATTTTTGGCACCAATAATTGCTCAAACACTTCAATCATCTTACTTTTTGAAACATTGTGACATCCCATCTTGTGCACATAGACCTTGAGGTATCCAAATACGTCATACCCATCAAACAAGTTCCTCTCATCATACACAAGCTGCATACCTGTATCTATTGCTTCCTCAAGCTGCTCCTCTTCGAGTCTTGCTACATGCTCGTGCATACGACTCAAAACTTGTTGAAGCATCTATATAATCTCCCCTTTGGCTATTGTGTCATTCTCCACCCCATACACCATAATTGCTTCAATCTGATCCAAAACATCTTCTCCTACGCGTCGGGTTCACCAGAATGTCATGAAGCTGTGTGCGCTAGCTGTGAAGACACGAGGTCCTTGGATGTGAGAGTTTTGACAGAGAGGAGTAGTTTGACGTATGCTTTGCGTTGTGAACAGAGGTGAAATCACACAAGAAAACTAGACGCTAAATTATTAACACTACAAAATCCTCTATTAAGACCCTATAGAATCCTCTTTGCTGATGATCATTGTTAAGGAAGTTACATGCCGCCAAGCTAAGGTTTGGGAGTTTTCTTGCACTATCTACTCGACCCTCTGGCTTGGGTGTTTTTTCCAATACTCCCCATACCATTATTCTCTCTCTTCCTAATTTAGTATGGCCCTATCTTTTTCTTTTTTGAGATACTCTAGATCCATAGAGAAAACAAGAAACCACTTCTCCCATGACTTAAAAGTACCTAGAACATTTACCTTCCCATCAGCTTCCACATGTGTGCCCTGTAGATGCGCACATAATGGTAGGGATGGCTAGGACCAACTTACTGTCTAGAAATCTATGACCTTGATGTGCTCCCTTTACTTACATGAGTGAAGCATTGAAAGCATCATTCCCAAAACGACTCAAGACCCAGAGTCATGTGCATCCTTGTCCATAACTCCGCGGCGACGGATTTACATGTGAGTCGCTTTGAAAGACATAGAAGACTATGTGCACTGTAACAAGTAGACCTGCGCATCAAAATCTACTCAAATGGTTTTCTAACCATAATTTACGTTATGTACGTGCCATAGCACAACAACGGTTTCCATTGCAAGTGTTTGAGCAGCAGGGATGACATCTATTTCAATTTCCTTGGAGCTCACAAATATACAAGAAAACACACAAGAATACACTAAGTGCTAGTTGAGGGTACTGTGTACATAAAAAACTCTAGTTGAGTGGAGTCTTGTGGTGTACCTTACTAACTCTCCAAGTTTGAAAATAGCTTCCCTCACTTCTTGTCCCAGCATATACGCATACTCACTGGCAAAATGAACTACAATGTCAAAATAGTAAACAAGAAATTGAGATAAAGCCATACACACAAATAGAGAGAATAGAGAGAAAGATTTATAGGTAGCATCTTGTGCCAATCATGGGACTTCAACCCATACAATTGAACGCTTCCACCTTTCTTTGCTTTTGTGAAAGCTCTCTTTAGTGACCTCATGTATCCTATTGGTGTGCAAATAGATACAATGGTACCCTTCACTTGATATAGCTCTTATTTGGCTAGCATCCATGGCATTTTAGGAAGCACAATCTTCCCATTGGGGGACTTGGTGTGGGGTGGTAGAGGCAGGGAGACATTTCAAGACCCTCAAATCCTCCCTCACCCCCAATGAGTCTTTTTTGCCAATAATGTGGTTCCACAGGGTGTGAGCTACACTCTTAAATATGTGCATGGTATCCAAGAGATGTTGTATTTTTAAGTCCTTCCAATATGGAAGCCTTAAAAATATGGAATACCTTGACATTCATTTTGGTGGATTAGTCAGGGCCGGATCATTTTTGTCACTGCTCTTCACTAGTAGTTGCCCAATCTGCCATCATGTGATTTAGAGGCATCTTTCCATTTGTTGGAGCCTTGTATTTTCTATGACCTTGGGGTAAGAAACAATGGTTGTCTGGATAGATTACCTTGCACAAGGAATCTAGCCTCTCCATCACCAATGATGGCCCACAAGTAGGGTAGGCATTATGGCCTGATGTGGACAACCCTGCACACATATCACACTGTTAGAGAGAAGCTTCAAACTACAAATGGAAACTAGAGAGAATAATGAAATGATTTATACTAGAAATATTTCCAAGCTTAGGATAGTTGTGCATAGTCCGCATAAAAATTCTCCTCACATTGGACTCTCTCTTCTCCTTTGGAAGTGAGACATCTACAACAGGGATACCTTTCCATAACTCCTTCAACTCCTCGATGAGGGGCTCGAGGTAGACATCAATATTTTCCACCTTGTACTTCCCAGGCACAAGCAAGGAAAGAAGGATATTGCCCTTCTTGGTTGTCTTCCAAGGTGGATGTTGTAGTGGATGATCACCACATGCCAAGTGCTCCATGAGGTGGATTTGGTGCCAAAGGGATTGGCACTGTTTCCTACCAGCCCAAGCCTCAAGTATTGAGGCTCTAGCCCAAACTCTTGCCACTGTGTCTCTATGTACCTCCATGCAGGTGAATCAATAGGGACACACAAAATTCCATCATTTGAGTGGTGGTTGGCATGCCATGAGAGAAGCTCCATGGTAGACTTGGTTTTAAACATGTGTTGAATGCAAGGGGTTATTGGAAAATATCTCAATACCTTACGGAATAGGTGTACCCCACTCACTCAGATCTTGTAGCATGCTTATCTACACACGTGACACGAGGTAGCATGTGCATGCTCATTGCGGTATAGTATGCAACCATTAATGCACACGTGGATGCGCTCATTCTCCATGCCAAGTGCAACACATACGATCTAGCTCGTCGGTGATCTGGAGGCATGTGGTGACCTTTAGGAATAATTTTTCCCACCAAACAACAACAAAACAATATTATTGATATATATGCAAGCCCACTCCATGAAGTGAGTGCTATGTATAAAAAGACATGAAAAGAACTTACCGAAGAAGTGCAACTACGCTCGCATTGCTACAACCAAATTTTTCTTGCAAGTTGAGGACTTTCAATGATGCCCGGAGCACCAAGTATTGTGCACCATTGCAAAGAGGTTTTGGCACTAGTCAGCAATTTGTCCTCTGTTTTGCTGCTGCTTGTTGAGTGCATGGTTGACAATCCTCCTTGCATATGTTACCTTCGTGAGCCAATAACTCATCAACCATGTCAAACATGTGCTCATCCTCAAGCTCAAAGTGTTCTTGAGATGCATGAGGAGGATCTATCGAAGTAGAGCTAGTGGGAGGGTCAACATGCACCATGCCTTCACCTAATAGCTCTTGTGTTGTCTTTTGGTCTTGTGTGCCAGAGCACCACTACTACAAACATAGAACAATGGGGAACCTCTTCCTGCGAGGGGTAAGCAATGCTCTCATCTACTCGAGTTCTCTCTCAAGGATGCCAAAGCCCTTCATTCTCCACGTGCTCCAAAGAAATGCACCTCAAGTGAAGGATTGCCCTTATGCACTTGGTGCAAGGGCAAGGGAGTTTGTCCCTGAGCCACCGATCACATTTAGGATCATTCAGAGGGCCACGATCATCCCACTTGTCATGCATACGTGTAAAAGAGAGACGTGTTCATTCAAAAAATTGATTTTTAATCATATGTGTCCTAAAAAATAAACAATTAATGTACTTTATATACTAATAGTACCTAGAGTAGATGGCTAAATTTCTAATATTAAATGGTACAAAAGGATTTTTTTTTTTAACAATTTAGTAGAAATAAACGTGTGCTCTATACAATAAATAGTGGTTAGAGTAGATAGCTAATTTTTCAATAGTATGTTAGTACAAAATATATTAAACTATCAATTTATAAAAAAAGAATTACTAAAAAACTTAAAAGTCTATGGAGAGGAGATCATAAAATCTAAGACTAGAGGGGGGTGGTTTGTACCCCCCCTACTACCTCGATAATATCTGTGGGGTAACACCCACGATAATATCAACAAAAATATCCATGGTAGTATCCACGATAATATCTGGCGCCTAAAAAAGAAAGGAGGAGTTGAGTATGACGCCTATTTGCAGCATACTCAAAATCTCCCCTGCCACCGCACCTATAGACCCTCCCCCCCTCCTTCCCTATTCTACCTCTCGCAATCTCTACCTCTCTCCTTCTCCAATCTCTCCCTTCTTTCACACACACACACACACACACACACACACACACACACACACACACACACACACACACACACACACACACACACACACACACACACACTCACATTTAAGCACTGATACAGTTGTAGCTCTACAACTGACCAGATCAACTTACAAACTAAATCTCACTGCCTGACAGAGTCGGGGATTTTTTCCCACCAGACCCTAGAATGGGAGAATACTCTGCATACATAGCAATCCAAGACCCCTTTTGACGAAAATTAAATTTACCCCCTTAGGACATCCACTTAATCTCCGTGGGATAAATCCCTTCACTGGAGAGCTTGGTGAAAACTAAGTGTGGGTTTTTCCTACCCCAAAGGGGCACATGGTGTATTCTTATGAAAATTTCTTAAGCGGCGACACAATAGCTAATGGGCGGAAAATTTATTAAATTTAAATCCTTATAATAAATTATATATCTGGGTGACCTGCATTATCTACTAAATCCCCATGTGATGTGGCCCTTCAATGTGGGCTTATCCTCCTCTGGTAAAATCTACAAGTAAAATTCTTCCCCCAAATAGGGTGTCCGGCTCATTTATGTGACATATTATTACGTGCTGACATGTGTGAACACTTCACGCCCCACTCCCTGCCTCACTCTCAAGAAGCTCTCTCTCCTATGCATGCACACCAACTGGGTATAGTGCACCATCTCTCTCCCACCGAAGTTACCATGGCAATTTCCGCCTGTATCATAAGCCTCAAGATTTTGACTTGTTGATGAATAAACGTGGAATGGGTTCTCCTTGCTAGCACTACTGAGTGCATCTATTGGAGGTGCTTCACTATTTAATGAGGTGAGGAATGCTCTATGCCCCTCACTTAGACTTTTCTTTTGCATATCATTGTGAGAGAGAGGTTTTTAAGGTCTTTCTCTGCTCGACTGCATACTGTGTGGCTATGGAGTTGGTGAAACATGGGGGTGCTTCTCAGGTTGGTCCCTATCAAAACTAACTCGGTTTTTTGATTGAAAACATATGATTTGCACTTTCTCATTTGGATGGTTGGTAATATTACAAGTACACTGCGGTTTGTTTCATGAAAGATGCATAGATTTGGTCTATACAGAACTTTTAAGGCTTTTTTGATTAAAAGAGTGTTGTTGGCATTATGTGTTAATGGTCATATGAAAGCATCAAGCCCAGGCAACTGTAGTTACATACTAACGATTGGTTTTTATGAGGTTTTTTACATTCATATAGGGAAACTTTACCATACTGCACGTGTTTTTCCAGGCAATGGGCTTGATATTTTTTTGATTAAGGGGTTAAACACCTGGGGATTACTCTTGAAACTCTTGCAGAATGGTTTTTGTGCCTTAGTAAAAGGCAGATAACTGGTAGTTGATGGATTTTTTTTGGTTTTAGGTTTCTTGAACTATTGACCAGTAGGGTTTTAAACTATTCTTTTGTAGTACTTCTGTCTTGATAAGCTTTTGTCTGAGAAAAAAGATGCTGCCTGAGGGGGGTTATGAAAAAATCATGTTATACCCCTTGTTTTTTTAGGCAAAACAATGGACTCTTATCTCTATATTTTTTAATGCACACAACTATGCCTTTACCTATGCCAAACATGAGGTAAAATGAATTTTTTGGTTTTGCCTAAAGATCTATTGAGTTGAGTTTAGTTTTCTCCTTAAATGTTGGGGGGAGGGGGTAGGATTGATACCCTAATCACCTGCCTGGTCTTAATAATTTCTTAGACTAGTTGTGTTGCGTGTTGAAAGTTCATAGCAACATTTGGCCTTTTTTATAAAACTTAAAAGTGTAAAAATGCCATATGGAAGGACTAGTATAAAGGGAACAAAACAATTTGGGTGTGAAATTGGGAGTAAGACACTTGGAACTAGAGGGGTAATGGTCTATCAATCAAAATGATATGTATGTAAATATCTATTTAAGGTCTGAATAAATTGGGCTGTATAATTACCTTACCTATTAAAACTACATGAAATCACTTGTATCTAAAAGGAGTGATGAGCTTTTTGATTACAAGAATGAACTTAAAAGGAACAAAAAACACACCTAATACTTGGCAAAACTAGAATTCATGATTACTATGGATGATGTTTTAAGTTGAGAAGGTTGTAAGATAGACATGGATAACAACTTACATATATTGTAAAGCCTTTGAGTTTGCACCTTTTCGAGTACTCTATCCTTTCTCGGATTTTTTTTGGCTTAAAGAAAATGTTCGCCCTTGACATACTAGGCTCTACCATTTCATGGAACATACATTTTAAATCGACCACTGTACTTCGACACTAGGATGAGACCTCATTCCTATAGCAATGTACAAAAATAGTTCTAAGATTGAGTTATTTTTGTACTAATCATTGTCACTTGTCTAAAGCGAGCTGTTTTTTGAATTGAAATGTTCATTTATGTTGTATCATTTAAGTAAAAAAACCACACACACACACACACACACACACACACACACACACACACACACACACACACACACACACACACACACACACACAGACTTATAGAGCTGACAATTCTTCGGCTAACCATTGGCTGACTGCTTTCCTCTTCGGTGCTTTAGGCCGATGTCAGTCTTGGACATGGGTTCATGCCTACATCTTTTAGAATAGCCTCTGTTATACACATAACCTTCAAGGTTTAGAGAATGGATCTGGTTTGGACAAAGAGCCTCACCTTTCGGACTTATACCTACACACACATTTACTCAGAAGCTAATCTTAGATGTTATTTATGAGAGCTAATATATAGCCACTCATAATTACTCAACTACACACCTGCTTCAACACACCCAGTTGTGTTTGGTAAAAGGCAATTCAGTTAAATATGATTAGACATGTAACCTCAGAGGATCAAATTAATATCACTCAACATAGTCTAAGATGCACAATTGCATACTATATATTTGGTTGATACATGGACCTTGTAAACCCTAGCTTTAATGGATAAGCACCCACTAGCTACAAAAACACAATTTTCCCTGATAATGATCCATATATAATTAGATTTAATAACACCATATGAGCCATTTACAAGAATTAATTCCCCGTTCCCATTCAAAAACTTCATGTTACGAGTCTGGAGTATGTGCTTGGAATGGTAATTCTTGCACGTTTTTACTTTTCGTTTCAAATAGTGGTGAATAGTACCCACACCTAACAAGGGCTGGTACATCTAAAAATCGGAGTTAATACTTATCCTTTGCAAATCGCCATCCAATGGGTGTAGCTACACATGCTCCTTGTAATTGAATCGTATCTATCCAGTTATAACTCTATGTTCTAGTGGCACATACAACACATTTATTAACAGCTACACCAAACCTGCTACGACTGGTTGTTAGAAGCTGGACACACCCCACGACAGTAACTACTCGGAGGATTATTATTTTTTGTAATTATTCATTCATTGAGGAAAACCTGATTTTTCACCTTGTAATTATTGGGACTTACAGAAGTTTCCAGATTGTATCCCAGTTTTGATAGTTAGATTGAGTAGATGGTTGATTTTGGAACTTTAGGGTTTGAGAAATTGTAAGGTATATATACCACTTTTTCACCTTAATGAAAAACCTTTTGTCATTTTTAAAAACAAGTTTGAATTCTGTGAGTGAGCGTACTGTGTACGAGAGAGAGAGAGAGAGAGAGTGAGCTTCATCTTGACGCTATGTGTGCTCCTTTGGTTGGAATCGAGTGCGGAGAAGTGCAGCGTGTTGCCCCCAACGAGAGCTACGCACCGATATCTACATTGCGTGCGTACGGTCCGGTTTTGCGAGCTCCTTCTATGAGCTTCATCGGGTGTTTGGGTGAGCATACGTTGTCCGATTTTGCATTGCAGCATATCCACGCGTTCACATTGAGTAGAACTATACATTAGGCACTTTGGATTTCAGAAACGAAGACCTACAGATTTTGGCCAGACATCCTACTTGTTTTTGCACCAGGTGTTTTGGGTCGGGATTTTGGTTCATAGATCTTAGGGAGAGCGGCCTATTGGTATTAGTAGGGTCTCCTTCAAGTTCTATGGTGTTTTGAGATTGTTTGATGGGTGCTCGGCTCTAGAAAGCGTTGTAGGAAGTTTCCTCTTATGCACTCTTGAATGCTGTGACTTAGACAATTGGTAGAGACCTCTTTAGGAATTAGTTAGGAGTCGGTCGAGTGTAGGTTGACACCTTATGCTTGCTTCCACACGCTTGCGGGTCGAGCTTTGTCCTTAGCTGACATTACATGTTAGGTGAGTTCTCGCTGTGCCGACGTCCGTCGCGGCATATCCGTCCAACATTGGCGCCGCTGCCGGGGACGAAAACTTTAGGTAGGTGACTGAGATTAATCCTTGAGGATTGGGATTTTTGGCTTGCCAAGAGTCTCGCTTTACATTTAGATAGGATCTGAGGGTGGAGGACTCTCTAGGTCTTAGAGGGAGTCTAGGAAGTGTGTGTCTGGCCTAGATCCTTCGACTTAGGTAGATGAGGTAGAGTTAGGTAGTTTTAGGTGGTAGTCGAGTTCTAGAGGAGGAGTTGGAGTGGTAGAAGCGGTGAGAGGAGAGCTTGAGAGTCCGGAGAGGCCAAAAGCAACCAAAAACGCCATTATCCCCATTTCACATGATAGGTAGGAGTAGAGTAAGTAGGACATCATGATTCAGGATCAAGAGCATTTCATGCATGTACACTTACTTGGTAAAGTCATTACAAGTTTGTAAAAGACGCAAAAATACGCAAAAGTGTGTTTGAAAGCCTAATTGAAGTCCAAAAGTTACTGTGAGTGTTTCTGATAGATCTACAGAGCACTAGAAGCATTCCTGTCAGATTTTTTTAAAAAAATTTTAAGCCAAGAGACATCCTACGTGTAGGATGTCTACAGGCTAATCTGGGAGGAATTTTGGGATTTTGAGTTGACCAGTGTGTTCAAAAGGTAGGGTTTACCCTAATTTCAACTGGAAAGTGGAAATTTGGCCATATCTTGACAGGATAAGGCCAGATAGACTGAAATTGCCAGACATCCTACCCAAATAGTGCCAAAACATTATTTTGAGACTAAAAGCATAAGATGGCTACATGAGCATGTCTTGCATGATATATTGAGTGACTGAAAGTGGTTTCACCTCATTTGGGTGAGAAAATTGGATTCAAAGTGGACTTTAGCACTTTTGTCTGAAAAAGGCAAGAACAACTGAAATTTGGGACTTTTGACATCCAAACCAAAATCTAAGCATACCACTGGGTTACTGACATCAAGGGGAAGCTGTGGAACAAGTCTGGGGTCAAACAGGCCAAAAAGACATCCTACGTGTAGGATGTCTTCTGAGTGATTTTGGACTCCAAACTAAATTTTGAGTATACCAAAGTAATCAGCAACTCAAGGGGAGCCTGGGCTTTGAGTTTGAAGCCATTCTGATGAAAAAGACATCCTACACGTAGGATGTCTAATGCAAGAAATTGAAGCCAGACTTTGACTTTGAGCATAGTAAGGTGTTGTATAGCTTAAGGCAAGCCTCCTAGTCAATTTTGGTCCAAATTGGAGTTGATTAGACTGATCAATATCAGCAATAGGTTGTCAGAATAGATTTATGACTCATTGACCAGCTAATAGGTGTCCAAATCAAAAAGTAAAGCAGTTGTAAGCTCAACACAACAAAGGGAAACCACAATGCAAAAATCAAGGCAAAACACAACAGGAGACATCCTACGCGTAGGATGTCTATTGGGGCATACTGCAAAGAAAATTTGACATGGCATAGACAGTGAGATTCTATTGGGCTTAGGGATTCCAGAAATTCTTTCAGAAGTGAATTTGGACCTTGTTTTCCTATTTGACGAAGCAAAGACTGAATTTAAACTTTTTCGCGTAAATTGACCAACATCTGAGGGCAGTACTGTTTTAGATTAGCAGACCTAATCCAGAACATCAGCAGTGTATAAAATACAATAGTGGTTGAGATTAACTCTCCAGTTATACCAATCATTACTAAGATAACCTCTAGCAGATAAATGCTTTGATTCGATTGCCGAAATTAAAACGCTTGTGTACAGGTATATTCAGCAACAAAGCAAGAAGTTGTGCAGAAACTGACCCTTTGCCAAGTGAGTGGTTGGATTTGTGATAAATTGCATTGATAAGTTTGATGAATTTAAGATCAGGAAGATACATTGTTAGAGACCAGAAGGTGGCAGGTGACCAAGGTAGCTTAGTGTCCACCGAAGAGAGTGTGACTCACGCAAGGCTAGATCCGCTAGCACCGATTATTGAGGAAGGTAGTGATACTGACACTTCGTCAGACAAATCTTTCTTCATGATGGGTAGTCAACAGCCAGGATGTTTCACCTATGATGGGCCTATGCGAGGAGGAAGCACCTCTCAAAATCCTTTGAATGATTCCACGCTCACGATGATCTTCTTAGAGGGAACAAACTCGAGAGGAGCCCTAGTCTATTCTGACTATCGAGGTCGCAAGTGCATTTGTATCGAAGAGAGGCCAGCTCAAAGATTGGAGATAATCCGAGTGTATGATGATGGATATAGATTCCGAGATGAAAAGAGGAACCACTATTTAATAGTTAGTAACCCTGAAGCTTACAACAGATATGGAGATAATGTGGCGAAAGGGAAAATGGTTTCAGAAGCTCAAGAACCGCCACCAAACATGGATTGGCCTGGAGCTAATTTTATGTATGAAAAGAAACCAACCAGGGTTCCAACATATAACGAGAATGTGGGAATCTACAAGCATGAGAGTGAGGGTATAGTCTCTTACTTTCGCAGCAAAGAACCATACATAAACGAATTAAGCAAAGACAAGGTTCTTTACTTATTCTCTTACGAAACTGCTACGGGAAAGGGCATAGTTTTTGTTGATAGATACGGGCGAGAATACCAAGGTATTCTCCCAGAGGAGGTAGAGAGGGCAACAGGTCCATGAGCATCAGCATATGCCCCTGAGGAATTGCCAAGAGCCATCTACACCCCAAGCAAGTAAATGAATCCTTTTTCAGATGAGTATGACCCAACCTCACATTCCACCCGACCGCAAGCATTTAACAACCAAGACCAACCAGCAAACCAACCATCATTGCAGGCATGGCTTCGACAGAGTGCAACAATGGAATCAAATCGAAACCGAGATGGTTATCAAGCCGCACGAGGGCTCATGGATTTGCAAGAACCACCACTCTATTCAAGGTATCAGGCAGAGAGTAAGCCAAAGACTCAAGGGTCAACAGAGCTTGGAGGACCACCCTTAGAAAGAGTTCGAAGAGAAGAACCACCTCCAGCGAGAACCGTTAGAAATTATGGCTTAGGAGCACCATTGGGAGAGGAACCATAGCCTATTACAGAAGGCCTGAGGAGGTATATCGACTAGGACGGGGGGATCCAATGATGAGGTTTGTAGACCATCGAAGAATTAGACCTTCTCAAGTGCAAAAATGGGTAAACAAGAAATACACAGGAAACAGAGACCCAAGAGATCATGTAGCAGCCTTTGTGCGTGTAATTAGAGCCGAAGAGGTGTTAGATTTTCCTACCCAATTTGCAGGGTTTGGACTAACCCTAGAGGATGATGCTGCCACTTGGTTCGACTCTGTAGAGCGTAGAGACTTTGAGTCTATGGAGGAAGTGTTTGACGAGTTTATCGAGGAATTCTCACAGAGGGGAATAGCTCATAATACCGTTTCACAGATCCATAAATTCAAACAGAAAGATGGTGAATCTGTACGAAAGGCAGCCCTAAGACTAAAAAGATATATTAAGTTTTGTCCTGTTGAAGAACTGCCAACTCAGTCCAGACTTATGCTGATATTCATCCAAGGACTAAGGAATGCAGATCTCCAGAAAGACTTACATATGAAGAGGAGCACAACATTGAATGAGTTAACCAAGGAGGCTCTTTACCTTGTGGACAATTGTGCGGTCTACAAAGAAGGGGAGTTCAAGGATCTTGATGTCGATTCGTCTTCACAGCAAAGTGGAAGCAAGTCTTCTAAGACAACACTGAAAGGAGTAGCTGTAAACCAGGAGCAGCTCGTAGATGAAGTGCTAAAAAAGATCAACTTGTACGCCAACCCCAGGCTAAACAGCCCAAGTGGTGTGCTATTGAACAAAAATGGACAAACCATGGGACCGAGAAATGTTATTATAACAAGGGATATGTGAGAGAGAGACCTTATGCTCCCCAAGCTCCAGTAGTTTCCCCTCAAGTTCCACCGATGCCTAGATATCAAGCAGGCAACTTACCAGGACCTGTAGGTGTAGAAAGACCACAATCGGTGTTGGGGCAACAACCACCCCTACCAGGATTACGACCAGTTGGTATAAGATACACACCAATAGTAACTGAATCAGAGGATAAGGCTTTGGTACCTATGCATGCATATTATGAAGATCCAAATGGATATGCGGCAAACCCTGTCTATTATCCACCGGAAGAACCCTCGACACCAGAAATGTGGAGCATGATAGGAAACACAAGACCACCAACTGCTGCACAGGCACCAGGAGAAGAAAGATATAGCTTAGATGAACGAACATTGTTGTTCATAGCCAATGGAGGCATGGGCGGATAGAGACATGCTTACCAACAAAGAGGAACTCAAGGAGCAACTCAACAACCCAAGGGACCCTGTTACAAGTGTGGTGGAGACCATTGGCTGAGAGACTATCCTCATGATGAAATCATTAGAGTCAATGCGTATTGCCCAGAATGTGGAATTACTCATTTGATTCCCGATTGCCCTAAAAACCCGAGCAAAGGAGCAAAAACCACCTTGAACATGTTAGAAACAGTACCGTCTAGTGGAGGATCGAAAAATGAAACAATCATACCTATTCAGGCGGTAACACGAGCCCAAGCTCAGAGAAGGACGAATGAACCCATAGTTGAAGAACCAAAAACCGATGCCCAAAGTTCAGAAACGAAAAATCAAAGAAGCACTTGGAAAGCTAGAAAGGCGGGTAGGAAAGCCAGGAAACAACGAGAGCAAACAGCCCTATCCGAGGAGTTGAAACATACAAAGGACAAATTGGAGCAGTTAGAGGATCTAGCTAGCTTAATCTCACACACCACAACAGCCATAGCACCCAAGGAAATAGCAGAGCCCAAAAGTGCAGGATCAGGAGGATCTGTACTGGCACACAAGGTAAATGAGCACTTGGATGCGCTTCTAAAAGCTTATGAAGCTCGACTTAAAAAGAACCAAACCCAGGAGCAAAGGTGGATGACTTATCCATATGCAGAAATAGAAAAACATAGGTTGGATATGTATAAAAAGATGATTGAGACGGCTCAATCATTGATGGAAGACCCGTTGGGTAAACCTGTAAATTGGCATGAAGAACCAGCTCCAACCCCTATCCAACCAACTTTAGAGAAACATGTGGAAACAAAGGAAAGACTCACTAATGCCTATGAGTCCAGAGGAGAGCCTATCATAGTGCCAAATACCACCGATGGGGCAAGTGACGGGTTCCAGCCTAAAATATTGGTAGAAATGGGTAAGGAATGTAACGATCTAGACGATCTGTGGAAGGAAATCTGAGAGGCCAATGAGGCTAACAGGATGAGTAACCACATGAATAGCGCGAGAAAATAAAAGAATGTGATCTTACCTCCTATTGAAGAATTTGAGGCAAGGTCGCAAATGAACTTTGAGATACATTCACAAGGGGGAGACCAAGGATCAATTAGTTCGGGGCACAGCCAACCAGATTCGTTGAGAACTTTACCCTCTTACCTAGGAGAGTATGAAGCTAAGTCGGAGGTGAGAGCAATCCCATCTCAAAGACTTTCTTCTAACAAGGTGATGGATTCGCAAGGATTGATTGAGTTGTTATCCACCCCGGTGGCATGCACAATCACATTAGCAGAACTCCTAAGGTTAAGGCCAAACATGTGGACCATAGTAGGAAAATACCTAGAAAAATTTGGAGTGAAAGACCCCACCTTGAAGCTACAAGAAGGAATCAGAGAGTTGGACAGGCCTCAACTAAACACTAGGCCAGTATCATTGAATAAGGTTGGAGAATATTGCGAGGGAGAAGATGGAAACACCACGCTACCAGTAGAATTCCAAGGAGTAATTTCCAAAGCTATTCTTGACAGTGGAGCAGGAGTTGCTATCGCCACCAAGGAAATCTGGAAAAAATGGGGAAAACCAGCTTTGAGGGCTACCAGAATGAAACTGCAATTGGCAGATGGGTTCATGGAGAAGCCATTAGGACTCTTAGAAAAAGTGATTGTCACTTCGTGCGGAATTGAGTATGAGCATACAATCACTCTTAGAAAAAGTGATTGTCACTTCGTGCAGAATCGAGTATGAGCATACATTTGCAATAGTCGATTTCGACAAAAAGAACAATTATGAGATCATTTTGGGACGACCATTCATGTGACAATTAAAGATGGTCCAAGATTGGGGTTATGACCACATATACCTCAAACATGGCAAGACAACAACTAAAATACACCTGAAAGACCATAGTTACAAAGATGTGAACCAAACACCTGTGGAAGAGTTTGGTTTGGCTACAGTAGCAGGATCAGAACTACCAGCATGGTTAGGGCAACCAAAAGAGCTATGGATGTGCAGAGCTTCACATTGTTGAAGCTTAAGAAGAGAGGAATGCATCTTAGAAAGAGAAATTGAGGACAAGGAGTATATTCCGAAACCTTTCCCTGAAGATGCCTTGGAACCTCTAGAATGGGAACACATACTAGCAACATTGGATGTCTGTACCATTACCGACAGTCCAACAACAAAATTTTGCGATAAGGATGGCTATGATGTGTTACCCTATTACATGGTAAGCGTTATACCAGAAAAAGAGACGGTAGAACCATCAGAACAAGAAGATTTTTACAACTCCTCTGAACATTTGGAAGTAAATGATGATGCAGATAATGAGTGTTCAGACACCTCAAGTGAGCGTGGAAATGAAACCGAGAATATCAAGTTTTATGATTTTGCTAATCAACACCCTAGACGCCAAGAACGCTATCAGAGGAAACGAGCAGGAAACAAAGCTAGAGAGAACTTGATGCCCAGGATAAAAGGTAAAACTCACTATTTGATGCTTGTAAAAGCAGAGGATTGTGTAAAAGATCAAATATTAGGAAGATTCTCAAAAAATCGAATAGAAAGAACGCGAGAGGAAATAAAACAGGTACAAAAAGCTAAAACCGAAACAAAATCACAAAAATCTCAAAAATAAAAAAAAGAAACAACAAAAGACTAAGAGTGGACCAAACTGGAGCGTAAATAGAAATACCAAGAACTGAAACGTTCTATGAGAGAGATATGGACTACTGAAGAAGATAGTGATGGTAAAGGGGAGTCAGAAAAGGGGAACATGAACGTACCATCACACTATCGGAAATTTACTATCCAGGACAGAAAAATCATCATGACACCACCAGTCAGGGAAAGAACCAATCAAGAATCTTACGATGGGCCTGAAAATGCAAAAAAGATAGACCTTGCAGAACCAGGTGAAAAGCCTCAGCCGGTCTATATAGCTAACGATTTAGAGCCTGAAGAGAAAGAACAACTAACACAACTTCTCAAGAAGTATAAAGATGTGTTCGCCTGGTCCTATAAAGACCTCAAAGGAGTTGATCCATTCATATGCCAACATACAATTCCTTTGAAATCGGATGCAAAATCTAGCAAACAACGTCCTTATACATATAATGACACATTTGCTAAATGAATCAAAGAAGAGATCGATAAACTGATGGAAGCTGAATTCATCTATGAGATTGAACATACAGATTAGGTGTCACCCATAGTGGTAGAAGGAATGGAAAACTGTGAGTGTGTGTAAACCTCAAGAAGGTGAATGCAGCAACCATAAGGGATAATTTTATCCCTTACCAATCACAGAACATGTACTTGAGCGAGTGGCCGGAAAACGGGCTTATTCCTTTCTGGATGGGTTTTCAGGATACAACCAACTGGAAATAGCAAGGGAGGATCAACACAAAACAGCGTTTGCCACAGAATGGGGGATTTATGCGTATCAAGTTATGCCATTTGGCTTAACTAATGCACCAGCCACTTTCCAAAGGTTAATGACTCACGCATTCAAGGAATACCTAAGAATATTCTTAGAAATTTACATGGATGACATGTGTGTACATTCTCTTCTACGAGAAAAACATATTGACCATTTGCAAATTGGTATTTGAAAAGTGCAGGACATATCAAATCTGTCCTAACCCGGAAAAGTGTGTATTTATGGTTAAGCAAGGCCGAATTTTAGGACACATTGTCTCAAGAAATGGCATAATCACAGACCTAGACAAAGTCAAAGTCATTGTAGACCTACCCAGGCCTACTAATGCGAAACAAGTGCAATCCTTCATGGGACACTGCGGATATTATCGAAGATTCATATACATGTATGCGGTTATCGCACAACCTCTGTATCGTTTGCTAGTCAATTTCGAGTGGACCGAGGAGTGTGAAACTTCATTCCAAAAGCTGAAGGAGAACCTTATATCAACACCTGTACTAAAGACACCAGATTGGGAAAAGATATTCCATGTGCACATTGATGCTTCAACATATGCCATTGAAAGTATTCTAGCTCAACCTTGAGACGGAACAATGGATTTTCCGGTTTGCTATGCTAGCCGACAGTTAAACAGTGCGGAAAAGAACTACACAACCATCGAGCGGGAAGGGTTAGGAATGATTTATGCTGTAAAGAAATTTCGGCATTATTTGCTTGCAAACAAATTTGTGTTCTTCACAGATCATCAAGCTCTTTTGTACCTAGTAAATAAACCTTGCAATACAGGGAGAATCGTATGCTGGTTTATTATATTGCTAGAATTTGACTTCACAGTGGTGGTCAAAAAGGGTAAAACCCATCTATGAGCGGATCATCTTTCACGGATACACAACGGGGAAGCTCCTGAAGGAGTAGATGATGACATACTAGATGCTTATCTTTTCAACATTGAAATGGTACCCAAATGGTCTCAGGAAATTGTTAGCGTTCTTTCCTTTGGAAGTGGGTTTGATAATACGGAATGCATATCCAAACATCAAACAATTCGACAAACAAAAAACTTCCATTTGGTAGCAGGACGGCTATATCATTTTGGATCAGACCTAATATTATGATTATGTATAAATCCGGAAGAATTCGAGAGCTACCTTGAAGAGGCACATGTCCAAGATTGTGCATTTCATTGTTCAATAGTGAAGACACACCAGAGGCTGAAACAGTTAGGGGTTTATTGGCCAACTATGTATGCGGACACGCATTCTTATGTTACCAATTGTACTATATGTAGTGCCAAACGACCAGTGGATAACGCAACTTTGTTTCAGGTAAACATAGCACCTGCATGGAGTCAATATATCATTGACTTCTTGACCACCAGGGCGTTCCCTGAGAACATCACAAGCGTATGGGAAAAAGCTATAGAGCTGGAAGCTCGTGACTTTCAATTAATTGGGAACCAAATCTATAAGCGAGGTAAGGACAATCAAATTAGAATCTGTGCAAGTGAAAGCGAATACCTGCTAATTCTAGAACATGCACATAGTGGAATAAGTGGAGGCCATTTTTTTGGGCGATAAGACGACAAAAATTGTCTTAACCGCAGGAATTTGGTGGCCTACATTGCACATGGATGCTGAAGAGTTTGTAAAGCGTTGTGACGCATGTCAACGCACCAAGGTGCCAATACAAAGAGATGAGATGCCATTACGGCCAATGATGGGAGCAAGAGCATTTGCAAAATGGGGCATTGATTTCGTCGGACCTATATCACCCCCTGCATATCGCACACATACCCAATATATCATTGTGGCTACGGACTATCTCACAAAATGGGTCGAAGCCAAAGCAACACAGAAAGCTGATGCATGTACCACGGCACAATTTTTGTATGAGAATGTTTTGTACGTTACGGGTTACCAATAGAAATTGTCAGTAACCGTGGAACACATTTTATCAATGAAGTCATTGAATATCTGCTAGAGGAATTCATGGTCATACATAGGAAATCCGCACCATACCATCCACAGGACAATGGGCAAGCTGAGGCCACTAATAAAACACTATGTACGGTTCTCACTAAAATAGTGTCAGAATCAAGAACAGATTGGGATCAGCAGCTACACTCAACACTATGGGCATACAGGGTAGCTTATAAAACATCGATAGGAACAACACCATACAACATGGTGTTTAGCCTAAATGCTATACTACCCATAGAATTTTTAATTCCAACTCTACGAGTAGCAAAAAGCTTGGAATGGACAGGGCATGAGCTCTCTTCAAGAATTGATGATCTTGAAAAGCTAGATGAGCTCCGCTTATGAGCTGTCACTTCAATCTATGCTAAAAAGAGAAGACAAAAAGAATTTTTTGATAATCATGTGCGTACCAAAGAGTTCAAAACAGGTGATTACGTACTTGTTTATACCTTGAAGCAACATGCTAAGAAACTTAAAAAGCGAGGGATGGGACCATTTGTGATTAGTTATCTATCACAAAGTGGAGCTGTCAAGCTTGCTACATTAGCAGGTGAAGAAATGCCAAACTGGATTAGTGGATGCCGACTGAGGAGGTATCATCTACCACTCACACAGGAGATGCTCCAACAAATTCATCAAGGAAAACAAAGAATGAAGGAAAAACAGAGAGTACAGGAGGAAGCTCAAGCCGAAGCACAAGAACGCATTGCAAAACAACGGCTTCTGCGACAACAGCAACAAAGTGGACCACCATTACGAATCAATGCCATTCGGCTGACGAAGTTGGAGGAAGAAACATTGGAGCCAATAATTGCGGTCAAAGTGGGCAGCAATCAAGTTGAATCAACAGCCTTGCTTGATTCGGGTGCTCGAGAAAATTTGATCTCTTACGGATTATACCAATAGCTCAAAGTCACAGGTCAACTTCATCCTACTCCTCAAGTGCTGGAAAGTAGCACATCACACCCGTTGAAAACATTGGGATGGACTATATTGCATGTACAGATACATCAATATATTTACCCACACAAATTCTATGTGGTGACAGAAGAAAGCACTCAACACCCAATGATGCTGGGGCAACCTTGGCAAAAAGAGTACAATGTGTAGATAGATTGGAAAGCAAAGGCAGTCAAAATTCGGCACGAACATGAACAACAAGTGATAGCTTTTGCTCAGCAATACCAGCATGCTCAACTGCAAGCCATGCAATCACTGGAAACAAAGCCAAAAGCACAAATGCCATCAAAGAACAACATGATACTCGAGACCAAAAATCAGGTAAAAGCCAACCATACTACTTACAGACACATGAAGTAAACGGCCACAATGCAAAAATCTAGGCTACCAAAACAAGGAAAACAAGTATGGATGCAATAAGGATAGAAATGACATGCCAGACAAACAACAATGCAACAAAAGGATTCCAACAAAGCAGATGGTTCAACCACAAACCAGGGGCATAAAACAGATATGGATCCCAAAGAAAATGCGTAGCCATAACCCAAATGTCACTCACATTTGGATACCAAAGCAAAAGCAAAAGGAACTCCCTTCAATACAAGCAACAACGGAAAGCAGACATCTGCATTTCAAAAAGGAAAACCGACATATGTGGATGCCAATAAAAGACAAACCAGTGTCAAACGAGAAAGTGCCAAACCATCTACAAAAACCGGCAGCAACAAAATATAAATGGAAATCAATGGCCATATGGCCCATAACCATTACGGCCCAGCCAATTCTATCCTTAGAAACAGCTACGACTCCATCAACAGTGTCGGCAAAGCAATTGCCTTTTGCAAAAAAGACAATTAAACAGAGAGAAGTAGAGTTACAGCTGTTACTTGCAAAGAAAGCAGGAAACCTCGACGGTGAATGCCAATAAGCATCTTGCTTATTCCCTTCTCTTGCACAACATTAATTGTTCCATGCATTGACCGAGTATGCATAACGTAGGGCCACATTAATCGGCCAGGCATTAGCACAACTTTTTCAACCTATGCACGGCACATACTCCGAGGCGATACCTTGTTGTCCGGGAGGACTCCAGCTAGGAGGGGGGGAGGCATTCTAGAGGCACTCTCAAATGCGGAACCAATAACAGAAACAACAAAAAAGGGCATGATTTTCGACTATTTTAAGGGTTGTTGTTTGATTGTGAAATTTTTTGGAGTGACCCAAGTATATATGCCCTTATACAGCATGAAGCTACAGGTATATGGGGCCAAACGCCAAATCAAGCCCCTAGGTGTGTGTATATAAGTACAAATAGCCATTTTTTAGGCAAAATATTGGTAAAACGGAGAAATCCAGCCATAAAAATTTCATGTGAGTGTATATAATGTGTTGCGGTGATGTTTCTGATTTATTATGATTTTTGGGGATTTTTTGGGTTTGATTTGCTATTTTCCTTTTAATTTTGCTAATTTTTAGCAGAAAAACTTCAAAAATACAAAAAGCAGGTGAAAAACAGTCGTAATGAAAAAAACAAATATGGGGATGATCAGTGACTATAGGACAACCTATGGTACAGTGGGGGTGCAATTATGAGACTGGAGCGGAAAGCGTGTTTTGGCCAGATTTTGACTGAAATGCCAAACTTCTGGTAAACAGAGCAAATAGAGTCCAAATCAAGAAATTTTTGAGCCTAAACCGCATCTCGCAAGAAGATAGGAGCACATGTCAAATTTCATGAAAAGTGGTTCAGGGACCTCCATTATAAGAAATTTTCACCCCATTTTTAGCTCATTCTCACTATTGGCTTTGTGGAGAGAGCTTCTGCCACCTAGAGCGGATCGACCTTCCAGCAGCTTCTACGACGCGCACGACTACCCGACGAGCTCTAGACATGAGAGGTAGGCTCACCACCTTGAGCTTTTCGCGCATGTTTGTCATTATGTCGCGAAAACTAGCGTAGGGGTCACACACAAAGCGAGCGGTAGAGACCTACAAGTAGAGACTTCATCGGCAGCTTACCCTAGTCTAGGAGACCAGTCTTGGATAGCCAAAGGCAGTAGGAAACCATCGAGAAAAACCCTAATTCCCAGAAACCCGCAAGAGGCCACCAAATGGGAAATCGGCGAAATGGCGACCAAATGCTACCAAAATTCATGGGTAGGAGCATCTCGACATGCTCGACAAGTCTATATGACCCGCATGACCAAAAAGTGACCCGAAGCGGCACTAAACTTCAGAAAATGGCATCAGACACACAAAGTGTCAAATTGCACTTGCGGCCAAACCGGAAGCCCGTTTGCCACCAAACTTCACGAGCGGCTTTCCTAGACCATCAACAACCAAGTCCTATGGTGGTAGACCACCACAAATCATCAAAGGTATGTAAACGCAACCACGGGTGCTTCTAGAGCGACAAATCGCCAAATGGAGCTCCGATGAAGCCAAAGTCGACAAAAACTATACGGCAAGGATCCCCAAGGGATCGGGAAGCTATGGAGACCAACATCAAGAAATTTCATCGCCAAAAAGCACTCCAAAAGTCAGAAAATGGCTCAGAGGCTTTGAAGTCCACACAGGGAGTTGTTCTCTATCCATTTGACTTTTTTGTTGAAAGTAGGCTCAAAAGGGACTTAGGGGGGCCAAGGGAAGCACTGGGAGCACCAGCAATGAAAAAATCACCAGGAGACATCCTACGCGTAGGATGTCTCAAGGGCACTTTTTGGCACAAACTCCAACATTTTTCATCATGCACATGTTCTGAATGACATTTACAAGCTATCCACCAAATTTCATCACATTTGGACCAAAATTTGACCTCATATGCATGGAAAAACTCAAAGTTAGGGCATAGAGGCAATAATGGGCCATAGACCTACCAAATCTTGTCCAAATCCCGTGAAACTTGCACAGCACATTCACCAACACATCAACAAACAATCTGTGTGGTCAGAGAGAAAAAATGATGAAATAGAGATCCTACGCGTAGGATGTCTATTTGACTTTTTTGACATGCAAGGGATGTTTTATCATTCCAGATCCAATCACCTCATCATCAGGAGCCCATATATCAAGTTTGAAGCCATTTTAATCATTTTTGACTTCCAACACACTCAAGATACACTTTTTGAGCCCAAAAACACCTCACAGAGTCTTACAAGCATAAAATCTTGTCCAAATTCAAATCCAAGAACATGGCCATGTTCCATAGGCCAAGGACAACCCACAGAACAAGTTTCATGTCATTTTGATGAAAAAGACATCCTACGCGTAGGATGTCTCAGGCATAAATTTAGCCTTCTGTGCAAAGAATGACATCATGGGAGCCAATGCCATGGTGCAATGAGCCCATATACCAATTTTCAACCCATTTGGACATCAATTGCTACCTACGATGGACATTCTACCCAAATTGTGACCTAAAGCCTAACTTAGTCCAAAAATTCACTTTTTGATATCCAAATTCAAATCCAAGCATATATCCATGTTCCATAAGCCTTACACTACTTGCATGTCAAGTATAAACCAATTCTGATGAAAAAGACATCCTACGCGTAGGATGTCTAGATGGAAAATTTTGGCCAGATTTGCACTGTGAGCACATGCACAGCTTCACAAGTTCCTTTTAAGCTTTATTTTCAATTTTCAAGTCATTTGGATAAGTAAAACTCAGTTTCGCAGCTAATATGGAAAAAACGCTAACTTCGGACTACTGAGTGCAACAGGATCTATGGCAGCCTCGAAGTCATCGGCAAAGAGGAAAAGAATGACCATCAAGGATTATCTGGACGAAGTGGAACCCTTTGTCATTCCAAAAGGAACACTAAAGCCCACTAGCACCTGGTTACAAGAGGATCTCTTAGATCCAATGACCTAAAGATCTACCAGGGAGTGTTCAAAGACACTGAAGGCAATGTTATAGAACTACCAATGCTGCCAAGAGAACTCAATGAGTTTGTACGAAGCAAGATGGCCGGCTACTTGGAGAAAATTGATCTCCACAACTACTTCGAAGCAATACCGGTGGGGGTGGACATCAAAAGAGTCTGGGAGTTTGTAACAAGCATCAAAGAGGATGGTGTGGCCAAGGTAACAGATTTACAAGGCAGACCAGAAACGGAGATAATAATCACTGAGCGGGTTGTAGACCATGCACTAGACCTCTCCAATGAGGGAGATAGTGTAACAAAAAGAAGGGATGAAGTCAAGGTGTAAAAAGAGAAAAAGGCAAATTACACCTTTGAAGACATTGCCAACCCAAAAGTAGCAATTATGAGCCAGTTATACAACCAGACTTCCACATATGCACGAAGAGGCCACAAAAGTACAGGATTCCACCAGGTGCAATTGCCACAACGTTCACTTGGGCAATGACAAAAGGCACCCCAAAGATAATCAACTATGCGGCATATATACATGACATCTTAGTAAAGATGGGCAACAAAAAGCCAACCTATATAGTGCCAGGAGAACTCATTACCAAGGTGGTTTGCGGGGCACTACACGCTAAAGGAAGGTGGCCTGATCCCCCATCTCAGAATGATTGGTTGAGAGTAAAAGAAGACAAGGAAGATGAGCCGCAAAGGGCACCAAGGGTGGCTACGAGATTGAAAAGATGGCTAGAGCTAGTTGAAGAAGAGCAACCCGAGCAGAAGAAAGGAAAGAATGAGTTTGCTCAAGTGCTGGCCAAAGAAACAAGGTCTCAGAAAGCGGCAAGAATAGAGAGGCTGATGGAGAGTTTTCGAGCGGAGAGAGCCCTCAAGGGTGATTTAAGCGAGCTCTAGAATCCATCTCTAGAGTCTATGTCCGAATCGTCCAGAAGAGTGCAAAGAGACCGATTTGAAGATTATATCAAGAATTTTGAGATTCTTGATGCTGCAGCAGCAGAAAACATCCCTCATGTCCCTTTCACAAAGGAGGAAGTACAGCAGATAAGGCAGAAACTGCTGGATGAGCAAGAGAGCCAGGAAAGAGAAAGAAAAACAAAAGCAGATAGGGACTTAAAGGGCAAACCTGCATCTTTACCAGATAGCCCTAAACCCAGCCCACAACCATCACCACCGCCCTCACCACCTCCTAGCGACCCTCCACAGGAAGGCAAGGAGGCTGAGGACAGACAAGAATAAAGGCAAGCAGAAGATCAAGAGCAAAGACAAGAACCTGAGCCAAAAGAAGAGGCCAAGCCTGAAACTGAGCAAAAAGGATTAGATGAGGCTTACTATGCATTTTTGGACCTGCTAGCTGCAGGCTATATGAAGGAAGAAGCCGCCACAGTCGCATTCGACTTGGCGAGGACAGGGCCTAAAGAACAGATGCAAGGCATCAGGCTAGTGGAGCTAAAAGAAATTGCTACAAACACAGTAGACCTGCACCCGCCCTCCAATGACTGGGACGTGGTGATGACAAAGCTAGCCAGATTGAGGGCACAATCCATGGCTTCAGAGAAAGAAATGACAACTCTCAAAGCCACTGAAGAAAAGATCAAAATGGAAGTACATTCTCTGCAGGCACAAAGCCAAGGGCAAAAGGAGAGAGAAGCCGACCTACAGGCTAGCTTGGCAAGGGCTCTACAAAACTGCCAAGCAATGGAAGAAGAAAATTAGGAAGCAGCAAAGAGAATACAAGCAGCTAAAGAAGAGTGTCAGTAGCTCAGCAAGTCATTGCGAGATGCCGAGAAAGAAAGAGATAATCTGACACTATAGCTGGCAGAAGAAACTAAAGAAGTAGAGGCCATGAGGAATGCCAAGGAAAGAGCAGAGATAGAACAAGAAGCAAGCCTGGATGAAGTCCTTGAGCTCAAGGACCAACTAAAAGTCAAAGATCAAACCATCCAGAGGCTGCGAGCATCACCTGCTAGAGTCAGAGCTACGAGCTCGACTCAAATCATTTCTGAGAGTCAACTCTACGAAGAGAAAATGCAAGAACTTCAGAAAGAAATGACTCTCGAGAAAAAGCAGAGATTGATGATGCGGCTGAAGGTTCTATAGTCATGCAAACTAGAATGGAAGAGAGCCAAAAAGTCCTACAAGAAGAAGTGGAAAGCATGAAGATAAAGCTCGAGGAGGCGGAAAGAATAAACACCGAACTTAATGACCTCCTCGTGAATATGGGCGGACAAGCTGAAGCGGAAAAGCAAACACTCCTCAGGCAAATTGAGGAGTTGAAAGGCCAGCAAGGAGGAGAGTCAGAAAGCTCAGGGCCAACCACCAATGAGGGCATTGACCTTGAAAATGTGGCAGATCCTGTGGACACACCTATGCAAGAGGAAATCATAGCAGGTGTTATAGAATTGATATTTCATTAGCTATTGCAGCTGACAGGTGGCAAGAGCATCAGCAGATAATGGATTATGCAAAAGGATGTTACATTTTATATATATTTGATTATTCAAGTGCTCTTTGTGAGCTTTGGCCAATTATGTCCGGCCGGCTAGTTTGTAACCAAATTGACCATTCAAGAAATCTATATAAAAAATACGTGCAAGAGGGAAATGGTCACTCTTGCACGGGGGGAGATTGTACCCAGTGCTTCCGTTGTTCTTCTCTCCTCTTCCCTCTTCTCTCTCGTTGTGCCGGCGTAGCACTCCGCTATAGGAGGTGCGCCTCACGATCCATATTACTCTCTCTCGCTTTCTGTCTCTCTCTGTTCGTGATTATGTGTCTATGTGGTTTCCAGGTATGTCGATTAGTCTGTTTATGGTTTGTAGTATGCTATTTTAGATGTTTTGCAGGGAGCTCCATGCCTCTGGCTGTAGCAGCAGGATCCTCTCAAGAGCCACAGGATCTAACACAAGAAGAGGAGGAAAAATTGCGTAAGGCAATAGAGGAAGAGCTCAGAGAAACTACGAAGGAAGCCTTGGAGTGGGAGCAGAGGGTCTTCAAATCTATGACCATTCAGAAGATCGACGCCAGCAATCTCAGGCGCGAGTGGCTTCAACCCTCTCTCCCATATCCATTGCTGAAATATGAGGCAGCTACAATAAACAAGCGGATCAGAGAAGAGCCAGCTGTACCTCTCTACAATGCAGACACCTCAAAGACAGAAGGAGTTAAGCTGATTGTGGATTCTCAACCAAAGTGGAGGAAGGCTTGGCTTACAAAGTACCCACAATACCTAATCCACTTGGTAGAGGCACCTAAAAATATCAGAGACAACCTCAGCTTCTGTCCTCTACCAAGGGTTAGGACGTGGAAGGCACAAGAAATTTTGCAAAGAAGCCAACCAACTTGGCTGAACTACCCAAAGCTACCGGGCTTGAAGGCAGGTGAGAGAATAAGTGTCCAATACATGGTGAAAACCCTAACGAGCGCTATAAAGTTGTTCACTGGCTCACCTGACCTTACATGCATTATGATGAGGAAAATCTGTAGAACCATCTTAGCAGTGTTTGAGACCTTCAAGCCAAGCCAGGTGACCGACAACATCTTCTTCTTCCAGGATACATATAGATGCGCCTATGATCTGTCAGGTCAGCCTTCCAAGGAGGTGATACATGCGCTGTATCAAAGGATCATGTTTCTACCATCCTATCACCTCTAGGCTTTTGAAGAAGCATTCTATACAGGGTTCTTCACCATAAATACTGACATCTTTGGCCCAACAATGCTGAACTTACATGCCAGGTACGAATCTTTGCTAAAGATGCGGGAAACGATAAGATGAAGCAACAGATCAAGGCCATGTCGGGGACGACATGAGCAAGGAGGGGGGGAGTGTTAGAAGCTGGACACACCCCACGACAGTAACTACTCGAAGGATTATTATTTTTTGTAATTATTCATTCATTGAGGAAAACCTGATTTTTCACCTTGTAATTATTGGGACTTACAGAAGTTTCCAGATTGTATCTCAGTTTTGATAGTTAGATTGAGTAGATGGTTGATTTTGGAACTTTAGGGTTTGAGAAATTGTAAGGTATATATACCACTTTTTTGACCTTAATGAAAAACCTCTTGTCATTTTTAAAAACAAGTTTGAAGTCTGTGAGTGAGCGTACTGTACGAGAGAGAGAGTGTGGGCTTCATCTTGATGCTACGTGTGCTCCGGTGGTCGGAATCGAGTGCGGAGAAGTGTAGCGTGTTGCCCCCGACGAGAGCTACGCACCGATACCTACATTGCGCGCGTACGGTCCGGTTTTGCGAGCTCCTTCTACGAGCTTCATCGGGTGTTTGGGTGAGCATACGTTTTCCGATTTTGCATTGCAACATATCCACGCGTTCACATTGAGTAGAACTATACATTAGGAACTTTAGATTTTGGAAATGAAGACCTGCAGATTTCGGCCAGACATCCTACGTGTTTCTGCACCAGGTGTTTTGGGTCGGGATTTTGGTTCATAGATCTTAGGGAGAGCGGCTTATTGGTATTAGTAGGGTCTCATTCAAGTTCTATGGTGTTTCGAGATTGTTTGATGGGTGTTCGACTCTAGAAAGCATTGTAGGAAGTTTCCTCTTATGCACTCTTGAATGCTGTGACTTAGACAATTGGTAGAGACCTCTTTAGGAATTAGTTAGGAGTCGGTCGAGTGTAGGTTGACACCTTATGCTTGCTTCCATGCGCCTGCGGGTCAAGATTCGTCCTTAGCTGACATTACATGTTACGTAAGTTCTCGCTGTGCTGACGTCCGTCGCAGCGTATCCGTCCAACACTGGTAATCCAAGGCTTTTATACAAACGATCTTAACACAACCCCATGGAGCAATGAAAACCTGGTTGATTTCTCCTGCTGCGCATAATGAGAAGCAACCACACACAATCTGATCACTTCTTGATCATGCACATGTGCACTAAGAGGACTTCTCCATCACACACGCATGTGCACTCGGAGCACTTCTTGATCACACACACTTGCGCACTGCACATGCACACTCTGATCACTCCTCGATCACATACATAGATGCAATCTTTGGCCATACCCTGGTGCCCTGCTTGCATATGATCGACAGCCCTCGCAGGATCATGGACAGTCCTCGCATGAACACAATCAATTAGCAATGTGGCAGACATACCGTGGCAAACATGATGGCTCTTTGGCTCGATTTTCTCTTGCAGATTGTGCACTTCATCGGGAGAGGGCTGTGTGAAACATCATGGCAGGCTGGGGTCTCCTCATATTTTCACAATAACACACATACATTACTACAAGTGGATCAACTGTGCTCTACTCAAGAGCTTCAAACCATCATGCTTCATCGACTATGGGAAACATACGCCTCATCAAGCAGGCAGGTGCATTGGCACCTACTTAGTATATATAAGGGGAAATATAGTTGTTGTTGTTAGTTTAAATCTCATTATGATAGATCTATTGTGACTAATTTTTTATGATATTAAGATATTGAAATATAGTTTCTGTGGATTTGAACCCTCTTGTGAACATGATTCTATGACCTTAAATCTCTTGGGAGGAACTCTGGAAAGTTGGCATACCTTGGAAAACTGGTTCATAATGCTGCCTTTTAACTTTATACTTGGTGGCTAGAGTTTTGGAAATTTCCCTAAAATACAAATGTGAAACTACCAAATTCTTTTTTTACCTGTTTTTTTGGTTGAGCTCTGAAACCTTTGTCAAGCAGCTACTCAGTAGTTGGGGTTTTGCACCTACTCAATATTTGGGGTTTTGCATACTTTTTCTCAACACTTTGCTGATACGGTTTGAAGCAAATTAGTAGTTATTGTTATGGTCTAAAAATCTTGGTGTTTAGTTGCTGGCTGCAATACTGAGGTAGAGCACGCACTAATCTATTGAGGTAGATTACCCACTCAGTACATTTACAATTTTTGATTCTCTAAAAATCGGTCTATCTTCTTTATTAAGCATACATGTATGTACTGTGGAAAAAATTGGGTCAACATTTGAGGAACTTTGATCGCCGCTATCTGATTGCATTTAATTGGTTACCTACTTATACATAGTTCATAGCATAGATAATTTATTGAAATTTCTTAAAATTATGTATGATGTATATGCTTATGGATCCTGTAGTCCATATACATCTCATCAAAAATTTAGTAGGATTATTGTTGCTGTAGTTACATTCCCATTGGATATTAGTCAATAGAGGATAGGCATACATTATCACCTAAAGGATTTAGAAGACCAATATCCAGTTATGGAAGATAGGAATTTGGGGGTGATTCCCTACCATCCATAATGAACATTTGACTTTTTTATGGGATACATTTTTACATGCTAGGTTGAGCCTCGCAATCGTACGCACTCATATCCTACCACAATAGTCTCATAGCATTTTGGTCTGCTCACGTTTTGACTTGCAAGAAAAAGACGTAAATTAACTTGATCTAGTTTGGAAATGGTTTTTGGAAATGATTTGTCACTCTTTCTTTTAGTAACCTCATGTGAGGGTATCGTACATGATGACTGGGACTGGATTTTTTTGAAAATATTGAGCAGATACAAAGGAAATGCTATCAAAATTCATACAAAAATCGAAAAGACATACACTATGTAACTTTAAAAAGAACATAGTATAGGGAATGATGACAATGAACATAGTATGGGGAATTATGAAATTGTGGTTGATTCACTATGATACAGAATATACATTAAACTTTCTGATGGGATACATTCATACAGGCTTATTGCATATTGCATTTCTTCATTTACAGTCAAAATGGTTTCAAAAGATCGAGCTTAGATGGTTAATTTCGCTAAGTTGCCGAGAAACCTACGTAGTAAATTCTGGTTTTTTAATAGTTAATACTGATGTGTTGTCTCTTCAAGGTAATCAAGCTTGTTACAAATGTATGTCGTAAACCTTTGAGCTTGATAGGTTGAAAACATTCTCTCCTTGATTGGATAGATGTATAACTTGTGAATTTAGTGTTAGTACTTTACTTTGAACATACTCTAATGTTTTTTAAAAAGTGCCTCAATCCTCACGTGAGTGTCTCAAATGAGATGGTAGTGGACTGGATTTTTGAAAATTAGTTCAAAATACAAAGGAGATGCTATCCGAATTTTTTTGGAATTAAAAGATGAAAACATTATCGTAAATTAAGGACTCATTCTTTAAATTTAATATTTGATCTATGTTATGGTGTTAGCTTTTGTTGTAATTTTTGACACCAATAACAAGGGGAGGGAGTCGTTGACACCTCTCCTCCCAAGTAATGCTGGTTCTGACAGGCTTGTGTTTCTTGGATGGTGACATGTAAGAGATTCTTTCCTTGGGATTACAACAAAAACTGCAGCAGTAATGGAAGATCGTCCAATGTACCAGCTAATGTACCAGTTAGATCCTTCTACATGTAGATGTAGTGGAAGCTCATCCCAAAGGATGGGTCCATAATGTTAAGTATGGAGCCTGATTTACCCTTGTAATTTTCTGTGGTAAAAACGCACATTTGTAAGGCCCCCATTATGAGGAGAAGCCATCGTGCGTGAAGGAAAATCACTCACCGGAAACCAAAATTTTTAGGGGCAACTTCAAAGGCCTCGGGGGCCTCCGCCCCCGAGACTTTTTTCGCCGGAATATTCTTTTTCACCGGAATATTATGGCCGGACGGCGGCCGGAAAGTGGTCGAAAAACAACCGGTCGGTTGGCCGGTAGTCAATGGCCGATGGCCGGTGGTCGGAAGTCAATGGCCGGTGGCCGGTGGTCGGAAGTCAATGGCCGGTGGCCGGTGGCCGAATTCAAAAGCGGACTTGTCTTCTCAAGGGCGGCCACACATGGGCGGATTGGAGGGTCCGATTTGGACTTATTCGCACAAGGGCGGCTACACATGGCTGTCTCTCATAAGAGAGGGCAGCCCTTTTGGCTAAAAGGAGGCCATTTCTACACACATTTCATAGTGTGAAGTTGATGCAACAAGGTGAGTGTGAGGTGGTGAGAGTGAAGCAAGGAGGGAGCTCCATTAAGGGTATAATCCCTTTGTAAACTACTTCTTGTTTTGAAGTACTAAAGCCATTGAGTGGCTGATTTCCCGTGGACGTAGCCCACATTGGGTGAACCACGTATATCGTGTGTACTCTCTCTCTCTCTCTCTCTACTCTATAATCTCGTGTATATAAATCTGTCTCTCTCCATTAAGTAATCTACTCAATTATCTATTTAGCTACGTCTTATTTCCTAACAACTGGTATCAGAGCAAGGTTTGCTCGTAGCTAAATTATCTCAAGGAAAGGATTCCTTGAAGTGAGTGGGAGTTATGGCGGAGGAAGGGAAGCTCAAGATTGAGAAGTTGAACGGCAAAAACTACCAACATTGGAAGATGCAGATTGAAGACTATCTCTACCAGAAGGACCTCTATTTGCCACTAGGCGGTCTTGCGAAGAAGCCCGCAACAATGGCAGATGAAGCATGGATTGTCCTTGATCGAAAGGCACTTGGAACAATCCGGTTAAGCTTGGCGCGGTGGCCTTCAATGTTTCGGAGATGAAGACCACGGAGGACTTGATGAAGTCACTTGACGACTTCTACAAGAAACCATCGGCATCCAATAAGGTATTTCTTATGAAGCGCTTGTTCAATCTAAAGATGGCAGAGAATGGTTCAGTTGCAGAACACCTAAATGACTTTAACACAAACATAAGTCAACTTCGATCAGTGAAAATCAATTTCGATGACGAAGTGCGAGCTCTCCTTATACTATCATCTCTACCGGATAGTTGGGACAGCCTTGTGATGGCTGTAAGTAATTCTATCTCTGGCACAAATACTCTTAAGTTTGATGATGTTGTGGGTGTTCTCCTAAGCGAGGAAATGCGAAGGAGAAGCACAGGAGAATCATCAAGTGCTGCACTATCAATGGAAACAAGAGGAAGGCTTAAGGAGAGGTTCAAAAACCAAAAGGGTCGTGATCGCTCAAGGTGGAGCAAGTCACGCACAAAGTCAGTTCTTGAATGTTGGAACTGCGGCAAGAAGGGCCACGTCAAGAAGGATTGCTGGTCCAAGAAGAAGAAGGAGACAGAGTCTCAAGACAACAAGCCAACATCGAAGGCCAATGTGGCAGGTAAAGTAGAGCAAGATGCTCTAATTCTCTCATTAGACAATGTGTCTAATTCCTGGATAGTAGATTCCGGGGCTTCATTCCATGCGACACCACACAAGCAACATTTCCAAGACTACACCAAAGGTAATTTTGGGTATGTATACTTGGGAGATGATGAACCTTGTGAGATTGTCGGAAAAGGTACAGTTTCTGTCAAAACTGCTAACGGAAATGAATGGAAGCTTAAAGATGTTAGGCATGTTCCTTCTCTTCGCAAAAATTTGATCTCTACAGGACAATTGGACGATGAAGGTCACAACATTGCATTCGGAAACAAACGGTGGAAGATCTCAAAGGGATCTTTGGTGGTTGCCAAGGGTGAAAAAGTCGGTACACTTTACTTGTGTACTGTTAGCACACAACCTTCAGCTTGTGCAGCAACTACAGAAGTTGACAGTGCGGTGTGGCACTACCGACTTGGGCATATGAGTGCGAAAGGAATGCAAATCCTTCAAACAAAGAAGCTTCTACCAGGTTTGAAAGAAGTGGACTTAGAGTTCTGTGAAGATTGTGTTTATGGTAAACAAAAGAGGGTAAAATTTCAAAAATCAGGAAATGAAAGAAAAAATAAAAAACTTGACTTGGTTCATTCTGATGTTTGGGGTCCTGCAAGTACACCATCACTTGGTGGCTCATTGTACTATGTAACATTCATAGACGATGCGACTAGAAAAACATGGGTTTATGTCATGAAGAATAAATCCGATGTATTTTCCATATTTCAAAGGTGGAAAGCCTTTGTGGAGAATGAAACAAGTACCAAGGTTAAATGCTTCAGATCCGACAATGGAGGCGAATATTGCAGCCAAGCTTTTGAAAGCTTTTGTGCTAGCAATGGCATTCGGAGGCAAAGGACAACCCCAAGGACACCTCAACAAAATGGGATTTCGGAAAGGATGAACAGGACAATCATGGAACGAGCACGAAGCATGCGGCTACATGCAGGCCTACCGCTTGAGCTTTGGGCGGAAGCTGTAAGTACGTCTGTGTACTTAATCAATCGGTCACCCTCAACGGCATTGGATGGGGGAGTTCCAGAAGAGGCATGGACAGGTAAACCGGTGAATTATGCATTTCTCAAAGTGTTTGGGTGTGAGGCTTTCATGCACATAGATAGAAGCCTAAGATCAAAGTTAGATGCAAAGTCCAAAAAGTGTTTCTTCATTGGCTATGGAGAAGGAGACTTTGGGTATCGCCTATGGAATCCTGAAGATGGTAAAATCTTAAGGAGTAGGGATCTAATTTTTAACGAACAAAATATGTACAAAGATTACTTGGAAAAAAAACAAACAAAAGAAACAGGTGATGGACTGCAAACGGTGACAATGTGCAACAACGTCAACCAAATGACGAGCCTCAACCTATTCCGCGAAGATCTACAAGAGCAAGTAGACCTCCAGAAAGGTTTGTTCCTTCCTTCAACCATCTCTTGATCTCAGATTCTGGAGAGCCGGAATCATATGAAGAAGCTATGCAACATGAATCCAAAGAAGAATGGACGAAGAGCATGCAAGTGGAGATGGACTCACTACATCGCAACCAAACATGGGAGCTGGTTGAGTTGCCTAAAGGTAAGCGGGCACTTCAAAACAAATGGGTGTACAAGCTAAAGGAAGAAGAAGGTGGGAAGAAAAGGTACAAGTCTAGGCTTGTGGTAAAAGGTTTTTCTCAAAAGAAAGGTATTGACTTCAATGAAATATTTTCTCCTGTTGTAAAAATGAACTCAATTAGGCTTGTCTTAAGCCTTGTGGCTGCTCATGATCTAAATCTCGAGCAAATGGATGTAAATACGGCATTCCCTCATGGTGACTTAGAGGAGGAAATCTACATGCTTCAACCAAAGGGGTATGAAGTAAAAGGTAAGGAGAAAATGGGTTGCAGATTAAAGAAGAGCTTGTATGGTTTAAATTAAGCATCAAGACAATGGTACTTGAAGTTTGATCGATGGATGTTGGATCATGGATTCACAAGATGCAACTCGGATCACTGCGTCTACACGAAGAATTTGGGAGATGGGAAATTCATCATCCTAATGTTGTATGTTGATGACATGTTGATTGCAAGTGCTAACATGCAGGACATCAAAGACCTAAAAGAGGAGCTGTCCAAATCTTTTTCAATGAAAGATTTAGGTGCTGCAAAGAGGATACTTGGTATGAAAATATCAAGGGACAGGACGAAGAAGACAATAAAGCTATCTCAAGAAGATTTCATCAAGAAGGTACTAGAAAGGTTTGCAATGCAAAATGCAAAACCAGTTCTACACCTTTGGCTGGTCATTTTAAACTAACGAAGGATATGTGTCCAAAGACACAAGAGGAGATAGCCTATATGTCTAAAGTTCCATATGCTGCAGCGGTAGGTTCTCTAATGTATGCTATGGTCTGGACAAGGCCAGACATTGCACATGCAGTGGGAGTTGTGAGTAGGTTCATGGACAACCCAGGTAAAGAGCATTGGCAAGCTGTGAAGTGGATACTTAGGTATCTAAAAGGGACAACAACAAATGCTTTGTATTTTGGAGGAACTGATATTTTTCTAGAAGGGTATGCTGATGCAGATATGGCAGGTGACAAAGATACTCGAAGGAGCACTACTGGCTATGTGTTCATGGTTGGAGGCACAGCAGTAAGCTGGCCTTCAAAGCTGCAGAAAGTGGTTTCACTTTCTACCACGGAAGCAGAGTATGTAGCAATGACGGAGGCAAGCAAAGAAATTCTGTGGCTTCACAGATTCTTAGAAGAGCTTGGATTCAAACAAGACAATTGTGTCTTGTACAGTGATAGCCAAAGCGCTATCCATCTTGCGAAGAACTCAGCCTTTCATTCAAGGACAAAGCACATTGAGGTGAGATATCACTTCATACGCACTCTTTTGGAACAGGGACAACTAAAGCTAGGAAAGGTGCATACAAGTGAAAATCCTGCAGACATGTTTACAAAGGTGGTCAACAAGGAGAAGTTGAGCTTTTGCTCATCTTCAATCAGCATTCAAGGATAAGAAGCCAGAATGGAAAGCAGTCAAAGGGTTGGTTTGGAGATCAGTCTCCAAGTGGGAGATTGTTAAGTATGGAGCCTGATTTACCCTTGTAATTTTCTGTGGTAAAAACGCACATTTGTAAGGCCCCCATTATGAGGAGAAGCCATCGTGCGTGAAGGAAAATCACTCACCGGAAACCAAAATTTTCAGGGGCAACTTCAAAGGCCTCGGGGGCCTCCGCCCCCGAGACTTTTTTCGCCGGAATATTCTTTTTCGCCGGAATATTATGGCCGGCCGGCGGCCGGAAAGTGGTCGGAAAACAACCGGTCGGTTGGCCGGTGGCCGGTAGTCAATGGCCGATGGCCGGTGGTCGGAAGTCAATGGCCGGTGGCCGGTGGTCGGAAGTCAATGGCCGGTGGCCGGTGGCCGAATTCAAAAGCGGACTTGTCTTCTCAAGGGCAGCCACACATGGGCGGATTGGAGGGTCCGATTTGGACTTATTCGCACAAGGGCGGCTACACATGGCTGTCTCTCATAAGAGAGGGCAGCCCTTTTGGCTAAAAGGAGGCCATTTCTACACACATTTCATAGTGTGAAGTTGATGCAACAAGGTGAGTGTGAGGTGGTGAGAGTGAAGCAAGGAGGGAGCTCCATTAAGGGTATAATCCCTTTGTAAACTACTTCTTGTTTTGAAGTACTAAAGACATTGAGTGGCTGATTTCCCGTGGACGTAGCCCACATTGGGTGAACCACGTATATCGTGTGTACTCTCTCTCTCTCTCTCTCTACTCTATAATCTCGTGTATATACATCTGTCTCTCTCCATTAAGTAATCTACTCAATTATCTATTTTTTCCTAACACATAAGATACAACACCAAGATATTATATTGTAGTGATCAAAGATCAAATTTTTGATCTAAATGATTATATTATCCATTAGATACAGAATGTTTTATTAGTGTATATGAAATGATAATTGAGGTTTATGAAATCTTGTTTTAAAATATTGCTATTTAATATATTATTTATGCAATTGTCTAAGTTTGGTTCAATTATGCGGGGATTTTTCATACTTAAACACACACTTCTTTTCCCTACTAGTCTTTGGTTGGACTAGTGCCATACTTAGCAATTGGAGTTAGATAAGATATTAGATAATAATATAGCTACTCCAATTTATCCCGATTTCTATCAAATGGTTATTGTCAGGATATGGGTATTTATACCCTAAGAATTGGATTGCCTACACTCTAATACAAGTTACATTATTACTAGCTTGATCCACCCAATCCAAAGGGATGGGTCGGGGCTCTCAGCTCCTAAATTGCTCAAGCATCTACATGTTTAGATATAATCCATATACTGTAATCATTGACCACCCTCGAGCAGGTGTGGAATTTCAAGTTATCTTTATCTTGCAGGATCGGAGTATTATATAGTAACCAACATGATGACATAATCCACAAATTTGGAGCGACATCAACCAAAATCATGAGATATCAGGTATGTAGTTTTCATAATATATTACTCTCCTCGCTGGAGGGCCCCTTTATCATACAACAATTGGGTGTTCTTACATCTAAGTTCTGTTTAACACATTACAGATGAGTAATCTCGCATCTAAATCTTTTTAACACCATACAATGATTGAGCTATAATCATAACAATTTTTAGGAAGCATGTACTACAATTGGTGGGGGATTGGTCCACTTGGTGGACCATCCTCCACCAAGTTAATCTCTCCTCTGGGATGGGGGAGGGTGAGGGCCACACACACACACACACACACACACACACACACACACACACACACACACACACACACACACACACACACACACACACACACACACACACACACACACACACACACACACACACACACACACACACACACACACACACACACTTATAGAGCTGACAATTCTTCGACTAACCATTGATGGATGACTGCTTCCCTCTTGGGTGCTTTAGGCCGATGTCAGTCTTGGACATGGGTTCCTGCCTACATATTTTAGAATGGCCTCTGTTATACACATAACCTTCAAGGTTTAGAGAATGGATTTGGTTTTGGACAAAGAGCCTCACCTTTCGGACTTATACCTACACACACATTTACTCAGAAGCTAATCTTAGATGTTATTTATGACAGCTAATATATAGCCACTCATAATTACTCAACTACACACCTGCTTCAACACACCCAGTTGTGTTTGGTAAAAGGCAACTCAATTATATATGATCAGACATGTAACCTCACGGGATCAAATAAATATCACTCAACATAGCCTAACATGCACAATTGCATACTATTCAGTTGATACATGGACCTTGTAAACCCTAGATTTAATAGATAAGCACCCAGTAGCTACAAAAACACAATTTTCCCTGATAATGATCCATATATAATTATATTTAATAACACCATAAGAGCCATTTACAAGCATTAATTCCCCGTTCCCATTCAAAAACTTCATGTTACAAGTCTGGAGTATGTGCTTGGAATGGTAATTCTTGCACGCTTTCGCTTTCCGTTTCAAATAGTGGTGGATATTACCCACATCTAACAAGGGCTGGAACATCTAAAAGTCAGAGTTAATACCTTATCCTTTGCAAATCGCCATCCAATCGGTGTAGCTACACATGCTCCTTGTAATTGAATTGTATTTATCTAGTTATAGCTCTATGTTCTAGTGGCACATGCAACACATTTTTTAACAGGTACACCAAACCCGGTACGACTGTTAATCCAAGGCTTTTATACAAACGATCTTAACACAATCCCACACAACAACAATACCCTGGTTGAGTTTTCCTGTTGTGCATAATGAGAAGCAACCACACACACTCTGATCACTTCTTGATCGCGCACATGCGTACTCAAAGGACTTCTCCATCACACATGCAGGTGCACTCAGAGCACTTCTTGATCACACACACGTGCGCACTGCACATGCACACTCTGATCACTCCTCGATCACACACACAGGTGAAATATTTGGCCATACCCTGGTGCCCTTCTTGTATATGATGGACAACCCCCCTCGCAGGATTATGGACAGTCCTCGCATGAACACAATCAATTAGCAATGTGGCGGACATACTGTGGCAAACATGATGTCTCTTTGGCTCAATTTGCTCTTGCATATTGTGCACTTCATCGAGATCGGGCTGTGTGCAACATCATGGTAGGCTGGTCTCTCCTCGTATGTTCACAATAATGCACACACATTACTGCTAGTGGATCAACCATGCTCTACTCAAAAGCTTCAAATCCTCATTCTTCATCGACTATGGGAAACATACGCCTCATCAAGTAGGTAGGTGCATTGGCACCTACTCAGTATATATAATTGGGAAATATAGTTGTTGTTGTTAGTTTAAATCTCATTATGACAGATCTACTACGACTAATTTTTTATGATCTTAAGATATTGAAATATAGTTTTAGTGGATTTTAACTCTCTTGTGAACATGATTCTATGACCTTAAATCTCCTGGGAGGAACTCTAGAAAGTTGGCATATCTTGGAAAGCTGGTTCATAATGCTGTCTTTTAACTTTATACTTGCTGGCTGGAGTTTTGAAAATTCCCCTAAAACACAAATGTGAAACTACCAAATTCTTTTTCTACCTGGTTTTTTTGGCTGAGCTCTGAAACCCGTGTCAAGCACCTACTCAGTAGTTGGGGTTTTGCACCTACTCAGTATTTGGGGTATTGCATATGTATAAGTAGGTAACCAAGTAAATGCAATCAGATAGCGGTCAAAGTTCCTCAAATGTTGACCCAAATTTTCCCACAATACACATACCTATATGCATAATAATGAAGATAGAACGATTTTTAGAGAATAAAAAATTGTAAATGTATTGAGTGGGTAATCTACCTTAGTAGATTAGTACGTGCTTTACCTCAGTATTGAAGCCAACAAAATTAGATAACTTATTGAAATTCTTAAAATTACATATGATGTATATGCTTATGGATCCTGCATTCCATATACATTATACATCTCATCAGACATTTAGCAAGATTATTTTTTCCGTAGTTAATTTCCCATTGGATATTAGTGAATAGAGGATAGGCATACATTATCACTTCAAGGATTTAGAAGACCAACATCCAGTTATGGAAGATAGGAATTTGGGGGTGATTCCCTACCATCCATAATGAACATTAGAATTTTTTATGGGATACATTTTTACATGCTAGGTTGAGCCTTGCAATCGTATGCACTCATATCCTACCGCAACGTCTCATACCATTTTGGTCTGCTCACGTTTTGACTTGTAGAAAAAGTCTACATACATTAACTTGATCTAGTTTGGAAATGGTTTTTGGAAATGATTTGTCACTCTTTCTTTTAGTAACCTCATGTGAGGGTGTCGTACATGATGGTTGGGACTGGATTTTTTTGAAAATATTGAGCGAATACAAAGGAAATGCTGTCAAAATTCCTACAAAAATAAAAAAGACATACAATATGTAACTTTAAAAAGAACATAGTATAGGGAATGATGACAATGAACATAGTATGGGGAATGATGAAATTGGGGTTGATTCTCTACGATACATAATATACATTAGACTTTCTGATGAAATACATTTATACAGGCTTATTGCATATTGCATTTCTTCATTTACAGTCGAAATGGTTTCAAAGGATTGAGCTTAGATGGTTAATCTGGCTAAGTTGCCGAGAAACGTACTCAGTAAATTCTGGTTTTTTAATGGTTAATACTGATGTGTTGTCTCTCCGAGCTCATCAGGCTTGTTACAAATGTATGTCGTAAACCTTTGAGCTTGATAGGATGAAAACATTCTCTTCTTGATTGAATAGATGTATAACTTGTGAATTTAGTGTTAGTACTTTACTTTGAACATACGCCACTGTTTTTAAATAGTGCCTTAATCCTTACATGAGGGTCTCATATGAGATGGCAGTGGACTGGAATTTTGAAAATTAGTTAAAAATACAAAGGAGATGCTGTCCAAATTGTTTTGGAATTAAAAGATGAAAACATTATCGTAAATTAAGGACTCATTCTTTAAACTTAATATTTGATCTATGTTATGGTGTTAGCTTTTGTTGTAATTTTTGACACCAATAACAAGGTGAGGGAGTCGTTGACACCTATCTTCCCAAGTAATGCTAGTTCTGACAGGCTTGTGTTTCTTTTGATTACAACAAAAACTGCAGCAGTAACGGAAGATCGTCCAATGTACCAGCTAATGTACCAACTGTATCCTTCTACATGTAGATATAGTGGAAGCTCATCCCAAAGGATGGGTACATATGATACAACACCAAGATATTATATTGTAGTGATCAAAGATCAAATTTTTGATCTAAATGATTGTATTATCCATTAGATACAGAATGTTGTATTAGTGTATATGAAATGATAATTGAGGTTTATGACATCTTGTTTTAAAATATTGTTATTTAATATATTATTTATGCAATTTTCTAAGTATGGTTCAATTATGCGGGGATTTTTCATACTTAAACACACACTTCTTTTCCCTACTAGTCTTTGGTTGGACTAGTGCCATACTTAGCAATTGGAATTAGATAAGATATTAGATAATAATATAACTACTCCAATTTATCCTGATTTCAATCAAACGGTTTTGTCAGGATATGGGTATTTATACCCTAAGAATTGGATTGCATACACTCTAATACAAGTTACATTATTACTAGCTTGATCCACCCAATCCAAAGGGATGGTTCGGGGCTCTCAACTCCTAAATTGGTCAAGCATCTACATGTTTACATATAATCCATATACTGTAATCATTGACCACCCTCGAGCAGGTGTGGAATTTCAAGTCATCTTTATCTTGCAGGATCGGAGTATTATACAGTAACCAACATGATGACATAATCCACAAATTTGGAGTGACATCAACCATAATCATGGGATATCAGATATGTAGCTATCATAATATATTACTCTCCTCGTTGGAGGGCCCCTTTATCATACAACAATTGGGTGTTCTTACATCTAAGTTCTGTTTAACACATTACAGATGAGTAATCTCACATCTAAACCTTTTTAACACCATACAATGATTGAGCTATAAACATAGAAATTTTTAGGAAGCATGTGCTACAATTGGTGGGGGATTGGTCCACTTGGTGGACCATCCTCCACCAAGTGGATCTCTCCTCTGGGATGGGGGAGGGCCACACACACACACACACACACACACACACACACACACACACACACACACACACACACACACACACACACACACACACACACACACACACACACACACACACACACACACACACTTACACTTATATAGCTGACAATTCTTCGGCTATCCATTGGCTGACTGCTTCCCTCTTTGGTGCTTTAGGCTGATGTCAGTCTTGGACATGGGTTCATGCCTACATCTTTTAGAATGGCCTCTGTTATACACATAACCTTCAAGGTTTAGAGAATGGATCTGGTTTTGGACAAAGAGCCCCACCTTTTGGACTTATACCTGCACGCACATTTACTCAGAAGCTAATCTTAGATGTTATTTATGAGAGCTAATATATAGCCACTCATAATTACTCAACTACACTTGCTTCAACACACCCAATTGTGTTTGGTAAAAGGCAACTCAATTAAATATGATCAGACATGTAACCTCACGGGATCAAATTAATATCACTCAACCTAGCCTAAGATGCACAATTGCATACTATTTGGTTGATTCATGGACCTTGTAAACCCTAGCTTTAATGGATAAGCACCCACTAGCTACAAAAAGACAATTTTCCCTGATAATGATACATATATAATTAGATTTAATAACACCATAAGAGCCATTTACAAGCATTAATTCCCCGTTCCCATTCAAAAACTTCATGTTACGAGTCTGGAGTATGTGCTTGGAATGGTAATTCTTGAACATTTTCACTTTCCGTTTCAAATAGTGGTGAATAGTACCCACACGTAACAAGGGCTGGTACATATAAAAATCAGAGTTAATACCTTATCCTTTGCAAATCTCCATCCAATGGGTGTAGCTGCACATGGTCCTTGTAATTGAGTTGTATCTATCCAGTTATAGCTCTATGTTCTAGTGGCACATGCAACACATTTTTAACAGGTACACCAAACCCGCTACGACTGGTAATCCAAGGCTTTTATACAAATGATCTTAACACAATCCCACATAGGAACAAAACCCTGGTTGATTTCTCGTGTTGCGCATAATGAGAAGCAACCACACACACTCTGATCACTTCTTGATCACGCACATGCGCACTCAGAGGACTTCTCCATCACACACGCATGTGCACTCGGAGCACTTCTTGATCACACACACTTGCGCACTGCACATGCACACTCTGATCACTCCTTGATCACACACACATGTGAAATCTTTGGCCATACCCTGGTGCCCTTCTTGCATATGATGGACAGCCCTCGCAGGATCATGGACAGTCCTTCATGAACACAATCAGTTATCAATGTGGCGGACATACTGTGGTAAACATGATGGCTCTTTGGCTTGTTACATATACGTCTGATGTTCCTCACCCTTCATACTGGCTGTACACTTGCACATCTGGGTACGTTATACTTCGCAAAGTGTTTTCATACACACTCACACACACATACACACACACACACACACACACACACACACACACACACACACACACACACACACACACACACACACACACACACACACACACACACACACACACACACACACACAGAGGCACAAGAACTTGTGGATTGTGAGGCATGTTTTGAACGTGTTGAGATCACATGCATACCTAGTGATGGCTTCACCTTTGCTTACTCTAGCCGGGGAGATGGCGTATGCTGAAGACCTCCCATGCATGCAACAACACATGGATTTCAGTTTTTGAATTACACACACAATCAAAGAGTGCTGGGATTCTCAACATAATCCTTACAACATAGAGATAGAAAAAATCACATTTTGGCACTATGGAGTCTGTACTTTCGGTTTCTTACACATGCTTACCGATGGATGTTTATATAGGTAGGTGCAGTTGCACCTACTCAGTCTGGTTTTGGTTTTTATCAAAGTAACATATTTCCAATTTTCTCATATATGTCGCGGTGAAAAGGGAATATACAACATAAGATAAATAATAGACGGTCGTACCTTTTTCCCATTTGATAGTTTGTAATTTTACTAAATCTGGACTGAAATTTAGTGATTTGTTGAGAGGAGATAATTTCTAACCTTTTTTACTCATTGGTGGCATAAAATCATGGTCAAATGTTGGTTTTTGCTGTAATTTTTGACACCAATAACAAGGGGAGGGAGTCGTTGACACCTGTCTTCCCAAGTAATGCCAGTTTTGACAGGCTTGTGTTTCTTGGATGGTGACAGGTGAGAGATTCTTTCCTTGGGATAACAACGAAAACTGCAGCAATAACAGAAGATCATCCAATGTACCAGGTGGATCCTTCTCCATGTAGATGTAGTGGAAGCTCATCCCAAAGGATGGGCACATAGAGATACAACACTAAGATATTATATTGTAGTGATCAAAGATCAAACTTTTGATCTAAATGATTGTATTATCCATTAGATACAGAATGTTGTATTGGTGTATATGAAATGATAATTGAGGTTTATGACATCATATTTTAAATATTGTTATTTAATATATTATTTAATACAATTGTCTAAGTATGGTTCAATTATGAGGTGATTTTCATAACTAAAAACACACACACACACACACACACACACACACACACACACACACACACACACACACACACACTTGTTCAAAAGTGTTGCCTAAAAAAAGAGATTCTATCATAGATAAGAGCAGATAAAACCGCCTAGGTTCCTCTTACATCACGATTAAGCCATCCATTACATGATCACACAAACAACTATAGCAATAGAAACATATGGGTGGTCGTTCAGTATGGGGCAGGATACAATAAGCTAATACCATGCTTAAACCTCTGGTTCGGGGAGAGAAATCAAAGTATCCTTGTAAGTAAGGGCCAAAATAAGGATATAGGAAGAGCTTGTGATGCGGAATAAATTGTGCCAGTAGGAATAATCGCTCTGAGAACCCGCGCTTCATAGACTGCTCAACGTAATAGTACTTCAGACCTAAACCCATGGCCTCTTTTACCATTGCCAGACTAATGTTCTTCTTGAAATGCTCTCGACCCCATAATGTTACTCTGGTGAGTTTATCTTGATATGTCCACCACTGTGTTTGGGCTACAGATGTTCCCTAGTTCGGAAAGAGAAGGCTGTCATATTTTTTGACAAATGATCCACGAGCTAACTCATTAGTCTTTTGCTGCAGGTGTTGGACTGCAAAAGATAATATTAGATCAGTGTTTGTTGCCATGAGGGATAAGTGTAAAAAAGCTTACTAACTTCCTATACTAGTGTCTGATGCCACTCTAATGGCTTCCTTTATCTTATACTAAATAGGGTATAACTCTACTTTGTCCTTACTCGGGTTAAAACACCAAACAATAGGTATATGGAATATATGACCTATCCTTGATAGGTATAGGGAATATTGTTTAAAGATCTTATGAATACCTTGCATGGTGTTGCTTATGAAGTGATATAACCTAGTGTTAAAAACCCTTCATCTGGTACATACGTGCTGATGCCACTCCAAGCTGGGCTTTTTACAAAACAAGGAAATACCTTAAAAACACCTAACTTGGGTGTAGGAAAGTTTCTTTTAAAAAGGACTTGGAATAATATGCATTACCCCTTGAAATACTAATAGGCAGGGACTAATTGGTTCGTAGTACCTAAAAACATCATCGGGTATGGGGCCTTTAGCCTACCAAAGTTGTAGATATGACTTAGCCTTGATAGATATATAGAATAATGTTTGATTTTTCCTCTGAAAACCGTGCATATTGTTGCTTAGGTTTTTTGCATATAATCTATTATCAAAAGAAACCTTCATCTAGTATGTATGTACTAATGCTACTCCAGGCTTGCTCTATACAGTACGAAAAAATACTATAAACTTTTTTTGGCCTAGTCCCCTTTAAAAAAAAGAAGAGAAGCACACCTAACTTGTATTGTATAGATGTTGTGGTATTTATATAAGGAGAATTTTGTAAAATATGGAGTACCCTTTGAATTGCTAATAACTGGTTGTCTACAGTAGGATTGGAATAACTGTTTCGTAATACCATCTAAAAAATTGGGCTGCAGCCTACCAGGGTATATTACCTCTTGTCTATCGCTCAGAGCTTCTATGGTGCATGGGAATGCTAGCTTAAAACATGGTATTTCCTTCTTAAGAAGAATTGGTAACTATTACCTCTCATAAAAGTTTAAAATGGACTAAGGGGGGTCATTATCTTCTGCCTTCAAGTTACTTATTATTACTAATAACCCACACCTTGCACGGATGTTTGCTTTACACGCCATGCCTCGACGCCGATTGTGCTCATTCATCTGCTTCTGCTTGGCTTTGTGCACATGTGTCATCCTCTCGTAGCAGTATAATAGTATGCAGATCTTCTGGGATTACGGGTTGTCGAATCTGATCTTATACAGTACGCTCTGTATTGACACCATGGCTATATAAACTTGTGAGTTTTTATACTCACTTGGCATTTGTTAACTGTTTATGGTAAGGGAATTTGTAAATGTTTTTACATTGAGGGGTGAGAACTGTTCTGCACTCGGATGACAAGTGGGAAGGAAATCATCGTGGGGGCTGGACTGCCTACTACTCCAAATTCATAGGTCAAATAGCATATAGCTTTGTCTGCGTGGAAAATACTGTGTATTTGTTTTGGTATTATGTTTTATGTGGAGATAATCTTTCCATACATGTTGTTGGGTTCTAATGTACAAAACTTAATGAAGCTGACATACTAAAGATGACACCCTATGGGACATAGGGTTGCTGTGGGTGTTTCTCCTTGCTCATGACTGGTTCGTAACTATAGACAACTGTAAAATGATGCTTTGTTTCTATGATTAGGGACATCTTTGTGTTACATACCGGGGGGTTGTGGATTTGAGAACTGACTGTATTGTATTATGTCAGAGATCTGCTGAAAAAAATCCTGGTTTAGGAGGACTATCTCTACCAGTAGCGGATTTTGTCTGGTTTGTTGATTGGCTTCTAGAAAACTTCAATAAATATCTTAATGCAGGGAGAAGCCTGTTTTGCTGACTCTGTGTTGTACAGGATATAAATAAAAAAAGCGACACCTTTATGAGAGTTTTTAGGGTTAAAGAATCAGGACATGAAACGTTAATAATCTAATATTTGAATAGGTAGGAGGCCTATCTTGACTTCTAAAAATAGATATTAATGACATGGATGGGGTTTTTTTGTGTGTGTCTCTATAACATAAAAGGCCGATAATTGGGGCACTCATGGATAGTGTACGATAGGAGATCTTTTAAAAAAATTCTGCTCTAAACCGAGATAGAGCTATTTTTGGGTTTCCGGCATCATAGAAAACCTAAGTAAGGCCATATTCAGTGACCCTAATAGAAAGGTCCAGTCCGTAATCATATTTGCCCCAGCTATTGAGGCGGTCTGGGGCGGGCAACAAGAACAGCGGCCTCTAAACACCCTTCAAGGCTCCCGTGCTGCTCAATTGGGACTGGGGCAAGCACAATCAGAGACAACAACAACCCACAGCCAGAAACCAAACAAGAAAAGGGACACCACCTAGTTGTAGATGCGAACTAGGACACACGTGATATCTCCTTGTACTCAAACGCACAAAGAGAGGGGAATGCAAGATAGCCATACACACCAAACACAAACATTCACCATGCCAGAGAGAGGTAAAGCGCACAAATCAACTTGAACAACTCATTCTTAGCCTTAAAGACTAGATGCACACAAAGCTTGATGAGAAATAGAGAGACAACACAAAACTTGACCTTGTTGCCAATACACAAATTGTCTTAGGGTCACGGGAGCCCTCTCACCGAGCACCCTCTTACAATTGAAAGTTTTAGGCAAACAATTCAACAAGCCCTAAAACCACCAAGCATGAAATGGCACAACAAACTTCAAGGACAATATACCTTCAACCACCTGATGAGCCAACTTATCAAGTCAGTTTGGAGAGAAGAGTCGTAGTTGCAGTATACAATTGCACCCAAAACTATGAATCTTATTTATGGACAAGAGTAGGCTACAAGTGTGATTGCAGATTATAGTATCACTCCACTCCTCTAGATGGCATAACTAACTTCAAGCTTCTCCATGCACCTATGTGTAGTGATGGAATAGAGAACTCACAATGCACACACTCTACACAACTAGGCTTGAAGAGTGGTGTGTTATGTGTTGAGAATGGTGTGGTGTAGTGTGATCATGTGATGATTTACAAGGGAGAGAAGGGCTCTATTTATAGGTTTTAGAAGCCCCGATTTGGATTAGGCCTAATCAAGTTTATTTGAAGGAATAAAAGATCATGCATATTTTTATTTTTTTTAATGAGGGTGGTTCTCTCTTGTTCTTTAAGTCACATGGATGTGGGCTCAAGGGAAGAGAATTATTGAGGATGATAGGAGAGAGGATTGAGTCAATAATTTGGGAGTGCGTACTCTAGTAGAGGGTGCATTTTACAATAAGGTTAGTGGTTAGTAGTTAGTAATTATCACTAAAAAATATTTACAAAATCATTCACCAAATGGTGAGATATATGATGAGAAAAGTTAGAGAAGGGATGAGCTTGTAAAGAGAGGTTGAAGCCTTGGAGAAGTTGACATTCACCTCTTTACAGCACCGGAAGAAGAAGCAGTCAGCATGGCGAAGTAGCGCGTGTCGATGAAGCTATGTTATTTCAAACCTTGGAAAATTCATGATAAAAGCCTTCATTTGCAGAGGTTATCCTTGGATTTTTGCTGATTTTTTGAAGTTCTTTACAAAGCTGAAGAGAGTATGGTAATATGGACATATATGTAGAGAGAAAGGGGGACACATAGGGTGTAGAAATGGAGGATGAAGGCTATGGAGGTGTGAGAGATGTGGCAATGGTGAAGAGGGTGAATTAGGACATAGGAGTTGCAGGTTTGGGAGTGGGAAGGAGAGGGAGGAGTGTGTGTGAAAGAGGAAAATGATAAAGTGGAAGAGGGAGTGTGGCTGCATAGCATGGGCAAACTGGGGTCCACCAATAAAATCATAGCTCACATCTCGTAGCTCAAAAAAATATTAAAAAATTTGAGGTGAAAGTTCAGATCATGAGCTACAACTTTTGTTTGTATCACCTTTTCAAATTCGGGGAGCATGTGATCTTTAAAAATTCAGCAAAACCGATTCGTTTTTCCACTGCACAAGGTCCTTGTGAGGTCCTTCTTTGGATGATTCTTTTGAATACCTCCAAGAGTGAGCTCCCCATGGTGCATGCATGCATTTCACATACCCTTGACCTTATTTGGTAGGTCTATAATTGAAGATATTGTTGAGATCATGATATAAATGAATAGTACAACTAAGAAAATCAAATATTGAGGGGTCTAAAAAAATATGTACATGTCAAATATAAATAATATAGGTGGAAAAAATATAAAGGGGTCAAAATAAATCTCTCTCATTATAAGTCTACCATAAAAAGATGAATATTTTTTGTGGTCTAATTTATGAGAGTAATGGAGAATAGATGTAGGAAGGAAAAAATCACAATAGTGAAAAAATATACACATAAATAGAACTAGTTTTTTTGGATTTTTGTTGGGATGGAGTTACACCAAAAATAAGACAAGCTTGCATGAAATTTTTTTGTATGGAATAAAGAGTATGCAAAATGGTAAGAAAAAATATGGTAATGGTGAGTCAATGTACATAGCATAAATAACACACACCTAAGTATAAATATTTAAATAAATACCAAAATAATTATGAAAAATACTTTTATTTAGGCCCTATATACAATGAAATATTTACACATAAATGGGCCATAATATACTTATATTTTTTATATTTTTTATTTTTTTGGCTCAACTAGCCCAGTGAGTAGCTAATTAAGGGTTTTTAAGAAGATATGGGAAAAGTCCCCTAACTCACACACGCCTATGTACAGTGAAATGGTAGGGATAACCAAAATGTTTGAGTGATTTGATAGGGTGAGGTAGCTTACTATGGCAATTATGGAAAGTCAAAAAATGGCTATCATTAGCCCCCCCTTAGATAATGGTACATTCATGTACCATTTATACGACCATACAACATGTAGATTGTGTAATGTCTGTCTTTGTCTGCTCTCATCTTTGAAGAACCTTTGTTGTATGATTAAGAAACCTTGTGTGATATGAAGGGTTCCGAGAGCCAATAGCTGGATGTAATGAAGTGACTGAGTAGACCTTCTCCATTGAGAAAGTTTCCATAGGCACCCCCCAGGATCAAAGATCTTGAAATATCTTTCCCAAAGAGAGATGTATGGTATGGAATCACTTACTGATTTTGGTCGAAGAAACTTGTAGATTTTATTGTTGTTCATCATTGCATCTATCACTATGAATGTGATATAAAAGATCGGTTGCTCTTCCTCCTGTGTAAAGTTGATGTATCTGCTACGATCTTCAAGAGCTTGTATGAGAAAATTCCTAAACTATAGCTCATGAAATTCATTCAGCCTGGGTAGGCTCATCAAGTCAAGAATTCTATAACCTTCATGATTTAGGAAAGCTTGATCCATGCTTCCAACTTCTATTGGAAGATATTGTAAATAGTTTACCACATAAATAGATAATAGATGAAGGTTTCTATTGCTTCCAACACATTGGAAGAGAACTGATTGATGAAATATCCACATGTAGCAATCAACAAGTTTTTCATCTATGATGAAGACCAGAAGCATTACAATGTGCGACCTCCATACACCAAAGAACCAAATGAAGAAGGTTTGGAAACATCCGTTCATCACCAAGTATTCATGTCCTCTTCCACTTAAGAAGGTATGGTGCCCCTGATGAAAGGTATATGTGAAGAGAGGAGAAGTTGACTTTGAAGAGGTGAAACCCAATGTGAAGATGATTAGGGCTTCAAAAGTTTGGATTTTCTTGCTAAGAGATTGTCCCATGAATGAAGAGCCACCCACTAAAACACCATTGGAGAGAATGATACCATTCTGATAGTTTCCGTTTATGATTTTATTTTTTACTACTCTGCCATGTTCTTCATCCCCTTCTAAGCAACCCCTTTGGCAAGGTTGTAACTCCTCACATTGTACCACCTCAAAGGTTGATGGATTACTGTTTGATTTTGTGAAAACTTTGGCTTCTTGCATGATAGGTTCCTCTATGCTTAACATATATGAGTCATACCAATGCTTTTCAACATCCTTAAACACTTTTTGAAGATTATCCTCACATGGATTCAACTCACACTCTTCTACTTTGTTTTGGAGTTGGAATTCCATGTACACAATCATCTCTTTATGATCAATGTGGTATATGATCTCCCCACCTATGATCTCATCTTCTTCTTCACTCTCTTCTTTTAGACAAGATACACTCTCAGAACATTCGATAAGATCAAGGTTACCTTCAAGGTCTTCATTCTCCATAGAGTCATGTTGCACAAAAGCTTCGTCTGATCGGACTAGAAATTGATCCTCCGCCAAAAGGTTGGATGTATCCATTATTGAATCATCAATGCCATTTGAGATATCTTGTATTGATTTTTGCATGCTTGTGATAAAGGTAGAAGAAAGAGATTCCACATTTGAATCTTGGCCACACACTTTAGCGCTTGAATAATTAGTTGGCATGTAAGTAACTTCTTCAACATTTGTGGGAGTAGAAGGAGACAAGTATGGCAAAGGAGATGACTCCTTGATAGAAACACTTTCATGATGGTTGGTTCTTCCAGCATGATGGAAACCATTTTTGATGTAGAAGTACTTGTGAAACTTCCTTCGGGCAATAGTGACCGCTTCTTCAAAGGTAGAGGGTCCACTACAAGTAACCTTAGTCTTTAGGAAAGGAGACAAACCCGAAATAAATTGCTCCATTTTTACATAATCTGGAAATGTAGAACTAAACCCATATCCTCCCCATTGACGAGAAAACATATCCTCATAAGCATAGTAGTCTTCACCATGTTGTTGAAGTCTCCCTAATGAAGCCCATGCTTTCTCCGTTGTTGGAAATTTAGAGAAACTGGTCTTCAAAGCTTTGGAAATTTGGGTATACCTATCTTCAATTCGAGAAGACATACTCCAAAACCATTGCTCAGCGTTTCCTCTAAGGCATAGCAATAGAAAATCCTCTTTTTCAATGTCATCCCTTTTACCAAGGATACGACAAACCATTCAAAAATAAGCAAGAAAATCATCAACATCTTCTTCTAGATTTCCGAAGAAGATTGGGATATCATCAAAGGTATAGTGTATCATAGTTTCTCAATGCTAGAACCACACAAACATTAGTTCCAAACAAGCATTTTCTCTCATGACATCAACTAACTACACAAAGTTTTGAAAGGTCTTTTAGCATGAATTCTAGATTCTTATGTGAAAATATTTTTTCCTTTCGTATGTTATGCTAATCCAAACCATATTCTAGATCAATTTTTGTTGCCTTGAAATTAAACTCGGTCATACAAGTTTTCATGATTCATATAATCTACTTGATTATGCTAAAATTCAAGCATTCATGCAATACAACAACAATAAGCACAAAGTCATTCGTCAGTGGGGGCACCAATTTGAGGCGGTCCGGGGCGGGCAACAAGAAGAGCGGCCTCTAAACACCCTTCGAGGCTCCCGTGTTGCTCAATTGGGACTAGGGCAAGCACAATCAGAGACAACAACAACCCACAGCCAGAAACCAAACAAGAAAAGGGGCACCACCTAGTTGTAGATGCGAAGTAGGACGCACGTGATATCTCCTTGTACTCAAACGCACAAAGAGAGGGGAATGCAAGATAGCCATACACACCAAACACAAACATTCACCATGCAGAAGAGAGGTAAAGCGCACAAATCAACTTGAGCAACTCATTCTTAGCCTTAAAGACTAGATGCACACAAAGCTTGATGAGAAATAGAGAGAAAACACAAAACTTGACCTTGTTGCCAATACACAAATTGTCTTAGGGTCACGGGAGCCCTCTCACCGAGCACCCTCTTACAATTGAAAGTTTTAGGCAAACAATTCAACAAGCCCTCAAACCACCAAGCATGAAATGGCACAACAAACTTCAAGGACAATATACCTTCAACCACCTGATGAGCCAACTTATCAAGTCAATTTGGAAAGAAGAGTCGTAGTTTCAGCATACAATTGCACCCAAAACTATGAATCTTATTTATGGACAAGAGTAGGCTATAAGTGTGATTGTAGGTTATAGTATCACTCCACTCCTCTAGATGGCATAACTAACTTCAAGCTTCTCCATGCACCTATGTGTAGTGATGGAATAGAGAACTCACAATGCACACACTCTACACAACTAGGCTTGAAGAGTGGTGTGTTATGTGTTGAGAATGGTGTGGTGTAGTGTGATCATGTGATGATTTACAAGGGAGAGAAGAGCTCTATTTATAGGTTTTAGAAGCCTCGATTTGGATTAGGCCTAATCAAGTTTATTTGAAGGAATAAAAGATTATGCATATTTTTATTTTTTTTAATGAGGGTGGGTCTCTCTTGTCCTTTGAGTCATATGGATGTGGGCTCAAGGGAAGAGAATTATTGAGGATGATAGGAGAGAGGATTGAGTGAATAATTTGGGAGTGCCTACTCTAGTAGAGGGTGCATTTTACAATAAGGTTAGTGGTTAGTAGTTAGTAATTATCACTAAAAAATATTTACAAAATCATTCACCAAATGGTGAGATATATGATGAGAAAAGTTAGAGAAGGGATGAGCTTGTAAAGAGAGGTTGAAGCCTTGGAGAAGTTGACATTCACCTCTTTACAGCACCGGAAGAAGAAGCAGCCAGCATGGCGAAGCAGCGTGTGTCGATGAAGCTATGTTATTTCAAACCTTGGAAAATTCATGATAAAAGCCTTCATTTGCAGAGGTTATCCTTGGATTTTTGCTGATTTTTTGAAGTTCTTTACAAAGCTGAAGAGAGTATGGTAATATGGACATATATGTAGAGAGAAAGGGGGACACATAGGGTGTAGAAATGGAGGATGAAGGCTATGGAGGTGTGAGAGATGTGGCAATGGTGAAGAGGGTGAATTAGGACATAGGAGTTGCAGGTTTGGGAGTGGGAAGGAAAGGAAGGAGTGTGTGTGAAAGAGTAAAATGATAAAGTGGAAGAGGGAGTGTGGCTGCATAGCATGGGCAAACTAGGGTCCACCAATAAAATCATAGCTCACATCTCGTAGCTCAAAAAAATATGAAAAAGTTTGAGGTGAAAGTTCAGATCAGGAGCTACAACTTTTGTTTGTATTACCTTTTCAAATTCGGGGAGCATGTGATCTTTAAAAATTCAGCAAAACCGACTGTTTTTTCCACTGCACAAGGTCCTTCTTTTGATGATTCTTTTGAATACCTCCAAGAGTGAGCTCCCCATGGTGCATGCATGCATTCCACATACCCTTGACCTTATTTGGTAGGTCTATAATTGAAGATATTGTTGAGATCATGATATAAATGAATAGTACAACTAAGAAAATCAAATATTGAGGGGTCTAAAAAAATATGTACATGTCAAATATAAATAATATAGGTGGAAAAAATATAAAGGGGTCAAAATAAATCTCTCTCATTATAAGTCTACCATAAAAAGATGAATATTTTTTGTGGTCTAATTTATGAGAGTAATAGAGAATAGATGTAGGAAGGAAAAAATCACAATAGTGAAAAAATATACACATAAATAGAACTAGTTTTTTTTGGATTTTTGTTGGGATGGAGCTACACCAAAAATAAGACAAGCTTGCATGAAATTTTTTTGTATGGAATAAAGAGTATGCAAAATGGTAAGAAAAAATATGGTAATGGTGAGTCAATGTACATAGCATAAATAACACACACCTAAGTATAAATATTTAAATAAATACCAAAATAATTATGAAAAATACTTTTATTTAGGCCCTATATACAATGAAATATTTACACACAAATGTTCCATAATATAGTTATATTTTTTATATTTTTTATTTTTTTGGCTCAACTAGCCCAGTGAGTAGCTAATTAAGGGTTTTTAAGAAGATATGGGAAAAGTCCCCTAACTCACACACGCCTATGTATAGTGAAATGGTAGGGATAACCAAAATGTTTGAGTGATTTGATAGGGTGAGGTAGCTTACTATGGCAATTATGGAAAGCCGAAAAACGGCTATCACTATGTGTTATACTAACAGGCAGTATGGCATCTCTACTGAGGACTTTTATTCAGGGAGAGCTCTATTCTATGATAAAAACCAGTATTCTAAACGGTTCTCTAAAAAATGGGGTAGTGGCCTTAGCTAGTTGCTGTTTAGTTCAGTAATAAATTACAAAATTTGGTTTAAAAATATGGTGAGCTACTAAATCCTAGGTGACTAACATGGTGCACTAGGAGATGATTGGCAAGTATTCATTTCGAAACATATATGCTGAATTTTACTTTGCTCTCTAGTAAGAAGGAATGTAATATTCTATTGGAAATTTTTTCGATGATCTGGTTGTGTTTGGAAGACTTGATCTTGGGTTCACATCTTGGTGTAAAAGTATTATAGCCTGTATTGCTGTTGGGGATGACGTCTATCTTGTGTCGGTACTGTGTGCTGAATACTATAGGCTCTTTTTACTCTTGAAAATGATTGGTTAAATACTTTAATCTCAATTCTTTATGGCAAGGAAGTGTGCTAAGTATTCCTAAGCAAGAAATAAGCAATATTGTACATATTACAAACATGGCTGACCTTGATTCTAGGAATTGGCTGCCATATGCTGTGATACCTAGGTCTCTACTTATGGTATCTAAAACCTTAACGGTATGTACTAGGTTTTAAATTGAACAAAGGCCTTAAGAAATTATGATAAAATTTAAAAAAACCCGCCAAACGTGTGTATGTAAAAGAAGCCTTCCTCTTTCACTTCTAGAGGAGAAAATACCGAGTATTTTACTACATAAGATCTGTATGAGATACTTTTTGTATATATATGTTGCTTTGAGGAATAAAAAGAAGAAGTATAGTATCATGACACATTATTTTCAAAGGATTATATGCAAACACATAAAGAATGAATTGTTTTATCATTGTCACATGGATAACAACTGGGATGCCCATGCATCACCTGTATAACGATAAACAAGTGCTAAGTGAGCGTTTTCTTGTTTATTATGGGTGCAGGTGAGGGCTACCTTATTTGAGTAAAATAGGCTATTCTTTATCTCTTGAATTTGATGCTCGTTTGAATGGGGAGCGGCTCTACTACCATTCTTTGGGATTGTATTTTCCTATGATGTATTCTCGGTTACTGATACCATGTACATAATTTATTTTCAAACATGCAAATAATTTTTTTTTGCATAACCCTTATACTTGTGTAGGATTTGGCTGTCCGTGAACACTTGTGTTCGTTTGCGTATATATGTATCTAAAACAACAACACACACACAATAAGCGCAAAAGAGGGAAGGACTTGTCCTTTCATCTCGGACTCTGGTTCTAGCACTTAGTGCCTGTTACTATATTTTAGGATATTGTAAAAGGCAGGGGCATTAGTGCACAGTCGCAGTGGTCCTTTGACCGGACTGTTTTAAAGTTGCTAATGTTACCAATCTATATGACCCTTGTTTAGCACTTACATACACAAGAAAATACTATTGTACCTTGTTAGTTCACTTTTAAAAAAGTATTACTGTCCTCCAGGGATTTTTGAAACTTACTGCTAGATTGAAGGTCTGTTCTGATGCTGTGAAGAGAGCGTTGATCTCAGAGAAAATGTGCCTAGCCAGAGAAATAGAACTTTATTCTCCCTATACTCTGAATAGGACTCGACCTTATTTTCATAGAAATGTAAAACTCAAAAAAGGAATGTAGTATCCATAAGATCTATGATGACTTTGGGTATAAGTTTTGGGATGGTGTACCTAATCTTTGTAATCATTGTAGATTATCTCTCTTTCCCAGGGTCTTTTGCTGCCTATGGAACCCCTCTCCTTTGCCTCTCTCCTTGTATTGAAATGTATCCAGGATGGTGAAGCCTCTTCTCTGATTTTTGATGCCTCAAACGATGCTAGTTTATCCCTTATCCATCTTGTCTCTTTTGACCAGTGGGTAAAAGTGCTCGCTCTCCTCGATTAAAAACAGGGCTGATGGAATTAATCTTCTATTGGAATATATTGCTAACCTGGCGTGTCTTGCCAAAACCCATAATCAAGATCTAGCAAGTTCTCTTCTAAGGGATCCGAACTGTCTAATCTACTCAGGAAATTCTGTGGGCTTAGTCCTAATTTTGTTACTGCACCTTCAACTCCTATGGTTCCTCCGCCTAATAGCCTCTTCTGTAGAGATGCTGCTGCTTTGGAAGCTGTCAAAGAATTTCAAAAAGACCTTTGTTCCCTCAGTGAGGCTTCCTTATTAGATCTAGTACCAAAGGTTTCTAGGGCCTTTCCTTTCTTACCTTCACGATAGATCGAAGTTGAATCCTTGGGTGTAGACTATAGACTCTGGCTGCTCCCTAACAAAGGATTCCTTGCTCCAATTTCCATGGAAACCTGGGTCTTCCTAGCTAACTTGGCTCCGGCTACCATAGAGGAATGCAAACTCAAAGTCTTGAAAGGGGTTCACCTCCTTGATAAGGGAGATCTTATTAAAGCACCGTTCAACATGAGGTTTCTTGATGATAAAAAATGCAGTTCCAATGCTGGCCTCTATGTAAGAACTAAAGGATTGATGACCTTTAGTGAAAGCAATGCAGAATACTACACGGAAATTGTTTGGAACGTTTTTAGACCCTACCTTAAGTGTGCTTGCAGATTTTTGGATCCTAAAGCACTGTGTGAGTCAAGCATTATCTGGTTTGACCATGAAATTTGGTATGCCCTCAACAATCTATCAAGCATTTTTCCTGACAAAGCTGAAGAATTTCATCTATCCCTCTTCTGATCATGGCTTGGTGGACAGGCTAAGGATTTGGTCCTTGGACAAATTGCTTTCATGCATTATAGAGGTACTATGTGTGACACCCTCCAGGAGCTTGGTGGTGATGGATGTGGCACCTTATTAACCACCTTTGGTAACTATAAGGGGATCAAAGGTACGGTTGCACAAATCAAGCCTAGCTTAGAGGATGAGGACTCTCAGGGCTCCAAATGGCCTAACACGCTTGGTTCTCTGTCTACTTCCTACACTTCCTTTCTGACTCCTTCATCTAGTGACTGTACGTATGGAAGAGGGAGGGTGAGAAGCTACACTAGAGGGCGGGGTAGGAATGTACTGATCAGAAATCTTTTGGATATGTAATGTGCAGGTACTTCGGAACGCATGTGGTAGACTCTACCTATCCCCAAGGATGGAAAACCGTGATACTAATTTTGCCCATTGTCTATTTACTAGCAAAATTTTGGAGTTTTTCACACCACAATCGCTTCTGAGTGAATGTTTCAAAAAGGTAACCTAGGCTTACATGTGTGTACATCGAACTTAGAGATCATATCTGATATAACTATCAGAGGCCTCATATATAATGGTATGAATCACATTCCACATTTTCCCCTTAATCCCAACCTTGCCTTACTGGCGGTTCTTGAATTCCTGGCCGACTTGGCCTTAAAACTCCAACTGGAGTCGACAGATCACATTATACTGACACATACACTTAAAGAAATCTTATGGAACAAAATTAGTCTTGTACCACAAGGATGGTTGAGCACTGAGACTACTTGGCTTACCCTCCAGACGAGGGCATCCTTCTCGAACATTAAAACATGTTGGTTTATTGTTGGTCTTGATAAAGCGCCAAATACGGCTTGTATCATATGTTGAAGGCTTGCCTTTGAATCAGCCCATGATAGGCTTCAGGGGAATGAGTTATTATTCTCTGTCAGATTTCTCATAGCCAAAGGCCCGATGCCTTCCCGGCTCACGTTTTGAACACATATCCCTTGACATATTTGGTGAACTCGACGTGAAACGAGTTGGGGTGGGAGGTTAAGATTGAGATGCCAGAACAATTGAGGCAGTTTATTGAAGATTTAAATTCCAATGGATTTGAGAAAAATCTAGCAGTTGCAGATTTGGCAAAAATGTTGGAATTAGTTCAGGGATGTTCGTAGGAAGCAAAGGCCATGCATATAAAAAAGCAAATTGATGATGCTGTAGAGTTGGGAGAAGTATTGTTTTTTTCAAGGATATGATCCAAAAGATTTTATTGCATGTTATGAAGGTGAGATGAAGAGCCAAAATGTTCCGAAAAATTGGATGATTGCAGCTTTTAAAGAGGTTGTAAACTCAGATTTTAGAAAGCAAGTTCAAGCTGGCAGAAGCATATCCCACATGGTGGGACTATTTTGCAGAAGAATTTATTCGCAAAAGCTCAAGGATTCTAGATATGGAAATAAAGGAGATTACTAAATGAAGCCAAATTATTTTCACTAAAGGTGAAGGAATCGTATGCAATTCCTTAATTACAATCAATTTTGGGAGTGTATTTTGGTAAGAAGCAAAGCCAAAGAAAATGTAGAATTGGAAGTAGCAGATTCAATTTCACAGGAGTATATTTTGAGCAACATAGAAAAGGTAAACAATGAATTTAATTTTGAAATATAATTATATGATTTTTTTTCAAAGATTGCTTGCATGGGTGCTACCTCCAATAATGGTCCCAGTGAAGACGTAGACTGTACAACAAGTGGTTCACAAGCTGCTGACCTTCACATGGGTTATTATAAAAGAGTTCATCAAGCAGATGAGCCTCTACAGGATACTAATGAAACTATCAGCACTATAGCCAAGCAAGACAACATGTTTGTTGCAGATGATAACATTAATAAAGTTATTATATATACAACATCTGATGAAGTGATAGAGGTTGTGGAGACAACACAGGATGAGCCTGAGAATGTCAATGAGCTTATGATCACTACTAACAATATGTTTGTAGATGCTGTTTCACAGAAGAAGATTGTTGGATTTAGGGTTGCAGAGAAACGCGCACAACTTGGAGAAGATGAAGGAAGCTCAAGGCACACAATAGAGAGTGTATTACTTAGTGTGCAATGGAAAGATAGACAGCCCTAGAGTGATGGGTGTATATACAATGCTCGGGGATAAAAACCTCCTAAAGAGGGAAAAAATGCCATGGAGGTCCTAGTGTGTTCACACACATCACTATCACATGTATATGGTAACAAATCCTCCCCTGGAGTGATGCGGTGAACACGAGCTGGCACATGAGTAAAGGGAAGTGCCATGCCCTGAGGACATGATCAATCCACAAAGGGGAGTAAGCCCAAAGCTTTGAGGAAAGCTTGAAGCTTCTCACAAGACAATGCCTTTGTGAAAAGATCTGCAAGGTTATCCTGTGTTGGCACATAATCCAAGCGGATCTCTTCTGCTGAGAGCCTCTCCCTGACATAGTGGTAATGCACCTCAATGTTCTTTATGCGAGCATGAAAAACTGGGTTCCTTGCAACTGCCAATGCGCTCTGACTGTCAGTGTAGATAGTGTTGGCAGTGTCCTGTCCAACACCCAAATCAGCCATAAGGCCTCTGAGCCATACACACTCAATCGTAGCTATGAAGACTGCCCTGTACTCAGCCTCACAACTCAAAGTGGCCACAGTAGGTTGCTTCTTGCTCAACCATGATATACATGAACTGCCAAGCATGAAACAAAAACCACTTGTGGACACTCGCATGTCAAAACAACCAGCCCAATCTAAGTCCAAAAAAGCATGTAAGTCTGGCGGCAATGATCCCCCCTTGGGATAAAACAAGCCAAGATGTAAAGTGCCACTAAGGTAGCGAAAAATCCTCTTGACAGTCTGTCAATGCTTTGACCCTGGGCTATGCATAAATCTGCTCACCTGTGAGACTGCAAACTGAATATTTGGCCTCGTGTTGCATACATAAATGAGGCAGCCAATAACAGTTTGGTAAAGAGTGACATCAACAGGATCGCCAACATCATGTAGACTCAACTTTAAACTTGTTTCCATGGGAGTGGCAATAGGTTTGCAATCCTCAAGTCCAAACTTACATAGTGAGGCGGTTCGGGGCGGCAACAAGAGAGGCGACCTCTAAACACCTCTCAAATCTCCCATGCTCCTCAATTGGGGCTAGGGCAACCACAAGCAAGAAACAACAACAACAAACCCACAGCCAAACAAATGAAGGGGCACCACCTAGTTATGATATGTGGCACAACCAAGAGGGATGCGCCACAAAACACACACAGGCAACCTCACACTAAGACTCACATAAAATGGGCCAGAGAGAGCTAGAGCAAAGGGAAGAGAGAGAGGAATGGATCTTGCGTAATACCTTATTTATGACTTGCAAATGGAGATGGTTCGTTATGTCGCTATCGTAGAGCTTGTACAAAACTCACTCAATGCTTAGTGAATGCTAAACATTGCCAACACACACACACACACACACACACTGTCTTAGGGTGTGGGAGACCTCTCACCACAATACCCTCTTACAATGGACACAAAATTGGCAATGAAAACACACTAAAACAAGATAAACGATAAAACTCAAAGTACACAAGTCACCTTGAATTCACTAAACTATATCACATAAGTGGAAGGACGAAGATTTAAACGTCGAATCACGCCTTTGATGCACCAAACCTCAATTTATTGATAATGGAGGAACATATACAATAGTGGTTTTGAGATATTGAACTCACGCTCTCTCACTTGCAATGTGTAGCTTGAAAGCTTCTCTCACACCAAGAGTGAAGCTCACAAAGTGGTTGCTACACCTAAGTCTCTCCTCACGCATAGAGTATTGGGGTGCTATGTGAGATATTGGAGGTTGTTTTACAAGAAGGATAGGGGCCTATTTATAGGTTGGAGACTCCTCATTAAAATTATTGGAAATCCTAATTTACAAGCTAACAAATTAGGATTATGATTTTTTTGAATATCAAAACATTGCGGGCCTTCTTTGTCTGCTTGAGTAATGGATGTGGGCTCAAAAAAGAGCATTATTGATGGTAGATAAGGTGAAAGTAAGGAGAGAGAGAGAGAGAGAGAGAGAGAGAGAGAGAGAGAGAGAGAGAGAGAGAGAGAGAGTTACTATACACATGTCTTGAGGTGAGGTGTCTTTTATGGTTAGGTCAATGGCTATTTTGTGTTAGTATGTTAGTGGTTAGTGTTAGTAATCACTAGAAGGTTAATGATGTATTTACAATGGGTAGAATGGGGTGGATGGTTGAATCAAGTGAGGAAATCCTTGTGATGTGGTGAAGCTTGAAGATGTTTTTGACTTACTTGTGTAGGTTCTCAAAATGACTATCGATCTTCTTCTTTGTGTTCTCTTTTTTACGCCACCGCCACCAAGGTTGATTATCGCGATGAAAATGGTAATTTGGTTGATGAGATCTCTTGATTTGCAGAGGTTAAGCATGGTTTACATGCTAAATTTTATGTATATATAGAAGGGGTATAATGGAATTGTACCTTGGAAGTAATAGAGAGAGGCATAGAGATGGTGTATGTACATGGAGAGCTCATATGAGAGCTATGGGAGTAAGAGGGGAGGTTAATGGTGAAGAAGGTGAGAGAAACCATTGAAGGTACAGGTTTGAGTGAGGGATTGAGAGGAATGAGTGTGTGTGTGTGTGGAAGTGGGAAAGGAGGTGAGAGAAGACTATGGGTTACTTTGTGAGATAAGTGGGCAGACTGGGGTCCAGTCATAAAATCCTAGCTCACCGGTGGTTGCTTAAAAAATCACCAAACGTTTTAAGGTGAATATTCAGCTCTTTTTCCACATTTTCTCTTTTGACCACCGCTCCAAATTCGGAGTGGAGATGGGTGCCAAAAATCTCACCAAAAAGCCTGTTTTGAATGCCTGCAAAAGTCTTTTAGTGACCCCCTGCTTTGTTGAATTTGTACAATGCATCCAAGAGTAAGCCCCTCCTTTGTCATATCATAATACAAAGCATCCAAGTTTCTCTTTACACATGCATGGAGGAGGATTATTGGTGAATAAAGCAATATATACATGGTGGGACTAGTGTATGGACTATTCATGGATTTTAGCTCAATGAGCACATGGTGTTAGAATAATGAGTTTAAAAAAGAAAAGGAGAAATTATGGATATGGATAGATATTGGAATCATATGATATGGTCCCTCTTTGTATTATTTTGGGTGAAAGAGGAAAAGTTATGCAAGTAAATAATATAAGAAACGTGACTAAGAGAGTAGAAATCAATTTTTGTTTTCACGAGGGTGAGGGTGAAAATGTGGGGGTGATTTGTATAAAAGAAAAATATGAGGTTAGAGTATGTACACATTGACAAAAAATATACTTATGGTGAAAGAGGATGAAAGAAGGCATACACAGGTTTAATAAAACACACACTCAAGTATAAATATTTAAATAAAATACCAAAATAATTATAAAAAATCTCTATAGTTAGGCCATATATACAATGAAATATTTACACACAAATGGGCCATAATATATTTTAATTTTTTGATTTTATTTATTTTTTTGGCTCAAGTAGCACAGTGACTATCTAGCTGAGGGTTTTTAAGAAAATATGGGAAAAGTCCCCTAACTCACACACGCCTATGTACAATGAAATGGTAGGGATAGCCACAGTGTTTGAGTGATTTGATAGGGTGAGGTATGTCACTATGACAATTTATAATAGCCGAAAAATGGCTATCATTAGCCCCCCCTTAGATAATGGTACATTTATGTACCATTTATCCGATCATACAACATGTAGATTGTGTAACGTCTGTCTTTGTCTGCTCTCATCTTTGAAGAACCTTTGTTGTATGATTAAAAAACCTTGTGTGATATGAAAGGTTCTCAGAGCCAATAGAAGGATGTAATGAAGTGACTGATTAACCTCCTCCATTGACAAAGTTTCCATAAGCACCCCCCAGGATTAGCTCATAGAATTCATTCAACTTGGGTAGGCCCATCAAGTCAAAAATTCTATGAACTTCATGATTTAGGAAATCTTGATCCATGCTTCCAACTGCTATTGGAAGATATTGCAAATAGTTTACCACATAAGTAGATAATAGACAAAGGTTTCTATTGCTTCCAACACATTGGAAGAGAATAGATTTTGGTATTGATTGATGAAATATCCACATCTAGCAATCAAAAAGTTTTTCATCTATGATGAAGACCAGAAGCATCACAATGTGCGACCTCCATACACCAAAGAACCAAATGAAGAAGGTTTGGAAACATCCGTTCATCACCAAGTATTCATGTCCTCTTACACTTAAGAAGGTATGGTGCCCCCGATGAAAGGTATATGTGAAGAGAGGAGAAGTTGACTTTGAAGATGTGAAAACCAATGTGAAGATGATTGGGGCTTCAAAAGTTTGGATTTTCTTGCTAAGAGATTGTCCCATGAATGAAGAGCCACCCACTAAAACACCATTGGAGAGAATGATACCCTTCTGACAGTTTCCTTTTATGATTTTATTTTTTACTACTCTCCCATGTTCTTCATCCCCTTCTAAGCCCCCCCTTTGGCAAGGTTGTAACTCCTCACATTGTACCACCTCAAAGGTTGATGGATTACTGTTTGATTTTGTGAAAACTTTGGCTTCTTGCATGATAGGTTCCTCCATGATTAATATACATGGGTTATACCAATGCTTTTCAACATCCTCAAACACTTCTTGAAGATTATCATCGCATGGATTCAACTCACACTCTTCTACTTTGTTTTGGAGTTGGCATTCCATGTACACAATCATCTCTTTATGATCAATGTGGTCTATGATCTCCCCACCTATGATCTCATTTTTTTCTTCACTCTCTTCTTTTAGACAAAATACACTCTCATAACATTCCATAAGATCAAGGTTACCTTCAAGGTCTTCATTCTCCATAGAGTCATGTTGCACAAAAGCTTCGTCTGCTCGGACTAGAAATTGATCCTCCGCCAAAAGGTTGGATGTATCCATTATTGAATCATCAATGCCATCTTGTGTCAATTTCTGCATGCTTGTGATAAAGGTAGAAGAAAGAGATTCCACATTTGAATCTTGGCTACACACTTTAGCACTTGAATAATTAGTTGGCATGTAAGTAACTTCTTCAACATTTGTCGGAGTAGAAGGAGACAAGTATGGTAAAGGAGATGACTCCTTGATAGAAACACTTTCATGATGGTTGGTTCTTCCAGCATGATGGAATTTTTTTTTGATATAGAAGTACTTGTAAAACTTCCTTCGGGAAATAGTGACCGCTTCTTCAAAGGTAGAGGGTCCACTACAAGTAACCTTAGTCTTTAGGAAAGGAGACAAACCCGAAATAAATTTCTCCATTTTTACATAATCTGGAAATGTAGAACTAAACCCACATCCTCCCCATTGACGAGAAAAAATATCCTCATAAGCATAGTAGTCTTCACCATGTTGTTGAAGTCTCCCTAATGAAGCCCATGCTTTCTCCGTTGTTGGAAATTTAGAGAATCTGGTCTTCAAAGCTTTGGAAATTTGGGTATACCCATCTTCAATCTGAGAAGACATACTCCAAAACCATTGCTCAGCGTTGCCTCTAATGCATAGCAATAGAAAATCCCCTTTTTCAACGTCATCCCTTTTACCAAAGATACGACAAACCATTCTAAAATCAGCACAAGAAAATCATCAACATCTTCTTCTAGATTTCCAAAGAAGATTGGGATATCATCAAAGATATAGCGTGTCATAGTCTCTCAATGCTATAACCACACAAATATTAGTTCCAAACAATCATTTCATGACATCAACTAACTACACAAAGTTTTGAAAGGTCTTTCAACATGAATTCTAGATTCTTATGTGAAAATGTTTTTTTCCTTTCTTATGTTATGCTAATCCAAACCATATTCTAGATCAATTTTTGTTGCCTTGAAATTAAACTCGGTCATACAAGTTTCATGATTCATATAATCTACTTGATTATTCTACTTGATTATGCTAAATTCAAGCATTCATGTAATACAACAACAGTAAGCACAAAGTCATTCCTCAGTGGGGACACCAATTTTGAGGCGGTCCGGGGCGGGCAACAAGAGAGGTGACCTCTAAACACCTCTCAAAGCTCCCGTGCTGCTAAATTGGGGCTGGGGTAACCACAAGCAAGAAACAACAACAACAAACCCACAACCAAAAAAATGAAGGGGCACCACCTAGTTATGGTATGCGAACTAGGGCACAAGAAAGATTTTGGCACAACCAAGAGGATGCGCCACAAAACACACACAAGCAACCTCACACCAAGACTCACATAAAATGGGCCAGAGAGAGCTAGAGCAAAGGGAAGAGAGAGAGGAATGGATCTTGCGTAATACCTTATTTGTGACTTGCAAATGGAGATGGTTAGTTATGTCGCTATCGTAGAGCTTGTACAAAACGCACTCAATGCTTAGTGAATGCTAAACATTGCCAACACACACACACACACACACACTGGATTAGGGTGTGGGAGACCTCTCACCACAATATCCTCTTACAATGGACACAAAATTGGCAATGAAAACACACTAAAACACTTTCTAAAACAAGATAAACGATAAAACTCAAAGTACACAAGTCACCTTGAATTCACTAAACCGTATCGCATAAGTGGAAGGACGAAGATTTAAACGTCGAATCATGCCTTTGATGCACCAAACCTCAATTTATTGAACTCACGCTCTCTCACTTGCAATGTGTAGCTTGGAAGCTTCTCTCACACCAAGAGTGAAGATCACAAAGTGGTTGCTACACCTAAGTCTCTCCTCACGCATAGAGTGTTGGGGTGCTATGTGAGATATTGGAGGTTGTTTTACAAGAAGGATAGGGGCCTATTTATAGGTTGGAGACCCCTCATTAAGATTATTGGAAATCCTAATTTACAAGCTAACAGATTATGATTATGATTTTTTTTAATATCAAAACATTGCGGGCCTTCTTTGTGTGCTTGAGTAGTAATGGATGTGGGCTCAAAAAAGAGTATTATTGATGGTAGATAAGGTGAAAGTAAGTAAGGAGAGAGAGAGAGAGAGAGAGAGAGAGAGAGAGAGAGAGAGAGAGAGAGAGAGTTGCAATACACATGTCTTGAGGTGAGGTGTCTTTTATGGTTAGGTCAATGGCTATTTTGTGTTAGTGGTTTATGGTTAGGCCAGAACAATTGAGGCAGTTTATTGAAGATTTAAATTCCAATGGATTTGAGAAAAATCTAGCAGTTTAATAAAACACACACCTAAGTATAAATATTTAAATAAAATACAAAAATAATTATAAAAAATCCCTATAGTTAGGCCATATATACAATGAAATATTTACACACAAATGGACATAATATATTTTAATTTTTTGATTTTATTTATTTTTTGGCTCAACTAGCCTAGTGACTAGCTAGCTGAGGGTTTTTAAGAAAATATGGGGAAAGTCCCCTAACTTACACACGCCTATGTACGGTGAAATGGTAGGGATAGTCACAATGTTTGAGTGATTTGATAGGGTGAGGTAGCTCACTATGACAATTTATAATAGCCAAAAAACGGCTATCAATAGCAATGTCCCTATGTAACTTTTCTGACACAAGGAAATACCAGCATCACACTGCTTAAAGTGTATACCCAAGTAATGATGCGATAGCCCCAAATATTTCATCTTGAAAGTAGCATTCAAATCAGTCTTAAACTCATCAATATGTCTCTCATTTGGTCCAGTGACCAGCAAATCATCGACCTAAAGAACCACAATGAGAAGTACATCACCCTAACGCTTTACATATAATGTGCTTTCTGTTGGACTGTTACGAAAGCCTCGTTTGACCAAATGAGTGTCAGATTTCTCATACCAAGCACGAGGAGATTGCTTCAACCCATACAAAGACTTCTTACATCTGCACACTTTGTCCTCTTGTCCTTTTATGAAAAAACCGCGAGGCTGCGTTACATAAACTTCCTCAAATATGTCACCATTCAAGAAAGAAGTAACAATATCTGATTGATGTACATCCCAACCAAAATGAGCTGCCAATGCACATAGAAGATGCAAAGTAGTCATACGACAAGTGGGAGAAAATGTCTCTTCATAATCTATGTCTTTTTGTTGTGCATAGCCCTTTGCAACAAGTCGAGCCTTATGGCGATCGATCTCACCATCCGGCTTGCGTTTCAACTTGTAAACCCATTTCGTACCAATGGCCTTTTTCCCAAGAGACAAATCACATAAAGTCCATGCGTCATTTTCTGTAAGTGCATCATATTCTGATTGCATGGTAGCCATCTAATTTTTTGAATTCTGTGCTTCATCAAAAGACAGAGGCTCCTCGACATCATGTAAGCTAGACACAACCAAAGCATAACAATCTGATGCATAAGATGCATGGCAAGAGCCTGAACGAGTATTACTAGACAAAGGTGCATCCAATTTACTGTCACGCAAAGTGTGCACCAGCCATTTTGGCATACCTCTAGCCTGCTCATTTTCAGCCCTTTCCTCATCAAGTACATCATGTACATATGCATCAGTAATAGGCTGATCTATAACATTTTTAGAAACCCCCATAGGCTGTACATTTGCCTCATTGGAACTTACATTCGTATTTCCACCACTGAAAAGAGGCAACAAAGTGTCATAAATGTCCTGTGAGCTTATATTACTGTCTCTAGTACATGACAGCAAGGGCTGAACAGAATCTTCCACAAACACTACATATCGTGAAACCAGAATGCACTTTGTTTGCGTGGATGATATAACCTGTAATCTTTGCTTTCAGCACTATAACCAAAAAATAATACATTTGACAGCCCTATCATCCAATTTTCTACGCTGTGTTTGTTGCACCAAAGCATATGCCAAACAACCAAAAACACGCATGTGCTCAATAGAAGGATTTCTATCATGCCATGCTTCATATGGAGTAATAGACTGCAAAGCTTTCGTAGGACACCTGTTAAGTACATAAGTGGCACACATGATGGCCTCAAGCCAAAAAGAATGCGGCAAAGCTTGACTTTTGACCATACATTGTGCCATTTCCGTAAGTGACCTGTTTTTCCTCTCAGCAACACCATTTTGCTGAGGTGTATAAGGCACTGTACATTGGTGTTTTATCCCACGACTAGCCATAAATGCATTAAATTCATGAGACATATACTCCTGCCCTCGATCGGAACGGAGGGTGCCCATAGTACATTTCGAGACATTTTCAATCATAGCCAGAAATTGTTTGAAGCACATAAAAACTTCGAACTTTGCTTTAAGCGGAAATACCCATGCATACCTGGAGTAATCATCAATGAAAGTCACAAAGTATAGGTAATTGCCCAAGGACGGAGTTTGCATGGGCCCACAAACATCACTATGCACAAGCTGCAACCTGCATGTGGCCCGAGCTGACCATCCTTTGGAAACTTAGAATGTTGCATCTTACCCAAAATACAGCCTTCACAAACATGTTTGACAGGTGCTTCATGAGACGGCAAAGAAGCAACCATATCAGATTTTTGCAAACGCAGCAAACTGGCAAAAGTCAGATGACCAAAACGTGCATGCCAAATTTTTGTATCTGAAATAGCCCTTGAATCTGCAACTGCATTTGCAAAATTTTTTCCACACTTGTCATACAAAGTGAGCTTATACAGCCCATGGCACAAAAGGCCAGATGCAACAATTTCATCACCAAAACTGAGATCATGAACTGTACATCTGTCATTCACAAATTTGACTACAAGTCCAAGTCTAGCAAGTGTGGATACAGACAAGAGATTCTTCTTGATCCCAAGTACATAAAGTGCATCAACAAGTGTGAAGAAACTGCCATTTGCAACAGTAAGCACAATCTTTCCAACTCCCTGAACTGGATAAGAGGCATTGTTGGCACAAGTGACTGAATTCCCATGAGGGACAGACTCGAGAGAGGTAAACAATTCACGATGTGAGGTAATGTGCTTTGTAGCACCACTGTCGAAATACCACACATGTGAATCTGTAGCAAAACTGACAAGCATGCATCATGGAAGTAGAATTGTAAGTGCACTCTGCGTTAAAAGCCCATTCTGCATCAACATCAGCAACACAGTCTCCTTTCACAGAAGACTCAACAATGGATACATTTGTAGTGGAACCACCCTCTTTCTTCTTAGCCTCTTTGGCCTTCAACTTAAAACACGACTTGATCAAGTGATCATTAGCTTTGCAATAATGGCAACGCATCTTCTTTTTTCCCTTATCACCAGAATTGCCAGACAAAGTGGTGCTAGCAAAAGCATCGGGAACAGAAGTTTTGCCACTCGTAGCAGAACCATAAGAAGTGGCTGCATTGTTGTTACCACCCTTTCTTTGAGAAGCAATAAAAGCCTGTTCAACTGCACGTTGTCTAGTCTTGTTTTTTCTGGAAAGTGACTCTTGCAATAGCTATGTGCATAATGCATCAAACTTGACAACTTCTGGATTTCCTTGGGTCATCACGGGGACACTGATAGAAATTCTGCACAAAATGAAGAAATAGCCTGTGTAGTACTGCTTGTAGTAGAAACGGAGGCCGAAATGAGTCCGAATCAAAAATCTGAGCAGACTGAGCTCCTTGAGGTCTCCCAAAATTTTTGTCTACCTGCAACGCTTGCCAAAGCTCACTGAAATCGGAGAAAGTGAGCAGGCGTGTGCTGGAGCTGCTGGCAACTAAGCCCGGGAGGACGCAACCTCCTCTGATACCAATTGTTGGATTTAGGGTTGCAGAGAAACGCACACAGCTTGGAGAAGATGAAGGAAGCTCAAGGCACACAATAGAGAGTGTATTACTTAGTGTGCAATGGAAAGATAGATAGCCCTAGAGTGATGGGCGTATATACAATGCTCGGGGGTAAAAACCTCCTAAAGAGGGAAAAAATGCCCCGACGGTCCACTGTGTTCACACACATCACTACCACATGTATATGGTAACAAAGATGCCATAATCAATGATTTCTTGACTAGATCTGAAGGAGATAATCATGACAATATAAGAGAGCTTCTTGATGTGTGTACCTCTTCAAAGGGGGTGCCAAATGAACCTTGTAGTGCTATAATGGATTGCTAAGTAACATGGATGCATACGAGGAAGCAGAGGATGACATGGATGAGTATGAAGATTGCCTAGATCATGCTGATTGTGAACAGGTTATCAACATGGATTTTACATCTATGCTTGTACATGGGCTACATGAGGAGATAATTCCTACAGTTTTGATGAATGTTGAGACTTCCAAGGGTTATTTTCCCCGAGGATGCTATGGATGAAGATCTACACGATAAAGCTATTTTTCATGATCAAGCTAAAACCCCAACAGCTAAAAACTCCCTTGATGATACCAGTCCAGACACTCCCCAAGTTTTTCGTAATGGCTATGAAGCTAGAGGAGGTGATGATGCTAAATCATCCTTGATACTGTAAAAAGTGCACATGGTTTTCATTTCCTTGGACAATGTGCCAAATGTGGCTGGATTTGGATGCTATTCCTATTGATGCTTATGTCAGTGATGTCCTGGCTGCCAGAAGGGAGTCATAATTCTTTAATGCTTGCTGGTAACGAGCTTAACTTGCCAAAATTTTACGGGATATGGGTGCTGCATTATGCTTCAAGAGAAGCTCTAGTATATTGCTTAGCCCATCAATGCTATGGGATCTCAATGGTGTTTGATCAAGGAGATTCATAAGTAGATTCAATATGGATGGATACTGTCAAGTATGCATAGTAATTGCATGCTATTCGAACCAGGGGTAGCATATTTGCACCAAAAATGCTTGATGCTGATTGATACAGGAAATGTATGCTCATGTTGATATTATGATGCTCCAATGTTTGGGAAATTCTTTATTATTCATTTGATCTTGGGGGCTACTAAAGTGAAAAGTTGCAGATTCAAAGGATACTAGATGTCTCTTGTAGCAAGTTGCATGGTACAAGGTTTTGTTTTCTAGATTTATGCTAAGTGGGAAGAGTTTTTGGTTATGCGACCAATAAGCTTACAACCTCCACCGGTTGACTTCTTTGGACAATTGATAAAATATCTTTACATGTTTTGAGTTGGTTCTGCTACCAAATCTGGAAGGGAAGGACTTTACTGCCATTTCGTGTGCATACAGAGTAAGGAATACTTGAGCTTGACAAGGCTCCCTAAAACGATCTTGATGGTCAAGCCGTGTGCATCATTAACCGGAGAACTTGAGTCTGTGAGGTTCACATAACAGGTTTTCCATATTTGAATGCATTGGAGATATGACCTATACGATTCAAAGATTTTTGATGGGAAGCTACCTAATGATTAAGCTAGACCATTGATGATAGGGTATAAGCTTTTTATTATTCTTCATTTGTTTACTAGTTACATGAGTCTGATGATGGTGATAGCCGTTTTTCCGCTTTCCATAATTGCCATAGTAAGCTACCTCACCCTATCAAATCACTCAAACACTGCTGCTATGCCTACCATTTCACTGTACATAGGCGTGTGTCAGTTAGGGGACTTTTCCCATATCTTCTTAAAAACCCTCAATTAGGTAGCCACTGGGCTAGTTGAGCCAAAAAAAATAAAAAAATAAAAAAATAAGTATATTATGGCCCATTTGTGTGTAAATATTTTATTGTATATAGGGCCTAAATAAAATGATTTTTCATAATTATTTTGGTATTTATTTAAATATTTATACTTAGGTGTGTGTTATTTATGCTATGTATATTAACTCATCATTATCATATTTTTTCTTACCATTTTGCATACTCTTTATTCCATATAAAAATAATTTCATGCAAGCTTCTCTTATTTTTGGTGTAACTCCATCCCAACAAAAATCCAAAAAAACTAGTTTTATTTATGTGTATATTTTTTCACTATTGTGATTTTTTCTTCCTACATCTATTCTCTTTTACTCTCATAAATTAGAACACAAAAAATATTCATCTTTTTATGGTAGACTTATAATGAGAGAGATTTATTTTGACCCCTTTATATTTTTTCCGCCTATATTATTTATATTTGACATGTACTTATTTTTTTAGACCCCTCAATATTTGATTTTCTTAGTTGTACTATTCACTTATATCATGATCTCAACAATATCTTCAATTATAGACCTACCAAATAAGGTCAAGGGTATGTGGCATGCATGCATGCACCATGGGGAGCTCACTCTTGGAGGTATTCAAAAGAATCATCCAAAGAAGGACCTCACAAGGACCTTGTGGTGTGGAAAAAACAGTCGGTTTTGCTGAATTTTTAAAGATCACATGCTCCCCGAATTTGAAAAGGTGATACAAACAAAAGTTGTAGCTCATGAGCTGAACTTTCCTCTCAACGTTTTTCATATTTTTTTGAGGTACGAGCTGTGAGCTATGATTTTATTGGTGGACCCGAGTTTGCCCATGCTATGCAGCCACACTCCCTCTTTCACTTTATCATTTTCCTCTTTCACACACACTCCTCCCTCTCCTTCCCACTTCCAAACCTGCAACTCCCATGTCCTAATTCACCCTCTTCACCATTACCACATCTCTCACACCTCCATAGCCTTCATCCTCCATTTCTACACCCTATGTGTCCCCCTTTCTCTCTACATATATGTCCATATTACCATACTCTCTTCAGCTTTGTAAAGAACTTCAAAAAATCAGCAAAAATCCAAGGATAACCTCTGCAAATGAAGGCTTTTATCATGAATTTTCCAAGGTTTGAAATAACATAGCTTCATCGACACGCACTACTTCGCCATGCTGACTGCTTCTTCTTCCGGTGCTGTAAAGAGGTGAATGTCAACTTCTCCAAAGCTTCAACCTCTCTTTACAAGCTCATCCCTTCTCTTACTTTTCTCATCATATATCTCACTATTTGGTGAATGATTTTGTAAATATTTTTTAGTGATAATTACTAACTACTAACCACTAACCTTATTGTAAAATGCACCCTCTACTAGAGTAGGCACTTCCCAATTATTCACTCAATCCTCTCTCCTTTCATCCTCAGTAATTCTCTTCCCTTGAGCCCACATCCATGTGACTCAAAGGACAAGAGAGACCTACCCTCACAAAAAAAATAAAAATATGTATAATCTTTTATTCCTTCAAATAAACTTGTTTAGGCCTAATCCTAATCGGGGCTTCTAAAACCTATAAATAGAGCCTTTCTCTCCCTTGTAAAACATCACATGATCACACTACACCACACCATTCTCAACACATAACACACCACTCTTCAAGCCTAGTTGTGTAGAGTGTGTGCATTGTGAGTGATCTATTCCATCACTACACATAGGTGCATGGAGAAGCTTGAAGTTAGTTATGCCATCTAGAGGAGTGGAGTGATACTATACTCTGCAATCACACTTGTAGCCTACTCTTGTCCATAAATAAGATTCATAGTTTTGGGTGCAATTGTATGCTGCAACTACGATTCTTCTCTCCAAATTGACTTGATATGTTGGCTCATCAGGTGGTTGAAGGTCTATTGTCCTTGAAGTTTGTTGTGCCATTTCATGCTTGGTGGTTTGAGGGCTTGTTGAATTGTTTGCCTAAAAGGTAAATTGTAAGAGGGTGCTCGGCGAGAGGGCTCCCGTGACCCTAAGACAATTTGTGTATTGGCAACAAGGTCAAGTTTTGTGTTGTCTCTCTATTTCTCATCAAGCTTTGTGTGCATCTAGTCTTTAAGGCTAAGACTGAGTTGCTCAAGTTGATTTGTGCTCTTTACCTCTCTCTGGCATGGTGAATGTTTGTGTTTGGTGTGTGTGGCTATCTTGCATTCCCCTCTCTTTGTGCGTTTGAGTACAAGGAGATATCACGTGCGTCCTAGTTCGCATCTACAACTAGGTGGTGCCCCTTTTCTTGTTTGGTTTCTGGTTGTGGGTTGTTATTGTCTCTGATTGTGCTTGCCCCAGCCCCAACTGAGCAGCACGGGATCCTCGAAGGGTGTTTAGAGGCCGCTCTTGTTGTTACCCGCTCCGGACCACCTCAAATTGGTGCCCCCACGGAGGACGGCTTGTGTATTTTTGTGAAGGCCTAACCTTTAGCATAATCAAGTAGCTTGCATGAATCACGAGAATTTGTATGATCCCTTCATTACCATTGCAAGGCAAAAGGTACACATAATTGTTAGTACTAAGTTGCAATTTCAACGTGTAATTCATAGAATTTTAGGTCCTCTTAGGTTAGCAGAGATAAACGCATCACTAAATCCTTTTATTTTGCCTCTCATTAGGTACGACCTTAGTTTGGACGTCTATATTTTTGTTTTGTTTTAAGAATTAGGTCATGCATAGACCATGGATAATGGCCCAAGAATAGAGGTTTTCCCCTTTCATTTCACTCCACACATTAGAATAAACATTGCAATTAGTAGAAAAATCCATTTTCAAAAACGTATGGTGTTCATGTTTGGTGCCCAAAGAGTAGGAGAAATTATCGCATCACCAAACCCTATCATCCTGCCTCTTATTGATTATCATAGGTCATTTGATGTGAATATTTTTATTTTGTTGTAGAATAGATTTCAATTTAGAAAACATTATTGTGTAAGTTTTTTAAGAAAGAAAAACAAAAACGTGTTGTCACTTTGAAACCGATTCAATGGAGGCCCAACGCCAAATGTTCGGATATCCTCTTTTCTTTGGAGAGCCTGGAGAGGATGCAGAATTATTTTTAGCAAATTTCAAGATGTCTTGTCGTATCAAGAGGATAGTAACTGATCAAGAACGCGTAGAGATGTTTGAAGTGGTCCTTAGGAAAGATGCTAGCACTTGGTTTGACTCGTTGCCTGAGGAAGTTAAAGGGAATTACACGGATGTTGTGAATCATTTCAAGAGATACTTCTTTGATCCCCAAAACACTCAAAAACTATGGCAAGACATTGTTTCTCATAAGCAAAAAGACTTAGATGACTACTACTTGTACAAGCAAGAGTTTCTACGTCTTTGGGCTCTATGGATACGAAATGTTGCTAACCCTAGTGATGGTGCAGAGTTCCTAAAGAAGGAGAGGTTCATAGCCGGACTCTTTCCTGACCTTAAGATAAAAGTTGAGGCTGGTGTACTTGCTACCTTTGAAGCAACTGAAACTACGGCTGCTGAGAAATATAGGAAACTCAAGTGCCTAAGGGGGGAGGTTCCAATAGAAGGTCTTAGACGCAAAGGTAAGTCACAAGCATCGACATCTAGGGAGCTTTCTGAGGTAACGGCGGAAGTGATTGAGAAGTTAAATGAATCTTAAGCAGCTTGTCAATTCACCTTGCACAAGCTATAGGTCCAAAAGGACAAGCAAAGAAGTCTAAAGAATGAGATCCACGACCTAGGAGAGTCTTACAATGTTGGAATTGCGAAGAGTCTGGACATGGGATTGTTGGGGTATAAAGCCCAATGTGGTCGCCCAGGTAAGTGGGCGGGCCGCCAGGTATGTACACATATTCTTTTGTAAAAACCTAATAAGAACTCACTATGCTCTACACATTACAGTAGAGCGAGTTCACCATATCGTCGTGCTCTTCTTCTCGCACTCTCTCTCGCGTCGCACTTCCGCTCGTACTCCCTCAACTGGTATCAGAGTTCAGATCGAGGCTCGGGGCAGCATTGCAGAAGGCTAGAGTCACCAGCTCAGATTGGAGTGAAATTCGACAGACAAAGACACGGCCCCAAATCTTGTGGGTAAACTCGTAGGGCTTGGTGTGCTCAGAATTTCATTCTGAGGTCATCTCGGTCACCATTCGGCTTCGACAAAGTTCTGCGCAGGCCATTTTCGACTACGTGGTCTCATCGGGTGCAGATCCGACTCTGCAAATTTGGGGTTTTTGGCCTACGACTGCAGGTGCTGAGGATATCGACACTCCCAGAGTGTTGATTTGTGGCTGTCTACACATCGAAGGACGGCTCATAGTTCTTGGAGGCGTGTCACATACGACATGGGCGCATCTACACACAGACTGTAGGCGACATCCACTAGTTCATCAGGTAGCTTGTGTTTGCTGCTTGATATTCCAGATTTCATCCTGACATTGCAGGTACTTCCACCTGGGATGTATTGTCAGAGATGATGTATGTCTGTTGAGGGTTTGTTGGCTGTGAGTCACGCAACAAACAACCGCCGCAGCGGTTACAGCATACAATGGGAAATTTGTGGATGTATGACTTTGTGGGAAGTCTATGTACTGTCAGATTTACTGCAGCCTTTGTTGAGGGTCGAGTGAGGTTTTATTGAGCTGGGAGATTCTCGAATGTTGAGATCCTTTCGGTGATACAGGTCTTGGAGCGATCCCTCAAGCACCCTTAGATAGGCAGCTAGGATGTATTGACTGTGAGTTAGACAGTTGGGATTGCATCTTTGCTTTACTGCCGTTGAGGCATTGTCGCAGTCTATGCTTATAGGCCAGTGAGAGACAGTACAGGTGCAGGACAGGTTTACCCGCAACTTACAGTGTCAGAGAGACAGTGTTTTTTGAGCTGTTTTTGGTCTGTTTTTAGTACACCAGAACCATTTTACAAAGGAGACTCTGCCAAAATTTCTGCAGAATCTGAAGCTTTCTTGGTTCATTTGACAGGTTGATATTGGTTCAGAGGTCAGTTTACAGGGGAAACTCTGCCGAATTTTTCCCAGAAAAGTAAACTACTGTGAAGCGTAGCTATGGTTGGATCACAGGACACTGCTCTTTACAATATCAAGAAGCTAGATGGAACCAATTTCCCATTGTGGAAGAAGCAGATTTGGCCCGTGTTGGTACAAAAGAAGCAGATAAAACCTATAAAGCTCAAGGGGATAAAAACAGAAGATATGGACGAAGATGAATGGAGTGAAATGGATGAATTGGCACTTTCTACCATTATGCTGAATTTGGCAGAAAGCGTTTACTTCAATGTAGCAGACGAGATGTCGGCTTATCAAGCATGGTAATTCTGCACCTCCAGATGGTTTGAACATAGCAGGTGTAGAAGGAAGTCTGCTTACTGAAGAAACCAATAGAAAGACAATGGACAAAGGCAAAGGAACAACCTTAGTTGTCAGGGGAAGGACCAAAGAAAAGTACAAAGGTGGAAAGAGGAATCAGTCTCGTAGCAAGTCCCGCAGTGCTAAAGGCAAGAGTGACATAGAATGCTACCATTGTGGCAAGAAGGGTCACATGAAAAGAAGGGTCACATGAAAAGAGACTGCAGAGAATGGAAAGCAGAAAAAGGCAAAGAGAAAGCTGAAGACCATGGTGAGAAGAACAAGTCCTCAGTGAAGATTCAATGCTACCATTGTGGCAAGAAGGGTCACATGAAAAGAGACTGCAGAGAATGGAAAGCAGAAAAAGGCAAAGAGAAAGCTGAAGGCCATGGTGAGAAGAACAAGTCCTCAGTGAAGATTCAAGAAATAAATGTGACAAACACTGTTGCAGAGGATGACACTCTAGTGTCAGGAGACATCTACTTCTTGAAGAATACAATGGACTCAGCTCTTCTTACAACATCTGATGGAAATGCACTGAGTGACTGGATTATAGACTCAGGGGCATCACTTCATGTGTCTCCAAACAAGGAGTGGTTTACTTCTTATGTGACCACTAAAGATCATGTTCGGCTAGGCAATGGGCAGACATGTGAGATCTTAGGTGTTGGAGATGTTCAATTGAAGTTTCAGAATGGCTCTTCTTTCACGCTGAAGAATGTGAGACATGTTCCCGCAATTACAAAGAGCTTGATCAGCACAGGTTTACTTGATGATGTTGGCTACGTCACCACTTTTGGACAGAACATGTGGAAGATATCCAAGGGTTCTATGACAGTAGCACATGGAGTAAAGTCTGGAGGACTTTACATGATTTATGTATCAAATGTCTCTAAAAATGTAATCAATGTAACCGAGCAGCCGAACGTTTCTTTGTGGCATAGCCGGTTAGGACATATGTCCAAGAAGGGAATGGAAATCTTGTCTCGTTCTGGTTATTTGCCTGACTTTTCATTTAATGATTTTGAATTCTGTGAACATTGTCTGTATGGTAAGCAAACACAGCAGCCACATAAGCATAGAAGCAGTAGAAGAGATACACAGTTGGCACTTGTTCATAGTGATTTGTGTGGACCTATGCCTAACCTATCTCTAGGGGGAGCTTCTTACTTTATGACATTTATAGATGATTACTCGAGGAAAGTATGGGTTTACTTTCTCAAGCACAAGGATGAAGCGTTTAGTGTTTTCAAAACGTTTGTGACACTTGTGGAGAATCAGAGTGGCAAGAAGCTTAAATGCTTACGCACTAACAATGGTGGAGAGTATGTTTCAAAGGCCTTTCAGGACTTTTGTGAGTCAAAAGGTATAAAACGTGAACTTACTGCTCCTTACAATCCTCCTCAAAATGGTGTTGCTGAGAGGATGAATAGGACCATACTAGAGAAGTTCAGAAGTATGTTGTCTAATGTACAGCTGCCAAATGGGTTTTGGGCTGAAGCTGTATCAACAGCTGTTCATCTTGTAAATAGATCTCCTAGCAAGGTTTTGCAGAAGGATTCAGTGCCAGAGATGGTATGGTTAGGCAAAATGCCCTCATACAAGCATCTCAAAGTCTTTGGCTGTGAGGCATATACTCACGTTCCGAAGGAATTTAGGAACAAACCTGAGCCAAAGAGTAGAAAGTGCATCTTTCTAGGATATGGTAATTCTGGTGAGATGGGGTATAGACTTTGGGATCCCGAATCCAAAAAGGTTGTCCACAGCAATGATGTTCACTTTAATGAATCCATATATCATTCTAAACCAGAGAGGGTTGAGGAGATTAGAAGAGTTGTCTTCCAAGAAGATGGACCTACACGTGCAAGACAAAATGTCAGAGATCAAGAGGAGCAAGGACAGGATAGAGTGGAACCACAGGTTGTGGCTGAGCCTGAGCCACCTATTGTGCGTAGATCTGGACGTGTCACGCGACCTCCTCATAGGTTTGTTGCATCTATGAATTATGTCATGTTGACTGATTGCAATGAGCCTTCATGTTACAAGGAAGCAGTGCAAATGAAGGACTCCGGGAATTGGCAATTGGCCATGAAGTCAGAGATGACAACTCTGCATAAAAACCAGACATGGAAGCTAGTTAAATTACCACGGGGAAAAAAGGCTCTACCCTGTAAATGGGTTTACAGGTATAAGATCACCGCTCATGATAGTCAGCCAAAGTACAAAGCAAGGCTTGTTTCCAAGGGCTTTAAGCAAGAACAAGGCATTGACTTTGATGAAGTCTTCTCTCCGGTGATCAAGATGACTACATTGAGATGCTTTCTTGCATTGGTTGCCGTATTAGATTTGGTGTTGCACCAAATGGATGTCAAGACAGCGTTCTTGCATGGTGATTTAGATGTGGAAATTTACATGCAGCAGCCAGAAGGGTTTGTTGAGAAAGGCAAGGAAGATTGGGTATGCCAGTTGTTAAAGAGTCTTTATGGCTTAAAACAATCACCGAGGGCATGGTACCATAAATTCCACAAGTTTATGCTTTCTCAAGGCTACAAACGTAGTGAGTTCAATCACTGTCTATATACAAAGAAGGCTAAGGATGGCAGTTGGCTGATCCTTATTTTGTATGTGGATGACATGTTGATTGCTGGCAAGCACTTGGAAGAAATTTCAGCTTTGAAGTCAAAGATGGCAAAATCGTTTGACATGAAAGACATGGGTGAGGCAAGTCATATACTTGGTATGCGCATTGAGAGAGACAGATCAAAGAAGTTGATTTGGTTATCTCAAACAGAGTATATTGACAAGGTTTTGCAACGTTTCAATATGGAGAAGGAAAAGGAATTGAGTGCTCCATTGCCACCATATGTGAAACTTAGCAAACAAGATTGTCCTGTGTCTGAGGAAGAACATGCTGAAATGGATAAGATTCCATATGCGTCTGCAGTGGGTAGTTTGATGTATGCAATGATTGCTACTCGCCCAGACATTGCATTTGGAGTGGGAGTAGTAAGTCGATACATGTCAAACCCAGGCAAGAAACATTGGGAGGCAGTGAAAGGAATATTGAGATACCTGAAAGCTACAAAGAGTATGCGTATATGCTATGGGAGTCAGGAGCTAAGTGTAAAGGGTTTTACAGACTTAGATTATGCAGGTGACTTAGACAACCGAAGGTCTACCTCAGGGTATGTCTTTACATTGGCTGGTGGAGCAGTATCATGGCGTTCTAGATTACAAGATTGTGTTACTCAGTCTACTACAGAGGCTAAATATGTTGCAGCATCAGAGGCATGCAAAGAATCAATTTGGCTTAATCGAATAGTAACAGATTTGGGAATCAAAGAAGAGATGCCTGTGTTATATTGTGATAGTCAAAGTGCTATACAATTGGCTCGCAATCCAGTTTATCACTCAAAGACAAAGCATGTGGATGTGAAGTATCATTTCATCAGGGAAATGCTCGAGGACAAGCAACTTCAGCTCGTCAAAGTTCACACCACAGAAAATCCTGCTGATCTACTTACAAAAGGACTTCCCTCAGAGAGCTTTGAGCATTTTCGCAAGCAGTTAGGTGTAGGGTAGTACATCACTTCTCTACTTCTCTTGTATATTAGCTTGTATAGTAGCTTTTCTCACACTTAAAGTACCACATTGGACTTTAAGTGGGAGGTTGTTGGGGTATAAAGCTCAATGTGGTCACCCAGGTAAGTGGGTGTGCCGCCAGGTATGTACACATATTCTTTTGTAAAAACCTAATAAGAACTCACTATGCTCTACACATTACAGTAGAGCGAGTTCACCATATCGTTGTGCTCTTCTTCTCTCACTCTCTCTCGCATCGCACTTCCGCTCGCACTCCTTCAGGGATGTATAATTGTCCTTGGCGCCATGGGGAGCCAGGGATACCTAACTTGAATTACCCAGTGATGAATGCAGGTGAAGGAACTGGTCAACAACCAAGGCTTCTACAAAGGCCAAATGGAGCAAGACCACCTCCACAAGCAGTGGAAGGAGTTTCACCTTTACCAGAATCAAATGTGCATGTGGTAGAGGTGACAAACTTAAATGAGGTTGACATGGAAGCAAATGGCATTAAGCGGGGCCGAGGAAAAGATAAAGAGAAAGAAGGTGTCACATCACAGAGTGACCATGGACGAGGCAAGAAGGCAAAGGAGACCAAGGAAGCTAAGAGGACTCGACGTCGTATCAATCTCCAAGACTTCCCTCTTGGACATGGTATGGCTCCATACAACCTATTGGAAGACATGAGAGGTAAGGGTCCTGATATCTCATGGCCTCAGTTTCTTGCATTATGCCCACAAGTTAGGAAGGATTTAACGAAAGCAGTTAGCACTAGGACAAAGATAAAAGAGAGTGTTCCTGTTGTAAAAATTGCACATGTTGAAATGAATGAGGATATTACACCTGTGCTAGATTGTTACATCAAAGGAAGATTGGTTAGGAAAGGTCTAGTGGATGGGGCTGCACAAATTTGCATCATGACAGAGGGACTCATGCAAAAACTAGGCATGCACATCCATGAGACACCTGAAATTAAAGTCAAGATGGCAAACAATAGCAAAGCTAGGTGTGTAGGAATTTGTAAAAATGTTTTTGTAGAGGCCTTTGGCATTAAGAAGGCAGTGGATTTTTATGTTATGTCTACCAAAGGAAATGGTTACCCATTTATCCTAGGGAGACCATGGATAATGAAAATGCAAGCTTTGCAAGATTGGGAGAGTGGAAAGATAATTTGCAGGAATGACAATCATAAGAAGGTTGTCTTTGACATGAAGGAGCAACGCCAAGAGGAGCTCCATGAAGAATCATCTCAAAGTGACATGGAGGAAGGCTGGACCGATAGCACTTTAGAAGGAGAAAGTAGCGGCAGCATTACTGAAGAGGAGTCTTCCATCGAAGTCATGGGGGTAAGGTTTAATCCAAACAACCAAGAGACCTCTTGCCCAGGTTTGGAAGAGGTAGGTTCCCAAGAGAACCAAAATGTCCAAGATGAAGGAATGTTAGAAGGTATGTTGTCTACAACACTTACAAAGGACGAAAGAGAGGAGTTCAAATGTGTGCTAAGGAAATTTCCTAGGCTTTTTGCTAAAGACTACACCAATGTGCATGGAGTAGACGCTGGTCAACACAAAATTGAGTTGAAGCCAGAGACTAAACCTAAGGCTCAGAAGCTACGAAGGCTAGGAGTCATCAAGGAGCAGGCTTTACTCAAGGAGGTAAGAAAGCTTCTAGCAGCAGGTTTCATTTATCCAGTGGAGAATTCAGAGTGGGTCTCTCCCGTTCTCACTCCTAAGAAAAATGGCAAGTGGAGGGTGTGTGTGGATTATCGTCCACTCAATGAGGTAACAAAAAGAGATCACTTTTCCCTCCCATTTCAAGATGAGATACTAAATGAGGTAGTTGGTCATGAGAAGTACACTGTGTGTGATGGCTACTCGGGTTACTTTCAAATAGGTATCGCATTGGAAGATCAGTTGAAAACAACCTTCATCACTCCTTGGGGTTGTTATGCTTTTAGAGTCATGCCATTTGGACTGACAAATGCTCCTGCAACTTTCCAACGCTTCATGAACATGGTGTTTCAAGCATTCTTTGGAAAGTCCATTAGGGTTTTTATTGATGATTTTTGCATTTATAGCTCAAAATTATTGTATCTACAAAGGGTAGAAGAAGGTTTAAAGAAGCTCTACGACATGGGAGGTCAACTCAACCCCGACAAGTGTTACATAGGTGAGGATGAAGTGATCTTGCTTGGTCACAAGGTTTCCTATAAAGGCATTGAGGTGGATCCTTCAAAGGCAAAGGCTCTTATTGAGCTTCCATCACCCAAGAATCTCAAAGAGGTCATCTCATTCATTCAAAAGGTGAAGTATATGTCACGCTTTATTCACTTAGCTTCGGAGTTGCTTCATCCTTTGCAAAAGTTGACACAACAAGTAGAATTTACATGGTCTTATGAGCTTGAAGAGTACTTTTGTAACATTAAAGTCATTTTGTCAGAGCTACCAACACTCATGCCTCCTTGTTGGGAGTACACATTCTTTGTTAGCTCTAGTGTTGGGAAGGAAACAATTAGTGCAATTTTATTACAACAAGATGCCCACAGTACCAGGATGCGACCCATCTACTTTGTTAGTAGGGTCATGAATGCTTTGGAGAGAGGCTACACGAAGGCAGAACTCATGATGCTTTCTCTCATGTTTGCGGTGAGAAAGTTTAGATCCTACTTGCTACCAAAACCTTTTGTAATTCTCACTGCAGAAAATTTGTTTCCTTGGGTGTCATCTCAAATGAATCTTAGCACTAGGATCTCAAAGTGGATTATGGAATTGCAAGAGTTCCAATACTCTTTCAAGGTAGAAGATAGTGTGCGTGCACAATTGGCAGGGATCCTTACTTATAGGGTACATGAGAAGGAGATTAAGGTGCCTGAAGTAAAGACCTTACCATTGCCACCACCTAAAAGTATTCCTAATGCTTTTACCTTGTTCTTTGATGGAGCTTTTCGATGAGTCACATGAAAAATAGGGGGAGGGCTAGTGTTGCTCAACCCAAGTGGGGAGGTGGTCATGAAAGAGAAGGTCAATCTACCAGGTTCAACTAGCAACAATGAAGCAGAATACGACACACTACTTCATGGTTTAAAGATATGCATTGGCCAAGGTATACAACGTCTCATGGTAAAAGGGGATGCACTTCTCATTGTGAAGCAAATTTTAGGCATTTGGGCATGCAAGAATGAAAGCTTAAGGACAAAAGTTCATGCCATTCGTAGGCTGTTTAATCAGTTTGAAGAAGTGCAACTATATCATATTCCTAGGAAACAAAATGAAGATGCTGATTTACTTGCACAACAAGCAGTTACATGTGTTGAGAAAGAAGTGCAGGTCATCATGGTGGCAGCAACTATTAAGCAACCGAGATACCAGGGATTGGAGTCATTGACTCCCATTATTAGCTACATTTTGGAGGGTGAGTTTCCACAAGACTTCACGAAGGCTCAGAAGAGGAGACTCATGAAGAAGGCAAGCACGTATCTCTTCCTAGAAGGATCCCTCTATCAAAGAGGGAAGGATCAAGTGTGCAGAAGAGTACCAACTATTGAGGAAATCCCAGCCATTCGAAAAGGTTTGCATGAGGAAGCGTGTGGTGGTCATTTTGCACAGGAACTCACAGCAAAAACGATTTTGCTTTCCGGATATGTTTGGCCAAGCTTGCACATTGATGTTCAACATTGGTGTAAAAGCTGTCACAATTGTCAGATTAATGGAAACAAGCGTCTGTTACATGGTCCACGTCAGTTAGTCCTTGCAAGTGGTCCATTTGAAAAATGGGGCATTGAGGCTATGGGTCCATTGCCTAGGACTAAAAATGGGAAATCGTATATCTTGGTGGCCATAGACTACATGACGAGATGGGTAGAAGCACAAAGTGTGGCAAAGGTAAATGAGAGGACAGTGAGCAAATTTTTCTACACTCACATTTGTTGTAGATTTGGCATACCTTTGGAGATTGTTTCTGATAATGGTCTAGGCTTTAGAAAGGGCTTGCTTACAGAAGTCTGTGAAGAACTTCACATTCTACATCGTCATAGTACACCCTACTATCCCCAATCCAATGGTCTGGTAGAAAAAGCTAATGGTGTCATTGTAGGCATCATTAGAAAGATGGTGAAAAACAAGACAAAGTTGTGGGATGACTTCTTGGATGGTGCCTTGTGGGCATATCGAACCACATATAGGGAAGCCACGGAGTTCACACCATTTCAGTTGGTCTATGGTCAAGAGGCTTTACAACCAATTGAGCTCAACATTCTAACAATGCAACTTCATGGCAAAGCAACACAAGATGATCAAGAAGCATGGATGGATCGACTTCTTACCTTAGCGAGCTTGAGTGGAAAAGAGAAGCAACATACGAGTGCTACAAAAGGAAAGCTACGCAGGCGAAGGAGAAGCTTGACAAGAAACTAAAGGACAAAGGCATCAATGAAGGAGATCTTGTGCTAAGGTATGACAATCGACTCGATAATCGTTTTGATGCCAAATTTGAAACTAGATGGCAGGGGCCATACATAGCTAAGAAGGATTTCAATTCAAGTTACTATCAACTTATGGACTTGCATGGGAAAGAGCACTCTAGGAAGGTAAATGGTTATCGCTTAAAGCCCTATTTGAGTCGCCTTCTACCAAAGGGTCTACCAAAGATCTGTCAAAGGGCAACTGTTTCATGTAAGTATTGTTACATGAAGCATGAGTGTAACTCCATCAAAAATTCTGAGGGGCCAAACAATGAAGATCTCGTCAAGGACTCTGAAGTACTCTCTTTGGAAAAGATGCTCTATGATGGTACATGAATATACCATCATCCTGGGGGAGGGTTAATGATAGCCATTTTTCCGCTTTCCATAATTGCCATAGTAAGCTACCTCACCCTATCAAATCAGTCAAACACTGTGGCTATGCCTACCATTTCACTGTACATAGGCGTGTGTGAGTTAGGGGACTTTTCCCATATCTTCTTAAAAACCCTTAATTAGCTAGTCACTGGGCTAGTTGAGCCAAAAAAAATAAAAACAATAGAAAATATAAGTATATTATGGCCCATTTGTGTGTAAATATTTTATTGTATATAGGGCCTAAATAAAATGATTTTTCATAATTATTTTGGTATTTATTTAAATATTTATACTTAGGTGTGTGTTATTTATGCTATGTATATTAACTCATCATTATCATATTTTTTCTTACCATTTTGCATACTCTTTATTCCATATAAAAATAATTTCATGCAAGCTTCTCTTATTTTTGGTGTAACTCCATCCCAACAAAAATCCAAAAAAACTAGTTTTATTTATGTGTATATTTTTTCACTATTGTGATTTTTTCTTCCTACATCTATTCTCTTTTACTCTCATAAATTAGAACACCAAAAATATTCATCTTTTTATGGTAGACTTATAATGAGAGAGATTTATTTTGACCCCTTTATATTTTTTCCGCCTATATTATTTATATTTGACATGTACATATTTTTTTAGACCCCTCAATATTTGATTTTCTTAGTTGTACTATTCACTTATATCATGATCTCAACAATATCTTCAATTATAGACCTACCAAATAAGGTCAAGGGTATGTGGCATGCATGCATGCACCATGGGGAGCTCACTCTTGGAGGTATTCAAAAGAATCATCCAAAGAAGGACCTCACAAGGACCTTGTGGTGTGGAAAAAACAGTCGGTTTTGCTGAATTTTTAAAGATCACATGCTCCCCGAATTTGAAAAGGTGATACAAACAAAAGTTGTAGCTCATGAGCTGAACTTTCCTCTCAACTTTTTTCATATTTTTTTGAGGTACGAGCTATGAGCTATGATTTTATTGGTGGACCCCAGTTTGCCCATGCTATGCAGCCACACTCCCTCTTTCACTTTATCATTTTCCTCTTTCACACACACTCCTCCCTCTCCTTCCCACTCCCAAACCTGCAACTCCCATGTCCTAATTCCCCCTCTTTACCATTGCCACATCTCTCACACCTCCATAGCCTTCATCCTCCATTTCTACACCCTATGTGTCCCCCTTTCTCTCTACATATATGTCCATATTACCATACTCTCTTCAGCTTTGTAAAGAACTTCAAAAAATCAGCAAAAATCCAAGGATAACCTCTGCAAATGAAGGCTTTTATCATGAATTTTCCAAGGTTTGAAATAACATAGCTTCATCGACACGCGCTGCTTCGCCATGCTGACTGCTTCTTCTTCCGGTGCTGTAAAGAGGTGAATGTCAACTTCTCCAAAGCTTCAACCTCTCTTTACAAGCTCATCCCTTCTCTAACTTTTCTCATCATATATCTCACCATTTGGTGAATGATTTTGTAAATATTTTTTAGTGATAATTACTAACTACTAACCACTAACCTTATTGTAAAATGCACCCTCTACTAGAGTAGGCACTCCCCAATTATTCACTCAATCCTCTCTCCTTTCATCCTCAATAATTCTCTTCCCTTGAGCCCACATCCATGTGACTCAAAGGACAAGAGAGACCCACCCTCAAAAATAAAAATAAAAATGCATAATCTTTTATTCCTTCAAATAAACTTGATTAGGCCTAATCCCAATCGGAGCTTCTAAAACCTATAAATAGAGACCTTCTCTCCCTTGTAAAACATCACATGATCACACTAGACCACACCATTCTCAACACATAACACACCACTCTTCAAGCCTAGTTGTGTAGAGTGTGTGCATTGTGAGTGCTCTATTCCATCACTACACATAGGTGCATGGAGAAGCTTGAAGTTAGTTATGCCATCTAGAGGAGTGGAGTGATACTATACTCTGCAACCACACTTGTAGCATACTCTTGTCCATAAATAAGGTTCATAGTTTTGGGTGCAATTGTATGCTGCAACTACGATTCTTCTCTCCAAATTGACTTGATAAGTTGGCTCATCAGGTGGTTGACGGTCTATTGTCCTTGAAGTTTGTTGTGCCATTTCATGCTTGGTGGTTTGAGGGCTTGTTGAATTGTTTTCCTAAAAGGTAAATTGTAAGAGGGTGCTCAGCGAGAGGGCTCCCGTGACCCTAAGACAATTTGTGTATTGGCAACAAGGTCAAGTTTTGTGTTGTCTCTCTATCTCTCATCAAGCTTTGTGTGCATCTAGTCTTTAATGCTAAGACTGAGTTGCTCAAGTTGATTTGTGCTCTTTACCTCTCGCTGGCATGGTGAATGTTTGTGTTTGGTGTGTGTGGCTATCTTGCATTCCCCTCTCTTTGTGCGTTTGAGTACAAGGAGATATCACGTGCGTCCTAGTTCGCCTTTTCTTGTTTGGTTTCTGGCTGTGGGTTGTCGTTGTCTCTGATTGTGCTTGCCTCAGCCCCAATTGAGCAGCACGGGAGCCTCGAAGGGTGTTTAGAGGCCGCTCTTCTTGTAACCCGCCACGGACCACCTCAATGGCAAAGAGCTTAAGCTACCTATAGCAGATGCAGATTAAAGTGAAGTTGCACAGACTGGAGGTTGTGCAGGCTAAGAGGGAGTGGATGTTGTGCAGCTCTGCTCCCATGCTAAGAAAGATACCAAGAAGATGCACATTGAGCTTAATTGAAGCTTAACTGATTAATGATTAGTGTTCAAGACTTGCTAACAAGCTAGTTTTATGATTAATGTATGCCAAATGTGGCTTTAAAGGGACAACAAATTCCTTAATGATGCTAAAAAAGAGTATGCTTCTCAGGGGATTCACTCTATATACAAAATGGGACGCCACCTGCGACCGGATAACTTTGATAAAACCCCTATATACGACTCATATTAGGGAATATGACCCCCCTTTCTACACTTATATGACAGTCAATGAGGAAAACTATCATACCCCTATCTGACATAAAAAATTTAGGTCTCACATGATCTAACTGAGTAAAAATAGTCAAAGAGTGTGTAGCAGAGTGACTGGCAACATACTAACGAACCACTTGTGTTGATAACTAGATGTACCCTCAATCTATCTTAGTTTGAATTGCAAACTATGTACCTGATTGGCCTGCACTCTGGCTACTCGTCCAATTTTGAGCCATGAAAAGCTGGTGTAAATCAACCCTTGACCTACTCCAGATCAACCCTTATCTATGATCGGATTGATGCAAATTTTGATGTGTGATCTGATAAAAAAATTCCACTAATTCATCCAAGTTCAACCTGGGGCAGGTCCCCCTCGCTCCCCTCCCCCATAAATATATACACCCCTCCTTTATTTTTAAGCTTGAGATAAATTAGTGAGGGTCTACCCGTAACTTATACACTTATGTAAGTTGTAAAAAAACCCCCCTCCCCTGCACATACGTGGTGCGATAAGTTTTCCATGGTGAATCCCCTAGGGTATGCTTTAAGTGAGCATAGATGGGAGTTTATGATCTAGAAATACAATGCTTGAAGTGCTCTAGTGGCCTGTCTTTACGGCTCATCGATTGGAGCTACGGTGAAGAAGTTATGGCAATTTGAAGTTTAAGTTGATGCAGATACGTACCAGATTGGGAAAATGCAGCTGAGGGGATAGAAATGAAGTGAATGCATGATCTTGAAGTGCTCACTTTGTGGAGCACGCTGGTCTTTTCATATTAGTGATCAAAGTTACGGTTACCAAGATATCGCCAGATTAAATTGCATCGGTGGGGCCAGTTCTGTCTAGTCTGGTCGGTTCGATCGGTGTGTCATCTGGGAATTTTTGAGATCCAACCAGGGAATGCTAGAAACCGATGTCATGCTTGGTAGTGCTTTAGTTGAGCTGTATGCCAGATGGCTAATGGAGACACACATGCTTTGAAAGTTAAATATGTTAAATGTGGTGCCTGTACGGAAGCACATAAGGCTTTTGATGAGCTTCAGTTCAAAAATGTTGTCTCCCAGAGATCATTGGTTGCGGAGAATGCCCAACATGGCTGTGGAAAAGAATCTCTAGCTTGTTAATTAAATGCAAGGGAAGGTGTTTCTCCAAATGCAATCACCTATACTTGCATCTTGAGGGCATGTGGCACTATTCAAGACCTTGATACGGGCAACAAAACTCATGATGAGATTGCTCGATAGGGGCTGTTGGAGAAATATGTGCTTGGCAATGCTTTGCCCGATATGTATATAAAATGTGGTGCCCATGGGCCCCAGTTGATGTGGCCGCCAAATTAATAGAAAAATCATTTAGAAAACTTATCATATTGAAGCTTCAAATCATTTGTTGCATCCCCCTCCCAAAATATTGAAAAATTGAATGCAGCCTTTGGGAAAGATCATTTGAAAGGACATGGTTTCTTTCTTTTCAATTCTCTTCAAGAATTTTTAAGGTTCTTTTGAGGACACATGTCAAACAACAAGAATTGAATGACCTTCATCTATATGGATACTAAGGCCTTTAGAGGCAAAAAAGAAGAAGAGTCTGGAATGAGGGTTGAGAAGAGGAATAACACTGAGCACTATTGCTAGCTTGACCTTTTTTAGAAAGAAAATGGGAAGAAGAAAAAAATAAGGGGTAGCGTCTTTGCATGGAAGGATTTTTTTTTGGGGTGTGAGGTGAGTATTAAAAAAGAGAATGGAAACAACTTCAAGCACTCGAGGTGTTGGAGTCGTGACAGAGAGAGGATTGCCATGAAGCGGCTCAAAAGGTTGAGAGATCTACCAAAGAGGAGCCAGAGGAGAAGGTTCAGCATTGAGGAAGGCCATCAAGTGGAGGTTTTTTCATCAAATTGTGTGCCATAAGAGTCGAGAAAGGGAGGTGTGTGTCCCTCTGTATGAAGAGGTCATGGCCATGGCCCAACCTAGAGCAAAGTATTTGGAGTTTGTACATGGTTCTTTTGATTGAAGTCAAAGCTAGTCATTGTTTATTTTGGCACTGTCTCCCCCCCATGCCATTCGTGTGTGTGAGAGAGAGGTATTGAAGTGTTGGAAGCATGCAAAAGTGGTGTGATTGCTTTTAGGTGATTGTACAAGTGGTGATTTGTGTGGAAGCGGTGTTTTGCTAGCAAAAGTGTGAAGTTTTGAATGTGATTCCAAGAAGAGTGGGGTGTTGTGAGTACCTTGGCCTATAAAGAGGCAATCTAGTTGTGTTTCTAGGCATGGTTCCAACCCCCCTCTCCAACGTCCAATCGTGGTAACCTGCTAACATTGGCACCATTGTTGGGGATTGATTCTTAGGTGGTGAGTGACATAGATGTAGTCATAGATCGACAATCAATATTAAAGAGATATGCTTTGAAGATTCATATTATTTCTAAGCTCTATAATTTTACTCATTCCTCAAAGACATATATATATATTATCATTTATTTTATTTTTGGTTGCAAATATAAAAGAGTTATGATTTTGTTTTCTTTAATATTATTAACAACTGATGTCTAAGAGTTATGATCATTATTTGTTATTTACAAAATATTGAAGAATTATAATTTTGATGGTTCATCAAAGATTTACATTTAAACAATTTCTTTAATGCTTTGACTACAAGCATTAGAGACTTATTGTTGGATTCATGGTATTTTTTTATGATCGATTATTTTGATCTTTGGCTATTGAGATAATTATTTTTGATCGATTATTTTGATCTTTGGCTATTGAGATAATTATTATCTCCTGGACTTGCTCCATCATATCTTGAGCAATTCCACAATTATTATATTTTTTCTTTTATTGAAAAGATCATATGCATGTTAAGAGTCCCACTATATTATTTTCGTGTCAACATTTAATAATAATATAGTTTTATGAGTGGTTGTGTTGATATACATGTAATTTGTTATGTTTTCATTTGTTTCAATGTTTTCCAAAGAGAATCATTTTGAACCGTCTCCAAAGATGTTGTGATTGTGTCTTTTTCTAGAATTTTAAAGATTTCTTTAATGTGCTCTATGATTTTGAGATCTTGGTAAATAATACAAAGCAAAAATATGACAAAGTAAAACTGGTAGACATTTTAAAGATATAGTCAATGGAGTTTATTTTATGATTTTTTTTCTGATAGCTATTTGTATTGAATCATTTGAAGCCATCATTATATTTATAAGAGTGATGTAGCTCCTCAATAAATTTTATTTCTTAGATTGAATGATATTTTAATAGGACCATGTGCATAAATGAATTTGTGGGTTTCTTCCTTGAGCCCCCGAGAGCTTTCTCATCCATGTGCTAGAGACTTGTGATTATGGATGCTTGTTAAGCTATACATAACTACTCTATATATAGCCCCCAATCCCTTATATATAAACACAATTAGTATCAGTATTCTACACATTTCAGAATCGTAGTCTTTGTGTATGGTGTCTTCTAGCTACAATGCTCTTATCTTTTTAGTTAAGTTATCATTATGTGAGTGTAAAGTTGTAGAGTGATTGAAAAATTTAGTGAGACATAGCCTCATCTCATTCTATGGTTGATGCTTACAAAGAACTTTTCTACATACATGGTTGAGTTATATTTTATCCTTGGTAATCATGATCAAGATGGTATAACTATCCAAGTTAGTATTAGTATCTATATAAAGCTTGTGAGATGGTCCAAATAGTTTCATGGGGAGACTAGTATTTTAATGCATGGGCATAAGGAAATCATAGATCCATTTAAAGGAAGACTCAATCTAGAAAGTTTATTCTAAAGTGCCCTAAAAATTTAGCATTCTTGGGCCTCATTAAAACATGGACATAATGTACAAATCATTGCCCTAGCAAAGCCTTAATATCCTTTGTGCAACAATTTTGAGAGTTACACAGAGGTCTCTCTCTCTCTCTCTCTATGTGTGTGTGTGTGTGTGTGTGTGTGTGTGTGTGTGTGTTTGGGGGGGGGCAGGGGGACGGACTTCTTCTTCTATATTGCATCTTTATCTATTAACAACTTTCCTCTTAAAATGCTTCAATGAATCTTCCCATCTGCCTTTGTAAGGGTTTAGGTAGTGACACAAAATACTCAAGCAATTTGGCTTTCATAACACCCCAGGGAATGTCAAAAACCTTAGAATAACCATCAAAGACTACAATATTTCTAGCTTGCCAGATAAATGAAAGCATCCAAATTTTGACAAACATCAAGCATAAATCAAGACATGTATTTGTTGTGTACATAAGTTCAAAAACCATTTTAAACTTGGTAATTTTAATCTGCCAACACAACATACAATATTCTTGCAACGCTTTCCACCACAATTGACCTTGGTTACAGCTAAGAAAAAAATGATCCAGAGTTTCCAACTTTTTACATCTCTGATACATAAACCGTGATTTACATTCTTCCTGGCCAAAAGTTCCCCGATGGGTAAAGCACCTGTAAAAATTCTCCACATAAACACTTTATGATTATTATCACAATGCACTTCCCATATCTTTTGAACTCTTTGCATCCACCATTGCCTACTTTTGGAAAGGCCCCAAATCTTGTAACATCTAGTATGTATTGAGAGAGCAAGTAGCAACAGATGATAAAAGACTCTAGTAGGAGCCCGGGGCGGTCACTTTTTAGAATGTGTATGATATCACGTTGTGAGCGGGATGGAAACCCACAGAATGCCTCTATAACGACCCGACACACACACACACACACACACACACACACACACACACACACACACACACACACACACACACACACACACACACACACACACACACACAAATAGCTTGAGTTCTTTCTTCTGACTCACAAGGGACAAAAAGAAGCAGGGCCGATAAGTATTTTTGTGGCTCCTCATCTACATCTCTATTAAACCACCCATTACGTGATCACACAAACAGCTATCGCAGTAATAGCAGGTGTTTGGGAGCTCTGTTAAGGGAAAAACACGAGTTGCCAAGACCAACCCATACTCCCGTGTGCGTGGAGTACTGTTAAAATAACCTCTTAGTTGATGACCATAACTTCGATACAAATAGATCTTTTGAGATGGAAGGAATTGGGCTAGCAGGTATAACCGCTCTGAAAAACCTGGCTTCATTGAATGTTCTACGTAATAATACTGTGGCCCTAGGCCCAGAGCTTTTGTAACCATAGCCAATCTGATATTGTTCCTAAAATGCTCACGACCCCAAAGTGTTACACGAGTCACTCGATCTTTGTATGACCACCATTTAGTCTGGGAAACAAAGGTTCCTAAGTGTGGGAATAGATATAGTTCATAACGGAGTAATGTTGTTCTCCATGTAGAGTCACCTGATTGATAAAGGTGTGCTTTTGCTATGGAAAAAACCAGTTCTTGATTGTAGGCCATTTTTTTAGCACTCCTGATATGCAAACATGCGGATATGTATATTACCCTTGTATAGTTACTCCTTACTGCTACCTTTGATTGGTTTATATATTAGTGTCTTCTGGATTTTATAGACTCACTTTCTGACTTTGAATCAAAATTGGAAGTATGAATTAATAAAAAAAATGTGTTGTTAATATGCAGCGTATCGTACACTGTTTAGTTCCTTGCTAGATACTGTACCCCAGTTATTGGATACTTGACTTAAGCCGAGTATATTGGTTTGTGGATAGCTAGGATGTGTGGGATAAAACTGAGCCTGTTTTTTTATATAAAAAAAGCTCGATAGTCGATTCAAACCGGGTATCGACTGCATTGGGGTTTCTAGTTGGTATTCTGTATGTGACTAGATATTTCTTTGATGTGACCTTGCTTTAAGGTAAATAAACATCTCTATATACTGTACGCAGTTGCTGGATGCATGACATATGCCGAGGATTATGGTGTGTGGATTTTATATTGGGATGTGTGGCTAAACCTGAGCCAGGTAAAAAAAATCTCGATGGTCGAATTGAACCGGGTATCGACGGCTTTGGTGTGTCCAGTAGGTATACATTATAAGACTAAATATTTTATGATGTGACCTTGCTTTAAGGTAAATAGCACATCTCTCTCTCTCTCCATTTACACTCTGTAGCATACTTTTACCTCTCTGTGGTGTCGGGCTGCCTGCAACACGTCTTGTGCCTGCGCTAGGGTTGAGGTGGCTTGTGAGTATAGTCGCGTATACTGATGTAAGGTCAGACCGGATCTTCAGCGGGGACTATCCCTGAGTATCTGGCCCGTATGGGTGGCGTCTAACTTTGTAGCAGGACTGTGACAGTGGCGGATCTGCTCCCGATTCGCTTCAGCAATGTATAAAATCCCCCTAAAATTGTGAGTACTCTTACTCACTTGGCATCATAGTGTATTCACTTGTGTGCATTCTATACTGTGTGGGTGAGTAGATACTTCCTACTGGGTGCTCAATCATGCCGAAAAAGAACGTGAAGGATACTGTGGACGCTTCGTCGTCTCCTAATCTACAGGTTTTATAAAATTCCTTGTCTTACATTTGGAATCTCTGTAGCTTCTCTGTAACTGTTTTTTTGAAATTCTTTTAAAAAAACCAGGTAGTCTGTTACCGTATATTTAACCTAAAGCTAATATGTCACTCTGAAGCTTTGTTGATGAAATGATTTGAAAATTTGGAAACTTGTTCCGGATACTTTTTACTGGTCTTTTGGAGATTAATGAATGTGTAGGTACTCTTTTGCTGCTGTGTGACAGTTTGGAAATTATATATTTCTTTGACTAATGATGGTTGATGTCGTAAAATAAACAAATAATTAAGTTGCAACCTGGTTCTGGAAACTGAGTGAAAGGCTCGGTTAAACTAAGTATTGCCTGGATTTTTGTGAATGATGGGATTTGTATGCATGGTTGCCGTTTAAAGTGCCGTAAAACTGGTCTATGAGGAAAATTCTGTTTTTTAAAAAAATTTGGGGGAAAGTACCTGGTAAGAGGCCGTTTTTGCTACTAAGGAAAGAGTATTGTATGTAATTTTTAGAATGGAATGGTATATTGGTGCGAAGATGTTAAGATTCGGTTAAAAATCTGCTCAATAGATTAAATTAACTCGTGTAAAAATTAAAAAAAACCGAGAAACTCACAAATAAAATGAGCTGTAATGATCATATAATGTGGATTTGATATTTTGGATTACGGCTTCACTAATTTACTGCTGTCCTGTGTATAAAATTACAGTCACTTGATAAATTTAAATCTCTTGGTAAGGTTCCTATTGCATTAGATCTGCGGTACACTTGTTTGAGGGCACTTTATACTGGTTTCTGTAAAGGTGTCCTGACTTCTCTTAGTGCTTGTTCTCTTATTCATGATAAAGCTAAGAGTTGCTACACATCCGTTATTGAATATGAGTGGCAATACATACTCGGTTTGTATATTGAGCTAAAGTATTGCAGCACATACTGGATTTATTAAAACTGGTTCCAAGATTCTGGTTTTTTTCACATAAGATGATGTTTCTTTTGATACTGTTCGGTAAATTACCTTTACTTCAACTGGGGAATTGAGTTATATATGGCTTGGCTGGGTTGGAACCTCGGCTATTATATAAAATTTGTTGGTCTTCATTTGCTGGATTAAAAAGAAACACTGAACAATATAGAAGCTGACTTTAACCTAAGCATCTTGCAGTATTTACAATAGTGCTTCTAGGAATAGGTTATAAAATCCTCGGTTTTATGGAAAGTCGTATAAACTCCCTTTTATACGGGTCTGTTCTGGTTTTTTATATGTCGTATCTGTCTCAGACCAGGTCCGAGTCTGATCGAAGGACTGACTCACCTAGTGCCTTATATTTTTTTAATTAAAACAACTGTCTATTTCTGGCTAGTGATACAATATAACAAGACATGACTTGATAAGCATTAATATTTCTTGAGAAATGTAGTTTTTTTTTAAAATATATATATCAAAAGATTTAGAAAAAGATGGTTTTAAAAAAAGAGAGATATATGTATATTAAATTGAGGAATGAACAGGTACATTGCTACTTTATGGTGTGCAATTTCCTTTATCAGATTGGCAAAATTTACCAAAGAATGGTTTATTTCAAAACTAAAATTTTTTTTTGTTAAGAATGATATGTTTTTTTTAAGGTGACATGGATAACAACTAGCATGCCTTGCATCACCTGCGTACAGTCACGTGCTAACGAACTGTTTTCTTGTGGCTATGGGTGCAGGTGAGGGCTACCTTCCTTGATTAAATTTTCGAGTTCTTAACAAATGGAGGATATCTTAATGTGACGCAAATTTTCCCAGACTTTGGGTTTATGGATTCTTGAACTATATCTTGTTATCTTCATTACCGTGTACAAAATTTATTTTCAACTGCAAATAAATTATTGTGCAATACCAGTGTACTTTTCTAGAATTCATGGTCTGTGAATAGGTCGTGTTCGTTTGCGTATATGTATTTGGATTTAAAACTGCTACACACACAATAAACGCAAAACGGGATTGCTTGGTTGGTTGGTCTCTCTCAGACTATGTTTCTAGAATCTTTCGCCTATGATAATATAATGATTATACTCTTATAGGCTGGGGTGCTATCACATAGTCCCTGTGTTTTTTTAAACCTGACTGGTGATAAGGTTGCTAGCACTACCATACCACTTTTTATTTATTTATTTATTTATATTTTTTTTCACTCTTGTTAGATATTATCCTTTACTTTATTTATTACTTCTGTTTACCAGGTTGTGGGAAAGCTCACTGGAAGAATGAAAGTCTGTTATGACCCTGAAAAAAGAGCTTTGATTTCAGAAAAACTTCGTCTAGCTAGAGATATAGAAAAATTTTTCCCTTGTGTCTCTTATAGGGCTAGGCCCTATCTTCATAGGGCTGTAAAATGCAAAAAGATGTAACTGGGTGCATTTGTTCCTCAGGTCTAGACTCCTCGTCCTAGAATTTGGAATTCTAACTTATGATATGTTTGCAGATTGTTCCCCTTTCACAAGGACTTGCTCTTCCTGTGGAACCTTTATCCCTTGCCTCTCTTCTTGTGCTCAAATGTATACAAGATAGAGAAGCTTCTGCCCTTATTTATGATGCTTCGAAGGAGTCTAGTCTTTCTCTTGTCCAGCTGATTTTATTTGACCTATGGGTAAATGTTCTAGCTCTCCTTGTAAAAAACAATTCTGATGGTCTTAACCTTTTGATTGAATTTTCTTCGAATCTGGCCGGTCTTTCCAAAGCACACACTCAAGACTTAGCATCTTTTTCTGCCAAAGGATCTGAACTGTCTAATCTGCTTAGAAAGTTTTGTGGCCTTAGTCCGATCTTTGTGACAGCTCCCTCTACTCCTATTGTCCCTCCTCAGAATAGCCTCTTTTGTAGAGATGCAGCTACCCTAGAAGCTGTTAAGGAATTTCAGAAAGACCTTTGTTCACTCAGTGATGCTTCGCTTTTGGACATGGTACCAAAAGTCTCTAGGGCCTTTCCTTTTTTACCATCATGGCAAGTTGAGGTAGAATCCTTGGGAGTTGAGAACAAGCTGTGGATGTTTCCAAATAAATGATTTCTTGCACCTATTTCCATGGAAACCTGGGTCTTCCTTGCCAACTTGGCGCCCGCTACTATTGAGGAATGCAAACTTAAAGTATTGAAAGGAATCCAGCTCTTGGACAAAGGAGATCTTATTAAAGCCCCTGTCAATATGTGTTTCCTTGATGATAAAAAATGTAGTTCGAATTCTGGGTTGTATGCAAGAACTAAAGGAGTTATGACCTTTAGTAAAAGCAATGCAGATTACTACACCAAAACAGTTTGGAATGTGTTCAGGCCGTACCTTAAGTGTGCGTGCAGATTCTTGGACCCTAAAGCTTCCTACGAATCAAGCATAATTTGGTTTGACCATGCTATTTGGTATGCCCTCAACAATTTGCCTAGTATCTTTCTTGATAAAGCAGAAGAATTTCACCTTTCCCTCTTCTGCTCGTGGCTCGGTGGACAAGCGAAGGATCTAGTCTTAGCCCAAATTGCCTTTATTCAATATAGATCTATTATGCGTGACACTCTTGAAGAGCTTGGATCTAATGGATGTGGGACTCTACTTACCACGTATGGCGGCTTTAAAGGTATCAAAAGTATAGTTGGACAAATCAAACCAAATATTGAAGAAGATGATTCACAAGTTTCCAAACGTCTGAATACTCTTGTTTCTCTTGCGGCGTCTTACACATCTTTCTTAACTCCCTCCTCGAGTGATTCAGTGATTGGGAGAGGGAGAAGTAGAAGTTATGTGAGAGGTAGGGGAAGAAACCTACCAGTCAGAAACCTATTGGACATGTAATTTGCAGGATCGAAGGATGGCTTGTGGAAGACGCTACCTACCTCCAAAAGATGAAGTGTGTTATAGGATTTTCTCACATTGCTTGTTTACAAGCAAAATTTTGGATTTCTTTACTCCCCAAGCTATCTTTTCAAAATGTTTTGGACATATTTTTGGGTCGATTTTATTACTAAAGGATGTGATGTTTGGTTGGAAATATTCGCCACCCATTAAGAATCTATTTTATTCCAATGAATTTCTCCATAATAATGAGGTACCTAATTGCTCTTGTCATCTATTTCAAAAATTCTGTAAACACTTCACTGATTTTGGTTCACATGTTTGTACATCGAACCTTGAGATCATCTCAGATCCTCATGTAAGAAGTCTCTTGAGTAATGGCTTGAATCATATTCCCCCTTTTCCACTAAATCCTCAATGTTCCTTATCAGCATTACTTGAATGCCTGGCCGACTTGGCCTTAAAACTCCAATTGGAGGTGGAAGTTCACTTCCAACTGACATCAACTCTCGAAAATATCTTTTGGAAAAAAATTAGTCTTTTACCACATTCGTGGCTTAGCACTGATACTACATGGCTTACGCATAAAATGAAGACCTCTATCTATGAGATTAAAAAGAAATGGCTCATTATTGGCCTAGATAAAGCATCTAACACTGCTTCCTTGATATGTAAAAAATTGGCTTTTGATGCTGCCATTTCTAGACTTAATAGTAATGACTTTCTTAAACTAGATTACTCTCCTCTTTGCGTAGCTACAATGTTAAACAATGAATTATCAGGTCTCGTGTATTATCCCGCATCTCAAAAAATTCCTGTACTCTTCCCAACGTACAAAATGCATAAACATAAATTCAGATGGATTTCTAATGCTTCAAATAGCTTGTTCTCCTGTGTTACGAAAGATATCACCCACTGCTTAAACTTTGTCTTACTAGAAATCGAAAATATCTGTGCCATCAAACACAGTGATATTAAGAGTTTCAGAACTGTAGACTATTGCCCTTTTTGGGTCATAAAAAACGCAGCCGAGTTATTTATCAACCTCCCAGATAGTATTTACTCCATCTTCATTGCAGACATTACTCAATGCTATGAAAATATCCCTTTAGATGGGCCATTCGGTCTTTTTTATACCTTATCATTTCTTATAAAGATTGCCTTTGCCCACAGAAAGGAACTTGGATATACGTGCATCTCACATAAAGGGAATAAAGGATGGGTAAAAAAATCCAATAAATCTACACCTTTCATCTTTAAAGAGGAAGATCTATATAGGTATATCCTTTGGCTACTGAATAATTGCTGTATCCAATTAGGTAATACCTGCTACAAACAAACTCTAGGGATACCAATGGGGTTTGCATGCTCCCCGATTATGTGTAATCTTTATCTTTGTTACTTCGAATATCATTGGGTCCTTAAAATATTAACTATACCAACAAGTAATTCATTACTCTCACACTTTGCACAGTCTTTCAGATTTATGGATGACCTTTGTAGCATCAACAACCCCTTATTTGAACCTACACTTAAAGAGATTTATCCACCTTGCATATGTATCGAGCCTACATTCTCTGAGAAAGTACTATGGCAGGATAAATTGATCATTTCTAGAACACACTTTTTGAATATTGAGTTTACAATAATTTCCCCTTTTGTGGGAAACTTTTATACTCGCTTTTTTTGGAAAAGAGATAAACTTATGCTTATGTCTTCTGAATTTACGAAGAAAAAAAGCATTAGACCGTACAAAAATTCTCTACACACTTGTCTAGGAATGCTTTTTCTTATAATGTATGCCTCTTCTGACTGTTTTAGAGCATATGAAGAGATAGATACATTAATTACCAAGTTCATCAAGAACGGGTTTACAAAAAAAGACCTGGTTGCATGCATCTGCAACTCCTTAGAAAGACACAAGTAGACCTATCTTAAATTTGATTTACAAAATCTGATTAGTCTACTTAAATCAGACTGATTCAAAAAACCTCAGCATAACCTGCGTCTGATAATACAAATACTTCTCGAGGTTGTAGGCCCCTATTCTATGGAGTCTACTACCTCATAGGATTTGGTGCCTGGGAAAGGGTGGGCACACACACACACACACACACACACACACACACACACACACACACACACACACACACACACACACACACACACACACACACACACACACACACACACACACACACACACACAATAGCTTGAGTTCTTTCTTCTGACTCACAAGGGACAAAAAGAAGCAGGGCCGATAAGTATTTTTGTGGCTCCTCATCTACATCTCTATTAAACCACCCATTACGTGATCACACAAACAGCTATCGCAGTAATAGCAGGTGTTTGGGCGCTCTGTTAAGGGCAAAATACGAGCTGCCAAGACCAACCCATACTCCCGTGTGCGTGGAGTACTGTTAAAATAACCTCTTAGTTGATGACCATAACTTCGATACAAATAGATCTTTTGAGATGGACGGAATTGGGCTAGCAGGTATAACCGCTCTGAAAAACCTGGCTTCATTGAATGTTCTACGTAATAATACTGTGGCCTTAGGCCCAGAGCTTCTGTAACCATAGCCAATCTGATATTGTTCCTAAAATGCTCACGACCCCAAAGTGTTACACGAGTCACTCGATCTTTGTATGACCATCATTTAGTCTGGGAAACAGAGGTTCCTAAGTGTGGGAATAGATATAGTTCATAACCGAGTAATGTTGTTCTCCATGTAGAGTCACCTGATTGATAAAGGTGTGCTTTTGCTATGGAAAAAACCAGTTCTTGATTGTAGGCCATTTTTTTAGCACTCCTGATATGCAAACATGCGGATATGTATATTACCCTTGTATAGTTACTCCTTACTGCTACCTTTGATTGGTTTATATATTAGTGTCTTCTGGCTTTTATAGACTCACTTTCTGACTTTGAATCAAAATTGGAAGTATGAATTAATAAAAAAAATGTGTTGTTAATATGCAGCATATCGTACACTGTTTAGTTCCTTGCTAGATACTGTACCCCAGTTATTGGATACTTGACTTAAGCCGAGTATATTGGTTTGTGGATAGCTAGGATGTGTGGGATAAAACTGAGCCTGTTTTTTTATATAAAAAAAGCTCGATAGTCGATTCAAACCGGGTATCGACTGCATTGGGGTTTCTAGTTGGTATTCTGTATGTGACTAGATATTTCTTTGATGTGACCTTGCTTTAAGGTAAATAAACATCTCTATATACTGTACCCAGTTGCTAGATGCATGACATATGCCGAGGATTATGGTGTGTGGATTTTATATTGGGATGTGTGGCTAAACCTGAGCCAGGTAAAAAAAATCTCGATGGTCGAATTGAACCGGGTATCGACGGCTTTGGTGTGTCCAGTAGGTATACATTATAAGACTAAATATTTTATGATGTGACCTTGCTTTAAGGTAAATAACACATCTCTCTCTCTCCATTTACAGTCTGTAGCGTATTTTTACCTCTCTGTGGTGTCGGGCTGCCTGCAACACGTCTTGTGCCTGCGCTAGGGTTGAGGTGGCTTGTGAGTATAGTCGCATATACTAATGTAAGGTCAGACCGGATCTTCAGCGGGTACTATCCCTGAGTATCTGGCCCGTATGAGTGGCGTCTAACTTTGTAGCAGGACTGTGACAGTGGCGGATCTGCTCCCGATTCGCTTCAGCAATGTATAAAAGCCCCCTAAAATTGTGAGTACTCTTACTCACTTGGCATCGTAGTGTATTCACTTGTGTGCATTCTATACTGTGTGGGTGAGTAGATACTTCCTACTGGGTGCTCAATCATGCCGAAAAAGAACGTGAAGGATACTGTGGACGCTTCGTCGTCTCCTAATCTACAGGTTTTATAAAATTCCTTGTCTTACATTTGGAATCTCTGTAGCTTCTCTGTAACTGTTTTTTTGAAATTCTTTAAAAAAAACCAGGTAGTCTGTTACCGTATATTTAACCTAAAGCTAATATGTCACTCTGAAGCTTTGTTGATGAAATGATTTGAAAATTTGGAAACTTGTTCCGGATACTTTTTACTGGTCTTTTGGAGATTAATGAATGTGTAGGTACTCTTTTGCTGCTGTGTGAACGTTTGGAAATTATATATTTCTTTGACTAATGATGGTCGATGTCGTAAAATAAACAAATAATTAAGTTGCAACCTGGTTCTGGAAACTGAGTGAAAGGATCGGTTAAACTAAGTATTGCCTGGATTTTTGTGAATGATGGGAGTTGTATGCATGGTTGCCGTTTAAAGTGCCGTAAAACTGGTCTATGAGGAAAATTCTGTTTTTTTAAAAAAATTGGGGGAAACTGCCTGGTAAGAGGCCGTTTTTGCTACTAAGGAAAGAGTATTGTATGTACTTTTTAGAATGGAATTGTATATTGGTGCGAAGATGTTAAGATTCGGTTAAAAATCTGCTCAATAGATTAAATTAACTCGTGCAAAAATTAAAAAAACCCAGAAAATCACAAATAAAATGAGCTGTAATGATCATATAATGTGGATTTGATATTTTGGATTACGGCTTCACTAATTTACTGCTGTCCTGTGTATAAAATTACAGTCACTTGATAAATTTAAATCTCTTGGTAAGGTTCCTATTGCATTAGATCTGCGGTACACTTGTTTGAGGGCACTTTATTCTGGTTTTTGTAAAGGTGTCCTGACTTCTCTTAGTGCTTGTTCTCTTATTCATGTTAAAGCTAAGAGTTGCTACACATCCGTTATTGAATATGAGTGGCAATACATACTCGGTTTGTATATTGAGCTAAAGTATTGCAGCACATACTGGATTTATTAAAACTGGTTCCAAGATTCTGGTTTTTTTCACATAAGATGATGTTTCTTTTGATACTGTTCGGTAAATTACCTTTACTTCAACTGGGGAATTGAGTTATATATGGCTTGGCTGGGTTGGAACCTCGGCTATTATATAAAATTTGTTGGTCTTCATTTGCTGGATTAAAAAGAAACACTCAAAAATATAGAAGCTGACTCTAACCTAAGCATCTTGCAGTATATACAATAGTGCTTCTAGGAATAGGTTATAAAATCCTCGGTTTTATGGAAAGTCGTATAAACTCCCTTTTATACGGATCTGTTCTGGTTTTTTATATGTCGTATCTGTCTCAGACCAGGTCCGAGTCTGATCGAAGGACTGACTCACCTAGTGCCTTATATTTTTTTAATTAAAACAACTGTCTATTTCTGGCTAGTGATACAATATAACAAGACATGACTTGATAAGCATTAATATTTCTTGAGAAATGTAGTTTTTTTTTAAAATATATATATTAAAAGATTTAGAAAAATATGGTTTAAAAAAAAGAGAGATATATGTATATTAAATTGAGGAATGAACAGGTACATTGCTACTTTATGGTGTGCAATTTCCTTTATCAGATTGGCAAAATTTACCAAAGAATGGTTTATTTCAAAACTAAACAAAATACTTGTTAAGAACAATATGTTTTTTTTAAGGTGACATGGATAACAACTGGGATGCCTTGCATCACCTGCGTACAGTCACGTGCTAACGAACTGTTTTCTTGTGGCTATGGGTGTAGGTGAGGGTTACCTTCCTTGATTAAATTGTCGAGTTCTTAACAAATGGAGGATATCTTAATGTGACACAAATTTTCCCAGACTGTGGGTTTGTGGATTCTTGAACTATATCTTGTTATCTTCATTACCTTGTACAAAATTTATTTTCAACTGCAAATAAATTATTGTGCAATACCACTGTACTTTAGAATTCATGGTCTGTGAATAGCTCGTGTTCGTTTGCGTATATGTATTTAGATTTAAAACTGCTACACACACACACCCAAAAAATTCAGCTCAAAAGAGGAGAACCTTGATATTTAGATGCAAATGATCTTGGGCCAACACCAAAGGGGCAAACAGCCCACACAATATGGGTAAAATAAGCCAGATACAATCACAAACTAGAGCAGAAACTTCGCTCATAGGAGAAACTTACACAGAAAAAAAAAAGAAAAAGAGTGAGTAATTTGGCAAAATGGACAGCGCCATCGCGTCCGAAACGGCTCAAAAAACCCCACCCTACAATGTCACAGTGCTCAAATCCGACCTCAGATGAGCAGTTTAGGGCCAAAAAATGCTCCAAAAACAGCAAAAACACACTTGCGGCTGTTCCTCCTCTCTTCTCCACATTTTTTTTTGGTCTTCTCTCAGTTTTTTCAGTTCCCACACTTAGCTTTATTAGTTGGGTACCTGTGGCGTTTTAGATGACCTCAAACGGACCCCGAACAGCGGACCCCGAACAGGCCAAAAACTGACCTCGCAGTGCATAGTTGTCACCTTTTTGCATCATCCGCACACCTGGCACTCAATTTTTCCAAATAATGCATCCCGCAACCACGTGAAGTGGCCCCAAAAAGTGGTCCTCATGATGACCTTTCTGCATAAGTATCACAAGAAAACACCCACGTCGTGTCCATACTTCTCCGCGTGCAAGTATTGACCCCGTTCGACCTCCTGACGCCACTCGATGCCATCTGACGCACCTGCTTACCTCATGTCGTCAGCCCACGGATAGCTTACTCGAGAAGTTTTACACACTACCAACTCCTCCTTATTGTAGAAAAAACACAGTGGTACTGGTAATAGTGAAAATCGATGCACTATGTACACCCTGTCCTACCTGTACACACGTGGGCCCCACGTAATCACCTAGCTCTGAAAAATGGGCAATTCTTTATTTGATGCACCATGCATGGGTATGTACATATGCACAATCCCTTGCTCCAAACAACTCCTGACATAATTTGTCCGTCCCCTAGCCTGCTAGAGCATTCATGCTCAGCAGCAGCAAAAAGAGATATTCATTCCACCTGGATCCCACACAAAACCACTTGGCATTCCCTGCATCAAACACTTAATCAAGGTTCCACCTAGTTCCCAAGGAAAACCTGTAGAGATGCCATATATCAACCTTGCATCAAGAAAAACATCAATTAATTTGGCATAAACTTGCATGTGGCAATATCTCTCCTTCTCCATAGCTGAGAGGTCTCCATAGCTGAGAGGTCTCCAATGATCATTTGTGTCATCAATTCCTGCTTCTTTGACAACTCAAACTTGGTTTGCATCAGCCCTTCAATCACTTCATAAGGCCCATCACTTTCATCTTCAACCTCATTCGCAAATGCAACTAAACCAAACTCCTGGATTTCTTTGTCCATCAAAAGAAATGCAACATCAGCATCCTCATCACTGCTGGTAGTGCTATCACTATCCTCATCTGTCACCGTGGAAGAGTCTTCATCACTAGACTCATCCTCATATTCATAAAGCTCCTCTAATCGTTTCCTTGTGTCCATATTATAAAGATTCTTGGTACCTGTCTTTCCATAGAGGCTAATCATACCATGTCGCCAATCTTGAACAGCTCCCACTGCATGTAACCATGGTCTGCCCAGTATAATAGGATATGATCCCAACCCTACTGGCATCACATGAAAATCAACCACTGCCTTTGCATCATATGCCTCCACTTCTAAGCTCTTTACAACACCCAAGCATTTTACTTTTTGATGGTTTGCCAATCTGATTCGAAAACCTGACACCCCAGCCACTGTGAGACCCATCTTCTCAACGCATGAGTGTGTTATGACGCATATTTGGGCTCCACCACACACATAACCTTGTCCCAAATTTTTCCTTTTATGCCACACATCTACTATTGGACAAATGTCTGGTAGCTCATCCATTGCCAACACCTTTACTGAACCTCTCTCTCGCTCTTTCTCCATTGGGTTAACCATCCTCTTCCACTGTCTCTTTAGCTTAGGTACCATCTCTATAAGTTGCCCAAAAGTAACATCTGCCTTCCTACTCGTCAGATACTCCTTCAACTCATATCTTAATTGCCCATCCCCTAGTGGAAAATCTGAAACATGAAACTTTCGACGAGCTCTCCTTTTCCTCTTGGCCTTGACATCCTCGCCTTCATGGCTGTTTCCTTTCTTCTTACTAGGACTTGGGGAACTTCTTCCTTCCTTATCCTCTGTGGTCCTCTTCCCAATAGGCATCACTAATGTATCCTCTAGCTTGGATGCCTTCTCCAAGGTGACTACACTTAGCACTTTTTTCTTTCCCTTTTCCTCCTGGATCAGTCCACTGGTTCCTTCGTCTCCCTTAATTTCGATGCCATAATCATTTGACCTAGTTAGCACCTGTCTTGGCAATGGATACATGTCTCCCCCCATCCTTGGTGGCTTATCACATTGCGGGCTGATGTGACCCAAATCTCCACAATTATAACATGTGGGCGTCTACCTCCAGAACCTACCTTTGCTTTGTCCAACACCATTCCTAGGCCTTTCTTCACCTCCGGGCTGATTTGCAAACCTCCCTCGACCTTGATTATTTCTCACTTGACCTAGCATGTTTAGGCTGATATTCTTCATCGAATCTACCACTTGCCTCATGTCTTGCCTTAGCCCATCATCTTGCACCGATGTAGTGACCATTGCTGGCATAACCTGAGTAGTAACAGGAACCACTGGTTCATGATGAACCCTTGACATGCGACCTTGTAAAGACTCTATAGGCTGAAATTTAGACCTCATGGTCAAAGACTCCACCCCTAACTGACTCATTTTCCTCAACTTCCACTCTTTGTTCCTTGCTACCTCTAGTGCATCTTCATATGTCCTAGGCTTCTTTAGCTCCACTCTCCACCATATATTCTCCCAAAGACCAGCCAAGAACCTTTCTTTCTTCATCATGTCAGGCGGGGGTACCTGTGGTGCTAAGGCCTTGCACATCCACTCCCATGCCAATGAGAACTTACGTATGTACGCATCTACTGGCTCACCTTCCTTTTGCACCAAACCTTGTACTTCTTGCCACACTTTGTCAGGATCTTCTATCTTCACAAACTCCACTTCCAACCCATGCCTTAGATTGTCCCAACTCAATCTTACAGGTGGATCCGCTGCACGCAACTCCTCTTCAAATTTTTTGGACCAGACTCGTGCATCACTCTTCAAACAAATTTGGAGAAGACGTAACATCTGCACAGGGTCATGAATCTGGTTGCTAATGCAGGCAATTTCCATCTTTTCCAAAAAATCTTCCACATCTTCATCACTTCTTCCATGAAACTCTGGATAAGAGAAAGCCATGGCTACCCAAGTTACAATGCTTTGAGAACCCCTTTGAACACACGTTCAAGAACCCAAAACTTTTGACTACCCAATCCCCATAAACTTCAATGGAGCTCAACTTTAGATAAGGACAAACACATGCACATCAAATGAGTTTTCATAGTTGATCATCGGAATTACAACAGGCAAAGGACATTCCAAGATCTCTCGTAATCTTCTTGGCCCGAACATAAAGACTATGCGCTACTAGAAAAAAATCTTCCTAGACACATGAACATTTATCTGGATTCTTTGAGTTAAATGAAATGGAGTGAATTGAGGGCCATTTTGATCATCCATTAAAGCCAACCATGAAGCTCCCAAGAAGGCACACCTGACTTAACCTCTGATTTTGCCAAAATTTCAGTAACATAACAACATAAATGGCTCAAAAGACCAAAAAACCAGCCATCACAATTTGGAAAAATTTTGGTAGAGTTTCCCTAGAAGTAGAGCAGTAAGAACCCAAAATATAGACTGTATATGTATGCATAAACTCTCAACAATAGAACCCGAGCATCAAATAGGACTCACTAGTACATAGCCTATGGCGAGGTCACAAAAAGGGTGCTCGAGCTACCTGTATCACCGAAAGGATCTCCACATTTGAGAATCCCCCAGCTCAATAAAACCTCACGTTATCGACCCTCACATGAAGGCTAATGCAAATCGCGTATAGTCAAGTCTCAAAAATGACTATCTTCCAAACCAAGTCTCAGAAATGGCTGGGACTGCCAAATAAAACCATATATGGTTCCACAAAGGCGTACAATGGTAGTTTCCACAAGTAACGTACAATACCAACAGACAATGCGCTCAAACAGGCGCCAAATGATGCATACCCACAACAACTGCAAGTGACATCAATACTAGTATATCACTGTACTCCAGCTACCTGCACCTGTGTGAATCACCTATACCTGTACCTGTCCCTGTAACCTGTAACCTGTAGCCCCGAATATCGAAGCTTGAAGCAGAAGGTACTCGAAGAAGATCCTCAGTGGGGGCACCAAAAGAATGTGAGCGGGATGGAAACACACAGAACGCCTCTATAACGACCCGACACACACTCTTGGGAAGATACACACACACACACACTATGGGGCACCACTCGACTTACACAACACACTTGGCCGAGATAGGGAACACACCTATGGAGTGAGAGGAGAGAGACTATCCGTTTGCCCACTCAACATAGAAAGACACACACACACACACACACACACACACACACACCCAAAAAATTCAGCTCAAAAGAGGAGAAATTATGATATTTAGATGCAAATGAGCTTGGGCCAACACCAAAGGGGCAAACATCTCACACAATATGGGTAAAATAAGCCAGATACAATCACAAACTAGAGCAGAAACTTCGCTCATAGGAGAAACTTACACAGAAAAATAGCAGAAAAAGAGTGAGGAATTTGGAAAAATGGACAGCGCCATCGCATCCGGAACGGCCCAAAAAACCCCACCCTACAATGTCACAGTGCTCAAATCCGACCTCGGATGAGCAGTCTAGGGCCAAAAAATGCTCCAAAAACAGCAAAAACACACTTGTGGCTGTTCCTCCTCTCTTCTCCACGTTTTTTTCTGGTCTTCTCTTAGTTTTTTTAGTTCCCACACTTAGATTTATTAGTTGGGCACCCGTGGCCTTTTAGATGACCTCAAACGGACCCCGAACAGGCCAAAAACTGACCTCGCAGTGCATAGTTGTCACCTTTTTGCATCATCCGCACACCTGGCACTCAATTTTTCCAAATAATGCATCCCGCAACCACGTGAAGTGGCCCCAAAACGTGGTTCTCATGATTACCTTTCTGCATAAGTATCACAAGAAAACACCCACGTCGTGTCCATACTTCTCCGCGTGCAAGTATTGACCCCGTTCGACCTCCTGACGCCACTTGATGCCGTCTGACGCACCTGCTTACCTCATGTCATCGGCCCGCGGATAGCTTCCTCGAGAAGTTTTATGCGCTACCAACTCCTCCTTATTGTAGAAAAAACACAGTGGTACTGGTAATAGTGAAAATCGATGCACTATGTACACCCTGTCCTACTTGTACACATGTGGGCCCCACGTAACCACCTGGCTTTGAAAAATGGGCAATTCTTTATTTGATGCACCATGCATGGGTATGTACATATGCGCAATCCCTTGCTCCAAAAAACTCCTGACAACGTGAGTTAACAGGAGAGGATTATTAAAAGACCAAAATGTATAAAAATGTATACATACAGAGGGGGGTGGGGGTTTTTTAAATAGGCTCACAGTGTAAGTATAGTATGTATATTGGGGTATTATTAATTACCTCTTGAACGCACGTGATATAGGGGTCTTTTGATAAGTGACTTCCCTGGGAGTAGGAGATGCCCACCAATTGACTGAAGTATTTGGTAGTTCCCAACCTCTGAATCTATGAGTGGTGTCCTTATTACAAGGTACCTGAATGTTGAGCACACAAGTTAATAGTAATCCCAATGAATCTCTGAGACCATTACCCAATTTGAAGATCCTCCTGGAAACCAAAAATGCAACCAACTCATTGTTAGAGTCCATAATTTGGTCAATTAAACTGACCCCTCTTTTGAAGATGGTAAGGGATTTCTTCCCCAAAAGAAATGAAGGGGTTTTCTTTAACACAAACTCCAAAAGAAAGACTCCACACCTAAGGAGTTACCAATGTATCTGGCTCTACCACCCCACACCAGCTTGGCACATACATTTTACCACCAAGATTTAGCTAACATATTTCCTGTTATCCCACAAATTTTGAGAGGTGCAGCTGAGAACAATTTATCCCAAGGTCCCATGTCATTGGTACCATGGAAATATTGCCTTATCAATCAAAATCTAGAGCAACCTAGATCAATATGTATCTGAGTTTAACATATGTTTTATAAAGGCTGCTCTTCTAGCTTGCATATGTGTTTTCAGGTTTATAATTCCCAATGCTTCCATGTATACTGGCAAAGCAACCAGATTTCCATGCCCCTATTGTCTTGAGCATCCAAAAAAAAAAGAGGATGAGTAGGAACAAAAAACAAGAGTGGAGTCAGAGGACAACCTTGCCTAACATATCTATTAATTGAGATTATTTCAAATAATCTACCATTGACCAAGATTTTGGAGGAAGCACCCAAGCCCAACAAAAGAATAAATTCAAAGAGTTTGGTTTCAAATCCCAAGTTCCTCATAACCTGCACTATAAAGTCCCATATGATTGAATCAAAGGCCTTAGCAAAGTCAAGCTGCAACAACACTAACTTTTGGTTAGTGTTTTGTGATTCCTGAATGCCTAGCATGACTATTAAGATGTTATCTAGGATTAATCTCCCCCATATGAATCCAGTTTGAGCTTCATGTAGATGTTTAAAAAAAAATAGAGAGATTATGATAGAAATAGCCTTATCCAGAATTTTATATAGTATGCCCATCATTGTTATTGGTCTCCAATCTGATAGAGAGAGAAGATGGGAAAGTCTTCTTATAATGAGACCTTGTTTCAATAGTCGATCCATGTGTTGCTTTTACCATATGTGATTAATAAGAGACAGAATAAGAGGGCATAGCTTCCCCCAAAATGTTATAAATTCCTTTTTCAATTCATAGACTCCTAGGGTCTTCTCATTGCCCAATTTTTTGAGAGCCCATAACAACTCTTTTTCCTCAAATGGACCTTCCAATCTCTTTGCATTGCATTGTTCAATACATGGATTCACCACTAATAGCATCAACTCAGCAGCTTGTTTCCTCTCAGAAGACTCATCCACCTTCTTATTCAAAATGGTCTTAAAGTAATGCTTACATTCCTTAATTACTGCATGTGGCTCATATGTGACATGTCCATCCTCCCTCATAACCCTATGAATACATTGTCTAGCATGTTGTTCCTGCAGCTTGTTGAAAAATAAAATGGAGTCCAACAGTGTACATCCTTAAGCTCATGTTGTCTACATAGGAATCTAGCTCTTGATGCCAATTCTATTTCATGCAACCTCATTACATGTCTTGCATTTATAAGCCCATCAATATCCATAACAATTAACTGTGCTACATCCTGAGACGTTATATGCATGATGTACTGAGATGCTTGGGATATTTACCCCTATACAAAAAAGAGATAGTTCCTCACTTATCATCACTCTTCTTGCATATCATTGCATAATAGCATAATAATGATGAAGAAGAAGATCGCAGCTTAAGCATTGAAGCATGGCTCTTTGTTGGTTTTTCTTTCCATAGCCAAGGGTGTTGGTGTAGGCTCTCAACTTCTCAACCATCTTGGAAAAGAGTGTAGGAAAAGAGCCGGGAGGAATACACACACACACACATAGCTTGGAGGGGGAAAGCCAAGACACTATGCCACCATTTTTCTTCTTTATCCAATTATACACACAAGCACAATACACACTAGACTTAGTGCTAGTGGCTCACACAAGTGTATAGCTATATAATCAGGGTCAGTAGCAGTTAGTGATGGGCGGCTGGCCACATGGCCATTAAACCTAACATTCTCCCATTTGATGGCCAATGTAGGAGAACATAAGAATGGAAGAGAACCACTCTTCACCCAATGCTCATCAACTCATGACAGTAATGAACTGATGGCAAGAGAGACTCTTAGTAAGTGCATCCACTGTGTTCTTTGATGATAAGGCTCTTGTTTGCTAGACATTCATGAGACTGAAGTGATAACACACATCAATGTGTTTTGTTCTGGAATGAGATACTAGATTCCTAGGAAAATTTGAAAACAATAAAGATGGTAAGTATCCCAAATGAGAAAGCGTTTCCATTCCCTTCTTTGACATATGACCTAATCGACTAAGCCACATAGCAACGGTTGGCAGCTCGGTTACTAAAAGAACAATGTTTTTGTCAAATACATAAAGAGGATATAATGAACGAACTTCTAAACCATGGGCTATAACAAGATGAACTTTAGCAATGCGTCAAGACTATTGGTGAAAAATGACTTTGTAACCCAAGTCATCAAGACATCCAGCTGAAATCAAATTGCATGTTAGGGTTAGAACATGACACACATTATGGATGATAAACTTCATGCCATTAGCCATCACCATGGAAATATCACCTATGCCCACAATGTCACAAGAGTAACTGTCAGCAAGTGTAACAGAGCCATTGGTTTCTTTCTATGTAGTAAACCAATCTCTATGAGGTGTGACATGCAACAAAGCGCCCGAATCAAGAACCCATGTGTGAAACACTTCACCACTAACAAGTTGTTCAACTGGCATAGAACTTTGTAAAGTCAAAGTTTCTTGTGCATCATAAAATACACTTGAATGTTCAGTCTCAACACATTAATGTCTTGCGCATTACTGTCATCTTGAACTATGTTCAGCTCTTCAATCTTAACAGAACTCTTTGGATTTTCTTCTTTCACATCATGATCCTTGCCTTTGCCCTTGCCCTTATTGTAAAGAAAGAGGATGCAAGAGAGATACACAAGACAAGCACACACCACACAGAGATAGAAAGATTCTTCTTCTTCTCACAGAAAAGAGAGTACAAAATGACTAAGTGCTAAAACTGAAAGGTAGCACATATGTACATGCGGTCACTAAGTGTGAACTCACTAGAAGCGTACTAGGTTGGCACTATAAGTGTAGTCCAACTGTAGAATCACTGGCAGAGATCCTCCGCGTTGGATGCAAGAGAGCTACACAAGACAAGCACACACCACACAGAGATAGAAAGCTTCTTCTTCTTCTCACAAAAAAGAGAGTATAAAATGACTAAGTGCTAAAACTGAAAGGTAGCACATATGTACATGCGGTCACTAAGTGTGAACTCACTAGAAGCGTACTAGGCTGGCACTATAAGTGTAGTCCAGCTGTAGAATCACTGGCAGAGATCCTCCGTGTTGGTCACCTAACGCGCCAGTGAGTAAATGTCGTAAGCGGCCAAGACCCGTAGTGGATGCCAACTCAAGATGTAGAGCTCGACATCTCAACACTCACCCTCGAGCTCTGCATGTCACAGAGTCCAAGCATAGTCCGGAAACGTCGAAGCTTCTCAGCTCCGAGGGCCTTGGTAAAGATATCCGCTATCTGCTCCTCTGTGCTCACGTAGACCAAGTCGGTGTCGCCCGCCAACACTCACTCTCGAACGTAGTGGTAATGGACCTCTATGTGCTTGGTCCTGGCATGGAACACTGGGTTCCTAGCCAACTACATGCTGCTGAGGTTTTCACAATGGATGACAATCTGCTGGTCCACCTACACTCCCAAGTCCTCAAGTAATGTGCGTAGCCAAGCTACCTCGCACGCCGCAACTGCTGCACCTCTGTACTCGGCCTCTGTGCTTGATAAAGCAATCGTAGGCTGCTTTTTGCTACTCCAAGTAACAACAACACTCCCAAAAGAGAACATGAAGCCACTCGTAGATCTCCTATCAACAATTTTACCTGCCCAATCTGCATCTGTATACCCATACAATGCTAATGGCGCATCTGCTGCATAGAACAATGCGTAGTCAAGAGTCCCTTGCACATACCAAAGTGGGCATCGTACTCCATCCAAATGTGGCTTCCTCGGAAGCTGCATGAACTGACTCTCCAAGCCTACTGTGTAGCTCAAGTTTGGCCTCGTGATAGTCAAGTAGATTAGACTACCCACAATCTTCCTGTACATCTTGACATCCTCAACAACATCACCCTTCTCTGCACTAAGCTTTGCATTCACATCCAAGGGAATAGAAATTGGCTTACAATCAGCCATAACATACCTTGACAACATGTCCAAAGCATACTGTCTCTGTGACAACCATACACCCTCTGGAGTCTGTTGAGCTTATATGTGAAGCTACTCAATATAACACTTTGGGGTTCTACTTCTGTGTTCTCTCCTTCTCTCTCAACATGGTATCAGAGCAGTACGTTTTTGTTTTTGATTTTTCTCCTGATCAAAATCGATTTTGCAGAAACTACTCTCTAAAGGGATCGGAATCGATGTGGTCTACAACTTTGCAGAAGGAAGTTTTTTCAAATTCTGCACCGATTTTGAGTTATCGGTCACGGACTGCGTACATACCTGAAAAACAGCTTCCGCGTTTTGTTTTTGATTTTTCTGCTAATTGGAAACGATTTTGCAGAAACTACCCGCCCTAGAGACCGGAATCAATGTGGTCTACAACTTTGCAGAAGAAAGTGTTTTCAAATTCTGCACTGATTTTGAGTTATCGTTCACGGACTGCGTACATACCTGAAAAGCAACTTTCACTTTTTGTTTTTGATTTTTTTGCTAATTGAAAACGATTTTGCAAAAACTACCCGCCGAAGAGATCGGAATCGATGTGGTCTACAACTTTGCAGAAGGAAGTGTTTTCAAATTCTGCACCAATTTTGAGTTATCGTTCACGGACTGCGTACATACCTGAAAAGCAATTTTCGTTTTTTGTTTTTGATTTTTGTGCTTATAGAAAACGATTTTGCAGAAACTACCCGCGTGAGAGACCGAAATCGATGTGTTCTACAACTTTGCAGAAGAAACTACCCACGATGGGGATTGGAATCGATGTGGTCTATAACTTTGCAGAAGAAAGTTTCTCTAAATTCTGCACCAATTTTGGGTTATCGTTTCGGACTGCGAATATGTTTGAAAATCAAAATTTTACTTTTTGCTTTTGATTTTTCTCATGATTTTTCTCATAATTGAAAACTTCTCAATTATATTTTTCTTCATCAATCATATATTTGTTACTGACGTAACTTTGCTGCAGAAGCCAGCTACACATCGTTCCGATTCAGTCGAACCGTTGATGATCGTCCAAATTCTATCGAGCTACTGTTGGTACATGATCTTTTGCTATATGATATACTCGTTCATTGATTCTCGTATAATTATTCTTTTAGAGATATAGTTTACGTCGTTTTATTGATAATTTCTCATTGATACCATAGTGATTTTGATGGTACCATGATGATGTTTTGTTAATACTTTGGTCATGGTGATTTTCGTTGATACCATGATGATATGTCATTGATACCATGGTTATTCTCGGTGGTGCCATGATGATATTTCATTGATACCATGGTTATTCTCGGTGATTCCATGATGATATTTCGTTGATTCCATGGTGATTTTTATTGATACCATGATGATGTTTTGTTGATACCATGGTTATTCTCGGTGATACCATGATGTTGTTTCGTTGATACCATGGTTATTCTCGGTGATGCCATGATGATATTTCGTTGATACCATGGTTATTCTCGGTGATGCCATGATGTTGTTTCGTTGATACAATGAATATTCTCGGTGATATCATGATGCTTTTCGTTGATACCATGATCATTTATTCATTTTTATTGACATAATGATGATATTTTGTTAATACTTTGATGGTATTCATTGATCACTACATTGATAAATGTTGTTTTATGTAGTATATACACATATCATTTGTATCACGTAATCACAACATTTTGTACTTTTACGTTTATACTTTATGTACCATAATGTTGTCGTGCGTATATATGTCGTCAAAAGAGTGTTGTCGCGAACCATCTCTTATGGCATTGTGAACGTAATTATTATTAACAATGCTAATAATTTTCATGACATGTTTTTTTTTGGAGTCTATGATCTAATAAGGATTGATCAAAGAATTGATTTTATGAAGACGAACTTGGTACAATAAAAGATTTATGAAGATATGTTTGGTGATGCCATAATTTGATGACAACATGAAGACATGTTTGGTGATGCGATATTGATGACAAGCTACAGAGCAGATTCACGGAGACACTTTTGATTACAAGCTAATCGATAGCTTTACACCTCTTTATTGAACCTTTGTATTCATTATTGTATTGATAGGATAGGAGTAATGTAACTCCTCATAAAACATTCATTGTAAAAGGAGTGATGTAGCTCCTCGTAAACATTTTTATATTCAATGATTTTTATAATATAACGGTGGGTGTATATAGAGCTGTGGGTTTTTCCCTTGATCCCCCAAGGGTTTTTTCATCCATAGTTAGGGACCCTTATTTGAGCGGGGGTGTTGAGCTTATATGTGAAGCTACTCAATATATGGCTTGTCTATATATGGCACCCAGGTCCCCTCTATATATACATCATCTCATGTGTGTATTCTACACACTTTGGGGTTCTACTTCTGTGTTCTCTCCTTCTCTCTCAACAGAGTCCTGATCACCTCAATGCCAAGAAAGTAGTGCAACTCGCCCAAATCTTTCATTTCAAACTCCTGTTTGAGAAGACCCTTCACATGGTCAATCTCCATAGCATTGTCACCCACAAAGGTCATCTACATATATGGTAATGACCACAATCCCCACATCACTCTCACGTACATAGAGTGAATGATCAGCATGAGCTCTCCTAAAACCAATACTGACAAGATACTTGGCAATCCTGTCATACCATGCTCTAGAGCCCTGCTTCAAACCATACAAAGCTTTGAGAAGTCTGCATACATAATCTGGGTAACTTGGATCAATATAACCAGGTGACTGATCCATATACACTTCCTCTTGCAACTCACCATTCAAGAAGGCATTCTTTACATCCATTTGATGCATATTCCATCCTCTAGATGCAGCCACTGCTATGACAACTCTCACAGTCGTCATCTTTGCCACTGGAGCAAAGGTATCCTCATAGTCTATGCCATACGTCTTTGCATAAACCTTTGCGACCAGCCTTGCCTTGTCACGATCAATGTTACCATCAGCCTTATGCTTGGTTTTATACACCCATTTACAACCAATAGCTTTCTTGCCACTTGGCAATGGCACCAACTCCCATGTGTAGTTTGCTTCCAATGGAGCCATCTCTTCATTCATTGCGTCATCCCAATGCACATTTCCAACTGCATCCTCAAAACATGTGGGCTCCACATCTTGTATCACCTTAGCCATGTAGGCTTGGTGATGCACTATATACCCATCATAAGTCAATTTCTGAATTGGATTTCTGACTCTGTTAAATCTGCGCGGTCCTGGGTCACTCCTTTGTCCTCTAGCATCTTCTTGTACTTTCCTTACACCAGGTGTCCTGACAGTCGGAATTCCAAATTCCTCATCAAGACTTTGTTTAGAACCATCTGAATCCATGTCTACATGTGAAAACCCTGATGATGCATCAGCCATAAAGGGAGGTTCATCAACCTTTTCCTTTCCTTTTCGTGATACATTCCCTGTACCTGTTGGTGGAGTAACCTGCGTACGTAGTCTACCATTCCATGGCTTCTCAACAGAGCCACGAGAAGACAACTCTTGTGGTCCACTCAAAACCTATGACTGTGGCCTTACATTTTGTACAACCACATCATCTTTTACATCAGCCCCAATAGTGCCATGTGCATTACTGTACCAGTTGCTCATCTCATCAAAGACTACATCTCTGCTCACTCGTAATTCTCGTGTAGTAGGATTGTAGCACCTGTACCCCTTTTGTTCAAGGGAATATCCCACAAGAATACATTTCTCTGCTTTAGGATCCAATTTCCTATGCAACTCATCTGGTACATGCACGTAAGCTATGCAGCCAAACACTTTCAAGTGTGCCAAATCAGGCTTTGTACCTGTAAACTTTTCCTCAGGTGTTACATCATGCACCGCAGCTGTAGGTATCTTGTTCATAATGTACACAGCTGTATTTACAGCTTCAGCCCAGAAATGATGAGGCATGTTCTTCTCATTCATCAATGCACGTGCAACCTCTGCAATGTGCCTGTTTTTCCTTTCTGCGACCCCATTCTACTGTGGAGTATATCTGCATGTAAACTGCCTGCGTATACCATGCATTCGCAAAAAATCTGAAAAATCATTGGAGAAGTACTCTCCCCCTCCATCTGACCTCAATGTCTTGATTTGCATATCTGTCTCCTTCTCAATCATGACTTTGAAGTCTTGAAAGTGACCAAACACTTCACTTTTGTTACGCATGAAGTAGACCCATACTTTCCTTGTATGTTCATCAATGAAAGAGACATAATACCTGCAACCATGTATACTTGCAGTATCGGTTGGACCCCAAACATCTGTGTGCACCACCTCAAGTGGCTTTTTACATACATTGCGCTCATGTGGAAATGAGCCCTTTGACTGTTTTCCAAACTGGCATGCTGCACACACTTTATGCATACCATCCACCTTGAATTTGGGCAAACCTTTTACAATCTGTTTTGATTGCATGCTACGCAATCTCTGCTCATTGACATGGCCAATGCGTTTGTGCCAAATGTCAACATCAGCCACAACACCTATGCCCTGTGCAAATAATGCAGATTTTACCTCAGGCATGTCTACATTCAGCGTAAACATTCTGCCCACACATTTGCCCTCTGTGATCAGCTTACAGCCATTCTGGAAATCTTCTACATAACACCCATTTGGATTGAAGAGAACCTGCAAACCCTGCTCAACCCTTTGTCCAACAGAAACAAGATTCTTTGTAATGTTTGGGACATGAAGTACATCTGCTAAGTACTTTGATTTACCACTCTTTGTATTTAGAGGTATGTCCCCTACATGAGAAATGGGGTGAGCTGTGTCATCTCCTGTCTGCACATAGCCTGACACATCTGGTTTGCGCATATCTCTAAACCACTCTCCACGAGACGTCATGTGATTAGAGGCAACTGAATCCACATACCAAACATCATCTTGGGTGGAATTCTCTGCAGTCATTGTATTCATTACATGCTGCATAACAAACATGCGCTCGTTTTTGATGTCATCTGCATCTCTGCTAGTAGATGCATAGTTGCCTTGCTCTCTCTTTCCACTTGCTTTTCCCTTTGGACATTCAGGTGACATGTGACCTCTTTCACCACAAGTCCAACATTCTCTGCTATCTGCAGTATGTTGCTGCCTGCTTGATCCTGCACCACGAGCTCTTTGACTCCCCCTACCTTGAGACCGGTTTCCCCTGCCACCTGTATTGTTTTGATTTGATTGACCTTCTTGATATTGGCCCCTGCAACCCCTTGGGCCTCGACCACGACCTCTACCTCTACCTCTGTTGGAGTTAGAATAGAAGGCCTGTTCAGAATTATTTCTGCCATGAGAAGAAGATGTGTCAAGGTTCTTCTCCTCAAGAATAAGCATAGAAATCAAATCTTGGAACACAGGGATGTCGTCTCTTGTATTCATGGAAGACTTGAAATGTACATACTCATCTCCTAGGCCATCCAAGCATGCACGGACAATGTCATCGTCTTCCATTGAGACTTTAATAGATCCAAGAGCCTCAATGATACTCTTGATCTTCAAGGCATAATCATTGATTGAGAGGTTGTTCCTCTTAACCTGATTTAGCTCCGACTTTAGTTGAAGCTTCCTGGCCTTGGTGTTCACCTCGAACACTCTGCCTAAGTTTTTCCATGCAATGGCGGGGGTTTCAGCATCCTGTAGATAGCTCATCATGCCATCTGTGATGCTCATAGAAAGCCAATACATCACTTTTCTTTGGCCTTGTTGCTAGTCCCTCAAAGATTTTCTTTGTTCTACTGTAGCATTTGCCTCGGGAATCTCTGGTTCCTTTTCATTGACTCCTTCTACATAGTCCCAATAACCTTTTCCTTTCAGGAAATTAGTTATTCTAAACTTCCATGCAGGGTAGTTATTTTTCTCAAGCTTCTCAGTAACAATCTGACTGAAACCGTCAGACATCTTGAAGCACTAAGACAAAATAGCTGCAATCTGTAAAAACCTGCAAATCTGTTGAACCTGCTATCGTGGTACCTGTAACGCTTTCTACACTCAACGAGTGTCCACAATCAAGCGTACATACAACCACTGTACTTGTACAATAAATCTCTGTGTACTGCTCTTGCTCTCTTAGCCTCTCTTGCCTGCACCAGGCTCTGATAACATGTAAAGAAAGAGGATGCAAGAGAGCTACACAAGACAAGCACACACCACACAGAGATAGAAAGCTTCTTCTTCTTCTCACAGAAAAGAGAGTACAAAATGACTAATTGCTAAAACTGAAAGGTAGCACATATGTACATGCGGTCACTAAGTGCGAACTCACTAGAAGCGTACTAGGCTGGCACTATAAGTGTAGTCCAGCTGTAGAATCATTGGCAGAGATCCTCTGTGTCGGTCACCTAACGCACCAGTGAGTAAATATTGTAAGCGGCCAAGACCCATAGTGGATGCCAGCTCAAGATGTAGAGCTCGACATCTCAACACTTATCACGCTTCCAAGCATGATAATCTTTCTTTATGTGACCATACTTATCACAATAATGGGATTGTCTATTGCAATGACCACGAGACTTTGATCTACTTTTTGAAGCATCTCTATTGTCTGCTTTCTTGGATTCACGGTGCCAAGAACAACCTTTACGCTATTTATCATCCTTTTGCACATAATGAGCTTAGCCATTATGCGAGCTACTTAGTATTTGTACACATTTCCTTTGGCAAAAGAGAACTAGTGACATCATTGTGCACTAGTATACCATTAGGAGAAAAATTACTGGCAGCAGAGCTGTGCAAAACATATCCCATAATGGTGGCAGCAACGAACAAAGAAAGAAGATTGCTTTCATCTCATCATTAATGTTAATTTGTTGTGCATAAATTTGGTCAAACAAAGAGTGAAAGTCATTCATATGACTGGCAACACTGGTTGATCCTTCATGCAAAGGTTAAAGAGTTTTTGCATCATGAAAACCTTATTACTAGCCGTATCTTTTTCATAAGTGTTGCATAAATTTTGCCATAAAACATAGGCAATATAACATAATAACATAGAAAAGTATACTGACTCGACAAGGTGCAGTCTAATGGTAAACCTACATAGCTAATCAAGCTCTTCCCACTAAAACTGAGTCAAGTTCATATCTTCATTTCATGCCGCATAGATAATAGGCAATTTCTATTTCTTTTGGACAAGCACATCTTGCATTTGGTTTTTACAAAGCTGAAAATTAGTGCCATCAAACTTCATTATGTCATAGATATCATGCTCCTTGGTAGTAGACGTTATGACAAGTCCAAAAGATTCTTGGAAAATTTTGGTAGAGTCTCGTTTATATTTGGGACTATGTAAACCAAAATATAAGAGACAAAATGACCAATATGTTAATCAAAGTGCATAAAGAGGGCAATGCCACTCACAAGGCATACAATATAGAGAGCAACTGAGGCGCATAGACTGTCACACTAACAATAGACCGCCAACTTGGAATCAAGAGCACCTATCCCACTCTATACATATCCTATGGCAAGGTCACGTAAGGGTAACTCAAGGTACCTGTATCACTGAAGGTATCTCCACATTTGAGAATACTCCAGCTCAAGAAAACCTCACCACGACGCTCTCAATGTAGGATATGCAACAAAAATATAGCCAAGTCTAAAATTTGGCCATCTTCAAACCAAGTCTCAAAAAATGGCTGGGATTGTTGTATAAGCCAAAAGTGGCTGCACAGAGGGTGTACAAAGGCAGTATCCACAAATAATGTACAAGATCTAACAATGCGCTCAAACAGGCGTCAAAAGAATATGCATACAACTGCAAGTGACTCCCACTTGCCAACAAATCACTCTCTGAAGAGTGTATGCAATGCATAGAAAATCTCAAATCCGGGATAACATCAACTGGAATGGCATCCCATGTCAAATCTCTAACAATGAAGAAACTAGTGTGTGTCAACTATCACATGCATTGAAGTACCTGTCACCTGGACTGAAGGAAACTGCCAATAGTGCATGCACAAGAGCTCTCAAGCTCAATCACATCATAAGTACACATAAAAAAGGTCATACTATCAATAACCTATACCATGCATCAACCTGTAAACTGTAACTTGTAGCCACTCAGAAAAGAGCCATACTATTCAACCACAATGACATACATCAATAGAGCATGCAAGCTCTTAAATCTACAAAACAACTTGCAACCTGTAAAGAGTAGGGATATGGTAGCTCAAATGAAGGAGCTATGGAAGCCCTCAAACAAGAGGAAAGACACATGTAGAATGCAGATCTGTAAGAAACATGCTGATGTTGCCACCTACAACCTGTTTGTTGCAGGCAAAATTTCAAAAATATCTCATAAATGGTGAGGAATCAATAGATGCACGTGAGAGGCAAAAAGTTGCAGAATGCTATTTTCAGTAACTCTAGTGGATAGAATTATGAAACTAATTTTTTAAAATAAAATTTCTCTAATGAGCACAATAAACGTGATGAAATCTGTAGCACAACCCCACTCAAATACATAACCACCTACAAGCACACTAATCTCCTACAATGTCCTAGAACTGTGGCACATGTAGCATGAAATACAAGCTCCAAAATAAAGTTGAAATTACAGGTAAATAAGCACTCCAGGCTTGAGGTGACAAAACAACCTCCAAAAGCTCTCAACAAGAGGGTCTCACAACCAAAAACCTTGCTTTGATACCAGATGTAGGATAAGAGCCGGGGAATACACCACACATAGCTTGGAGGGGGAGAGTCAACACATTGTGCCCCCTTTCTTATTCTTTATCCAATTATACACACAAGCACAATACACACTAGACTTAGTGGTAGTGGCTTACACAAGTGTATAACCGTACACTTAGGGTCAGTAGCAGTTAGTAATGGGCGGATGGCCACATGGCCATTAAACCTAACAAGAAGATGGGGCTCTTGCACTTTGCCAAGAAATAATGAGCTTATGAGTGTGTGTGAGAGAGAGTATACCCCCCAAGTACACCCCTAGCTTGCTTTGGTCGACTCCCCCTCGTAGCTCATGCTAGAAGTTGATTGGACCCCTACAAGCTTAGCCAATCACATGCAGAGTGCATATCAAGCAACCATGCTAGCCTTGGGACAAGTGTCCCTCTTTCCCCTTTGAGAGAGAGGACTTGATAAATGCATAAACAATTAATTCAATTAGCTAAATTATCATTGGACCCCTTGAGAGGCCAACCAATAGGCTTTAAGCACCTTTATGAGGGGAACATGGAGAGGAACTTGACATGTGTTCCTGTTGCCTCTTTCGACTAGGCTTGCCTTGTGTGAGGGTGTGTGTGTTCTCTCTCTTGCACCTACATGGAGGGCTGGCCCCCTCTCATGTAGGGATCCTTGTTGACTTTTGGAACATCTTAAGCCCCTCAAACTTTGGGAAGGTTCCCACCTCAAGGTCAGCCCTAGCACCTCAAGCATCTTAGTCACCAAGCACGACAAGAACCTCAAGCTTGGGCCAGATTCCCACCTCAGGCACAGGCCTAGCTTGCCTAAGGTCAAAATAATTTTTACACTAACTTCTAGAGGTCTTTAATGAAGCTAACCCTAAGGTCTCTATGCTCCATTAGCTAGCCTTGCTCTTTGATAGAACATCTCTCATTTGGACCTCTTTAACCTAAGGCATCATTCCAAGATGGATGACTAATCCACTTGGGGCTTGGGAGACTTAGCTGCCGCAAGCATGCCTGCTCTTTAGACCATGTCATTCTCCCGATGTAGAGTGAAAAATCCTACTTGGTGTGTGAGAGACGTCCTTATCACAAACATGATTCTAAGCATGCATACTACTCAAATTTGTGCACAATAAAAAGAGAATTAGTCTTATAAGACAAAAACATTGATCATTTAAAAGAAATATGTACATTTTCTTACTCTAATGTAGCATTGTAAGCATTGACAAGGTTCATACTATCCTTCAGTTGTATTCCTTGCATCCATCTAGAATCTTCAAAATGATAATTCTTGAACTTAATAAGATACCGTCAGAAATCTTACCATGTTGTAGTACCTTGTCTTCATGCCAAAGGATAGCTGTGGGTTGTAGCACCTCTTCTTGGTCTTTGATTGCTTGGTGGATCTCCTTTGTAGGGCTTAAGTAGGCTTGCATGAAAAGTGTTGTGTATGAGCCAATGGTTGGGCAACTTGAGTTGATAAGCCATGTCATTGATTGGTTTCAAGATTTGAAAAGGACCATAGTATCTTTTTGCTAGTTTAGCATAATACTTTTGATGGCCCATAGGATTTTTTCTCATCGTTAATCTTAATCGAGCCTTGGGAAACTAAAGTAAGATCTAATCATTTTCTTTGAACGTTAAGGACCTTTTGTGCTTATCAGCAACATATTTTTGCCTTTGTTGAGAGATGGATAAAGGCTCCTTAATCTTTTGGAAAGATTCTTGTAGGTCATGGCTATACTCATCATCATTAGCAGCAGCAGCTGAAGATCTTCTTATGTACTTTAAGTAGCAAGGGACGTTTAGGTTTTCCCTCTATGATCTCAAAAGGTGTCGTTCCCATAGTAGTATGGACATTACTATTGTACGCATAATCTACAAGGGGTAAGTAATTCTCCCATTGTGAGCATTGATAGGTCTTTAGTAGACTGAGTATCGTAAGATTGGCTATCTCACTTTGGCCATCCGTTTGTGGGTGGTGATAGGCCGAAGAGAAATTCAATCTTGTATCTAGATTTTCAAAGAGACCTTTCCAAAAATTAATGGTCATTCTAGGATCTCTATTTGACACGATGGATGTTGGCGATCCATGGTGTTTGAAAATCTGAGATATGAAGAGGGTTGCCATTGGTGTGCCTTAATAGTCTTTTTGACAAGAATAAAGTGTGCTTGCTTGCTAAACCTATCAATCCAAGTCGCTTCCCTCTATCATACTTGGTCTTTTGGGCCGAACACGGGCAAAGTACGGTGAGGCACACCACCTTTACCTAACATTTTCCCACTAAAGAATGTGTGCCAATAAGGGGAAAGAAGACTACCGTACAACTAGTATATACAAGAGGGCTCTCAACCTATGCCCACTGGCTCATTCGGAACACGTGAGTGCATCTGTAACCGCTCTAGTGAAAATGCAACATGCATACCATGGGCTAGAGCCATGATGACACTCCTGATGCAGGTATCGAGTGACGACCTGCATGGCTCCACAATGCACAATGCCAGTGTTAGTCATTGCACAAATGTCAACTCCCACTGCAAATGCACCAACCGCATAGGCAAGATCAGGTCTTGAGACCAAAAGGTCAAACATGAGAGTCCCAAAAGCCAACAAAACATGCACTATGTGTGCCAGCCTATCCTTGTCAAAACCTCAGTGCCATATGCATCCTCATCAGGAACCACCTGACTATGCATCACCATGTCAGCATCCTCTGGAAAAGGCATATTTGCTGAGAATGACTGCAAAACCAAAAAATCAGCATTACTACAATCACACACAGTTGTCTAAATGACACTATCACCTTCAAAAGTATCAGATGCAACATAGAACAATGCATCTGTCTCTGGCTCAATTGATGTCACCTCAACTGATGACTGACCAAGATGTACATCTTGTAGTCTAAGCAATGCACCGCTATGTAAAGACATGCATACATCTCCAACACCCTCCATGTCATATGTTGAACCATCAACAAAATGAACACTACCAAGTCTCCCACTAGAGAAAGAGGAAAACAAATCACGATGTTGTGTTGCGTGAAAAACTACATGCTCGTCTAGATAACACGTACATAATGTGCTTTCCCAAGACACAAAGTAGTCAGAAGGCAAGCTAGACTCAAAAGTGACATGCTTGTCACATGCATACTCTCTAGCATGTGTCCTCATAGTAGCACCATGCATCTCCCTCTTTCGTTGCCTCATACTCTTGAAGCAACAACGCCTAATATACCCATTGTGGCCATAGTGTTGATATGTTATTCACGATTGTGAGCAAGAACCGCCTCTAACCTGAAGTATCTCCATATCCATGCCAAAACTATAGCAAAAAATTCTCGAGATCACAAGACTCTCCCACCCAAGAGCAAACCACTGTCTCAAGAAAAGAAGGTGAGAAAACGATCAAGCTCACTAGCCTTTGCAATAGGCATACATATCTGACAAAATTTTGGCAGAGTAACTGGAGCAAAAAACTCAACAGTAAATCGCAATGGAGACAACAACAAATCCCCAAATAGCCAATCCGGTAATGTACTCATCCAAATTCATACACAGAGTCAAACCGCTCTAACCGGTGTATCACTCAATGGTGCCACAAATGACATACATATGCCAAAATGTGTCACAATGAATAACCAATGTGCTAAAAAACCATAGCATACACAACCTGTGTAAAAGTGGGAGTCAAAACTCAACCACTATCAAGAGTAACAAGAATTGTACTTGTAGAGTAGCACAAGCTTGTGTATGACTGAAAAATGTGGCATCGGCCCCAAATTCAACTCTCAAATAGCTGAAGAAACATGTCACAACTGTGCTGCAAATTAGCTTACAATTGAGCCATACATAGGCACCTGCAAAGAGGGAATGATGGCTGAAAAATTCAGCTCAGGAATGTCCCTCAAACCTGCCTATAAACCTATCAATGTGAGAGCTAAGCTTGATCACAAACTATGGCAAATAAACTCCAGTCACTATCCCACAAAAGCATACACAAAGCAAAAGCTCAAGACACTTGCTCTGTCATAATAACCGGTATGCAAGCCAAAACACTGTAGAAGATTTCCTCAACTGCAAATGGCAACAGATGTGGGAGTTCTAGACTCAACTCGTAGCTAGGAGTCAAAATTGGAAGCTCCAAATGGCCAAGCAATCACATCTCAAGACCAAAAGATTAGAGCAAACCACGCTCGTGATACACCACCCAAAAGGAAAAACACTGCACGTAAATACTGAGTGCTACAAGCAATCACAATCTCGATCGCACCAACAATGCGCATAGAACTACTGAGAAAATATCGCCAGAGTTTCGTCAGAAAAACGGCTACAAAACTAGTAACCAAAGTTTTTGGACACTCAAAACCATGAGCAATCAAACCGCATTCTAAATGCATGCACCAATCTCCACACTTTGCATACATCATTGCAAACACCTTCAAAACTAGTACACAAATAACTGCTCTACCTGTGACTGCCAAAAAACATGCTCGAGGCATACATTGCCAAACTCAAAATGCAATCACACGAGTCTCCCTGAGTATCAAACCACATAATGCATACATTGTATCCTCCCACCCGTGAGAAAAATTGCAATCAATACCACTCTCACATCCGAGAGCAAACCATGTGTGGAATCCTCAACACACAATAAATGACTGCTGCAGAAAAAAAACTCAGAGGTCAAAATAATTCCAAATGGACATCACCATTGCATCCTGAGTGTGCCAAAATCTCAAGTTACACCCTACCCTTGCATAAATCACATTCCGTATGCAAAAGTTACGCAAAAAACACTGTTTTGGAGCTCGAAAAATGACCTGCAAAAATGAAAATCTGCATTCTTCCTAAAAGTATGGCTGCAAAAAAGCATACATACTTTTTCAATACACCCTCCTCTCAAGCTTGGGAATGTCCCTCAAGCTTTCATGAGCACTGATATGGTGGTTGCTCATCGATCTCAATCTTCCAGCGAAAAATGAGCTCACCATACCCAAAAGCTCACTTCTTTGTAGCACTCCATCTGCCGTGACACCAAAGCTCTGATACCAATTGTGAAGGAATGGATTGTAGGTGTGTGTGTGTGTGTGCAAGGAATATGGAGAGAGAGTGCAAAAGAAAGAGATGGAGAGAGAGAGCACGACAAGGGATGTGGGCGGTGCTCCCGAATCTCATTGTATGAGAACAGTGTGAGAATAAGTGAGAGCTCCTTATTCTTTGTACGTATAAAGAATAAGGGGATAAATGTGGGCGGCCGGACACTGGCCAATGAACAGGGGCAAAGCATGATGAGACACACCGCCTTTACCTAACAAAAGTCAGGGTCTGTAGCATACTCATCTATCATAGAAGATAGATCATTTTGAGTTGCTATAGACACCTTATTTTGAGCTGCTATAGACACCACATCTATCATAGAAGATAGATGGGTGAAAGAATGTATTGGTGGTACCAAAAAGGGGTGTCTTGGACAGTCCTTTGGTAGCACTTTATAAGCCCCATCTTCAGGTGTTACATGTAAAATAAACTAGCATGTTATATATCAATGGATATTTTTTCATGTAGAATCTAAAACTATAAAGTCCGACAGGTTTTGATTTTTATAACAAAATTTTTATCGATCCCCACTTTTTTTAAGGGCAGCACTAAAAAGTGCAAAAAGTGGTACCACCTATACATGCTTTCACCCAGATCATTGTGAGTTGCTATAGACACCGCATTGACTCTTGGTCATCGTGATAGTGCATCAGCCACTTGATTGTGCTTACTAGCAATGTGAGCAATATGAAAATAAAATTGCAAAAGAAAATTTTCCCACCTCATTTGTTTGTCGGAAAGCTTGGTTTGCGTCATGAAGTACTTGAGACTCTCGTGGTCCGTTTGAAAAATAAATGGAGTCCCAATTGATAGTGCTTCCATGTGACTAGGGCATGTAGAATAGCTAGAAGATCTTTTTTGTATATGCCCAAGACACGTTCATCGGTATTGAGCCTTCGGCTAACATATGCTATGGCATGCCCTTCTTGAAGCAAAGCTGCTCCAAGGCAATCACCACAAGCATCACATTGGACCTCAAATGGATTTGAGAGATCCAGAATCAAAAGCACTGGTTGGGAGGTAAGCTTCTCTTTGAGATTGTCGAAAGCATTTTGCTCTTTAGCAGTCCATAAGTACTTAACGTTCTTCTTTGTCAAGTCACGCAATGGTCCCGCCAACTTTGATGGATCCATACGGATACCATCTTGAGAGATAATATGACCTAAGTATTGAATCTCTTGAAGGAAAAATTAGCTCTTCTTTTAATTGATAAAAACCTTTTTCTCTCTCAAAGCTTGAAAAATTACATGGAGATGTTGCTTGTGCTCCTTCAAGGACTTGGAGTAGATTATGATATTATCAAAGAACACTCTAGTGAATTTGCGGTAGGGTCTAAATATTTTTTCCATTAAACAATTAAACGTGGCTGAAGCATTTGTCAAACCAAAAGGCATGACAAGGTATTCATAAAGACCAAACGTCATACGAAATGTGGTCTTTACGATATGATCATTCACTATCCTTATTTGATGATAGCCACTTTTAAAGTCAATCCTACTGAACTAGGTCAAACCTTGTAGCTTATCAAACAGATCTTTGATCCACAGTATGAGAAATTTGTTTTGATAGTGATATGGTTTAGTGCTTGATAATCCACACACATGCAGTACATACCATCTTTCTTTTGCACTAAAAGCATTGGATAACAAAAGGGAGACGAGCTAGGCCTCATCATCTCTTTGTCTACCAATTCTTGTACTTGCCTCATGATCTCCTCTTGTTGAGCTTGGAAAACTCAAAAAGTCCCCTAACTCACACATGCCTATGTTCAGTGAAATGGTAGGCATAGCCACAGTGTTTGAGTGATTTGATAGGGTGAGGTAGCTTACTATGGCAATTATGGAAAGCCGAAAAACGGCTATCATTAGCCCTCCCCCAGGATGATGGTATATTCATGTACTATCATAGAGCATCTCTTCCAAAGAGAGTGCTTCAGAGTCCTTGACGAGATCTTCATTGCTTGGCCCCTCAGAATTTTGGCTGGAGTTACACTCATGCTTCATGTAACAATACTTACATGAGACAGCTGCCCTTTGACAGATCTTTGGTAGATCCTTTGGTAGAAGGCGACTCAAATAGGGCTTCAAGCGATACCCATTTACCTTCCTAGAGTGATCTTTCCCATTCAAGTCCATAAGTTGATAGTAACTTGAATTGAAAGCCTTCTTAACTATGTATGGCCCCTGCCATCTAGTTTCAAATTTGGCATCAAAACGATTATCGAATCGATTGTCATACCTTAGCACAAGATCTCCTTCATTGATGCCTTTGTCCTTTAGTTTCTTGTCAAGCTTCTCCTTCGCCTGCGTAGCTTTCCTTTTGTAGCACTCGTATGCTGCTTCTCTTTTCCACTCAAGCTCAGCTAAGGTAAGAAGTCGATCCATCCATGCTTCTTGATCATCTTGTGCTGCTTTGCCATGAAGTCGCATTGTTGGAATGTTGAGCTCAATTGGTTGTAAAGCCTCTTGACCATAGACCAAGTGAAATGGTGTGAACTCCGTGGCTTCCCTATATGTGGTTCGATATGCCCACAAGGCACCATCCAAGAAGTCATCCCACAACTTTGTCTTGTTTTTCACCATCTTTCTAATGATGCTTGCAATGACACCATTAGCTTTTTCTACCAGACCATTGGATTGGGGATAGTAGGGTGTACTATGACGATGTAGAATGTGAAGTTCTTCACAGACTTCTGTAAGCAAGCCCTTTCTAAACCCTGGACCATTATCAAAAACAATCTCCAAAGGTGTGCCAAATCTACAACAAATGTGAGTGTAGATAAATTTTCTCACTGTCCTCTCATTTACCTTTGCCACACTTTGTGCTTCTACCCATCTTGTCATGTAGTCTATGGCCACCAAGATATACGATTTCCCATTTTTAGTCCTATGTAATGGACCCATAGCATCAATGCCCCATTTTTCAAATGGACCATTTGCAAGGACTAGCTGACGTGGACCATGTAACAGACGCTTGTTTCCATTAATGTGACAATTGTGACAACTTTTACACCAATGTTGAACATCAATGTGCAAGCTTGGCCAAACATATCCGACAAGCAAAATCTTTTTTGCAGTGAGTTCCTGTGCAAAATGACCACCACAGGGTTCCTCATGCAAACCTTTTAGAATGGCTGGGATTTCCTCAATAGTTGGTACTCTTCTGCACACTTGATCCTTCCCTCTTTGATAGAGGGATCCTTCTAGGAAGAGATACGTGCTTGCCTTCTTAACGAGTCTCCTCTTCTGAGCCTTCGTGAAGTCTTGTGGAAACTCACCCTCCAAAATGTAGCTAATAATGGGAGTCAATGACTCCAATCCCTGGTATCTCGGTTGCTTGATAGTTTCTGCCACCATGATGACCTGCAGTTCTTTCTCAACACATGTAACTGCTTGTTGTGCAAGTAAATCGGCATCTTCATTTTGTTTCCTAGGAATATGATATAGTTGCACTTCTTCAAACTGATTAAACAGCCTACCAATGGCATGAACTTTTGTCCTTAAGCTTTCATTCTTGCATGCCCAAATGCCTAAAATTTGCTTCACAATGAGAAGTGCATCCCCTTTTACCATGAGACGTTGTATACCTTGGCCAATGCATATCTTTAAACCATGAAGTAGTGTGTCATATTCTGCTTCATTGTTGCTAGTTGAACCTGGTAGATTGACCTTCTCTTTCATGACCACCTCTCCACTTGGGTTGAGCAATACTAGCCCTCTCCTTGCTTTTCCTGTGGCTCTTCAAAAAGCTCCATCAAAGAACAAGGTAAACGAATTAGGAATACTTTTAGGTGGTGGAAATGGTAGGGTCTTCACTTCAGGCACCTTAATCTCCTTCTCATGTACCCTATAAGTAAGGATCCCTGCCAATTGTGCACGCACACTATCTTCTACCTTGAAAGAGTATTGAAACTCTTGTAATTCCATAATCCACTTTGAGATCCTAGTGCTAAGATTCATTTGAGATGACACCCAAGGAAACAAATTTTCTGCAGTAAGAATTACAAAAGGTTTCGGTAGCAAGTAGGATCTAAACTTTCTCACCGCAAACATGAGAGAAAGCATCATGAGTTCTGCCTCCGTGTAGCCTCTCTCCAAAGCATTAATGACCCTACTAGCAAAGTGGATGGGTCGCATCCTGGTACTGTGGGGATCTTGTTGTAATAAAATTGCACCAATTGTTTCCTTCCCAACACTAGAGCTAACAAAGAATGTGTACTCCCAACAAGGAGGCATGAGTGTTGGTAGCTCTGACAAAATGACTTTAATGTTACAAAGTACTCTTCAAGCTCATAAGACCATGCAAATTCTACTTGTTGTGTCAGCTTTTACAAAGGATGAAGCAACTCCGAAGCTAAGTGAATAAAGGGTGACATATACTTCACCTTTTGATTGAATGAGATGACCTCTTTGAGATTCTTGGGTGGTGGAAGCTCAATAAGAGCCTTTGCCTTTGAAGGATCCACCTCAATGCCTTTATAGGAAACCTTGTGACCAAGCAAGATCACTTCATCCTCACCTATGTGACACTTGTCGGGGTTGAGTTGACCTCCCATGTCGTAGAGCTTCTTTAAACCTTTGTAGATGCAATGATTTTGAGCTATAAATGCAAAAGACATCAATAAAAACCCCAATGGACTTTCCAAAGAATGCTTGAAACACCATGTTCATGAAGCGTTGGAAAGTTGCAGGAGCATTTGTTCGTCTAAATGGCATGACTCTAAAAGCATAACAACCCCAAGGAGTGATGAAGGTTTTTTTCAACTGATCTTCCAATGCGATACCTATTTGAAAGTAACCCGAGTAGCCATCACAGAGAGTGTACTTCTCATGACCAGCTACCTCATTTAGTATCTCATCCTGAAATGGGAGGGGACAGTGATCTCTTTTTGTTGCCTCATTGAGAGGACGGTAATCCACACACACCCTCCACTTTCCATTTTTCTTAGGAGTGACAACAACGGGAGAGACCCACTTTGAATTCTCCAGTGGATAAATGAAACCTGCTGCTAGAAGATTTCTTACTTCCTTGAGTAAAGCCTGCTCCTTGATGACTCCTAGCCTTCGTAGCTTATGAGCCTTAGGTGTGGCCTCTGGCTTCAACTCAATTTTGTTTTGAACAGCATCTATTACACGCACATCGGTGTAGTCTTTAGCAAAAAGCCTAGGAAATTTCCTTAGCACACATTTGAACTCCTCTCTTTCGTCCTTTGTAAGTGTTGTAGACAACATACCTTCTAACATTCCTTCATCTTGGACATTTTGGTTCTCTTGGGAACCTACCTCTTCCAAACCTGGGCAAGAGGTCTCTTGGTTCTTTGGATTAAACCTTACCCCCATGACTTCGATGGAAGACTCCTCTTCAGTAATGCTGCCGCTACTTTCTCCTTCTGAAGTGCTATCGGTCAAGTCTTTCTCCGTGTCACTTTGAGATGATTCTTCATGGAGCTCCTCTTGGCGTTGCTCCTTCATGTCAAAGACAACCTTCTTATGATTGTCATTCCTGCAAATTATCTTTCCACTCTCCCAATCTTGCAAAGCTCGCATTTTCATTGTCCATGGTCTCCCTAGGATAAATGGGTAACCATTTCCTTTGGTAGACATAACATAAAAATCCACTGCCTTCTTAATGCCAAAGGCCTCTACAAAAACATTTTTACAAATTCCTACACACCTAGCTTTGCTATTGTTTGCCATCTTGACTTTAATTTCAGGTGTCTCATGGATGTGCATGCCTAGTTTTTGCATGAGTCCCTCTGTCATGATGCAAATTTGTGCACCCCCATCCACTAGACCTTTCCTAACCAATCTTCCTTTGATGTAACAATCTAGCACAGGTGTAATATCCTCATTCATTTCAGCATGTGCAATTTTTACAACAGGAACACTCTCTTTTATCTTTGTCCTAGTGCTAACTGCTTTCGTTAAATCCTTCCTAACTTGTGGGCATAATGCAAGAAACTGAGGCCATGAGATATCAGGACCCTTACCTCTCATGTCTTCCAATAGGTTGTATGGAGCCATACCATGTCGAAGAGGGAAGTCTTGGAGATTGATACGACGTCGAGTCCTCTTAGCTTCCTTGGTCTCCTTTGCCTTCTTGCCTCGTCCATGGTCACTATGTGATGTGACACCTTCTTTCTCTTTACCTTTTCCTCGGCCACACTTAATGCCATTTGCTTCCATGTCAACCTCATTTGAGTTTGTCACCTGTACCACATGCACATTTGGGTCTGGCAAAGGTGGAACTCCTTCCACTCCTTGTGGAGGTGGTCTTGCTCCATTTGGCCTTTGTAGAAGCCGTGGTTGCTGACTAGTTCCTTCACCTGCATTCATCAGTGGGTAATTCAAGTTAGGTCTCCCTAGCTCCCCACGGGGCCAAGGACAATTATACAGCCCATGTCCAGACTCTCCGCAATTCCAAAATTGCAAGACTCTCCTAGGTCGTGGATCTCGCTCTTCAGACTTCTTTGCTTGTCCCTTTGGACCTACAGCTTGTGCAAGGTGAATTGACAGGCTGCTTAAAGATTCATTTAACTTCTCAATCACTTCCGCCGTTACCTCAGGAATCACTTCCACCGTTACCTCAGGGAAGAGAATTTTTGAGGATGAAAGGAGAGAGGATTGAGTGAATAATTTGGGAGTGCCTACTCTAGTAGAGGGTGCATTTTACAATAAAGTTAGTGGTTAGTAGTTAGTAATTATCACAAAAAAATATTTACAAAATCATTCACCAAATGGTGAGATATATGATGAGAAAAGTTAGAGAAGGGATAAGCTTGTAAAGCAAGGTTGAAGCTTGGAGAAGTTGACATTCACCTCTTTACAGCACCGGTAGAAGAAGCGGTCAGCATGGCGAAGTAACGCGTGTCGATGAAGCTACGTTATCTTCAAACCTTGGAAAATTCATGATAAAGCCTTCATTTGCAGAGGTTAACCTTGGATTTTTGCTGTTTTTTTGAAGTTCTTTACAGAGGTGAAGAGAGTATGGTAATATGGACATATATGTAGAGAGAAAGGGGGACACCTAGGGTGTAGAAATGGAGGATGAAGGCTATGGAGGTGTGAGAGAAGTGGCAATGGTGAAGAGGGTTAATTAGGACATGGAAGTTGCAGGTTTGGGAGTGGAAAGGAGAGGGAGGAGTGTGTGTGAAAGAGGAAAATGATAAAGTGGAAGAGGGAGTGTGGCTGCATAGCATGGGCAAACTGGGGTCCACCAATAAAATCATAGCTCACAGCTCGTAGCTCAAAAAAATATGAAAAACCTTGAGGTGAAAGTTCAACTCATGAGCTACAACTTTTGTTTGTATCACCTTTTCAAATTCTGGGATCATGTGATCTTTAAAAATTCAGCAAGACCGACTGTTTTTTCCATTGCACAAAGTCCTTGTGACGTCCTTCTTTGGATGATTCTTTTGAATACCTCCAAGAGTAAGCTCCCCATGGTGCATGCATGCATTCCACATACCCTTGACCTTATTTGGTAGGTCTATAATTGAAGATATTATTGAGATCATGATATAAGTGAATAGTACAACTAAGAAAATCAAATATTGAGGGGTCTAAAAAAATATGTACATGTCAAATATAAATAATATAGGTGAAAAAAATATAAAGGGGTCAAAATAAATCTCTCTCATTATAAGTCTACCATAAAAAGATGAATATTTTTTGTGGTCTAATTTATGAGAGTAATAGAGAATAGATGTAGGAAGGATAAAATGACAATAGTGAAAAAATATACACATAAATAAAACTAGTTTTTTTGGATTTTTATTGGGATGGAGTTACACCAAAAATAAGAGAAGCTTGCATGAAATTATTTTTATATGGAATAAAGAGTATGCAAAATGGTAAGAAGAAAAATATGGTAATGATGAGTCAATGTACATAGCATAAATAACACACACCTAAGTATAAATATTTAAATAAATACCAAAATAATTATGAAAAATCATTTTATTTAGGCCCTATATACAATAAAATATTTACACACAAATGGGCCATAATATACTTATATTTTTTATTATTTTTATTATTTTTGGCTCAACTAGCCCAGTGACTAGCTAATTGAGGCTTTTTGAAGATATGGGAAAAGTCCCCTAACTCACACACGCCTATGTTCAGTGAAATGGTAGGCATAGCCACAATGTTTGAGTGATTTGATAGGGTGAGGTAGCTTACTATGGCAATTATGAAAAGCCGAAAAACGGCTATCAATATCATCAATAAAAACATCTTGGAATCCATTTAGAAAATTAGACAAGTCTAACTCTTCTCGATTCCTACCCTTTTCATTTGTTGATAAAACATTAGAATCTTTTATGGATTGTTTTGACAAAAATCATGTACACAAAAACTGAGCTTTTCATTGATTTGTCAAAAAGAGGAGAATTTACAAGGGGTATGGTACGACTAGGCTTATTAGCATCTAGTACACATTATTTTCCCTATACTTGAGGTACAACCTTCTTTCAAGGAACTTGACATTAACAGCCATATGGTCAAACCATGGTGCCCCTAGGATGACATTTTCATGCTTGAGAGGAGAGATGAAGAAATCTTCCTTATTAACTTAGCCTTGGACATGAAGCCTCAATTTCCCAATCAAGGGAGTAATTGTGGCTTCTTGCCCCTTGAAGTCTCCATCAGCTACTACATATGCTATTTTATGAGCTTGAATGCCTAATTTGGTGGCCAACTCTGTGGATATGAAATTGTGAGTAGAGCTAGGGTCAAACAAGATGAAGGAATTATGCTCCCTTACCTTTCCCCAAGCATAGGAGAGAGGTGATCCTTTGCAATGAGCATCCTCTTTTGGAGCTTCGATCATAGAAGCTCTAGAAGTCTCATTGCGGGCATTTCCTTTGGGGCAAGAATGATAGCCATGTCCTTTCTCCTCACACTTGAAGCATTTGTAGTCCTTACAAAAAGCTTCTAGCTCTTCAGGAGAGTTTATTTTTACCTTTGTAAACTTCCTTCTCCTTGGACCAATTGTTGTTGTTGGATTTGCCTTGGGCAGAATTTTGGGCATTGTTTTTCCCCTTTGCATCATTTTTGTCTTTGCTTTCCATGGGCTTGGCATTCCTTGTAGGCTCTTGTTGGAAATTGATGCGCAAAGCAACCATAGTGAGGTGGATTACTTCGGTGATAAATTTAGTCCGTTGAGAGTTGACATACTTGGCCATTTCTTCAAGTAATCCCATACAAAATTATTGCTTTAGTTCGGTAAAGTCTATATTTTGAAAGACAGAAGCCTTGAGATGTAAATCCCAAAACTTGTCCACATATTTGTGAATATACTTGTTGGAGAGCAGCTTCAAACTCCACCATTTGGTAAACACTTTGACCTTTGCATCACTTGCAAGGAATTGTTTCATGATGGAAACTCATAGAGTTTTCCATGTCTTTGGGGCTTCGTCTTTGCCATGAAGGCTAGCCGAGCATTGACAAGCATAATTATAGAAGTGCATAGTTACATAATGTAGCTTGGAGGACTCTGTGAAGCCCTCATCTTTCCAAAGGCTGCATCAAATTGCTGGATGAAGGCCAATACTTTGTCGATGGCACTTAAGGTGCCATCATAGTCAAGAAAAGAGATACTCATTTCTCACTCTTTGAATTTCTTGAACTTTTGGGACCTTTTCCACATAGGGTAGGATTTGTGATGTCCTCTCCTCTTGTATTCTCTAGGAGAATATCTGCTGTTTTTTTTGGAAGGTGAAGAAGAAGGATAAGAGGGTGATCTCTTTCTTGCCTTTTTCTTCCTTTGTTTCCTTGATTCCCTTTTAGAGTGACAAGGATAAGGACTATGGGTTGATCTTTTCCTCTTGGGAGGAGTTGGCGACCGTCTAGACCACCGTCTTTGTGGAGCCACATCTTCAGAGGAACTTAGTGATTCTCTTATTTCTCGTTCTTTGGATTCCTCCTCTCTTATGGGAGAGAGTCTTGTTTTGGGAGTCTCATCAAGGGGCCTCCTAAGCTCTCTCTCCTGTTGGAGAGGGAGGGAAATCCCATAAGCGCAAAGTTGTTTGAGTAACTTTCACTTGCAAAGCAGGGTTGCCCATAACTTGCTGCAACCTAGTAACAAGATAATTAATAAACATGGGGGGATCCTCATTAGCACCTTCATGTGCAAAATCAAAGTTATCAAGGTTCATTCTACTCTCTTGGTTATTTTCAGCCATTCTAATTAAACTTATGTATAGATTACTTTGGGCTTTGGTACCCTCAAAAACCTTAATCGCTACCATTCTTTACCTTTGAAAATTAGTTCTCAAGCAGCCAGACCCGTGGTTTAGAGACTGTTGATTGAAAAGACTAGTGCAAAGGTTCTAACATTTCTCGGCTGATTATGGTTCTTGTTGAGCTTGCTCGTAGCTCAATAATGGTTAAGACAAAGGCAAGCCCCGAAAGACTCCATTATTAAGACTATAGTTCTCAATGGTGTACCGCGAACTAAGTCCTTCTCAACAAATATAATAGATACATGTCCCACTTACCCTATTGCAATGAATAGGTCCAACCTTTCATGAACAACTCGAGGACCTCTCTTCTTAAGTAAGAAAAGAGAAACTTGTATCTCTGATACCAATGTAATGTAAATGGCCTATGAACTTTGAGGATAGCGAGATTAAGAGAATTAGAGTGATCAATTTTATGAGACTACTTTAAGAACATAGAGGGTGAAATTTATTAGTGGTAGTAGCATAGGCATTTTACTTGATTTAACTTGGCATGAACAATAATTTTGCAAGAGAGTTAATTAGAGAACATGACAACAATTGAGGACCTGATTTATGTGGAGCCGGTCCCCCCTCCAATAGGATTTTGTATTATAGATTCTCCCATCAAGAGAGACTTGGTACAATACAATCTTTGTGTTCCTTGTGACCTAGGTGATGCAGTGAAGATGGAAAGCTTCATGCATCATGAGCATAACATAAAATTTATAAAAGCATTATCCATCCTCGGACTCAGTGGTCCCAAGGCTTTGAAGGAGAGTAGCCAAGAGCACAACAAAAGAGGAAGATAAATACGCACACACAATCACACACACATCACCACAGCCACACACAGAGGTTGGAGGGGGAGAGCCGACACACATTGTGTGCCCCCTTTCTTTCTTCTCTATCTTATGCACTAAGGCTGAATACACATTGTACTTAGTGTTAGAGGCTCACAAAAGTGTATAGCTACACACTTAGGGTTAGTAGCAGTTATTGATGGGAGGGTCGGCCACATGACCATTAAACCTAACATTCTTGGGTGCGCAAGCCAAATAACTTCTTTGCATGCCTCACTCAATGTAACATACTCTACGATTTTGGTAAAAATGAATGTACAATCTCTCCAAGAAATAGAAGAACCAGCAAATGTATAAATCCAACCTGTTGTTGATTTACAACTGTCAACACAAGCTGTATAATCACTATCTACAAATCCGTGAGTGGATGACTCTCCACAACCATACCATAAATGTCTATCTACATTGCCACTCAAGTATTTGAGAATCGACTTGACAACATCCCAATGCTTTTTAATAGGGTTAGACATAAATCTACTGACAACTCCCATTGCATGTGAAATGTTAGGTCTTGTAGCCACCATGGCATACATGAGACTACCACAAGCTGAAGCATAAGGAACCTTAGCCATCATAGATTTTTCCTTTAGCAGATTTGGGATAGTCGTTCTTGCTAAGTTTCAAATATGCAGGCAATGGGTACTCAATGACTTCCCCTTCTGTAGGTTGAAACACTCAAGAACTTTATGCACATACTCTTTTTGAGAAAGGTATAACAACATCTTCTTATGGTCACGAGTTATATGCAAACCCAAAATGTTATTGGCTTCACCCAAATATTTCATGTCAAACTGACTTTTCAGCTTGGTTTTCAAGTCAACAATGTCCTTCTTGGAATGACCAGCAATAAGCATGTCATCTACATAAAGGATAAGCATAATAAGTTGTCCATTGGGTTGTCTTTTCATGTAAAGACATGGATTCTCATTATTACACTTATAGCCTAGGGAACGCATAAATGCATCAAGCTTTTGATATCATTTTCTAGATGATTGCTTCAAACCATAGAGACTTTTCAGAATCTTACAGAATAAATGTTCCTTGCCCTTTAACACAAACCCTTTAGCTTGCTGCATATAAATCTCCTCATCAAGATCTCCATGTAAGAAATCTATAATGACATCCATTTGCTCAAGCTCCAAATCTTCAGTGGGCAACCAAACCAATGAACATTTGCAGTGTCATCATCTTGACCACTGGAGAAAATATTTCTTTAAAATCTATACCATCATATTCTTGCTTGAAAACTTTGGCCACTAAACGAGCTTTGTAGTTTTCAACATTGGATGCAATCTTCTTCTTGTAAACCCATTTACAAGGCAGTGCTTTCCTACCTTTTTGCAATGGAACCAATTCCCAAGTTTTGTTTTTTTTAATACTAGACAACTCCCTCTTCATAGCATGTTCCCATTGAACCTTATTGCTAGCTAGCATGGCTTCTTTGTAGCAAGAAGGCTCAACACTATCTGTCAGCAAAACAAAATCCATGCCTGGAAAAAACTGTTCTAGAGGATGTGAGACTCTTTGAGATCTCCTAGGTTGATTAGAACTTGTACTAGCTGGTGGAGCAATTGGCTCTAGAGCTGTCTGTAAAGGAGGTGATATGGCAAAAAATGTCACTTTCCAAAATTCAACCTCTTTCACTGGCTGTCTATGCATCTTGGTGTCATTAAAGACAACATCAATGGTATATATTATTGATCGACTTTTCAAATCCCATAAACGATAACCATTGACCATCTAGTCCATAGCCTATAAAGATGCACTTCCTAGAATTAGGATCTAGTTTAGCACACAACTCCTTTGGTACATGTGCATAAGCCTCACAGTCGAATGTTCTGAGTTTATCATAAGAAAATTTGTATCCTGACAATAATTCCAATGGTACACAAAACTGTAATGAGGCATGTGTTGATCTATTGATCAAATACACAACATTGTATAATGATTCAGCCCAAAACCCTTGTAGTAGATTGGCTTGTGATAGCATAGACATTATCCTCTCTTGGATGGTCATGTTTATTTGTTCGGAAACACCATTTTGTACAAGGGTATAAGGAGCTGTAAAGTGACACTTAATCCTTTACTTGAACGGAAGTCTGTAAAATCTTTGGAGACATATTATCCACCATTGTCTGAGCACAAAGCTTTCAACTTATGTGCAGACTGAGTTTTAACACTAGATAAGAACTTCTTGAAGCAAGAAAAGGTCTCATCTTTAAAATTCATGGCGTAGACCCAAACATGCCGTGTTGCATCATCAATGAATGTAAGATAATAGGATGCACCACCATGGGATTTAGAAGGCATAGGCCCACATAAATCACTGTGCACAAGCTCTAAGGGTTTCGTTTCTTTGTCAGAAGAATGTGTACACTGTGTCCATGTTTGCTTTCCATATTGACCGTGCTCACAAAAGGGAACTCAAAAAATGACAAAGACGGTAAGTAGCCCAAACGAGAGAGTGTCTCCATTTCATTCTTTGACACATGTCCTAGCCGGCTATGGCACAAAGCAACGGTTGGCAGCTCGGTTACAAAAATAACACTGTTTTTACAGATACATTAAGAGGATAAAGTGAACCAACTTTAGAACCATGGGCTATAATAAGATGACCCTTTGCAACACGCCAACATTGCTGATGAAAAGTGACTTTGTAACCCGTCATCAAGACGTCCAATCAAAATCAGATTGCGTGCCAAGGCTGGAACATGACGCACATTATGGATGATAAACTTCACCCCATTTTCCATAACCATGGCAATATCACCTATGCAAACAATGTCACAAGAGTAACTGTCACCAAGTGTAACAGAGCCAATGGTTTCCTCGTATGTAGTAAACCAATGCCTATGAGGTGTGACACGCAACGAAGCACCCGAATCAAGAATCCATGTATGGATACTTCACCACTAACAAGGAGTTTAGCTGGCATAGAACTCTGCAAAGATAGAGTTTCATGTGCATCATAAAAGACATCATTATTTTCAGTCAACATATTAATGCCTTGCACATCACTGTCATCTTGAACTATGTTCAGTTCTTCAATCTTAATCAAACTCTTTGGTTTCTCCTCTTTAACATCATGATATTTTCCTTTACCTTTACCCTTCTCTTTGTCATGCTTTCAAGCATACTATAATCCTTCTTTATGTGACCAAACTTATCACAATAGTGGCATTGAACATTGCGGCGGCGATGAGACTTCGATCTACCTTTTGATGCATCTCTATCTTCCTCTTTCTTGGACTCACGTTGCAAAGAACCGTCCTTACGTTGCTTATCATCCCTTTACACATAATGATCTTTGCCATAATGCAATCTAGTCATGGTATTTTGACGCATATCCTCTGACAAAAGTCCACTAGTAACATCATCGTATTTTAGCGTACCATTAGGATCAAAGTTACTAATAGATGTGCAAAAGATATTCCAAGAGGGTGGCGATGAACAAAGCAAAAGGATTGCTTTCATCTCATCATCAATGGTCATGCACTGTGCACAAATCTAGGAAAAAAGAAAATCATAATCATTGATATGGCTAGCAACACTAGCTGGCTCCTTCATACGGAGGTTGAAAATTTTTTGCATCATGAAAACCTTATTGCTAGCCATATTCTTTTCGTAAGGGTCGCATAATTTTTTCCATAAAGCATGAGTAGTCTCGCATTCTAACACTGAAAAGTACACCAACTCACCAAGGTGCAATCTAATCGTAGGCCTGCATAGCTCATCAAGCTCCTCCCATTGAAACCGAGTCATGTGCATATCTTTAATTCCAGCTGCACAGGTAATAGACATCTTTTGCTTCTTTTGGACAAGCACATCATGCATTTGGTTCTTCCAAAGGTAAAAATTAGTGCCATCAAACTTCTTTATGTCATAAATGTCACGGTCTTTGCTAGTAGACATGGTGAAAAAACTACCAAACGATTCTGTGAAAATTTTGGCAAAGTCTCCTTTGTGTTTGGGACTATGTCAACCAAATTAAAATACGAGACAAAATGACCAAGTATATCACTCACAAAGCATAAAAGAGGGAAATGCCTCTCAAAAGCACAATGTATAGAGACCAACTGAGGCGTATAAACTATCAAACCCAACATAGACCGCCAGCTCGACGTCAAAAGCACATATACCACTCTATACATGTCCTATGGTGAGGCCTTGTAAGGGATGCTCTAGCTACCTATATCACCGAAGGTATCTCCACATTTGAGAATACCCCAACTCAATGAAAACCTCACACTATTGACCCTGAAAAATATAGGTTATGTAGCAAAACGTATAACCAAGCCTCAAAAATGGCTATCGTCTAGACCAAGTCTCAAAAATGGGCGGGACTGTCGTACTAGCCAAAAGATGGCTCCACAAAAGCGTACAATGGCAGTATTCACAAAGACGTACAAGTGTGTCATAATGCTCAAACAGGTTCCAAAAGCATGTGCATGCAAAGAAATATCCCTGCGAGGAGTCAAACTGCTCTCAAAAGAGCTCAAAAACACTATCAAAAGTGCCAACATATGCATCTACGCATAAAACACTGCTCCCACTAGAACCAAAATATCGCAAGCACTAAAACCTGTAGTCTATGAGTCGATGCAGATGCCATAGCCGAAGCCAAGACGAGGCCAAGAAGCACAGAGAAAGCTAACCAAGCCGCTCTATTTACCTATACCTGTACCTGTATCTGTACCTGTAGTCAAAGAAGACAATGCCATCAAACTCCCACTCTATGTGTGTGTATGAGGCCACTCCAAAATAGGCTACACACTCCCAAATGAGATATGGGATCTCATAGATAGAAGAGATTGCAACAATGGTACATGTACACCTGCTTGGAAACGTTCTTGGAATGATGAATTTGTCGATGCTGAAGTCAAAACCCTTGTTGGACTCTTGAAAGGGCGCGCGTGCGTGGAAGCAATTTTAGAACTGAAACCACTCTGATACCAAATGAAGGAGAGGAGCTGGGAGCATAGCAGAAGAGGAAGATGAATACACACACACACTCTCACACACACACCACCATATCCACACACACAGGTTGGAGGGGGAGAGTCGACACACTGTGTGCCCCCTTTATTTCTTCTCTATCTTATGCACTAAGGCACAATACACATTGTACTTAGTGTTAGTGGCTCACACAAGTGTATAGATTTACAGTTAGGTTTAGTAGTAGTTAGTGTTGTCCGATCGGCCACATGGCCATTAAACCTAATAGGCCTCAAACACCTTCTAAGGTGGAGAGAACTAGCGGGGAATGAGGGTAGGGAAGATGAAGAAGAGGTAACATACAAGAGATATATAGTTTCTCACTTATCATCACTCTTCTTGCATAGCACATAATAGTAACATAATAATGATGATGAAGAAGATGAAAAGATTAAGAATTGAAGCATGGCTCTTGGTTGGATTTTCATTCCATAGCTAAGAGTGTTGGTGTAGGCTCTCAACTTCTCCACAAGCTTGGAGAAGGAGATGGAGCTCTTGCAATTTGCCAAGCAAGAATGAGCTTGTGAGTGTGTGTGAGAGAGAGTATATCCCCTAACCACACCCCCAACTTGCTTAGGTCGACCCCCCCCCCCCCCCCCCCCCTTGTAGCTCATGCTGGAAGTTGATTGGACCCCTATAAGCTTAGCCAGTCACATGTAGAGTGCATATCAAGCAACCATGCTAGCCTTGGGACAAGTGTCTCTATTTCCCCTTTGAGAGAGAGGACTTGATAAATGCATAAAAAATTAATTTAATTAGCTAAATCATCATTGGATCCCTTGAGAGGCCAACCAATAGGCTTTAGGCACCTTATGAGGGCAACATGGAGAGGAACTTGACATCTGATCCAAAAGATTTTATTGCATGTTATGAAGCCGAGATGAAGAGCCAAAATGTTCCAGAAAATTGGATGATTGCATCTTTTGAAGAGGTTGTAAACTCAGATTTTAAAAAGCAAGTTCAAGCACTGACAAAAGCATATCCCACATGGTGGGACTATTTTGCAGAAGAATTTATTCGCAAAAGCTCAAGGATTCTAGATATGGAAATAAAGGAGATTACTAAATGAAGCCAAATTATTTTCAATAAAGGTGAAGGGGATCATATGGAGTTCCTTAATTACAATCAATTTTGGGAGCATCTTTTGGTAAGAAGCAAAGCCAAAGAAAATGTAGAATTGGAAGTACCAGATTCAATATCACAGGAGCATATTTTGAGCAACATAGAAAGGTAAATGATGAATTCAATGTTGAAATAGAATTATATGAATTTTTTTGAAAGATTGCTTGCATGGGTGCTACCTCCAATAATGGTCCCAGTGAAGACGTAGACTATACAACAAGTGGTTCACAAGCTGCTGACCTTCACATGGGTTATTCTAAAAGAATTCATCAAGCAGATGAGCCTCTACAGGATACTAATGAAACGATCAGCACTATAGCCGAGCAAGACAACATGTTTGTTGGAGATGATTGCATTAATAAAGTTATTATATATACAACATCTGATGAAGTGACAGAGATTGTGGAGCCAGCACAGGATGAGCCTGAGAATGTCAATGAGCTTATGATCACTACTAACAATATGTTTGCAGATGCTGTTATCACAGAAGAAGATGCCATAATCAATGATTTCTTGACTAGATCTGAAGGAGATAATCATGACAATATAAGAGAGCTTCTTGATGCGTGTACCTCTTCAAATGGGATGCCAAATAAAGCTTGTAGTGCTATGATGTATTGCTAAGTAACATGGATGCATATGAGGAAGTAGAGGAGGACATGGATGATGATTGCCTAGATCATGCTGATTGTGAACAGGTTATCAACATGGATTTTACATCTATGCTTGTACATGGGCTGCATGAGGAGATAACTCCTACAGTTTTGATGAATGTTGAGACTTCCAAGGGTGATTTTCCCGAGGATGCTATGGGTGAAGATCTACACGATTAAGCTATTTTTCATGATCAAGCTAAAATCCTAGTAGGTAAAAATTCCTCTGATGATACAAGTCCATACACTCCCCAGGTTTTTCGTAATGGCTATGAGGCTTGAGGGGGTGATGATGCTAAATCATCCTTGATACTGTAAAAAGTGCACAGGGTTTTCATTTCCTTGGACAATGTGCCAAATGTGGATGGATTTGGCTGCTATTCCTATTGATGCTTATGTCAGTGATGTCCTGGATGCCAGTAAAAGGGAGTCATAATTCTTTAATGCTTGCTGGTAACAAGCTTAACTTGCCAAAAGTTTTTGGGATGTGGGTGCTGCATTATGCTTTAAGAGAAGCTCTAGTATATTGCGAAGCCCATCAATGCTATGGGATCTCAATGGTGTTTGATCAAGGAGATTCATAAGCAGATTCAATATGGATGGATACTATTAAGTATTCATAGTAATTGCATGCTATTTGAACCAGGGGTCGCATATTTGCACCAAAAATGCTTGATGTTGATTGATACAGGAAATGTATGCTCATGTGGATATTATGATGCTCGAATGTTTGGGCAATTCCTTATTATTCATTTGATCTTGGCGGCTACTAAAGTGCAAAGTTGCAGATTCAAAGGATACCAGATGTCTCTTGTAGCAAGTTGCATGGTACAAGGTTTTGTTTTCTAGATTTATGCTAAGAGGGAAGAGTTTTTGGTTATGCGATCAATCAGCTTACAACCTCCACCGATTGACTTCTTTGGAAAATTGAAAAAGTATCTTCACATCTTTGAGTTGGTTCTGCTACCAAAACTTGAAGTGAAGGACTTTACTGCCATCCCGTGTGCAGACAAAGTAAGGCATACTTGAGCTTGACAGGGCTCCCTAAAGCAATCTTGATGGTCAAGCCGTGTGCATTATTAACTGGAGAACTTGAGTCTAGCGGGGTTCACTAAATAGGTTTTCCATAATTGAATGTATTGGAGATATGACATATACGATTCAAAGATTTCTGATGGGAAGCTACCTAATGATTAAGCTAGACCATTGATGATAGGGTGATGATGCAGTTACATGAGTCTGATGATGGCAAAGAGCTTAAGGTACCTATAGCATATGCAAATTAAAGTGAAGTTGGCACAGACTGGAGGCTGTGCAGGCTAAGAGGGAGTGGATGTTGTGCAGCTCTGCTCCCATGCTAAGAAAGATACCAAGAAGATGCACATTGAGCTTAATTGAAGCTTACCTGATTAATGATTAGTGTTCAGGAGTTGCTAACAAGCTACTTTTATGATTAATGTATTCCAGATGCGGCTTTAAAGGGCCAAAAAATTCCTTAATCATGCTAAAAAAGAGTATGCTTCTCGGGGGATTCACTCTATATACAAAACGGGACGCCACTTGCGAGCGGATAACTTTGATAAAACCCCTATATACGACTCATATTAGGGAATATCACCCCCCTTTCTACACTTATACGATTAGTCAATGAGGAAAACTATCATACCCCTATCTTACATATAAAATTTAGGTCTCACATGATCTAACTGAGTAAAACTAGTCAAAGAGCGTGTAGCAGAGTGACTAGCAACATACTAAGGAACCACTTGTGTTGATAACTAAATGTACCCTCAATCTATCTTAGTTTGACTTTCAAACTATGTATGTGATTGGCCTGCGCTCTGGCTACTTGTCCAATTTTTACCCATGCAAAGCTGGTGTAAATCAACCCTTCACCTACTCTAGATCAACCCTTATCTATGATCGGCTTGATGCAAATTTTGATGTGTGATCTGATAAGAAACTTCCACTAATTTATCCAAGTTCAACCTTGGGCAGGTCCCCCTCCCCCCCCTCCCCCATAAATATATACACCCCTCCTTTACTTTTAAGCTTATGTCCAGTCTAGTCGGCTCGGTTGGTGTATCATCTAGGAGTTTTTGAGCTTCAACCAGGGAATGCCAGAAATCGATGTCATGCTTGGTAGTGCTTTAGTTGAGTTGTATGCCAGATGGCTAATGGAGACACACATGCTTTGGAAGTTAAATATGTTAAATGTGGTGCCCGTACCAAAGCACATAAGGCTTTTGATGAGCTTCAATTCAAAAATGTTGTCTCCCGGAGATCATTGGTTGCGGGAAATGCCCAACACGACTGTGGAAAAGAAGCTCTAGCTTGTTAATTAAATGCAAGGGAAGGTGTTTCTCCAAATGCAATCACCTATACTTGCATCTTGAGGGCATGTGGCACTATTCAAGGCCTTGATACGGGCAACAAAACTCATGAAGCGATTGCTCGACAGGGGGTGCTGGAGAAAGATGTTGTGCTTGGCAGTGCTTTGCCCGATATGTATACAAAATGTGGTGCCCATGGGCCCAGTTGATGTGGCCACCAAATTAATAAAAGAATCATTTAGAAAACTTATCATATTGAAACTTCAAATCATTTGTTGCATCCCCCTCCCAAAAAAAATTGAAAAATTGAATGCAGCCTTTGGGAAAGATCAGTTGAAAGGATATGGTTTCTTTCTTTTCAATTCTCTTCAAGAAATTTTAAGGTTCTTTTGAGGACACATATCAAACAACAAGAATTGAATGACCTTCATCTACAAGAAGAAGACTCTGGAGTGAGGGTTGAGAAGAGGAGTAACACTGAGCACTATTGCTAGCTTGACCTTTTTTAAAAATAAAACGGGAAGAAGAAAAAAGAAGGGGTAGCGTCTTTGCATGGAAGGAATTTTTTTTGGGGTGTAAGGTGAGTATTAAAAAAGAGAATGGAAACAACTTCAAGCACTCGAGGTGTTGGAGTCGTGACAGAGAGCAGATTGCCATGAAGCGTCTCAAAAGGTTGAGAGCTCTACCAAAGAGGTGCAAGAGGAGAAGGTTCAGCATTGAGGAAGGCCATCAAGTGGAGGGTTTTTCATCAAATTGTGTGCCATCAAAGTCAAGCAAGGGAGGTGTGTGTCCCTCTATATGAAGAGGTGATGGCCATGGCACAACCTAGAGCAAAGTATTTGGAGTTTGTACATGGTTCTTTTGATTGAAGTCAAAGCTAGTCATTGTTTATTTGGCACTGTCTCCCCCCCATGCCATTCATGTGTGTGAGAGAGAGGTATTTAGGTGTGGAAGCATGCAAAACTGGTGTGATTGCTATTAGGTGATTGTACAAATGGTGATTTGTGTGCAAGCGGTGTTTTTCTAGCAAAAGTGTGAAGTTTTGAATGTGATTCCAAGAGGAGTGGGGTGTTGTGAGTACCTTGGCCTATAAAGAGGCAATCTAGTTGTGTTTCTAGGCGTGGTTCCATCCCCCCTCTCCAACGTCCAATCATGGTAACCTACTAACATTGGCACCATGGTTGGGGATTGATTCTTAGGTGGTGAGTGACCTAGTTGTAGTCATAGATCGACAATCAATATTAAAGAGATATGATTCATATTATTTCTAAGCTCTATAATTTTACTCATTCCTCAAAGACATATATATATTTTTTATCATTTATTTTAGTTTTGGATGCAAATATAAAGAGTTATGATTTTGGTTTTTTTAATATTATTAACAACTGATGTCTAAGAGTTATGATGATTATTTGTTTTATTTGTTGTTTACAAAATATTAAAGAATTATAATTTTGATGGTTTATCAAAGAGTTACATTTAAATTTTTTTTTTGGTGCTTTGACTACAAGCATTAGAGACTTATCGTTTGATTCATGGTATTTTTTTATGATCGATTATTTTGATCTTTGGCTATTGAGATAATTATTATCTCATGGACTTGCTCCATCATGTCTTGAGGAATTCCACAATTATTATAGTTTGTCTTTTATTGAAAAGATCATATGCATGTTAAGAGTCCCACTATTTTATTTTCGTGTCAACATTTAATAATAATAATACAGTTTTATGAGTGGTTGTGTTGATTTACATGTAATTTGTTATGTTTTCATTTGTTTCAATGTTTTCCAAAGAGCATCATTTTGAACCGTCTCCAAAGACGTTGTGATTGTGTTTTTTCCTAGCATTTTAAAGATTTCTTTAATGTGCTCTATGATTTTGAGATCTTGGTAAATAAAACAAAGAAAAAGTATGACAAAATAAATCTGGTAGACATTTTTAAAGATATAGTCAATGGAGTTTCTTTTATGAATTTTTTTCTGATAGCTATTTCTCTTGAATCTTTTGAAGCCACCATTATATTTATAAGAGTGATGTAGCTCCTCAATAACTTTTATTTCTTAGATTGATTGATATTCTAATAATACCATGTGCATAAATGAATTTGTGGGTTTCTCCCTTGAGCCCCCAAGGGCTTTCTCATCCATGTGCTAGAGACTTGTGATTATGGATGCTTGTTAAGCTATACATAACTACACTATATATAGCCTCCAATCCCTTATATATAAACACAATTAGTATCAACAACAACAGATGATAAAAGACTGTAGTAGGAGATGTCCACCAACTGACTGAAGTATTTGGTACTTCCCAACCTCTGAATCTATGAGTGGTGTCCTGATTACAAGGTACCTAAATGTTGAGCACACAAGTTAATAGTAATCCCAATGGATCTCTGAGACCATTACCTAGTATGAAGATCCTCCTGGAAACCAAAAATGAAACCAACTCATTGTTAGAGTCCATAATTTGGTCAATTAAACTGACCCCTGTTTTGAAGATGGTAAGGGATTTCTTCTCCAAAAGCAATGCAGGGTTTTTTAACACAGAGTTCTAAAAGCAAGACTCCACACCTAAGGAGTTACCAATGTATCTGGCTCTACCAACCCACACCAGCTTGGCACATACATTTTTCCACCAAGATTTAGCTAACATATTTCTTGTTATCCCACAAAGTTTGAGAGGAGCAGCTGAGAACAATTTATCCGAAGGTCCCATGCCCCAGGTACCATGGAAATATTTCCTTATCAATAAAAAACAAGAGCAACCTAGAGCAACATGTATCTGAGTTTAACATAGGTTTAATAAAGGCTGCTCTTCTAGCTTGCATATGTGTTTTCAGGTTTATAATTGCCAATCCTTCCATGTATACTGGCAAAGCAACCAGAGTTCCATGCCCCTATTGTCTTGAGCATCCAAAAAAAAAAAAAAAGGATGAGTAGGAACAAAAAACAAGAGTGGACTCAGAGGACAACCTCGCCTAACATTTCTATTAATTGAGATTACTTCAAATAATCTACCATTGACCAAGATTTTGGAGGAAGCACCCAAGCCCAACAAAAGAATAAATTCAAAGAGTTTGGTTTCAAATCCCAAGTTCCTCATAACCTGCACTACAAAGTCCCATATGGTTGAATCAAAGGCCTTAAAGCTGCAACAACACTAACTTTTGGTTAGTGTTTTTTGATGCCTCAATGCCTAGCATGACTATTAAGATGTTATCTAGGATTCATCTCCCCCATATGAATCTAGTTTGAGCTTCATGTAGATGTTTTCCAAAAAATAGAGAGATTATGATAGCAATAGCCTTATCCAAAATTTTATATAGTGAGGCGGTCCGGGGCGGGCAACAAGAGAGGTGACCTCTAAACACCCCTCAAGGCTCCCGCGCTCCTCAATTGGGGCTGGGGCAACCACAAGCACAACACAACAACAAACCCACAACCAAACCCAAACAAGATAGGGGCACCACCTAGTTATGGTATGCGAACTAGGATGCAAGAGAGATTTTGTCACAACCAAGAAAATGCACCACAAAACACACACAAGCAACCTCACACCAAGACACACACAAAATGGACTAGAGAGAGCTAGAGCAAAGGGAAGAGAGAGAGGAATGGATCTTGTGTAATACCTTATTTGTGACTTGCAAATGGAGATGGTTCGTTATGATGCTATCGTAGAGCTTGTACAAAACTCACTCAATGCTTAGTGACTGCTAAACATTGCCAAAACACACACACACACTGTCTTAGGGTGTGGGAGACCTCTCACCACAATACCCTCTTATAATGGACACAAAATTGGCAATGAAAACACACTAAACACTTTCTAAAAACAAGATCAACCGATAGAAACTCAAAATACACAAGTTACCTTGAATTCACCAAACCGTATTGCACAAATGGAAGGGCGAAGATTTGAACGTCGAATCACGTCTTTGATGCACCAAACCTCAATTTATTGATGATGAAGGAGCATATACAATAGTGGTTTTGAGATTTGTGGAACTCATGCTCTCTCACTTGCAATGTGTAGCTTAAAAGCTTCTCTCGCACCAAGAGTGAAGCTCACAAGTGGTTGCTACACCTAAGTCTCTCCTCACGCATAGAGTGTTAGGGTGCTATGTCAGATATTGGAGGTTATTTTACAAGAAGGAGAGGGGCCTATTTATAGGTTGGAGACCCCTCATTAAGATTATTGGAAATCCTAATTTACAAGCTAACAAATTAGGATTATGATTTTTTCAGAATATCAAAACATTGCGGGCCTTCTTTGTCTGCTTGAGTCATGGATGTGAGCTCAAAAGAGAGCATTATTGATGGTAGATAAAGTGAAAGTAGAGTTTTAAGGAAGGGGGGAGAGAGAGAGAGAGAGAGAGAGAGAGAGAGAGAGAGAGAGAGAGAGAGAGAAGAGAGAGAGAGAGAGAGAGAGAGAGAGAGAGAGAGATACTATGCACATGTTTTGAGGTGAGGTGTCTTTTATGGTTAGGTCAATGGCTATTTTGTGTTAGTATGTTAATTAGTGGTTAGTGTTAGTAATCACTAGAAAGTTAATGATATATTTACAATGGGTAGAATGGGGTGGATGGTTGAATGAAGTGAGGAAATCCTTGTGATGGTGAAGCTTGAAGAAGTTTTTGACTTATTTGTGTAGGTTCTCAAAATGACTATCGATCTTCTTCTTTGTCTTCTCTTCTTTACGCCACCGCCGCCAAGGTTGATTATCACGATGAAAATGGTAATTTGGTTGATGAGATCTCTTGATTTGCAGAGGTTAATCATGGTTTACATGCTGAATTTTATGTACATAGAGAAAGAGTAAGATGGAATTGTACTTTGGAAGTAATAGAGAGAGGCATAGAGATGGTGTATGTACATGGAGAGCTCATATGAGAGCTATGGGAGTAAGAGGGGAGGTTAATGGTGAATAAGGTGAGAGAAACCATTGAAGGTGCAGGTTTGATTGAGGGATTGAGAGGAATGTGTGTGTGTGTGTGTGTGTAGAAGTGTGGAAAGAGGTGAGAGAAGACTATGGGCTACTTGAGAGAAAAGTAGGCAGCAGACTGGGGTCCACTCAAAAAATCATAGATCACCGGTGGTTGCTCCAAAAATCACCAAATTTTTTGAGGTGATTATTCAGCTTGTGGGCTACATTTTCTCTTTTTACCACTGCTTCAAATTCGGAGTGGATATGGATATTAAAAATCCCACCAAAAGACCTGTTATTTCTTCACAAAAAGTCTTCAGTGGCCCCCCTTTTGTTGAATTTGCATATGGCTCCAAAGGGGAGCCCCTCCTTGCATAAGAGCCTGACATAATTGATTCCTAGGGGTTTGAAAATGTGCATGGTTGTGGATTATGCATAAATATAATACATGGATATGATGGGAAAAAACTGGCTAGTATATAAACTATTCATGGAATCTAGAATAGTGTCAGCTATATATAAATATAAAATGGAAAAAAGAGATATATAAAAATATAAGGCATCAAATGAGGGGACCCTCATTTGTTTTTATTTAAGTGTATTTATTTACAAGAGATAAGAAAAAATACCTCTAGAAAATAGGAATTTAGTGAAAGGCAATGACTGATGGTGGAAGGTATTTTTGAGGTTTTTCCTTGGAGTGGATTCTCGCCCAAAAATAGGAGAAGCTTGCATAAAATGATTTCTTATAGAATACAGAGGTAAAAAATATTATGGTAATGGTGAATAAATATACATAGCATATATATGAAAATAACGCACACCTAGGTAGAAATATTTAAATAAATACCAAAATAATTTTGAAAATTCCCTATATTTAGGCCCTATGTACAATGAAATATATACACACAAATGGGCCATAATATATTTAATTTTTTTGATTTTATTTATTTTTTTGGCTCAACTAGCCCATTGACTAGCTAGCTGAGGGTTTTAAGAAGATATGAGAAAAGCCCCCTAACTCACACACGCCTATGTACAATGAAATGGTAGGGATAGCCACAGTGTTTGGGTGATTTTGGTAGGGTGAGGTAGCTTACTATGGCAATTATGGAAAGCCGAAAAACGGCTATCAATAGTATGCCCATCATTGTTATTGGTCTCCAATCTGATAGAGAAATTGGGAAAGTCTTCTTATAATGAGACCCTATTTCAATAGTCGATCCATGTGTTGATTTTGCCATCTGTGATTAATAAGAGCCACAATAAGAGGGCTTAGCTTCCCCCAAAATGTTATAAATTCCTTTTTCAATTCCTAGACTCCTAGGGTCTTATCATTGCCCAATTTTTTGAGAGCCCATAACAACACTTTTTCCTCAAATGGACCTTCCAATCTCTTTGCATTGCATTGCTCAATACATGGATCCACCACTAATAGCGTCAGCTCAACAGCTTGTTTCCTCTCAGAAGACTCATCCACCTTCTTACTCAAAATGGTCTCAATAATGCTTACATTCCTTAATTACTGCATGTGGCTCAGATGTGACATGTCCATCCTCCCTCATAACCCTATGAATACATTGTCTAGCATGTTGTTCCTACAGCTTGTTGAAAAAACAAAATGGAGCCCAACAGTGTACATCCTTAAGATCATGTTGTCTACATAGGAATCTAGCTCTTGATGCCAATTCTATTTCATGCAACCTCATTACATGTCGTGCATTTCTGAGCCCATTAATATCCATCACAATTAACTGTGCTACATCCTGAGACTTTATATGCATGATGTACTGAGATGCTTGGGATATTTACCCCTAGATATAACCCTAGTTACCAACTTGCATAATACAATTTTGCATTTTTGAATAGAAGTAAATCCAAGATGGCACAAGATTATTAATATCAAACATTGTTAAAGATGTAGCCAAGGCATCATTCATGTTTAAAAACTTCATGTTGTAGCAGAGTGTTATTAATTATTAAAGGTTTGTTTGTACCAAATTTAATAAATGCCTGAATATCAACAGTATCCAAACACAAAATTAAAGGGAAATGATCAGACAAGGACATTTAAATATCCACAAGCACCTGAGCTAAGGCAAGCATCCAATCAGAGCCAACAAAGTAAATTATGTCCAGCCTAGACCATGATGAGGCATGGAACTGGGAATGGAAATTAAGGCCAAGCTATTCCTTACCTATCACCAACCAAGAATCATACCAATTTCCAGGAATCAACAAGACCCAAGCTTGAGACTTGTAGCTTGATATAGCAGAATCATACCAATTTCCAGGAATCAACAAGACCCAAGCTTGAGACTTGTAGCTTGATATAGCAGAACCAGAAGATGTAATGTAATGTAAATGGCCTATGCACTTTGAGGATAGCAAAATTAAGAGACATAGAGTGTTTAAGAACATAGAGGGTGAAATTAATTAGTGGTAGCAACATAACCATTATATTTAATTAGCTTGGCAAGTACAATACTTTTTCAAGAGAGAGAATTAGAGAATATGAAAAAAGTTGGGGACCAGATTTATGTGGAGCCGGTCCCCCCTCCAATAGGCTTTTGTATCATATATTCTCCCATCAACAAGAGAGACTTGGTACAATACAATCTTTGTGTTCCTTGCGACCTAGCTGATGCAATGAAGATGGAAAGCTTCATTCATCACGAGCACAACATAAAATTTGTAAAAGCATTAACCATCCCCGGCCTCAGTCCTCCCAAGGCCTCAAACACCTTCGAAGGTGGAGAGAGCTAGGAATGGGGAATGAGGGTAGGGAAGAGGTAACTTACAAGAAAGAGATAGTTCCTCACTTATCATCACTCTTCTTGCATATCATTGCATAATAGCATAATAATGATGAAGAAGAAGATCGCAAGCTTAAGCATTGAAGCATGGCTCTTGGTTGGTTTTTCTTTCCATAGCCAAGAGTGTTGGTGTAGGCTCTCAACTTCTCAAAAATCTTGGAAAAGTGTGTAGGAAGAGAGCCGAGAGCACAGATGGAGAGGAATACACAAACACACATAGCTTGGAGGGGGAGAGCCAACACACTATGCCACCATTTTTCTTCTTTATCCAATTATACACACAAGCACAATACACACTAGACTTAGTGTTAGTGGCTCACACAAGTGTATAGCAATATTCTTAGGGTCAGTAGCAGTTAGTGATGGGCGGCCCGCCACATGGCCATTTAACCTAACATTCTCCCACTTGATGGCCAATGTGGGAGAACATAAGAATGGAAGAGAACCAATCTTCACCCAATGCCCATCAACTCATGACAGTAATGAAACTGATAGCATGAGAGACTCTTAGTAAGTGCATCCACTGTGTTCTCTGATGATAAGGCTCTTGTTTGCTAGACATTCACGACTGAAGTGATAACACACATCAATGTGTTTTGTTCTGGAACGAGGTACTAGATTCCTAGGAAAATCTGAAAACAATAAAGACGGTAAGTAGCCCAAACGAGAAAGCGTTTCCATTCCCTTCTTTGACATATGACCGAATCGACTCTGCCACATAGAAATGGTTGGTAGCTCGCTTACAGAAAAAACAATGTTTTTGTCAAATACATAAAGAGGATATAATGAACCAGCTTCTGAACCATGGGCTATAACAAGATGACCTGTAGCAATACGTCAAGACTATTGGTGAAAAATGACTTTGTAACCCAAGTCATCAAGACGTTCAACTGAAATCAAATTGCATGTCAGGGTTAGAACATGACACACATTATGGATGATAAACTTCATGCCATTAGCCATCACCATGGCAATATCACCTATGCCCACAATGTCACAAGAGTAACTGTCAGCAAGTGTAACAGAGCCATTGGTTTCTTCGTATGTAGTAAACCAATCTCTATGAGGTGTGACATGCAACAAAGCACCCCAATCAAGAACCCATGTGTGGAACACTTCACCACTAACAAGTTGTTCAAATGGCATAGAACTTTGTAAAGTCAAAGTTTCTTGTGCATCATAAAATACATATGAATGTTCAGTCTCAACACATTAATGTCTTGCGCGTTATTGTCATCTTGAACTATGTTCAGCTCTTCAATCTTAACATAACTCTTTGGATTTTCTTCTTTCACATCACGATCCTTGCCTTTGCCTTTGCCCTTCCAAGCATGACAATCTTTATTTATGTGACCATACTTATCACAATAATGGCATTGTATATTGCAACGACCACGAGATTTTGATATACTTTTTGACGCATCTCTATTGCCTGCTTTCTTGGATGCATGGTGCCAAGAACAACCTTTATGCTATTTATCATCCTTTTGCGCATAATGAGCTTAGCCATTATGCGAGCTACTCAGTCTTTTGACGCATTTCCTCTGGAAAAAGAGAACTAGTGACATCATTGTGCACTAGTGTATCATTAGGAGCAAAATTACTTATAGTCGTGAAAAACATATCCCATGATGGTGGCAGCAGCGAACAAAGCAAGAAGATTGCTTTCATCTCATTAATGTTAATTTGTTGTGCAAAAATTTGGTGAAACAAAGATTGAAAGTCATTCATATGACTGACAACACTGGCTAATCCTTCATGCAAAGGTTAAAGAGATTTCGCATCATGAAAACCTTATTACTAGCTGTATCTTTTTCAGAAGTGTTGCATAACTTTTGCCATAAAACATAGGCAATATCACATTATAACACTCAAAAGTATACTGACTCAGCAAGATGTAGTCTAATGGTAAACCTACATAGCTCATCAAGATCTTCCCACTAAAGCTGAGTCAAGTTCATGTCTTCATTTCATGGCGCATAGATAATAGGCACTTTCTATTTCTTTTGGACAAGCACATCTTGCATTTGGTTTTTCCAAAGCTGAAAATTAGTGCCATCAAACTTCATTATGTCATAGATATCATGCTCCTTGGTAGTAGACGTTATGACAAGTCCAAAGGATTCTTGGAAAATTTTGGTAGAGTCTCCTTTATATTTGGGACTATATAAACCAAAATATAAGAGACAAAATGACCAATATGTTAATCAAAGTGCAAAAAGAGGGCAATGCCACTCACAAGGCATACAATATAGAGAGCAACTGAGGCGCATAAACTGTCACACTGACAATAGACCGCCAACTTGGCATCGAGATCACCTATCCCACTCTATACATATCCTATGGCAAGGTCACGTAAGGGTAACTCAAGCTACCTGTATCACCGAAGGTATCTCCACATTTGAGAATACCCCAGCTCAAGAAAACCTCACCACGACGCTCTCAACGTAGGATATGCAACAAACATATAGCCAAGTCTAAAAAATGGCTATCTTCCAAATCAAGTCTCAAAAAATGGTTGAGATTGTTGTATAAGCCAAAAGTGGCTCCATAGAGGGTGTACAAAGGCGATATCCACAAATAATGTACAAGATCTAACAATGCGCTCAAACAGGCGTCAAAAGAATATGCATACAACCGCAAGTGACTCCCACTTGCCAACAAATCACTCTCTGAAGAGTGTATGCAACGCATAGAAAATCTCAAATCCGGGATAACATCAACTGGAATGGCATCTCATGTCAAATCTTTAACAATGAAGAAACTAGTGTGTGTCAACTATCACATGCACTGAAGTACCTATCACCTGGACTGAAGGAAACTCCCAATAGTGCATGCACAAGAGCTCTCAAGCTCAATCACATCATAAGTGACGCATAAAAGAGGTCGTACTATCAATAACCTATACCATGCATAAACCTGTAAAATGTAACCTGTAGCCACTCACAAAAGAGCCATACTACTCAACCACAATGACATACATCAATAGAGCATGCAAGCTCTTAAATCTGCAAAAGAACTTGCAGCCTGTAAAGAGTAGGGATATGGTAGCTCAAATGAAGAAGCTATGGAAGACCTCAAACAAGAGGAAAAACACCTGTAGAATGCAGATCTGCAAGAAACATGCTGCTGTCTACTGCCTACAACCTGTTGTTTTGCAGGAAAAATTTCAAAAATATCTCACAAACGGTGAGGAATAAATAGATGCACGTGAGAGGCAAAAAGTTGCAGAATGCTATTTTCAGTAACTCTAGTGGACAGAATTATAAAAATATTTTTTTTTGAAATTTCTCTAATGAGCACTAAAAACGTGATGAAATCTGCAGCACAACCCCACTCAAATACATAACCACCTAGAAGCACACTAATCTCCTATAATGTCCTAGAACTGTGGCACCTGTAGTATGCAATACAAGCTCCAAAAGAAAGTTGAAATTACAAGTAAAATAAGCACTCCAAGCTTGAAACGACAGAACAACCTCCAAAAGCTCTCAACAAGAGGGTCTCACAACCAACAACCTTGCTTTGATACCAGATGTAGGATAAGAGCCGGGGAATACACACACACACACACATAGCTTGGAGGGGGAGAGTCAACACATTGTGCCCCCTTTCTTCTTATTTATCCAATTATACACACAAGCACAATACACACTAGAATTAGTGTTAGTGGCTCACGAATGTGTATAGCTGTACACTTAGGGTCAATAGCAGTTAGTGATGGGCGAATGGCCACATGGCCATTAAACCTAACAAGGAGATGGGGCTCTTGAACTTTGCCAAGCAAGAATGAGCTTGTGAGTGTGTGTGAGAGAGAGTATTCCCCCATCTTGCTTTGGTCGACTCCCCCTTGTAGCTCATGCTAGAAGTTGATTGGACCCCTACAAGCTTAGCCAATCACATGCAAAGTGCATATCAAGCAACCATGTTAGCCTTGGGAAAAGTGTCCCTCTTTCCCCTTTGAGAGAGAGGACTTGATAAATGCATAAACAATTAATTCAATTAGCTAAATTATCATTGGACCCCTTGAGAGGCCAACCAATAGGCCTTAGGCACCTTATGAGGGCAACATGGAGAGGAACTTGACATGTGTTCCTGTTGCCTCTTTGGACTAGGCATGCCTTGTGTGAGGGCGTGTGTGTTCTCTCTCTTGCACCTACTTGTAGGGCTGGCCCCCTCTCATGTAGGGATCCTTGTTGACTTCTGGAACATCTTAAGCCCCTCAAGCTTTGGGAAGGTTCCCACCTCAAGGTCAGCCCTAGCACCTCAAGCACCTTAGTCACCAAGCAGGACAAGAACCTCAATCTTGGGCCGGGTTTCCACCTCAGGCATAGGCCTAGCTTGCCTAAGGTCAAAATAATTTTAACACTAACTTCTAGAGGTCTTTAGTGAAGCTAACCCTAAGGTCTCTGTGCTCCATTAGCTAGCCTTGATCTTTGATAGAACATCTCTCATTTGGACCCCTTTAACCTAAGACATCATTTCAAGATGGATGGATAATACACTTGGGCCTTGGGAGACTTAACTGCCGCAAGCATGCCTACTCTTTAGACCATGTCATTCTCCCAATGTAGAGTGACAAATCCTACTTGGTGTGTGAGAGACATCGTTGTGTATGAGCCAATGGTTGGGCAACTTGAGTTGATAATCCATGTCATTGATTGGTTTCAAGATTTGAAAAGGACCATAGTATCTTTTTGCTAGTTTAGCATAATACTTTTGATGGCCCATAGGAATTTTTCTCGTCGTTTGTACCCTTCTGTGCTTATCAGCAACATATTTTTTCCTTTGTTGAGAGATGGATAAAGGCTCCTTAATCTTTTGGAAATATTCTTGTAGGTCATGGCTATACTCATCAACAGAGCAAGCTGAAGATCTTCTCATGTACTTTAAGTAGCAAGGGATGTTTAGGTCTTCCCTCTATGATCTCAAAAGGTTTCTTTCCCATAGTAGTATGGACATTATTATTGTACCCATAATCTACAAGGGGTAAGCACTTCTCCCATTGTGAGCGTTGATAGGTATTTAGTAGATCGAGTATTGTAAGATTGGCTATCTCACTTTGGCCATCCGTTTGTGGGTGGTGATAGGCTGAAGAGAAATTCAATCTTGTATCTAGATTTTCAAAGAGACCTTTCCAAAGATTAATGGTCATTCTAGGATCTCTATTTGACACGATGGATGTTGGTGATCCATGGTGTTTGAAAATTTGAGATATGAAGAGGGTTCCCATTGGTGTGCCTTAATATCTTTTTGATAAGAATAAAGTGTGCTTGCTTGCTACACCTATCAATCCAGGTTTCTTTCCTCTATCATACTTGGTCTTTTGGGCCAGACACGGGCAAAGCACGATGAGTCACACCGCCTTTACCTAAAATTCTCCCACTAAAGGATGCACTACAAGAGGTACTTAATAGTAGCGACGCTCGCAGTGCAATGCTCAAATGTGAAAAACAACGGCGTCGCTAAATTACAAGTAACTTAGTGGCGCTCATAGCGACGCCGATAGTGACGCCGTCAGGGCTAAAAAAAAAATAACCGAAAGCGTCCGAAAACGCGGATCTCAGATCTGAGTTTTCGGTGCGCGCTCAAGAAAGCAAGGTAACGCACGCTCTCCCTGTCTCTCTCTTTCTTCTCCACACACACACACACACACACACACACACACACAGACACACACACGAGGAGAGGAAGGAGAGCCAGGTATGCTCCTTCCCTCTCCTCACTCTCATGTTCCCTTCCCCTCTTTCTCTCTCCCTCTCTCTCTCTCTCACACACACACACACATTGTGTTTTTGAGAGAGAGAGAGAGAGAGAGAGAGAGAGAGAAGAAGAGAGTCTTAACATCGTAGGAAACTATCCCAAGAGACCTTAAAGATCTAGTCGATAGGAGTTGAACTCAAGACCTGTTATTCATGAGGGAAATGGCATAACCAATCTATCACACTTTGGTGATAGAAAAGTTATACCATTTTTCTCCTTTTTTTATTGGCATGCACACACACCCACACACATACACCTGAGAAGAAGAGAGTTTAATTTAATGTCGTAGGAAACTAATTAAAGAGACCTAAAGATCTAGCCGAGGAGGAGTTGAACTCAAAACCTGTTATTCAAGAGGGAAATGGCATAACCAATCTACCACACTTGGGTGATAGAAAGGTTATACCATTTTTCTCTTTTTATTGGCACACACACACCCACACACACACACAAGAATAAGAGAGTTTTAACGTCGTAGGAAACTATCCCAAAAGACGTTAAAGATTAGGTTAGATGTAGACTTACATTAAATTAGATTTAGGTTTATTTAAGTTAAATTAGATTAGATTAGGTTTATTTTTAGTTAGATTAGATTCGATTTAGGTCTATTTTGAGTTCACCGAAGGATTATACTACCTACGCGTTTGAGAGTGGCCGGTGTCTCGGTCACTGCTCGAAGATGCTTAGGAGTGACTCGAACTAGAGGCGTGGATGATGAGCATTCATCGGACAGGGTTGCTATAGTTCACGGGAGTCACCTAGAGGCCTGGATGATGAGCATTCATCGGACAGGGTTGCTATAGTTCACGGGAGGGACATGCCAAAGTGATAGCTTACCTCATCAATCGTATGTCCGATGAGACCATTATGACCCCTGAGGGAAGGCAAGTGATGGACCACATACAACAATTGTGTGGATGTGAATGGGCCTCACATATACAAATAATTCAATGCAAGAGTTTAATACTCTCACCTCTCCACCCCGTCGATCCATGACGCAGGTGATGGGACAAAATCCTCCTCGAAGCTGGCCCAGCCGCCACTCCCCAGGAAGGAGAGGACGACCAATCGAGACAGGCGGTGGCAGCAAAGTGACGCAACAAGAGTTTGCATCAAGACGGGGAGTGGCGGCTGGACCAACTTCGAGGAGGATTTTGTCCCATCAAAGCTAGTATCAAACTCTTGCATTGAAGTATTTGTATATGTGAGACCCATTCACATCTACACAGCTAGTAGCCCCATTGGTATGTCTTTTACCCTTCAATGGAGCGAATCACCACATGTTCAATTAGGTTAGATTTAAGATAAGATTTTGGATTGAGTTTTTATATTAGAGTCTAACTTTGAGATTACGGTAAAAAAATTAGAGTTAGACGAACGACGAAAAGATCTACTATGAAAAGATGTTAAGATGCTGTGAAATGCTACAGCTAGAGAAGAGGCAAAGGGATTTTGTCGACTACATGCACTATCATGTAGACGTGGGTGTGTAGATTTCTTGTACCCACAAATATAGGCATTGACCAATAAAGACGAGATTATAACTTGGTGGTTCTGATCTCCGTTCACCTCTAGACCAAGGTGTGCGGGGATTGGACATGACTAGAGAATGTGAGGTAGTTTACAGTGTGAACAAAGAGAGAGAGAGAGAGAGAGAGAGAGAGAGAGAGAGAGAGAGAGAGAGAGATATAAAAGACGAAGAATGCCAATAGAGGATTAAATTTGTCGTCCAGGTTATAAGATTTTTACCCTCATTATGAGTAGTGATGAGGATGTGGGGCCATCCAATCAAAACACCTATCTCTCAACGAGGATCTTATGTCCTTGTAATCAATGCAAGCATGCTGTGCCACATACAAGATGCGTTTCTTTGCAGCACATTCGCAAATTTGGTGAGTTCGATCCATCTATTATAGATCGAGTTGTTGCCAATTATAACTCGTCGGACTCTGACACTGGCCAACAAGCAGCAATCTTGCAACCCAATAGATGTGTTCGCGCAGGCACTTTGGTTAAGCAACATATGTGAGGCCATAAGATGTAGCCTCTGAAAGCTCGGGGGATGATCATGCAGACCACATTTCTAATGAGGCAATGTTTAAACCCGAGATTGATGAAATGACCGAGACCATCATGGATTCAGAGAGGCTTATCTATGATGATATGAAAAGTGAAGCCGATACGCCATTGTATAATGGACCACGTGTGTCTAGATTGAAAGCGCTCCTCATTCTTCTCAACAAGTAGGCAAAGTTTGGATGGAGTGACACTAGCGTCACAACGCTTTTCAGGTGATCTATTACTATTAGTTTACTTTAATAAAACTCTAAATGTATAATGATCTGATAGATTTTTACACAATTGTACTGTATTTTATGTTGTGTAGATTGCTCAAAGAGCACATACTACCAGTTGCATAATGTGATGCCAGATTCTCGAGAGGAAGCAAGAAAGATTTTACGAAACTTGGGAATGGATTACAATTCGATCCACGCTTGTCCTAATGACTGCATTATTTTCAGAGGGGAATACATAGACATGGAGAAGTGTCTGAAATGTGATTCCGAGAGATATCGAGTAGATCTCCACGGAACAAAAATTCCGCAAAAGGTTTTGCGACATTTTTATCTGCTTTCTCGCATCAAGCATTTCTTCGAATGTAAGTCCATGGCCGCCCTAGCATCATGGCATGATGAGAATAAATCTTCGGATGGTGTGCTACGGATTCCTGCAGATTGCGCAACCTGGAAACATATAGATGGAACATGGTCAAATTTTTCCAGGGAAGCTCGGAATTTGCGCTTAGGCTTGGCTATGGATGGCATAAATCCATTTGGTCAAAGATCAACATCTTACAGTGTATGGCGCATTGTCATCGTCAACTACAACATTCCCCAGTGGTTGACTACGAAGAAGGGGAACCTATGGCTAAGCTTGATTGTGCCGAGGTGATATAAAGTGAGAGGGACCCTCATTATCATGCTCCACACTGGCTAAACCAAACTCCTTGAGTTCCTAGACCATGTTGTATCCCATGTGACAACATGTGCCAAATCGAACCCTACAAGTAGGTTCGTAACAGCATAAGGCAAAAAGGTAGATTGGACACTTGGCCCAAAATACTTTGTGTCGAAATGCCCTTGGCATGGCGCTGTAACATTCAAGCGTACTTATACGTCTTGAAAAAAAAAACAAGCAAAGCATACAAAAAATGGAATAACACCAAATTAATAGATGCGTACCTGGAGGTTTTAACGTAATGTTCACTTACCAGTATTCAAACGGAGAGGAGCACATCTCCTACCTGAAAAACAAACAGCATTGCACTGGGAACCATGGGTGTTGCCTTCGCAATCCAACCCCTTTGGTTAATATCTACGTAGTCAAACCCCTTGGTAAGACCCTTTGTAGAAACTGCTCAACTAGCAGGTAACGGCAACCAACATAGTTAACCGTGTACATAATGATTGGAATCAACTTGAAAAGTTGGGTTTGTCCGCTACCGCGTGGTAGATTGCGGAATTCTTTCCTTGAAAGTCTAACTGAGAGAGATCAAACTGTGATCCTCAATGCAGATCAACTGTGATCCTCAATGCAGATCAGCTATGATCCTCAATGCCTATGGGGTGATGTAGCAGTCACCCGTCGGGTCGTACCCCAAAACAATATGTCCATAGACACTCTGTAGTGCTATAGAGAGAGCAGGAAATCCACACAAGTGAACTGCCTAGCTCTAGTAGACAGTCATGCTGTCTCAACTGATTGCTGCATCTATACTGCCTTGTAAAGATCAGCTGCTATGAGTTGAAGATGTATCAAAAACTCAACTTGAGTGTTGCACTAAAAACATGTAGTGCAAAAATGACACCCTAAACATCTGTAATGACAAGACGCTTGCTTATGCATTAACATCGATGTATACTTCCCTGGGTAGATCTATTCGATCTGGAAAACAATCACCCAAAGAATGCCAATAATTGGGTCTTACCCTTGGCCTGACAATGGCTCTTAGCCTGTGTGGCTGATAGCCCTTATGCAAATTAGTTGAGAGTTAGAGCACCTTGGCTCAGGCTCCATTGAATCGTTGAAGACTAATATGAGTAGCATCTTAGCCACGTGCTAGCTGAAAGGTAGAGCATCTTGGCTCAGGCTGCACGTATCAAAAGCTTCTTAGAAGATGTTCATTTTTCCCTTAAAGAGAAAGAGAGAGAAGAATAGCAGGCTGGTCTGAGGAACTTTCCTTAAGTTTTTAGAGTGTGTGCCCAAACTGTGTGCTCTTACGCATCGTATGTCTGACTTGCAGCTTATCGTATAAGTATTCCACAGGTTTTCGGTATGACTGTCTCATCAAGAGAGATAACAGAAAAACACAAAACTCACTCCGACACACCTACCGTGTAGGGGTCGTGATTGTATGAGTACGACATAGCTTTGGCACTTTGCCTGGAAAAAAAGTGCTAGATTGAGGTTCCTTTGAGTATTGTTGGGTGGTAATAGCAACCAATCATCAGGTTCAACAATCCATCACTTAGTCTGTCCTTGAAAGAGTTGCGAGTGTGATAGCGGAAGCATAATCTATGAAGTGGTGGATTCCATGCCACTTGCTTAGCATGCCTTGCATGAAAAAGCATAAGCCCTTGGCTAATATGACGGCCTCAAGCGTGAGAGCGGAAACCAAAAGTGCCTTGCACAATCTGCATTGGTAGTGGTACATCACAACGGGATGGTGCCACATCGAAAATGTGAGCAAAAATTCCCATTTTACCAGTTTTCCAAACTTGTGTGCCAATCCCCTTGATTCCAAATCAACGGGAAGTATCTCGGCACAAGGGAGAAGCCTTGCTTCGTATAAAATTGCCAAAGCACTTTGCTTTGCACAATGAAAGTAATTGCCAAGTAAAGTGTAAACATGGGAAAAACAATACAAATTTAAACTTGGCTAACCTGGTTGTTGTTGCTGTAACCAGTTGGCCCGAGATTCCGTGGAAGAAAACTCCCTCAAATGTAGTTCATAACCATCTCTGTTGTGCAAGAGAGAGTTGGCATATATATCATATACATGCCCTGAAATATCCTGTCGGCATATGTACAAATTTTCCTAGGGCGTGTGCTCATAGCATACCCCAAACGGAAAAAATTTCAATGCAATATTCTTAAATTGAATCCTTGCTTCACATAAATATGTTTGTGCTGATAGGAAATGGCTGTGGTTGCGGATATCATAACAAAAAGGAATGACCTTGTCGAGCAATTTCAATTGAAATTAACCAGTACTGTGTGGCAAGCATTCTCTATCAGTTTGTATAAACAGTGACAAGGAGTCGGCCATGATGAGCAACTTGCTGTCTTTAACAAGTCCAGTAATAGGCCATTCCTGTCTCCTTGAGATACTGAAAAATTGGCCCTTGGCCTTGCGTTGGAAACAAAATGTAACCTGTGACGAGCGTGCTCTATCAAGGTACTCAAGAGAATCCATGCTTCATATAGCTATGTCTAGCCTCATTGCCAGAAAATGCTATTAGCGACAGATGTCATAGCAAAGAGAGTCGACCTTGTCGATCATGCATAAAAAATTGACCTTGTCGAATTGTAAATGTAATGGAAAAACAGTAGAACATGTGCAAGTTATGCATCTCATATAGCCGTGATCATTCATAGTCATCCATTTCATACTAGGGGTATCAAGCACATGCTTAATACACAAAAATCAAATGCGTACCTCAATAAATACTCCTGCCGATGCGTCTTGCCCTCGTAAGAATCAATTGAGTTGCAATCCATGTTGACGTTGGAAGCCTTGCTTCCATATGATCATGCCTTGGAGTACACAATCTTTGCTAATGTCTTTGGTAATCGGCTCCTTTGCCGATGCCAATACCGTTGTTAAACGGAAAAGAGAAATCCATGCATGCTGCCGACTCTGAGTGGCTGGACCGTATGCTCCATGGCCGCAGTGGTTGAGGCCCCTGGGGGTTGCCCCTTGGGCACCCCATCGTGGGACGGGTTTCTTAGTTAATCCAAAGGGAATGGCCAAGTGTGGATGGCCATCCCTTAGGGTAAATGTTTTTTTTAAAAAAATGGCGAAATCTGAAGCTTTGCAACGAAGCCGCCTGCGCGTTGCAACCAGGGAGGCCAGTGCTCAAGGAAAGCCACAAATGGCGGGTATACAGAGTCGAACTTTTTCCCTGAAGCCCAAGCGCTCCCACCAAAGCCAAAACCGCGCGATTCTGTAGATGTTGAACTTCGGTGCCCTGCCCGACTTAGGGTGGCTACACGCGAGCCAGCAGACTTCGGCTTCCCCTTCCTCCTCGACTTGGGACAGTAGCACACCGCGGCTTCGATGCAAGAAGCCATGCAAGCCCTACATGCAATCCTCTCCTCCTCGCCCGTCGTCTTGCCAAAAAAAAAAACGCCCTTCTCCTCCCCTCAAGGGAGTTCGATTGCAAGAAAAACTCCATGAGAAAGAAAAAACACCAAGCTTCTTCCCCTGGCTTTGATATGCATGCTGCCCTGATACCAGTGTGAGACCGCGGGGGACTGGACCATGCAACTCTCCACCCAACGGTGCCATTTATAGACTCCTAGCCCCTAAATATAGTGCCCCTTGACCGCATGTCCATCCTGGCCCTTGGCCGTGCCCTTGGCCTGACAATCCTCTCTTGGATGGTCATGTTTATTTGTTCCGCAACACCATTTTGTGCAGGGGTATAAGGAGCTGTAAAGTGACACTTAATTCCTTTATTTGAACGGAAGTCTGTAAAATCTTTGGAGACATATTCTCCACCATTGTCTGAGTACAAAGCTTTCAACTTATGTTCAGACTGAGTTTTAACACTAGATAAGAACTTCTTGAAGCAAGAAAAGGTCTCATCTTTAGACTTCATGGCGTAGACCCAAACATGCCGTGTTGCATCGTCAATGAATGTAAGATAATAGGATACACCACCATGGGATTTAGAAGGCATAGGCCCACATAAATCACTATGCACAAGCTCTAAGAGTTTTGTTTCTTTGTCAAAAGAATGTGTACACTGTGTCCATGTTTGCTTTCCATATTGACAGTGCTCACAAAAGGGAAACTCAATAAATGACAAAGACGGTAAGTAGCCCAAATGAGAGAGTGTCTCCATTCCCTTCTTTGACATGTGTCCTACTCGGCTATGGCACAAAGGAATGGTTGGCAGCTCGATTACAAAAATAGCACTGTTTTTACAGATACATAAAGAGGATAAAGTGAACCAACTTTAGAACCATGGGCTATAATAAGATGACCCTTTGCATGCAAAGAAAACACTGCTCCCACTAGAACTGAAATATCGCAAGCACTAAAACGTGTATTCTGTGAGTCGATGCCAATGCCATAGCCGAAGCCAAGACGAGGCCAAGAAGCACAGAGAAAGCTAACCAGGCCGCTGTGAGTCGATGCCAATGCCATAGCCGAAGCCAAGACGAGGCCAAGAAGCACAGAGAAAGCTAACCAGGCCGCTCTATGTACCTATACCTGTACCTGTATCTGTACCTATAGTCAAAGAAGACAATGCCATCAAACTCCCACTCTATGTGTGTGTATGAGGCCACTCCAAAATAGGCTACACACTCTTGAATGAGCCATGGGATCTCGTAGATGGAAGAGATTGCAACAATGGTACATGTACACCTGCTTGGAAACGTTCTTGGAATGCTGAATTTGTCGATGCTGAAGTCAAACCCTGTTTGCACTCTTAAAAGGGCGCGCGCGCATGGAAGCAATTTCAGAAATGAAACCAATCTGATACCAAATGAAGGAGAGGAGCTGGGACTTGTTGCCTCTTTGGACTAGGCTTGCCTTGTGTGAGGGTGTGTGTGTTATCTCTCTTGCCCCTACTTGTAGGCTTTGCCTCCTCTCATGTAGGGATCCTGTTGACTTTTGGAACACCTTAAGCCCCTCAAGCTTGGGGAAGGTTCCCACCTCAAGCACCTTAGTTAGAAATCATGACAAGCACCTCAAACACCTTAGTCACCAAGAACAACAAGAACCTCAAGCTTGGGCCGGGTTCCCACCTCAAGCACAGCCCTAGCTTGCCTAAGGTCAAAGGACTTTTAACACTAACCTTTGGAGGTCTTTAATTAAGCTAACCCTAAGGTCTTTAAGCTCCATTAGCTAGCCTTTCTCTTTGACATACCATCTCTCCTTTGGACCCCTTTAACCTTGGCCCCGTGTTGAGATAGATCCATAAGCACATGTCTATATTCTAACCCTTGTTCTCGTTTATTCTACTGCATTAAATGATCAATTTGATATGAAAAAATCATTTGGATTTGTTAGATATTAGATTTTATGACATGTAGTGTCCCTACTATTGCATACCATGTTAAAATCCCCTCCAACAATGCCAACATGCAAGTCTTATGAAGCAATCCAATTCCATAGCTCACATATTAACTTAGGGTTATATTAGCATAAATATTCACCAGAGTTTTTTGCCCCCACTCAATATCAATAGAGAACACTAAGCATCTTCTAGAAGGGTGATCTAATAGCAATTGAGGCTTAAGATAATCTTTAATACAAGTCATGACCCCATAATACCCAGCACGAGAACCCCCATAAAATCATTGAATTCCCTTGTAGTGAAACACTTTGCCTGATCTATCATGTTTCTTACGCTCTTGAATAAAACATACATCCAAAGAAAATGATAGCATCCACTTATTGAAAGAATATAACGTGGTAGGGTCATTCAACCCTTTAACATTACAAGTAGCCATCTTCATTGAGGGGTATTATGAACCCAACTGAGTGTCCCCATCTTCACTATCCTTTTCATGCATGTGCACTTCCAATTGTATCCCAGCCTTTGCCTCTTCATGATCTACGTGAATTCTAGCTTTTTTACTAGAATCATGTTTCTCTACTATACTATGTATGGCAACTAGTGTTTCAGGTGAAGGCCTCCAGAAGCACTTCATAGTAGTTATGAGAGGAATAACTAAAGGAAAACCCTTTAGGTTTAAATGTTTTCCTAGGGGAAATGAGTCCCTCTGAGTCCACCACATTTTTTCCTTTGTCCATAGGTTTCATAACCGTTGAGAAGATGAAGCACCAATATTGTGTTTTGGAATAGGGGTCTTGAATTTGGAGGAACCTCTTGTCCCCGGGGTCCTAGAATATGAGGGAGTGGGAGGAACAGGCGAAGGATGAGTAGGGTTACCTTTCACCTGCTCTCATTTGTTGGTAGTTTTCCATAAATCTTGTGTTTGGGCACCAAGGTCTTACTTCCCATATTGGAAGGAATGAGGTCCAAAACTTTATTTACCATAGGGTGATTATTAGAGAAATGCCCCAAGTTCCCATAATGAAGCACGCTCTTGCCAGTTTCTCCCATTTCATGTAGATAACCAACTTACCCACAGTCTCCAATTCAATTTCCAAGGTATCTAGAAACTTTTTATCTGTCTGCCATAATATACATGCTTTGTTTTGGTTAGGAAATGAATTGTGGGGAAGAAGAGAATTTCCCCAAGGATGCAGCTAATTGAGAGCTAATTCCCCAATGCATGGCCACAACAAGGTCGAGAGGTCCACGAACACAACCCAGACCGGGCATTTAGTCACCATCTCATCCTTAATGAGTTTAATAGGTTTCCAAGGAATGATATGCACAACTCGGCCACATAAAATAACAGTGGGAGCACCACGCATAGCAAGCTTATCCTCTAATTTTAAAAACAAAATTTCAAACAACCCTAAACCATAGTAGAAAAGTTTATCAACAACAGGATGCTCAAAACCCGCATCTATTTTCTAGGCTATGGCAAGCACATCTAGAAGTTTCTCCGTAAAAAACCAGCACCACAACATATACAGAAAGTTGCGACCAGACCATTGAAGGGTTTAGGTTAGCTTTATGTTCCCCATGAATGTCGGGTTCATGCGTGAAGGCATCCCTCAGGATATTGGCCATAGCTTGAGGGCCAAGTCTTGGCAGAGCCTTTGCCTAACACAACATGTCCACTTGCGGTGTGCGAGTACAACTGAAAGGCATGGGGGAGTGAAGCCATAGTTTAAGGGAACAAATTATGGACGTGAGATGTCAAGATTCGAGCATTCGACTAGTGTCATTACCTTCCGGGTGCAGTGACAGTTTTGTTGAAGGATCCCCAAGGCATGCATGCTGCCCTTCTCTCTCTCTCTATCTCTACCTCTCTCTCTCTCTCTCTCTCTCTCTCTCTCTCTCTCTCTCTCTCTCAGAATCTCTTTGTCTATATTACAATTTTATGTTACATCTTTTAGACCTTCAGAGAGCGTCTATATACCTCTTCATCTGCCTCTGCATAAATTGAGGCATAAAAAAGAATCTTTCATGATTTTATTTTTCAAGATTCCCCAAGGCAGTCTAGTGCCTTTATCCCATTTATCAAAGATACTTGCATTTCTTATTTGCCAAATAAACGAGAGCATCCATATCCTGACAAGCATAATATAATTATCCAATCCAGTATCCTTTGATTGCACAAGACCTAAAACACATTGAAATTTGGTAATCTTAATCTTCCAAACAAATCATGCAATAATCTTTCAAGGTTTTCCACCACAACTTTACCACTCTACAATCAAAGAACAAGTGTTGCATAGATTCCATTTTGTTGCATCTAGTATAAATGGCATTCATTACATTTTTCCTGGCTAAAAGTTCCCCAAAAGGTAATGCTCCGGTGATCACCCTCCAAAGAAATACTTTATGCTTGAATGTACAATGCATTTTTTAGATCTAGTGTAACCTTTGTAGCCACCATTGCTGACTTTTATTCATTCCCCATATTATGTTACATCAGATATGTATAGTAGAATCAGGCAATAACAACTGATAGAAGGTGCTGGTAGGGAATGTCCACCAGTTTGCTGAAGAATTTGGTAGTTCCCATTCTCTGAACCTTTGAGTTGAGTTTTGGTTACAAGGGATATGAAGGTTGAAGACACAGGTAGCAAGCAGTCCCTATGGAATCCTCAACCCATTCCCTAATTTGTGCAGTCTCCTGGCAACCAAAAAACCCACCAACTAGCTATAGAATCCACAACTTGCTCAATGGCACTTACACCCCTTTTGAAAAGAACAAGGGCTTTTCTCCCCATCAACAAATTAGGAGGCTTTTTAAAAACAAAACTCCAAAAACAAGATTCCACTTCCAGGGAATTTCCTGTAAAGTTGGCTTGACCTACCCAAACCAATTTAGCAAGACCATTTTTCCAAGAAAGCACAAGCATATTACTAGTTCGCCTGCACAATTTAAATGGTGTTGTAGTGAATAAATTATCCCACTGATACATATCCCATGATCCATGAAAATGAACTATGGCTTTACAAATTAGAAACCACAACAACCTAGACTAGTAATTATCTAAGTTTAGCATGTGCTTCATAAAAGTTTCCCTTCTTGCCATCATGTATATTTTCAAATTCAGATTCCCAAGGCCTGCCAAGGCAGAAGGTAAGGCAACAGAATCCCAAGTAAGCCAGGAAGTATGGGATGCACCCCATAGAAATTTAATAAACAGAGATCTGATTTTGAGCAGATCCTTATCAGACTAGTCCAGCAAAGGAACAAAATACAAAACATAGGGAATCATTATTGACTGCAAAATTTTGACTCTAACATGAAAAGGCCATTTATCACAGTACCATATAGCAACCTTAGTATGAATTCTCTCTTTTACCCATGCAGTCAGTTGTTTGGATGATACATCAACACCAATGGATACCCCAGATGCCTGAAGATGGTGCCTCTAGGTATCCTTTGTCCTTTCCATATGAGAGAGTTAAAATCCACATCAGATACATAAATAAGATTGGACTTGCCCCAATTTATTTCAAGACCAGCAACTAGAGAGTACACACTCAAATAATTCATGCATTTACCAATGTTAGCATTTTCATCTTGGAGAAGGTCAAGATATCATCAGCAAACCCTAGGGCCACCACCTAACAAGGATCTTGGATTGGAGGGAGCTCTCTCCCCCGCTGTCCGTGCATAGGATGGGGTAGGGGGGTTAGTGTTGGGAGTGTTATGAGAGCCTAAAGGTTATCCTTTCCCTAGAGGCTTACCATAGTTTTGTTCCTTAGGCGTCAATGTTTTGTTGCCAGGGTATGAGGGGATAAGGTCCACCGCTTTATTCACTAAAGGACAATTCTTGGAAAAGTGCCCTAAATTCCCACAGTGGAAGCAGGCTCTAGCGAGTTTGCCCCATTTAAGATAGATGACCTGCTTCCCAACCGCATCCAAATCGATTTTCAAAGTTTCAGGAAACTTTTGATCAGTTTGCCATAACACATCTGCTTTATTCCGGCTATTAGGACAATGGATGGTTGGGGATAATAGTACCTTGCCCAATGAGGCTGCTAGTTCCTCTATGCATGGCCACAAGAATGTTGGAAGATCCACAAATTCCATCCAAACCAGGCATTTGGTTAACAGTTCATCCTTAATCAACTTTATCGGGTGCCACGGAATGATATGGCCGACTTGCCCACACAAGATCACAGTAGGAGCACTCAACAGAGCTCGTTTTTCCTCATCTTTAAAGAATAGAACTTCAAACAAGCCGGAACCCGAGAAGAATATCTTATCAACCATAGGGCATTTAAAGCCTGCGTCTGTCTTAGACACGATAGCAGCGAGATCGGGTAGACGCCTGGTAAAAAAGAGGACCAGAGCCCTTTTGCGGAAAATAGAAAGATGAGGCCACACAATGGATAAGTTTAAACCTTCTGTTCCCCCTTGCCTTAGGTTATGGGGTACTGAGGGCATCCTTCAATAGGTTAGCCATGACTTGAGGATCGTAATCATCCAACCCCTTACCCAACACAGAGTGCCCTGCGGCAATACGAGGGTCTAGTTCAAAAGCAAGGAAGAGGGAAGCCATATAATACCAAAGCGCAAGAAGGGACCTAGTGAAGCGCTATGGCATTGTAGAGTTCCCAATCTCTCTCTCTCTCTGGTTAACTTTGCTTTCTATATTACATTACATAATTTACATCTTTGCTATATCTCTTAGCATCTCGATATACTCGACATCTGCCTTTGGATATGTCTAGGCATACCAAGGTAATCCTCTATGACTTGATTCGTGATTTGAGTCCAAGGCAAAGACATTTGGATGTTATATTTCATTTGTGAATATGGAAGTTTTTGATAGATCAACCTTTTGTCTCTCTCTCTCTCTCTCTCTCTCTCTCTCTCTCTCTCTCTCTCTCTCTCTCTCTCTCTCTCTCTCTCTCTCTCTCTCTCTCTCTCTCTCTCTGGCCCTCGTTCATAAAGCACACGGGGTGCACTCGAGGGATCAATGGCCCGAGTGCATCCCATCGTTGATCTCAACTGGGTGGGGTAAAAAAGAAATGCGCGGATCGCCCTGCTCCCTGCTCAAGCTCGGGACCTCCTCCCACACATACTCGCGCACCTCATCCACCCCGCCTATCACGCGTCCATGCATGCATTGTGACTTTAAGTGTATAAAAACCTACCCCCCTCTCGGCGCGTAGATCCAACGGTTTAAAGCCCCCCCGGCTTGCCGATCGTGTTCCCCGCCGTTGACCCCTCGAGTGACACCCCGTGTCACTTATAAACGAGGCTCGGTGGCATGTGTGTGTGTGTGTGAGAGAGAGAGAGAGAGAGAGAGAGAGAGAGAGAGAACATTCAATATTGTAGAAGCCTTCGTGTCGTGAGAGGGAAATAGACGTCGGGGGAGGATTGTTTCGCAATAAATGTATATGCACGAACGTAATGCAAAAACAAAAAAAAATGGTTAACATGGCGGACGAGCTATTCCTGGTGTTGACGATGGTAGCTCTGCTCATGTTTATTAAATTAATTCACAGTTGCTGCACTGGACAGAGTAGTAGGCGGCCAGCATCAGCAGAACCAATTGCAGAAGAGTATACACTAGATCAGCTTCTGGACGCGGTGAGAGAGGAGATACAATTGCGGCGGCAGCGGCAGCTGCCAGTAGCGCCGGCTCCCCTTTCTGCAGAACAGATTGAGGCCGCAGTGCCTTCTTCACTCTTTGAGCTGCATAAACAAAGTACTGATATGCTGGCAGACATGGGATCGAACCCATCGGATTGCAGCATCTGCCTGGAAGAACTGCAGGCGGGGCAGCGCGTTCGTCGTCTGCCCGGCTGCGTCCACACCTTTCACGTCGGCTGCATCGACCTCTGGTTGGGTCACTTCCTTTCTTGCCCCTGCTGTCGTGCCCCCGTCTCGCTCGATCACAAAATCGCAACGCCGCCTGAAACACCTTCGGCCTCTGCTGCTGCAAACACCTATCCGTCAGCCCATCAGCATCATTTTCACCAAGAAGAACAAGCTGATTATTCAGTGCCGGCCGCTGTTGAAGCTGATAATGCGGTCGACGAGAGTGGACTTGATTTCATTGCCATCTCCATGCCTTGCGACGTCATGCAGGCACTCAGCTCCCATGTAATTTGATTGCTCATCAGCATATAAATAATTAAAGAGTGCGAGATCGTCATCTGCCCAAAGTGTGGAATCGTAGTATAATCGTAGTATGACCAGTGCAGGCAGCCCATTCATAATGTAGAATTCGAACAATTAACTTTGCATTGTTTTTACGACTTGCATTCATAAGGACTAGAAACTTATATGCAAACTTGTGTTGTTTGATAGTGGATGACATAAAGCACCATTCATAATGTAAAAAGAGAGTTGGAACACTTTGATCTCGCATCATTTGAAAGAGTGTACACAGATTACTATATTATTTGAAAGAGTGTACACAGAGATTACTATATTATAGGAATTAAGTCAATATCTAGGGTCGACAAAATTATAGGAATTAAGTCAATATCTAGGGTCGACAAAATTGATGACCTTACTCGATCTATTCTTCTAGGGTAACTTTTGGACTCTTGCATAAGACACTAGAAGCACCTCAAGCTTGGGCCGGGGTCCCACCTCAAGCACAACTCTAGCTTACCTAAGGTCAAAGGACTTTTAACACAAATCTTTGGACGTCTTCAACGAAGCTAACCCTGAGGTCTTTAAGCTCCATTGGCTAGCCTTGCTCTTTGACCTACCATCTCGCATTTGGACCCCTTTACCATCAGCCTCGTGTTGAGATAGATCTTTAAGCACATGTCTATATTGGAGCCATTGTTCCCGTTTATTCTCCCACATTAAATCATCAATTTAACATGAGAAAATCATTTGGGTTTGTTAGATTTCAGATTTTATGACATTACCTCTCCCTTGAAATCATAGTCGTCCTTGACTATGAGGTAAAAGAGATAAACCTTAGTCATTGGTCAATGTTTCGTAGCAGATAGAGGGTCCCTTTTTACCCTACAACATCATTCCAAGATGGATGACCGATCCATTTGGTGCCTGGGAGAGTAGCTGCCGCAAGCATGTCCGCTCTTTAGTCCATTTCATTCTCCCAAAGTAGAGTGACAAATTCTACTTGGTGTTTGAGAGACGCCGTCATCACAAACATGATTGAAAGCATGCATACTATTTAAAATTGTGCACAATAAAAAGAGAATTAGTCTTATAAGACAAAAATATTGGTCATTTAAATAAAATTTGTATATTTGCTTACTCTAATGTAGCATTGTAAGCATTGACAAGGTTCATACTATCCTTTAGTTGTATTCCTTGTATCCATCTAGTATCTTCAAAAGGATAATTTTTGAACTTAGTAAGATATCTTCAGATAATCTTACCATGTCGTAGTACCTTGTCTTCATGCCGAAGGATAGCTTCGGGTTCTAGCACCTCTTCTTGGTCTTTGATTTCGGGAGGGTCTTCAATAATTGGTTCACTTGGTGGCTCTCCTTTGTAGGGCTTAAGTAGGCTCACATGAAAAGCATTGTGTATGAGCCATTCATTGGGAAACTTGAGTTGATAAGCCATCTCATTGATTGGCTTCAAAATTTGAAAAGGACCATAGTATCTTTTTGCTAGTTTAGCATAATACTTTTGATGGCCCATAGGATTTTTGCCCATGTTTGCCTCAATCAAACCTTGGGAAACTTAAGTAAGACCCAATCATTTTCTTTAAGTGTTAAGGCCCTTCTGTGCTTGTCAGCATCAGCTTTTTGCCTTTGTTAAGCGATGGATATAGCTTCCTTAATCTTTTGAAAAGATTCTTGTAGGTCACGGGCTATACCCATTGGGACCAAAGATCTTCCCATGTACTTTAAGTAGCAAGGGACTTTTAGGTCTTCCCTCAATGATTTCAAAAGGTGCTTTTCGCGTAGAAGTATGGACAATGTTATCATACATATAATCTACAAGAAGTACATATTTTTTCATTGTGAGCATTGATCTACTTCTATAACATAAGTCTTTAGTCGATCAAGTATCGTAAGATTGGCTATCTCACTTTGGCCATCCTTTTGTGGGTGATAGGCCAAAGAGAAATTCAATCTTGTACCTAGATTTTCAAAGAGACCTTTCCAAAAATTAATGGTCGTTCTAGGATCTCTATCTGACACTATGAATGTTGGAAATTTATGGTGTTTGAAAATATGAGATATGAAGAGGGTTACCATTTGGTGTGCTTTAATAGTCTTTTTGACAGGAATAAAGTGTGTTCGCTGTCAGGACAAGGGTGGGACCAGTCACGGCCAAGGGCCATGATGGATATGCGATCAAGGGGTCCCTATATTTAGCAGGCTAAGGGCCTATATAGGGCATGGCTGGGTGGAGATTAGCATGTTCCAGTTCCCTTGCCCTTTCACTGGTATCAAAGCTCATGGGAGGGGAGAGCTATGGAGGAGGGGAAAGAAATCTCTCTCTCTCTTTATGTCTCTCTCCTTGGAATTCAGTATGAGACATGGCCTCAAACTGGCTTCGGAGTCTTCTCTCTCTCCCTCGTTTGCAACAGTTGGAGTGCATGGTCTTTCATGTGGTGTGCAAGGCGGCTAAGCAGGAGATCGGGGTCGAGGCACACTGCATGTACAGAATCCCTTGCTATGCAGGGAGGCCAAATTGAGAACGGCGTGTGTAGGGGAGCTTAGCCGGGAGTGGGGCGGCATCGAGTTGAAAAAAATTGCACCAACTTGGGCTTGCCGGGTTCGCGTTGCAGAGGGATACAAGACTCGACGCATCGACATGTGCCCTAGCGGCCTTTGATGCGTGCTAGGACGAGATTTTGTTGCGTTCGCTACCGCCATTGCTGCAACTCGAGCTTTTTTTTTTCTATTCACCCACTTGGGCCGCCCAAGAGAAAATTAGGGTATCTTATAGTTAAGGGGAGGTGCCTATGATTGGCCCCCTACTCTCTTCTCGATTGATCGGCAAAGCTCGATACAAAAATTTTGCGAGCAATACAGAACACCAAAATTTTGACGCTTTTGGGATTGTATGGCTAATGGTCAATGGTCGGGAACCTTGGCTGCAAACAATCATTCAAGTTCACGTAAGAGTGATGACCATCAAGGTGGCATGCATTGGCCATGCAGAGACAATTATTATCAGCTTCAACCCAACATTGGCTTCAAGGAAAGCAAGGCTTTCGGTTATCCACCATCGCCAACAATGTGGAGCCATGACCTCAACGTCAATAAGCGCTTCATATCTGATGGAGATGGCGCTCTAGACATTTCCAATGGCCGGTAAGTACAATAAAGTTGAAATTGATGTTTCTTATTCATTTCAATTTTGCAGAAGCTTTTGCATTAGTCAACACAAGCTCCGAGAACATTGTTTCTGGTGAAAGGAGAGTTGTTCCAAGAGATGTTTGTCAAAAGACAAACGTCAAGGTGTAAGTATGACCGACCCAAGTGCCAACATAGTTGTTTAGTAGTACAAGCATGTACAGGCACGGCCTGTGGCTTGAATGATACACCTCTGACTGTATGATCAAAGTACTCGGCTAGACCGATCATTAACTGCAATTCCAAGCAGATATCAAGCAACTAGCTTGAGCTTGACTTCTAGGCTAGTTGTCTGCCATTCATACAATCAGACAAGCGTGATTGGACATCATGGGAGCAAGGCTCCATCTACAAATCCTCAGAATACCAGTAATCATGCCAAGCAGATACAAGGTACATCTCTTGCAAGTATTTTTGTTTTTTTTTGTATTATACTTCAGAGTACAATTTGACAAGGTCGATTATCTGTGAATGATCGACACTGTCGACTTTCTTTTGCTATGACATCTATTTGTTAGCATAAATATCCTTTGACTATGAGCTCTCAGGAACTCCATAAGTTGTTAAGGGAAGCACGACTTCCAGTTGGGCATCTTGCATTGAGATTTTCCCGTTTGGCTTATGCTATGAGCATAAAAACTTGGAGAAATTTGTCTATTTGTCTGCGTGTTATTTCATTACATGCCAACTCTCTCTTGCACAGCAACTATGGCTATGAGCCATCTTCCAACGCATTTGTCCTTCAAAATTTCAAGGCAATTGGTTACAGCAGGATGACCAGGTTAGACAATTTGAAGTTTTTCTTGTTTTTTCCATGTTTTCACATTTATTTTGGAAAATAGTGTATGATGTGCAAAGCAAAGTGCTTTGATAGTTTCACATGAAGCAAGGCTTCTGACGGGTACACGGATACAGCCCATTGACTTCAAATCAAGGGAATTGGTATACACGTTTGCAAAACTGGTAAAATACGGATATCTACTCTAATTTTCTGTGGGGCGGCATCGAGTTAGGATGTCTCCCTAGCAGTACAAGCTACTGTGCAAGGCACTCTTGTTATGGGCTCTCACTTTTGAGGCCATCACGCTCGACAAGGGCTTACAATTCCGCATGCAAGGCATGCTAGCTAGGTGGATTCAATTCTACCGCCTTGCGAAACACGCTTCTGCTATAACACCAGACACTTTGTCAAGGACAAGATAAGTTTTAGATTGTTTAACATGCTTGTTGGCTGCTGTCAACACACAACAACACTAAAAGGAACCTAAAATTTGGACTTCATTCTGAGGCAAAAGTGCCAATGCTAAGTCATTCTCATACAATCACGACCCCTGCACGGTAGGTAGGTCAAGATGTGTTTGTGTTTTTTACCCTCTCTAGGTGAGAGAGTCATACCAGACAACTGTGGAATGCTTATAGGATAAGCTACAAGTCAGGCATAAGATGCGTAAAACAAAAATTGGGCACACACTCTAGAAATTTAAGGAAAGTTCCTCAGCCCAGCATGCTCTTCGTATCTCTCTTTCTTTTTTCTCTCTAAGAATAATGAAAACTTGCTAAGAATCTTTTGATACATGTTTTACTCGTGAGTCGGCAGGCCTGAGCTAAGGTGCTCTACCTCTCCGCAAGTAAGTGGCCAAGACGCCACTGCAATTAGTCTTCATCGGTTTCTTGATTGGACACTAATTTGTTATTGGCATAAGGGCTATAAGCCACACAGGCTAAGAGCCATTGTCCGACCTAGGGTAAGACCCAATGCTAGTATTTCTTGGGAGATTGTTCTCCAGCTTGAACAAATCCATCCCATGGAGTTCCCATTGATGTAATGGCCAAGCAAGAGTCTTTCCATTACAGATCTTTTGGGTGTTCTATACGCACTACATGTTTTTAGTGCGACGCTCGAATTGAGTTTTTGATAATCTTAAACTCACATCAGCTGATCTCTACCATGGAGTATAGATGCAACAATCAGTTGAGCCAGCATGGCTGTCCATAAGAGCTAGGCATCTCCCTTGTGTAGATCTCTTGCTTTCACTATAGCACTACGAGTGTCTATGGCAGCACAGTTTTGGGGTAAAACCCAGCGGGTGATTTACTTTGATCTATTCCCGTTATATTTTCAAGAAAAGAAGTCTGCAATAAACTACCACGCAGTAGCGGACAAATTCACCTTTTTAAGTTGATTCCAATCAATCTCTACACGGTTGACTATGCTGGTTACCATTACCTGCTTATTGAGTAGTTTCTACAAAGGGTCTTACCAAGGGGTTGGACTATGTAGATTCTAACCAACAGGTTTGAGTTGCGAAGGCAACACCAAGGGTTTTTTCTTAGGTGGGTGACGTGCTCCTCTGCATTTGAATACGAGTAAGTGACCATTAAGTTCAAATCTCCAGGTGCATATCTATTGATTTGGTGTTACTCCATTTTTTAGTATGCTTTGCTTGGTTTCTTCAAGTCGTATAAATCTGCTTGAACATTTTTGAGCCATGCCAATGGCATGTCGGAACAAAGTATTTTGGGGCTGGAGTGTCCAACCGTTACATTATGTTGTTATGAACCCACTTGTCAGGTTCGCGTTGGCACATGTTTTCACATGGGATACAACATGGTCTAGGAAGTAAAGGAGTTCGGTTTAGCCAGTGTGGAGCAATGAATGAGGGTCCCTCTCACTCTTGTCACGAAGTGTTTAGGGTTACCTCCACACACAAGTACATCTTTTACTTGCAGGATGTTCTTTTTGAAACATCCTTACATGAGACATATTCCACATGTGGAGAATATGAGTCTCTGGACTGACACTGGTGCCCATTATTTCAAATATGTGTCACGACAAATTCCCTAGGTGCTAGTCAAATCTGTTTTCTAGACCATTTTTAACACGACGTATCAGGAGCAATTTCGGTGGGGTGGGGTTGTTTAGTGATGATGAAAATTGGGAACAAGTCAAGGAATTAAAACTTGGCTGATGAGTTATGTCAGCAAGTTACTTTCATGGAAAGTGACAAGAGGTACTCTTTTTGGTACACCTTTGTTGTGATAAACTCGTTTACCATGCTGATGAGCGTTCTAAATGGAGTCTACACACTATATTGGATAGGAACCGGTACCATCAGATGGTTACAAATGGACAACAATGTAGAAAATCAAGATGTTACTCTTGATTTCATTGAACCTCCTACTGAACCGTTGGATCCATAAGGGATGTTACGGTAGAAAACATTAGTGCTCTTATGAAGATACCATCACTTGTGTTTTCATAGACAAAAACGCTTCTCCAAGGGGGGAGTAATGTCAGGACAAGGGTAGGACTAGTCACGGCCAAGGGCCAGGATGGACATGCAGTCAAGAGGGTCCCTATATTTAGCAGGCCAAGGGCCTATATAGGGCATGGCTGGGTGGAGATTAGCATGTTCCAGTTCCCTTGCCCTTTCACTCGCTTGCTAAACCTGTCAACTATTGTCCATATTCCCGTATTCCCATGGATAGAATTGGGTAATCCAAAGATAAAATCCATGGATATACTCTCCTATGGTGAATTAGGGATTGTCAATGGATAGAGTAATCCAGGTTGCTTCCCACTATCAAACTTAGTCTTTGGGCATACAACACATTTTGAAATATACTCTTGTATGTCCACTTTCATGGTAGGCCAATAGAATTACGTCTCTACTCCTCATAGAATAGGTTGAATGCCTCTATGCCCCGCATAGGGAGGAGCATGGGATTCATACATGAATTTCTCAAGAAGGGAGTGGGTAACACATAGCCTATTGCCATGGAGTATATAATCATCCTGCAAGGTGAATGGTTCGTCTTTCTTCCCCAAAGCAAGGGCTCACATTATGTCTTTAAAGTCAGGGTCGGTAGCATACTCATCTATCATAGAAGATAGATCATTGTGAGTTGCTATAGACACCGCATCAACTTTTGGTCGTCGTGAAAGTGTGTTGACCACATGATTGTGCTTACCGACAATGTGAGCAATATGAAATAAAATTGGGAAAGAAAATTGGCCCACCTCATTTGTTTGTTGGAAAGCTTGGTTTGCATCATGAAGTACTTGCGACTTTGATGGTCTGTTTGTAAAATAAATGGAGTCCCCAATAGATAGTTCTTCCATGTGTCTAGGGCATGTAGAACATCTAAAAGGTCTTTCTCATAAATTCCCAAGACTCGTTCATCCATATTGAGCCTTTTTCTCTCATATGATATGGCATACCCTTCTTGAAGCAAGACTGCTCCAAGGCAATCACCACAAGCATCACATTGTGTTAAGTATAGAGCTTGATTTATCCCTTGTAATTTTTTGTGGTAAAAACACACATTTGTAAGGCCCCCATTATGAGGAGAATCCATTGTGCATGAAGAAAAATAACTCGCCGGAAAATAAAATCACTCGCCAAAAACCAAAATCTTCACGACCAATCTCACCGGAATATTCCTTTTCTACGGAATGTTATGACCGGAAAGTGGTCAAAAAATGATCGATCGGTTGGCCGGTTGGCCTATGGCCGGTGATCAATGGCTGGTAGCCGGTGGCCGAATTCAAAAGTGGACTTGTCTTCTCAAGGGCGGCCACACATGGGCGGATTGGAGGGTCCGATTTGGACTTATCTACACAAGGGCGGCTACACATGGCTGCCTCTCATGAGAGAGGGAAGCCCTTTTGGTCTATAAAAGGAGGCCATTTCTACACACATTTCAGAGTGTGTGAAGTTGATGCAACAAGGTGGGTGTGAGGTGGTGAGAGTGAAGCAAGGTGGGAGCTCTATTAAGGGTATAATCCCTTTGTAAACTACTTCTTGTTTTGAAGTACTAAAGCCATTGAATGGCTGCTTTCCCGTAAACATAGGTCACATTGGGTGAAACACGTATATTGTGTGTTGTCTCTCTCTCTCTCTCTACTCTATAATCTCTTGTGTGTGAAATCTATCTCTCTCCATTAAGTAATCTACTCAAATATCTATTTAGCTATGTCATATTTCCTAACAACTGGTATCAGAGCAAGGTTTGCTCATAGCTAAATTATCTCAAGGAAAGGATTCCTTGAATTGAGTGGGAGTTATGGCAGAGGAAGGGAAGATCAAGATTGAGAAGTTCAACGGCAAAAACTATCAACATTGGAAGATGCAGATTGAAGACCATCTCTACCAAAAGGACATCTATTTGCCACTAGGCGGTCTTGCAAAGAAGCCCGCAACGACGATAGATGAAGCATGGATTGTCCTTGATTGAAATACACTGGGAACAATCCGGTTAAGCTTGACGTCAATGGTGGATTTCAATGTTTTGGAGATGAAGACCACGGAGGACTTGATGAAGTCACTCGATGACTTCTACGAGAAACCATCGGCATCCAATAAGGTATTTCTCATGAAGCTCTTGTTCAATCTAAAGATGGCAAAGAATGGTTCAGTTGCAGAACACCTAAATGACTTTAACACAAACATAAGTCAACTTCGATCGGTGAAAATCAATTTCGATCGAAGTGCGAGCTCTCCTTATACTATCATCTCTACCGGATAGTGGGACAGCCTTGTGATGGCTGTAAGTAATTCTATTTGTGGCACAAATACTCTTAAGTTTGATGATGTTGTGGGTGTTCTCCTAAGCGAGGAAATACAAAGGAGAAGCACAGGAGAATCATCAAGTGCTGCACTATTCACAGTGGAAACAAGAGGAAGGCCTAAGGAGAGGTTCAAAAACGAAAAGGGTCATGATCGCTCAAGGCGGAGCAAGTCACGCACAAAGTCAGTTCTTGAATGTTGGAATTGCGACAAGAAGGGCCATGGCAAGAAGGATTTCTGGTCCAAGAAGAAGAAGAAGACAGAGTCTCAAGACAACAAGCCAACATCGGAGGCCAATGTGGCAGGTAAAGTAGAGCAAGATGCTCTAATTCTCTCATTAGACAATGTATCCAATTCCTGGATAGTAGATTCCGGGGCTTCATTCCATGTGACACCACACAAGCAACATTTCCAAGATTACACCAAAGGTGATTTTGGGTATGTATACTTGGGAGATGATGAAGCTTGTGAGATTGTCGGCAAAGGTACAGTTTCTGTCAAAACTGCTAACGTAAATCAATGGAAGCTTAAAGAGGTTAGGCATGGTCCTTCTCTTTGCAAAAATTTGATCTCTATAGGAAAATTGGACGATGAAGGTCACAACATTGCATTCGAAAACAAACGGTGGAAGATCTCAAAGGGATCTTTGGTGTTTTCCAAGGGAGAAAAGGTCGGTACACTTTACTTGGGTACTGTTAGTACACAACCTTCAGCTTGTGCAGCAACTACAAAAGTTGACAGTGCGGTGTGGCACTACTGGCTTGGACATATGAGTGCCAAAGGAATGCAAATCCTTCAAACGAAGAAGCTTCTACCAGGTTTGAAAGAAGTGGACTTAGAGTTTTGTGAAGATTGTGTTTATGGTAAACAAAAGAGGGTAAAATTTCAAAAATCAGGAAAGGAAAGAAAAAATAAAAAACTTGAGTTGGTTCATTCTGATGTTTGGGGTCCTGCAAGTACACCATCACTTGGTGGCTCATTGTACTATGTAACATTCATAGACGATGCAACTAGAAAAACATGGGTTTATGTCATGAAGAATAAGTCCGTTGTGGTTTCCATATTTCAAAGGTGGAAAGCCTTTGTGGATAATGAAACAGGTACCAAGGTTAACTGCCTTAGATCCAACAATGTAGGCGAATATTGCAGCCAGGATTTTGAAATCTTTTGTGATAGCAATGGCATTCGGAGGCAAAATACAACCCCAAGGACACCTCAACAAAATGAGATTTCCGAAAGGATGAACAGGACAATCATGGAGCGAGCACGAAGCATGCGGTTACATGAAGGCCTACCGCTTGAGCTTTGGGCGGAAGCTGTAAGTACTGTGTACTTAATCAACCGGTCACCCTCAATGGCATTGGATGGGGGAATTCCAAAAGAGGCATGGATAGGTAAATTGGTGAATTATGCATTTCTCAAAGTGTTTTGGTGTGAGGCTTTCATGCACATAGATAGAAGCCTAAGATCAAAGCTAGATGCAAAGTCCAAAAAGTGTTTCTTCATTGGCTATGGAGAAGGTGACTTTGGGTATTGCCTATGGAATCCTGAAGATGGTAAAATATTAAGGGGTAGGGATGTAAATTTTAACGAACAAAATACGTACAAAGATTACTTGGAAAGGAAACAAACAAAAGAAATAGGTGATGAGTACATGGAGCTTGAGGACGGTCAAGATTCAAGGATTGCAAACGGTGACAATGTGCAATAACGTTAACCAAATGAGGAGCCTCAACCTATTCCCCGAAGATCTACAAGAGCAAGTAGACCTCCAGAAAGGTTTTTTCCTTCCTTCAGCCATCTCTTGATCTCAAATTCTGTAGAGCCAGAATCATATGAAGAGGCTATGCAACACGAATCCAAAGAAGAATGGACGAAGAGCATGCAAGTGGAGATGGACTCACTACATCGCAACCAAACATGGGAGTTGGTTGATTTGCCTAAAGGTAAGCGGAAACTTCAAAACAAATGGGTGTACAAGCTGAAGGAAGAAGAAGATGGGAAGAAAAGGTACAAGTCTAGGCTTGTGGTAAAAGGGTTTACTCAAAAGAAAGGTATTTACTTCAATGAAATATTTTCTCCTGTTGTATAAATGAACTCAATTAGGCTTGTCTTAAGCCTTGTGGATGCTCATGATTTAAATCTCAAGCAAATGGATGTAAATACGACATTCCCTCACGGTGACTTAGAGGAGGAAATCTACATGCTTCAACCAAAGGGGTATGAAGTAAAAGGTAAGGAGAAAATGGTTTGCAGATTAAAGAAGATCTTGTATGGTTTAAAGCAAGCATCAAGACAATGGTACTTGAAGTTTGATCGATGGATGTTAGATCATGGATTTAGAAGATGCAACTCGGATCACTGCGTCTACATGAAGAATTTGGGAGATGGGAAATTTATCATCCTAATGTTGTATGTTGATGACATGTTGATTGCAAGTGCTAGCATGCATGACATCAAAGACCTAAAAGAGGAGCTGTCTAAATCTTTTTCAATGAAAGATTTAGGTGTTGGAAAGAGGATACTTGGTATGAAAATATCAAGGGGCAGGACGAAGAAGACAATAAAACTATCTCAAGAGGATTACATCAAGAAGGTACTAGAAAGGTTTTCAATGCAAAATGAAAAACTAGTTTCTACACCTTTGGCTGGTCACTTTAAACTAACGAAGGATATGTGTCCGAAGACTCAAGAGGAGATAGCCTATATGTCTAAAGTTCCATATGCTGTAGCAGTAGGTTCTCTAATGTATGCTATGGTCTGGACAAGGCCAGATGTTGCACATGCAGTGGGAGCTGTGAGTAGGTTCATGGAAAACCCAGGTAAAGAACACTGGCAAGCTATGAAGTGGATACTTAGGTATCTAAAAGGGACAAAAATAATGCTTTGTATTTTGGAGGAGCTTATATTTTTCTAGAAGGGTATGCTGATGCAAATGTGGTAGGTGACAAAGATACTCGAAGGAACACTACTGGCTTTGTCTTCACGGTTGGAGGCACAACAATAAGCTGGGCTTCAAAGTTGCAGAAAGTGGTCTCACTTTCTACCACTAAAGCAGAGTATGTAGCAATGACGGAGGCAAGCAAAGAAATTCTGTGGCTTCATAGATTCTTAGAAGAGCTTGGATTCAAACAAGACAATTGTGTTCTTGTACAGTGATAGCCAAAGCGCTATACATCTTGTGAATAAATCAGCCTTTCATTCAAGGACAAAGCACATTGAGCTGAGATATCACTTCATACGCACTCTTTTGGAAGAGGGACAACTAAAGCTAGGAAAGGTGCATACAAGTGAACATCCTGCAGACATGTTTACAAAGGTAGTCAACAAGGATAAGTTGAGCTTTTGCTCACCTTCAATCGGAATTCAAGGATAAGAAACTAGGATGGAAAGCAGTCACAGGTTTGGTTTGAAGATCAGTCTCCAGTTGGGAGAATGTTAAGTATGGACCCTGATTTACCCCTTGTAATTTTCTGTGGTAAAAATGCACATTTGTAAGGCCCCCATTATGAGGAGAAGCCATCGTGCGTGAAGAAAAATAACTCGCCGGCAAATAAAATCACTCACTGGAAACCAAAGTTTTCACGGCTTCGTCGGAATATTCCTTTTCACCGGAATATTATGGCCGCGATGGCGGCCGGAAAGTGGTCAGAAAACCATCGATCGGTTGGCCGGTTGGCCGGTGGCCGGTGGTCGGAAGTCAATGGCCGGTGGCCGGCGGCCGAATTCAAAAGCGGACTTGTCTTCTCAAGGGCGGCCACACACGGGTAGATTGGAGGGTCCGATTTGGACTTATCTACACAAGGGCGGCTACACATGGCTGCCTCTCATGAGAGAGGACAACCCTTTTGGCCTATAAAAGGAGGCCATTTCTACACACATTTCAGAGTGTGTGAAGTTGATGCAACAAGGTGGGTGTAAGGTGGTGAGAGTGAAGCAAGACGGGATCTCTATTAAGGGTATAATCCCTTTGTAAACTACTTCTTGTTTTGAAGTACTAAAGCCATTGAGTGGCTAGTTTCCCATGGATGTAGCCCACATTGGGTGAGCCACGTATATCGTGCGTACTCTCTCTCTCTCTCTACTCTATAATCTCTTGTGTGTGAAATCTATCTCTCTCCATTAAGTAATCTACTCAAATATCTATTTAGCTACTTCATATTTCCTAACACATTGGACCTCAAATGGCTTTGAGAGATCCGAAAGCATAAGGACTGGTTGGGAGGTAAGATTCTCTTTGAGCTTGTCAAAAGCATTTTTCTCCTTAGCAGTCCATGCATACTTAAAGTTCTTCTTTGTTAAGTCATGTAATGCTCCTGTTATTTGAGAGAATTTTGCTATGAAGCATCTATGTATGCACACATACAAATAAAGCTTCTAAGCTCATGTAGATTCCTTGGATTAGGCCATGATTTTATTACCTCCAACTTTGATGGATCCATACAGATACCATCTTGAGAGATAATATAACCTAATTATTGAATCTCTTGAAGGAAAAATTCGCTTTTCTTTTGATCAGTGAGAAAAAGCTTGTTCTCTCTCAATGCTTGAAAAATCACCTGGAGATGTTGCTTGTGTTCCTCTAAGGACTTGGAGTAGATGATGATATCATCAAAGAAAACTCCAATGAATTTGCGGTAGGGTCTAAATCTTTTCTCCATCAAATGATTGTATGTGCTGGTGCATTAGTCAAGCCAAAAGGCATGACTAGATATTCATAAAGACCAAACATTGTACAAAAAGCGGTCTTTAGGATATCTTCATCCACTATCCTTATTTGATGATAGCCATGAAGTAGGTAGAGCCTTGGACTTTACCCACAGTAGAACATAAGCATGAATTGACCCATAAACCATAATGAACCCCACCTAGATCATATGACATATAAGTCAACCACCCCATATCACGAACATATCGAGCTGCACCCGAATCAGAATGCATATCCATCAATTGCCTTGAACCATGCATATAAACCTCTCTTCCTAGGTCAAAAGCTAGCAAAAAATCCCCTACATCATAGGGTACCATAAGATCCCATATAGCATTAGGCATCATTAGATACTGGCATATTCCTTGTGCAACCTGTTTAAAACCTCCTCAGCCAATTGTTGATCACCAATTACGGGTAGGAGCATTGGCAATGCAGCTTCATCCCGTCGAGCAGTTGAATTTGGTACTGCATATCTGAGTCCGTGAGTGCCCTCACAAAACTCCCATCATGTGGTTCCTAAGAATCATCAAGAAAATTTTTCCTTTTTGGTACATACCCAAAATCTAGTAGAACCTCATCCAGCAATTGCATAAGGTCATCATCAGCTGCATCTGGATAAAATTGCTTGTTGCTTGGTACACTTTGCATTCATAATTGAGAATCCTTACAAAGCTTCATCCCTTCATTCAAATAACTTTGAGCTTCTACAACACAAAGCTCAGCATGCTTATGGAAAATAGCATCCACCACCCTATTCATATGATCAACACAATGAACCCAATCATAGGCAATACCAAGAGATTGTGCTTGATCTTGCACCCCCTCTGAATAGGAACCATCAAATTGAGGATCAATCTACCACATTGTGACCTCTGCATCATCAAAGCTTGATAAAGAAGGAGTTTGCACCCCCTCTAAATCATCACCTTGCAAATCTTCAAGCAGATTCTCTTGCACATTTGGGCCCTCAAAAATCCTATAGATGCTCATGCACATCCACACCCTGTGAACCCTCATGTGTGGACAAACCATGTGAATCCTCATGCCTTTCTCGACCCTGTAAGTCTTCAACTTCAACCTTCATCTCATGAAATCTGCAATCCCAAGCTTTTCATAGAGTGCTCGGACAACTTCTTCATAATATTTATGCTGTAATAGCCTCCCACCCTCAAGCAAGAATTCATCAATAGCAGTTTCAAGCTTAGCTTTAATCTGATTGCAAACCTCCGCATAAGTAGGCACATTACCACAATCCTCATCATCTTTATACATGCTTGGATCCCATTGTTCACGTATGACATCAGCTTTAAACTTGCTCTAGCTATGCAGATTTTGCTGTTGAAGATCCTAGACTCTCTCAATAAAATTGGGGATCACAAACCTACCAAAATTTAGAATCCTGTTCTCTTTTGGCACCCCATGCATCTCTAGTTCCTCTTCATAGCACTGCAAGTAAATTGTTGGATCATAACCATAAAAAATGCTTTGCTGATAAAAAACTAATCGTTTGGCATTTTTAAGTGCTAATTGCTCCACCATCTCCCCCTTCCAACTCTTTTCCTATTTAAATTACCTTTTTGTTATTGCTCACTTTAATACTTGGAAAATTTCTATTTGTTCTGGTCTTGAAATCCACCTAGTTAACCTTTTGCAGACTGCTGCAATTCCCAGTTTTTGGTTTTCAAATCGGTACCCAAATTTTGGTTCATAAATTGCACTTGGTTTCAATATTGTTGCTGCAAAATATCAATCATTAGCCCCATAATTTGCTGCATCTGTCTTCCCCCCCGTGCATCGTATATACGTCCATCACACTAAGTTTTGTTGTGTGCTTTGAGATTTGTTTGTCTTCTCCAAGCTCTGTCTGTATCTTGAAACCCTATTTCCAACATTTTGAGATGTGTGATGCATCATGGGAGATGAGATCTAACACTTCATATGGTGTGGCTTCCCATTTCCTTTGGGATTTCTACTTTTGGCAAGGAATCCTGTAAAATGCAATGTGTTTATGTGATTACATGCTTGTAAAATTTGTTGCAAACCAAGAGACTAAAATCCACTTTTGCCTTCGATGACCGTAACTTCATCATAACACAAAATTAGACATAACTAGTGAAGCTTCAATTCAAACTTGACCAAACTTCAACATTAGACCAGGACTAACCATATGGACAAGTGTATAGCTTGGTATGTAATTTTGAGCTTGGGGTACATGGGTCGTGATCCATATTTTTGGCAAAACTCACTTTTGATGGTAGGGTTTGGATCAGCATGACGAGTAGGTCATTTGGATGTTTTGATCACAAGTTTAGATTTTAAGCCAGATTTGCTAAATTTTAGAGCTCCAAGTCAAAATGTGACTTTTGGTTGAGGTTTTCAGTTGCAAACTTGAAAAGATCACAGGGTTTGTTTATATTATCACTATAGATCAAGACTGGCTGGTTAGATTTTTAAAGTGAGGAGGAACATTGATTGCGAGCATTATTTTTGGGATCTGGGGAAGATACTTATATAAAGATTATTCTAAGCCTATTGTTGACGTTCAATAAAAATTTGGACCAAACTAACATTAGGGAAAATTTGGACTCTCAAAGGGGCCCTATAAGGAGGTTTGACTTTGCCTATCTTGTCCAAAGTGGGCAACCCAGTGAAGTACATAAACGATTTTCCAAACCCCTATCAACCAACATATCATTGAAAAGATCTTAAAAAGTAGGTTCTAAATCCCCAAACTCCGAAAAATTTGGAGTTGATTTGTAGAAGTTTTGGCCTCCCCACTGAAGCTTAAATGTGGGGAGAGATGCTCTTTATAAGACAGAGTTGTCACATCAAAAAATACTGCTTTTGGTTGGCAAATTTTTTTATGAATTACGAAGTCTAACATTATTAAATCCTTCTAAGTCCCAAAAGCATTTTGTTAATAATTTTCTTTTGATTTTTTTTGGGAGTTTAGGTTAGCTTTCTTGCATATTTTTCCTTGCTTGTCAAGCACTGACGTTTTTTGCTGCAATTTTTAGGGTACATGGATCGTGATCCATCATTTATTGGAGTTGGCATCCGGAACAGCTCTACCATGCTTTCCTTATGCCCTGTAGGTCATGTTGGGACTAAATTTCAATTTTGGGGAATTAGGTCAAGTGCTTGCTCAATTTTAGGTTGTTCAGTCCCTAGATCATGGTTTTGAGCCTTGTTCTTGTGGTTTTCTTGCAATTTGAAAAAAATTGTAGCTTTTCACTAGGGTTTATATGCTATAGCTACTACTGGTGTAAATTTTCCCTGATTCTACGTAAAGGAACTGTTAGTGATGAAATTTTGTTATTTGGAGTGCTTTAGGTACTCCAAACAATAGAATATAGTTATGGTTCTCTATGGCTTGTCTCTTAGTTTTTATGAATTTTAATGCTAGTGCATGTGATCATAGACCATATTAAAGCCTTAAGTAGCATATAAGTATGATGAGCAGTGGTGGTCTTGTACAACGTGGAAATGTGCATAGGAAGTTCAAGGTCACAAGAGGTGGTGGTTGGAGGTCACAAGACGTCTCTCTCTCTCTCTCTCTCTCTCTCTCTCACAGACACACACACACACACACACACACACACACACACAGAAATTCTTGCTAGTAATCAGGTAATGCACACACACAAAAAAAGCTGTCACGGGACAAAAAAGCTTAGCTGATGATTATTTCAGGAGCCTTGCATCTACATCTCTATTATGTCGCCAATTACATGATCACACAAATAGCTATCACAGTAGAAGCAAGTGTTTGGCTGCTTAGCCAAAGGCACAATACGAGTCACCAAGGCTACCCCATACTCCCTAGTGTGGTGAGTACAGTTAAAATATCCTCGTAGTAGCTGATGACCATAACTACGGTATAAGAAAATCTTCTGAGGAGGTAGAAACTGGGCTAGCAGATATAGCCGACACTACAAGAGGCTATTCATATTAGCGACGCTCACACAACAACGCTCAAAAACAAAAATCCCGGCGTCACTATGAGCGTCGCAAATTTCCAAAGAAATTTGCGACGCTCATAGCGACGCCGACTGGGCTAAAAAAATAACAGAGCGCGCCCAAAAACTCAGATCTCAGATCTGAGTTTTTCGACGCCCTCAAGCAAGGAGCAGGTAACGCTCTCCCTCTCTCCCTCTCTCTCTCTCTCTCTCTCTTTTTCTTCTCCACACACACACAAACACACACGAGGAGAGGAAGGAGAGCCAGGTATGCTCCTTCCCTCTCCTCACTCTCATGTTCCCTTCCCCTCTTTCTCTCTCCCTCTCTCTCTCTCTCACACACACACATACATACACACACACACATAGTGTTTTTGAGAGAGAGAGAGAGAGAGAGAGAGAGAGAGAGAGAGAGAGAGTACAAACATAAACAAAAACGCACACACACATACATAAACAAAGAATGCACACACACATTGAGAGAGGAAAAGAGAGAGAGCATGCATAAACAAAAAACGCACGCATTGAGAGAGGAAAAGAGAGAGAGAACATGCATAAACAAAAAATGCACACATTGAGAGAGGAAAAGAGAGAGAAAACATGCATACGATCCAAAAAAACGCACACACATTGAGAGAGAAAGAGAGAGAAACTAATTTAACGCCGTAGGAAACTAATTAAAATTAAAAGACCTAAAGATCTAGCCGACGAGGAGTTGAACTCAAGACCTATTATTCAAGAGGGAAATGGCATAACCAATCTATCATACTTGGCATGGGTGATAGAAAGGTTATACCATTTATCTCTTTTTATTGGCACACACATCCACACACGCGCACACACACAAGAAGAAGAGAGTTATAACGTCGTAGGAAACTATCCTAAAAGACGTTAAAGATTAGGTTAGATGTAGACTTACGTTAAATTAGATTTATGTTTATTTAAGTTAAATTAGATTAGATTTAGGTTTATTTTTAATTAGATTTACGTTTATTTACGCTATATTTAGATTTACGTTATATTAGATTAGATTTAGGTCTCCATAGACTGCGATGCCTGCATGAAGTGGGTGAAGAAAGCCCTCAATGGAATATAGGGTATTGCTGCCTTCACTCATGGTGGGCTCCGTCGATCCAAAAGTACTGGTGAAATGTCTTCAGAAGATAGGGAAGAAGGTGGATCTTCAGGGCGGCAAGAGTCACTACATCCCCGACACAATGACCATCTAGACAACCTCTAGTCATTCAACAGCAACTTCAAAGTTAGTAACAAGAGCAAGAACGGTCTAAAGGGCCAATTGCTGTCGTCAGATGTGGATGGAGATGAGGCAGCGTCACCGCCGGAAGTTAACTCTTACATCTTTAGTGATGAGAATGCCAACTCTTGCAAAGTTATGTGAAAAATTATGTGTTAAATCAGTTTTAAGGTTCTTATAATCACTGTTAGTTTAGTTCTTTGTTTTTAATATAACATAATTTATGTTAGATTTAGATTTATGTTATATTAGATTAGACTTAGGTTTATTTAGGTTTACCCACACACACACACACACAAGAAGAAGAGAGTTTTAACGTCGTAGGAAACTATCCCAAAAGACGTTAAAGATTAGGTTAGATGTAGACTTACGTTAAATTAGATTTAGGTTTATTTTTAGTTAGATTTACGCTTATTTACGTTAGATCGAGTCCACACAAGAATTACTTACGGTTTAGGGTTTAGAGTTAGACGAACAGTGAAAAGATCTACTGTGAAAAGATGTTAAGATGCTGTGAAGTGCTACAGCTAGAGAAGAGGCAAAGGGGTTTTGTCCACTACATGCAGTATTATGTAGACGTGGGTCTGTAGATTTCTTGTACCCACAAATATAGGTATTGACCAATAAAGACGAGATTATAACCCGGTGGTTCTGATCTCCGTGCACCTCTAGACCGAGGTGTGCGGGGATTGGACATGACTAGAGAATGTGAGGTAAAGAGAGAGAGACAGAGAGAGAGAGAGAGAGAGAGAGAGAGAGAGAGAGAGAGAGAGAGAAAGAGAGAGATAAGACAAAGAATGCCAATAGAATATTAAATTTGTTGTCCAGGTTATAAGATTTTTATCCTCATTATGAGTAGTGACGAGGATGTGGGACCGTCCAACCGAAACACCTATCTCTCAACGAGGGTCTTATGTCCTTGTAATCAATGCAAGCATGCTGTGCGACGGACAAGACGTGTTTCTTTGCAGCACGTTCGTGAATTTGGCGAGTTCGATCCATCTATTATAGATCGAGTTGTTGCCAATTATAACTCATCGGACTCTGACGCTGGCCAACAAGCAGCAATCTTGCAACCCAATAGACGTGTTCGCAGGCGCTTTGGTCAAGCAGCATATGTGAGGCCACAAGATGTAGCCTCTGACAGCTCGGGGGATGATCATGCAGAGCACATTCCCAATGAGGCAATGTTTGAGCCCGAGATTGATGAAATGATCGAGACGATCATGGATTCAGAAAGGCTTATCTATGATGATATGAAAAGTGAAGCCGATACGCCATTGTATAATGGAGCACGTATGTCTAGATTGAAAGCACTCCTGGTTCTTCTCAACATGCAGGCAAAGTTTGGATGGAGTGACACTAGCGTCACAACGCTTTTCAGGTGATCTATTACAATTAGTTTACTTTAATAAAACTCTAAATGTATAATGATCTGATAGATTTTTACACGACTGTATCGTATTTTTATGTTGTGTAGATTGCTTAAAGAGCACATACTACCAGCTCACAATGTGATGCCAGATTCCCGAGATGAAGCAAGAAAGATTTTGCGAAACTTGGGGATGGATTACAATTCTATCCACGCTTGTCCTAATGACTGCATTCTTTTCAGAGGGGAATACATAGACATGGAGAAGTGTCCGAAATGTGATTCGGAAAGATATCGAGTAGATCTCCACGGGACAAAAATTCCACAAAAGGGTTTGCGACATTTTCCTCTGCTTCCTCGCATCAAGCATTTCTTCGAATGTAAGTCCATGGCTGCCCTAGCATCATGGAATGAGGAGAATAAATCTTCGGATGGTGTGCTACGAATTCCTGCAGATTGCGCAGCCTGGAAACATATAGATGGAACATGGTCGGATTTTGCTAGGAAGCTCGAAATTTGCGCTTAGGCCTGGCTATGGATGGCGTAAATCCATTTGGTCAAAGATCAACATCTTACAGTGTATGGCCCGTTGTCATCGTCAACTACAACATTCCCCCGTGGTTGACTACGAAGAAGGGGCACCTATGGCTAAGCTTGATTGTGCCAGGGCGATATAAAGTGGAGAATATGGATGTGTATCTTTGTCCACTATTGGAAGAGCTACAACAATTGTGGATTGGCATAGAGGTGGTGGATATGAGCCGACACACAGGACGACGGAATGCTTTGATCAGAGGCATTCTAATGTGGACCATGCATGACTATCCCGGGCTAACAGAATGCTCAGGTGATCTATTGACACTCCTCACTCAGACACTGTAAATCTTGTTTTTTCCCATAGTTGATCTATTATGATGTGTATACATGCAGGGCTTCAAACAAGCGGATACAGAGCATGTGTCACATGTGGACCTAGACTGAATGCAGGTAGGGCGCCCTCATTGAAGAAGAAAATCTACAAAGGTCATCAAGCGTATCTTCCAGAGAATCATGTGTTACGCGACGGCTTTTTGGGAAGAGAGCCACCAAGGATGTCTGCACAAGCATGGTTAGAGCAGAAGGAGATGTGCGATGACGGATTGTCTCCAGGGATGAAGAGAATAAAATTTGGACTTTAATATCATTGCATAGTGGACTTTAATATCATTGCTGCACATACTTTACAGTTTATTTTACCGGTTGCCATTGAGGGATGTTTGTCTCTCAACATCCGTAACACAATCTACAAACTTGCAAAGCTGGTGCAATGGATCTCACAAAAGGAGATCAACGTAGACTCCATACCATTCGCCAAACTAAATGCCACGGAGCTTGTGTGCATGTTTGAGAACGGCCACTCATAATCTTTGTTCGTTGTAGTATAAGTCATACAAAGCAACATGGTGTAAAGGTCAACATTTTAGGGTGGAACGGATCGACAAAAAGCGTTTTACTCAAGATTGTGGAATCATGGCAAAATTTGAACAGTCTAGTCGACGACGTTCCTCTGATGCAGATCTTGTGGTGGCGGAACTCACTTACTTCGGCACGCTGCAAGAGATTTTGAGGATCGATTACAGAGGATTTTTTGTCGACTTGTTCGACGTGCAATGGTTCAAGATAATCATGGAGGGTCGCAACGCTACTGTGCGTAGAGGAGAGTCTGGTTTTCTTGAGGTGGATTCTACTAAGAAATGGACTGATCTAAGAGACACTTTCGTACTACCAGAGCATTGTGAACAAGTAAGTATGTAAATAGTTAACATCCCCCTTTTACAAGTTATGTGCTTGAAAGCTCTCATGTAAGTTATGTGGCTCTGGCAGGTAATATTTCATCCTACAAAGTCTACATCAAACTGGTGGTACGTCATAGAGGTAGCCCCTCGTAGTGCAAGGACGTGTGAAGGCTACGATGTGCCAATCACAACGGCATCAATGGAGGAGATCAGAGAAGATGCTCAATCAGAAGCCGCTGCGGTGGTGCCAGACGAGCATCAAGATGCTACTACTCTATATGGGGTGCATGTAGAGGAGCTACAAAATGAAACAGAGGATATGTGTTTAAATGGAGAGCTCTATATAGATATAGGAAGTTATGCTGAGTTATGCGAGGATGAGAGAGAGATCTCTTAAAGCCACAAATATTGTATTTGAACAATTTTGCTCCGTGTTGTAAAAGCTCTGGCTCTCTAAGTACCTTCCATGGTGTATAACGCTCTTTTCTACTTGCGCTCACATCTTTTGATTGAAAATTCTAAGTTTTCGACTTGCCTCTTCTATCACTCAATTCATTGCGTCATTGTATTTATATGCGTCATTACGTCATTGTATTTAATGGTCTTTGCCTCATTGTCTACTCTATTCATTCAATATTAAGTTTAAATATTCGTGTGTTTAATGCAGGTATGGATGATGAGGAGTTTCTTTCTTCTTTGTCACCGCAGCAGAGATAGTGGTACGTGGAGCGTCATCGCTCTGGCGCATCATCGCGCGTTCCTACTCCATCCGCATCTCCCTCTCTTTCGGAGCATTCGGCGCACTCCGAAGCTTCGGCATCGACGAGACGATCTTCACACTCGTCTAGACACCGGCGCTCTAGTGGTGGCAGTGGCGGTTGTTGTGGGGATTCCGCCGCCGATGCCTCCACACCGCCTCGTGTTCGACGAGGCTCTTTACCCTCCCCTTCTTTGCCCGCCCCCACACCAGCCACAACATCGCCATCTACGCCAGGTTTTGCGCGGCTGACTGTTCCTAGCAGCTACACACCTCTACCTAGTCCGCCAGGAGCCACCCCACTCGACACTCCTCGCTTCGGGGCCCAGACGCCGGTGGAGACACCTGACGCCCATACCCCCATCGACACGCCGCTAGAGACCCCTGCCGGGACACCCAGGTTCATGCGTCACCGGCCAGAGGGCTTGCCTTACTCCGTCGACTTTAGCGGCGGCATCATCATGGATGATGACGACAAGAAGGTGATCTTGCGCATGCGTGGTCTTTGCTCTCAGCTGTTTAGACACTACATACTAAACAAATGGAGTGAAGTACCAAGTGATTTAAAAAACAGAGTCATCAGCATACTTCATGATGAGTTTCCCGTTCCAACACGGGATCAACGCTTCAATGAAGACCTGATGAAGATTCGAATGCGCGAATACTGCAAACACAAGCGTTCCGAAGTGCAAAAAGCAATCAAGAATGGGTGGAACAGGCCAGATTGGCTGGCCAAAGAAGATTGGAAGAATGCGAAGAAAGTAGCACGCGAGAATCCCGACAAGTGGAAGCAACAAAAGGATGCAGCTAGAGCGCGAGTAGAGGCAGGGAGCTCGCACCACTTGGGGAGCGGTGGATGGGCATCATTTGAGGCCGATTTTAGAAGTGTTTTCGCATTGCTCTTTATGTTCGATAGTTTAGGGTTTATGAGTTTTTTAATTCTAACATAATTAAATCTTTGTATGTTTTGACAGTGGTCGATGACAGGACGTGATCCCACACCGTACGAGCGCGAGTACACAGTCAGGAAGGGCTTAAACGCCCTGATGGACATTCTCAGTTCTCGCGGCGGCATGGTTAGTATTAGGGTTTACTCTTATCTATTTTTTGTATTGCTTTATAAATGTCGTTATATGTTTATACTTACTGAAAGCTGTCTTATTGTCTTTTTTTGCAGAATCCGACAGATACGCCGCTTGGACGCGATGAGACGTCTGACTAGACGACGTCAGTTTAGCCGTAGCTAGATAGCATTAGTTTAGGGTTTCTCATAGCTTATGTATCATGAGACGGATTTTATACATCTTTTTGAACCATGTATATTATTACATTTGTCACCGCAGTTCCTTTTGCCAATCAATTCTTTATGCCTATGATGTTGTACAATTGTCATTATTGCATTTGCCAATCAATTCATTTTGCCTATGATGTGTACAATTGTCAATTTTACGCTTGTCAATTTTGCAAACAATGCGCCTTGTGGGTGACTATTTTGGGTCTATTATCTACCCTTGCACTTTTTTAAAAAAGTGAATCAAGTACAATATGGTTGATGGGTGGCAGGGCATTCAATGCCCTGTCACCAAAAAAAAATTCTCTCGGGCGTCGCTATAACCGTCGCTATTTATGGCTCTATAGCGTCGCTATGAGCGTCGCTATAGTCTTCTGTGTAAACGTCGCTATAGGCATTGCTATACGCGTCGCTATATAGCGACGCTCATAGCGACGCATATAGCGATGGTTATAGCGATGCTACTAGCGACGGTTTTAGCGACGCCGGGGGTTATAAAAACCCAGTGTATTTCCGTCGCTAACAGCGTCACAAGAGCACACAACCTCTTGTAGTGCGATCTGAAAAACCAAGCTTTATTGAATGCTTGATATAATAATACTTTGGCCCTAGACCCACTACTTCAGTAATTATCGCCAATCGGATATTGTTCTTGAAATGTTCACGACCCCAAAGTGTCACTCGGTCCTGCTATGTCCACCACTTTGTTTTGGGAAACAGAGGTTCCAAGTTCATAACGGAGTAATGTTGCTTGAAGTATAGATTCATTTGACATAAAGAGGTGTGCAGTTGCTATGAAAAAATCTTGGTCATGACTGTAGGCCATAATACACCAAGGATTCAAAATAGTTGAAGAATGTCAAACTCTGGAAATGATACTCTGTACTCCGGTTTTATATTTGACCAACGATCTTTAATAAAACCATTTTTTAAAAAAAACCTCCTAAACCAAATTGGAAATAGGAAAGTGTGCCTGAAATTGTGTTTACTCTCACATTGTAGATGGTGCTTCTTTTTTTCACACTATTGGGAGTGCTGAAGCTTAATATAGGGTTGGGATAGCAGGTATAAATACCTACTGTGTATATATACCCGTGACCTGATACAGCTTAGTAGCTACGAGTCTATAGACCTGGCTGTGAATATGGGAATTATTGCAATTTAATTTTACCTTGTGGTGATGTAGACTGTCTGACCGGGCTTTACATTTAACTTAAACAAAATAGTTGAAGTCCACTTTCTCTGGAAATGATACTCGGGACTTGGTTTTTTATATATAACCAACCATTTGGAATAAAATCAGTTTATTGACTCTTAAGACTAATTGGGATTTGGAAAGTTTACCCAAAATTTATCATACACTCATAGTGTAGAATGGTTTTTTACACTAGTGGAATGCTAAAACTTAAAGTCGGGCTAGGATAGCAGATGAAAATACCTACTGGGTATGAATATCTGAAGCCGAATATAGTTTACTCGCTTCTAGTTGAAAAAGTCGGGCTTTGACTATGGGAATTAATGCGATCTTAAGTTACCATATGGTGAGGTGGAATGTTCGATTGGGCTTCACATTTTCTGGTCATAGTACTAATCTTTAATTTTGTAAGCATGGTATTGAGTCCATCTTGCCTCTATTGCACGCCCTTGCTTAGGTTTTGGGGTATGGGTCTGCTATTTCTGTCTTCCCCGCCCTTTTCCCTTGAGCATAAGGTGCAGATATGGCGGAATCTCGCCTGTAATCCTCCGGATCTTGGGCTGTGAGGGATCCCGTGGTATGTGCCTATGCTGACATCCTCGGTTGTGGGCTTAACCTGTCCAACTCAATGGTCGTGTCTGCTATAGAGGAGCATCAACTGTATAAATAAGGCTCCTAAGGTGAGTAATCATACTCACATAGCTACATGCTCTGTTATCGTCTCTCTACGTGTGTTAGTTCAAAACTGTGTGTATTTTATCTACTGGTTGCTGTGGCTCAACATGCCAAAAAAATCGGAGAAAGCCATTGTGGAAGCGTCATCGTCTCCTAATCTAGAGGTTAACAAAAATCTGTTTTTTTTAATTCTTGAATATATAACAAAAGGGAAATCTTTTTGTGCTCTCAACGGAAAAAAACCAGTTAAATAGACTGTTTTCTTTATTTTTTAACTTGCTCCGGAGACTGTTCTTAAAAGGTTTATGAGGAGAAAAGTATGTGGTAATGTATGGTGACTTTGGGACAGATTGGAATTGGGGTTTTGCTTCGACTAATGATGTATATTGCTATATAAAGTATAGGTAGTCTGGCTCAGGAACATGGCTCTTCCTGGGTATGTGAAAAGCTCATAAAAAATGAGTATCTACCAAGTAATGTTTGATGGAAGTAAATAAATCTGGTTTTGGAAAAAGAAGGGGCTGTTTAACTAGTTTTTTTGGGTAAAATTTGTCCTTTATAATTTTTTGAAAAAAAAGGTAGATTGCTAGGTTTATTTCTTATCTGATGGCTGCATGGAAAAGAGGATGGTGGGGTATTTAAAGTACATGGTGTGTATACACTATGAGAGATCGTGGTGTTTATCGCGGGCCATTACCGCAAAACAAGAGAGAGGAATTCAAAATGAGGAGAGAGAATCGTTTTGATGCAGAAGCCGCACTTTACCGCACATATTACCGCGCAAATATCCGCGATTATTGCCGCAAACATTACCGCTAAGACAGGTTGGACCCCCTTCCCCGTTCCTCTCCCGCGGGTTTCCATTTAAATCCAATACAACTCCTACACTCTCCAGAATGCTTGCTCACTTCACTTAATCTCTCTTTCACTCTAAAAATTCTATACATAAATCATTGAACTCACAACAAAAGCATTACAAATACTATTCATAAGCACATAACGAAACATTTGCAAATTAATCATATACTACACCAAGTGAAAGAATGGAGAGTTTTTTTAATTCTCATCTTGTATAAGATCTCTACAAGCACTAGGATCCATATTTAGACCCATAGTATTCAAATCAATAAACAAATTTAGAGATTCTTCCTCCTCTCCATCACCTCCTGTAGAATCATCATCGCTTTCTCCCTCTTCCTCCTCCTCAAGATGACTATTTGCAAGGCTTGGCTGACCTTCTTCAACTTCTACTACATCTTCCTCTGCATCTTGTGGTGATGGTATGATGGGATCAATTACTGGCTCAATGTCCGTCTCTGCAAAGATAGATCTACCATGTGGCGTGACTGGAATGACATACCAAAGTCTTCTTTGAAATATACATGGCACATAAAAGACCTGTACGTCACACACTAAGAATAAGTTCATATACATAACTTAAATGTTTAATTTAAGTTAATTGCACATAGCCTAAATTACCTGCTCGCAACTACTAGGATACACCAAGTTGTCAGTTTTCCCCCAATGGAATTGGGTGGAATCCACCATAATGAGCCCATTTTCATGTCTTTTGACCTCACCCGCAAACCATCGACACTCAAAGAGGATTTTGTGAAAAGATTGGAAATCCACTTTGATTATTCTCTCTATAGTACCACAATATATGACCTCATCTGTTGTTGTGTCAAAGTTTCCCATCATGCCACAATCATTAGTGGTCCGACGCTCATCTATCTTGCGGGTGCGAAAATGTCGGCCTTCGGACCAAATGGAGTTGAAAATGAGACCCTACAATCACAATGCATAAGAGGTTACATCACATTTCATTAAGTGATTTACATACATGCATACATAACATATACACACTCACCTTGCGCAAGCATCCTCGCGCATACTCCCATTCTTTAGGGCTTATTTGTTCTCCTTGTGCTTTGGCATTGGTCATGGCATTATGGATCCACTCTACTTGAATCAAGTCAGGATATTTTGTAAGATCTTTAGGAAAAGGAGGTGCACGTCTACCTCCATGGGACCTCTTCCATGCATCTCTATCCCTTTCTCTAGCTGCGCGGGCTTCCAAGTACATACTGACCCATTTGGTCATGATAGTGGCATTGAGTAAAGAGTAGTTGTTGACTATGGCATGAAACTCTCTATCCATGACCAAGAGTGAGCCTTTTCCACTGGGAATGGTTGAGTGCTTCCTAGGATCCTCTTCTTCACTCCACAGACGAGGCAATGATGGATCCACTGTGATGAGATACTGTGAGACATACACAAATGCCTCTTGCACCACCCAACCTTCTGCCATGCTCGCCTTAAAACATTAAAACCACATATTTTTATTAGTAACTCCATAGCGTTTAAATGCTATCTATATTGTATTTATTTTGCATACCTCCGGTTGTGACCTCAATCTAACAAAATCCTTTAAAGTCTTCAAGAATATCTCCAAGAAGAACATCCATCTAGAGTGAACCACCCCACAAATGGAAATCTCCTCAACAAGGTGAAGCAATAGGTGTATTTGGCTAACAAGGATTGTACGTGGGAATGCATCCTCAATAGCACACACTGCCTCTACTGCTAGCTGATGGGCTACTAGTATGGCTTCTACTTCTATCTCCTTGGAGCTCACAAATCTACAGGGAAAATGTTATATAGTAGATGAAAAAAATTCCAAAGTTCATGCATGCACAACATGATATAGTACTTGAAAAAAACCCATTACCTCACAATCTCACCCACTTTGAATATTGCAGCGTTCACGTTAGTGTCGTGAATGTCAAACTATATATAAAGACACATAGACACCACAAATTGTTCTACTCTTACCTAAAGGATTTTATGCCAATCATGGGATTTCAATCCATACAATTGAGTGGAGCCACCCTTTTTGGTTTTTGTGAAAGCACCTTTGAGTGACCGCATATATCCCGTTGGAGTTCTAATGGATGCAATAACTTGCTTTGTCCACTCTTGGTCTGCCTTTGAAATTATCCACGGTGCTTTTGGGAGAATCATCTTTCCCCGCTCCCCCATGCGGGGCGTGGCTGAAGGGGGAAGATGTCTAATGGCTCTTAAATCTTCCCTAGCACCCAATGAATCCTTCTTGCCAATTATGTGATCCCATATAGCTTGCCCAACATTTTTGAATACATGCATAGGGTCCAATAAGTGCTGGATTTTCAACGAAGCCCAATAGGGGAGCGACAAGAAGATTGAGTACCTCGACATACCCTTTGGCAACCCATTGGGAGGCGGTGAGGTACCATGATGCTCCTCCCAATGCTTCACCTAATCAGCCATGTTCCAATGGAACGGCTGCACTCCATTGATAGGGGGAGAATATCTACGATGTGAAGGAGGTAGGAAGCGATGGTTGTTGGGATAGATCACCTTCCCAAGAAGAGGAGGTCTCTCTATCACAAGGGAAGGGCCACAAGTGGGACACGCACTATGTCCAGATGTTTCCAATCCTGCCAAGAGGTAAACAAACGTTACACATGAGACGATAAACCTAAAGCAAAGAGTACAATTAACATGTGCATACTTACCAGATACCTCTCCAAATCTTGGGTAATCATGCATGGTCCACATGAGGATGCACTTGATGACGGCATTGCGGTCTCGTGGTGGCCGTGAAATGTCAATGACATCTATGCCTCTCCATAGTTCTTGAAGCTCATCAATAAGAGGCTGCAGATATACATCCATGTTTTTTACCTTGTGCTTTCCTGGAATGAGAAGTGATAGTAAAATGTTTCCCTTTTTTGTTGCCACCCAAGGTGGAATATTGTAGTTTACAACAACCACCGGCCAAGTGCTCCATGAAGTAGAGCGGTGCCCAAATGGATTCACTCCATCACTAGCTAACCCAATCCTCAAGTGATGAGGCTCATCCCTGAACTCTCGCCATGTGTCCTCTATGTGCTTCCATGCTGGTGAGTCAGCTGGCACTCTCATAATACCATCTGTGGAGCGGTTTTTTGCATGCCAACTCAAAAGCTCGCTCGTACCCTTCAATCTAAACATGTGTTGGATGCGAGGGATGAGTGGTAAATGCCTCAAAACTTTACGTGGAATTCTGTTGCTCTGCATTCCTTCTTTGAACCTAGGTTCCCCGCACAATGGACATGTGTCACAATTGGCATGCTCATTACGAAAGAGCACACAATCGTTCACGCAAGCATGAATGCGATCATAATCCATCCCTAATGCAATCACCACTTCGTGGGCTTTTCGTCTGTTCTTTGGCATGTGATTGCTAGCTGGCAGCATCTTTCCTAGCAACCTATCACAAGAGGAAAGTACATTAGAAGCTAATTTATGCACTCCACAAGCATCCTTCACAATCTGTAAACATACCTCAAAAGTGCGTCGACACTAGCATTGCTCCATCCAAACATCGCCTGAAGGTTAAGGACTTCAAGAGAAGCCCTTAAAATGGAGTAAGAGCATCTATCATATAGTGCGGTGTGTGCCGAATCGAGTAGCTCACTCCTCGTTCGCTCGGAAGCTTCTTCGCATGCACACTCTGGTTCATGCTCCTCCTCTCATGCAAAGAGATCCTCAACCATTCTATGCAAATGGTCGTCTTCTGCATCCACATAAGGAGATGGGATGTGGTCACTCGGATAAGAGGGAGCAGCAGTACTTGGCTGATTTGATGTGCTTCCTCCCTCTCTAATGGATTCCTGGCGCATGCGCTCTTCCACCCTCCTTTCCAATACTCCACCAACCACACGCCAATGTGGGGTGACTTCAATAGCCCCAACAATTCGCGGATCGTTTGTTTCCATCCGTGTACGCTTGCGAGGATCGTCCCATAGTCCATAATCTTCTACATGGCTCAAGCATATCCGTTGAAGTCGAGCAATGGCGCATTTGCACCGCACGCATGGGCATGGTAATCGCTCGGCCAACCATCATGATCTATCCGGTTCAGTGGACGGGCCAAAATCATCCCAAGCAACCTACATTAATAAATTACATACACTAATTAAAATCAAATTACCAAACAATGTTAATAAAATATCAGTAAAAAGTAAAAATTAACCATTTAGGTAAAAATGTCAATTTCAAAGTACTATAAATACTTTCATTTTATATATTTTTTATAAAAAACATAGTACCAATAGATTGTGAGGATCAATAGTAATAATGTCAGAACGTGGCCATCTGTTTATTTGGCCCGAATTTGCGCCGCGGTAATATACGCGGTAATGTTTGCGGTAAGAGACGCGGTAATGCTCGCGGTAATAGGAGCAGAAAATCAAATTTCAAATTTTTTTATAAATAGGGGCACCCGCGTGCCCCGCGAAGTTCAAAGCCCTAAAATTCGAATTTCATTGTCTTCTCCACAGAAGCAGAGAGCGTGAACCTCACAACCTTGAGCTCTACCTCCATCTCTACTCTTCTACTCTCCACCATCTCTACTCTTCCACTCTCCTACCCTCTCCCAACAAGCGCTTCAATTCCATGTAAGTTTTGTTGTTATGTTTTTTGATTTTTTCACACGCATACACACACATGTATATACACACATGCATACACACACACACACGCATACACACATGCATATACTCATACACACGCATGCACACACATGCATACACATGCATACACACACACACTAATTAGTGCATGTTTACGTTCTTTACACACTAATTAGTGCATGTGTTCTTTGCACACACTAATTAGTGTGTGCATTATTCTAATGCACACACTAATTAGTGTAAGTAAAGACACACCAAAACGTAAATTTGTTAATTATTAGTTACTTGCAAAATCTAAACTTGTTAGATTTTATTACTTGCATAACCTAATATGTTAAATTTGGGATTGGCCATGCACACACTAATTAGTGTGTGATTAGTGTGTGCATTGACCAATGTGATTGTTCAATGCACGCACTAATTAGTGTGTGCATTCGCCAATGTGATTGGTCAATGCACACACTAATTAGTGTGTTATTAGTCTGTGCATTGGCCAATGTGATTGGTCAATGCACACACTAATTAATGCTCATTAACACACACTAATTTGTGTGTGATTAGTGTGTGCATTGACCAATGTGATTGGTCAATGTACACACTAATTAGTGTGCTATTAGTGTGTGCATTGGCCAATGTGATTGGTCAATGCACACACTAATTAGTGCTCATTAACACACACTAATTTGTGTGTGATTAGTGTGCTATTAGTGTGTGCATTGGCCAATGTGATTGGTCAATGCACACACTAATTAGTGTGTGATTAGTGTGTGAATTGGCCAATGTGATTGGTCAATGCACACACTAATTAGTGCTCATTAACACACACTAATTTGTGTGTGCATTGACCAATGTGATTGGTCAATGTACACACTAATTAGTGTGCTATCAGTGTGTGCATTGGCCAATGTGGTTGGTCAATGCACACATTAATTAGTTTTGGATTAGTGTGTGCATTGGTCAATTGGATTGGCCAATACACACATTATTTAGTGTATGTGATTAGTGTGTGCATTGGCCAATATGATTGGTCAATACACACACTATTTAGTGTGTGATTAGTGTGTGCATTGACCAATGGAATTGGCCAATGCACACACTAATTAGTGTATGTTAACACACACTAATTAGTGTGTGCACAATCTAATGCACACACTAATTAGTGTGTTCACAAGCCAATTACACAATCCAATGCACACACTAATTAGTGTATGTTAACACACACTAATTAGTGTGTGCACAAGCCAATTACACAAGCCAACACTAAAACACACACTAATTATGTTAAATTAAACAACAATCAACACAAAAACAGAAACATACCTCCATGATTAAGTTGTAGGTGACGTATTAGGCCCCAATGACCGTCCAAATGATCACGCAATCGATCACACTAATCATAAACACAATAATCTCTTATTAGTCAATACACTCACTAATATCTTATTAGCACTCGAGGCTTTGCAAGACTCTTTTATAGGTTGTAGACACACATTGGATTCTTTAAACATTGGATACTATAGAGAATCCAATGTTAAAAAATCCAATGTTTGAAAAAAATCAATGTGTAAATTTTTAATCATATATTCAAATTTTATACCCTAGTTTAATCTTTGTCGTAATAAATGCAGACCATATCTTCTTCTTCCACACCACGATTTCGTAGCATTGAGGATTTCATGGCAGACGGGATGTCATATCCTGATGCTGTCTCTGCCTATCATTCACAACCGTCGCCTTAGCAGTCATCATCAGGGTTCGACTGGTTTTGAGACGCTGTAGGTGGGTCCACTGCCGTACCTGTGACCGATCCAGATGTGGAGAGGACATTGCGTCTTTGGGCTGAGTGGTTAGGTTCACAGAAGACCCTTACACAGCGCTATTCACCGGCGCAGCTAGCAGCTTTTGAATTATCAGAGGTCTCTACTCCGACTGGTGGTACTCCATACCTGCAGAGTTTTCTAGCTACAGCTCCAGGTTCAACTTTTCCTTCATAGGGTCCAACGCCCCAGGTTCCGACTCCATTGGGTGCGACGCCACAGGGTGCGATGCCACGGGCGTCCACCTATCCCAGCTTCTGTCCCAGATTCACGCCGGCGCTCTTCTGGCAGTCAGCGTCAGGGCAGCTCGCGCACTAGCGCCGGTCGATCTCGACGAGGGAGCGGAGCTAGTTGCTGTTTTGGGGGGGGGGGGTGGGGAAGTATTACAGATTCTCCTCCACAGTCACCGCTCCCTGCTCCAGCAGAAGATGAGGACCATGACATGCTTTCACCAGATGCTCGTAGGTTATACTACCAGGTTCATAGAGGAGGTATGGTGGATCTCGGGACAGCACAGGGCAGGAGATTCCGCACACACGTCAACCAATTAATCCACTCCACATATATCAATTTTTTTCTCAAATTTGATCAGCAAGATCCCTACAACCTCACATATATAGAGACAGCCATGCACATGCGTTTCCCCAACCCTGAGGGGCAACAATTCTCAAGGCAATGGTTGCAAGAGCATGTCAAAACATTTCAGAAGAACAAAAAATCTAGTGTGAGGAGAGCGGCAAAGAAGACAATGGAGTCTCCAGAGCATAGCTATCGGCCAGGAAATGTCCATGATGTGGAGTGGGAGACCGCTATGGGAGAGAAAGAGGACGAAAGGGCAACCGGTGCGAGGATGTATACGCGTCAAGTTGAGGCCAGATCCCATCAGACTCCTACGCATTATGGTTCGGGAGGAAAAACAGCTTGGATTAAAGACAAATATGAAAGTAAAAATATTAGTTTTATTGTAAAAAATCTAATGTTTTTCATTTAATTAATTGGTTGCTATTTTTTGTCAGTATAACATTACCATGAGTCGCCCGACCAGAGAAGTACAGAGATATAGAGAGAACCGTACCGAGTATCAAACTTGGTGTTGGTTGTTTGAAAATCAAATGATCTCTCGAGAGAAGTTCGAAAATGCATGCAGAAGTCTGCAACATGTAAGTTTAATCTTATCTAAATAATCAAATTGTTGATTTTATATCAAATATTAAATAACAAAGTGTTAATTGTTTCTTTTTTATGGTTTTGCAGAGTCAAGGAGTTCCACGTGAAATGCCGCCAACTCCCCCATGAGCATCCTCTATTTTGTATACGCGGGCCCCGTTTGCCCTATCCCACATGACCATACTCTATTTTGTACACGCGGGGTTTTCTTGCCCTTTATGTAAATGCAATACCTATCATTTTTTGGCTCTGCAATACCTCCCCCAATTGTAATTCCACTTATGTAAATGAAATTATCAATCTTTTTTTGGCTCAATGTATTGTCCAATTGTGATATTTTGTTGTAATTAATAATAATTTTTTAAAATAACTAAAATAAATAAAAAAATAGATGATCTTTTGGATGGTCCTGCAAAGGACAATCCAAACGGTCATCTGTTTTTTTATAATAAATCCCTTTGCGGTAATGCTCGCGATAAGCCTGACGCGGTAATATGTGAGGGTACTGTTGCAGCAAAGCACGCGGTAATATTGGCGGAAATATTGCCTCATCCATTACCGCATCAATTACCGCTAGACCATTACCGCCAGCTTTGCCTCATTATTTGCCGCGTAAGGAAATTTTTATATTTCAAGTTTGTTTGTTTTTTTGCGGTAATGTGAGCGATAATACCGCGCATATGTTATAATGATATATGGTTGACTCTGGTAATATTGTTACTCAATTGGGTAATGTACTTATGAAAGGTGTACTGCAGATCTGAAAATAATCTGTCCTTCACAAAAAAATGAGATGTATATGAGTTGTTGGATAGTTTTGTTACTTTGTTGAGGTATTTTTGGTAAAAGGACTGACCTGGAACTAAATCGGTTACTAGTTCTAGGGCCTATTTTATTAAAACTACTTAAGATTATTCTGAGGTCATTAAAAACAGGTTTTGGAAATGGTGGCCAGGCATTTGATATTACTGTAGGTTATGTGAGGCTTCGCATACCCAATTGTAGGAGTAAATAATGTTTTTTCAAATTGACTCGACCATTTTTAGCATAATACATCACCTACAAGTAAGATTGATCTTTTTTACTGGTTGCCTATTGTGCTGAATGGACTAAAAGATTATTTTGTATATACTGAGTACTGGCTTCTGGTATGTTCCCCTATATTCTGACAGCACATATCGGACTGAGGTTGAATAATAGCCGGTTTCTAATTTACTGGTTTTTTTTCATCATCATCATATGCTAGGAAGAGTAGTGGTAGTTTCTGATAAACCTATCACTAATTCAATGTGTTGAAAGATTTCTGATGGCCAAGGTTAGGTCGAACCTTGGCTACTCAATTTAATTTGCTTACCATCTTTTGCTGGCTTCTTATTCTCATTTAAAGTATATAGGCACTTGTCCTTACCTAACATCTTGCTAGTGGGTTTGTTTAAAAGGATCTCGATACTATAGGGTGAATCATATAGTGTCCTTAAGAGGATCCTGGCTGGTTACTATGATGTTTTTAGAGCAGACGATTTTATTTACTGATTTAACTAAAAGGATTGTCTGAATTTACTGAATACTTCGGGGTTATTGCCCTGGTTTCAGATATTTGATAGGAATGAATGCATTATATGGTAGATGAGTATGGCATATAGTTCCCTTTATCTGAGCACGGCCGGAGATTTTTTTAAAATTTCTCAGACTGAGTTTGAGTTGGCTCTTTTTTACTGAGTCGTCCAATGTATTGTAGTATACATTTGTTAGCTGGCATGTGGCAGCATTAGGATTGACATAACATAATAGTAAGGATTTTTGGGAATAATGGTTATGAATTTTTCTAAGAAAGGGGTATCTCAGTTAGGTAATAAGTGGTGAATACTGATTTTTTTTGGGGGATATCCCAGTTTGATTATAAAACTAGTTCCAAATAATAGGTTCTATTACAAATGTTGTTGACATACAAGGAAGTGGTTAGTTTTGGTCTCGCTTGAGACTACTTATACATAAATCAATGGAATATAAGTCACTCTTATCTAGTTAGGGATGAAGTTCTGGTAAAAATTTGATTTTCTCCTTAAACTCCTTTAAATCTTAAGATTGGTAAAAACAAGCTTTTTGAAAAAGAAACAATATAATCAGAATTTATGGCTGCTCTATGGGATTGTGTACCGTCTGTATCAGATTGGCAAAAAAGCCAACGATCTTCGTTTTTAAAAAATAAACCTTTTTATCTAAAAGAACAAATTACAAGTTAAGAACTATTTTTTTTTAATGGTGACATGGATAACAACTGGGATGCCCATCATCACCTACGTACAGTCACATGCTAACGAACTGTTTTCTTGTGGCTATGGGTGAAGGTGAGTGCTACCTTCCTTGATTAAAATGTCCAGTTCTTAACAAATGGTGGATCTCTTATTGTGATGCAAAATTTCCCAGACTTTGGGTTTAAGGATTCTTGCGCTATATTCTGTTATCTTCATTTCCTAGTACAAAATTTATTTTCAACTTCAAATAAATTATTGTACAATTCCATTGTACTTTTCTAGAATTGTTAGTCTGTGAACAATTAGTGTTCATTTGCGTATATATATATATATATATATATATATATATATATAGATTTAGAACTGCTACACACACAATAAACGCAAAAGAGAGATTGACTTGACAGTTTTTCTCTCTCAGACAATGACTCTAGAAACTTTCGCCTATTATAGTATAATGTTATACTCTAATAGGTTGGGGTGCTATCACACAGTCTCTATGGTTTTTTTTAACCTGGCTGGTGAAAAGGTTGCTAGCACTACCATTCCACTTTATATTCATGTTTCTCACTTTACTTTAAATACTATCATTTACATGATCTATTACTTCTGTTAACCAGGTCGTGGAAAAGCTCATTGCAAGAATGAAGTTCTGCTCTGACCCAGAAAAAAGAGCTCTGATTTCAGAGAAATTACAACTAGCTAAAGAAATAGAAAATACCTTCCCTTGTGTCTCACATAGGACTAGGCCTTATCTTCATAGGGCTGTAAAATTCAAAAAGATGTAACTGTTTGTGTTACATCTTCAGGTCTATACTCCTCTTCCTAGACTATGGAATTCTAACTAATGATAATTTTGCAGATTGTTTCCCTTTCCCAAGGACTGACTCTACCTGTGGAACCCCTTTCCCTTGCCTCTCTTCTTGTACTAAAATGTATACAAGATAGAGAAGCTTCTGCCCTTATTTATGATGCTTCGAAGGAGTCAAGTCTATCTCTTGTCTAGCTGATTTCATTTGACCTATGGGTTAAAGTACTAGCTCTCCTTGTAAAAAATAAATCTGATGGTATTAACCTTTTGATGGAATTTACTTCGAATCTGGCTGGACTTTCCAAAGCACATATTCAGGACTTAGCGTCTTTCTCTTCCAAAGGTTTTGAACTATCCAATCTTCTTAGAAAATTTTGCGGGCTTAGTTCGATCTTTGTTACTGCTCCCTCTGCGCCTATTGTCCCTCCACCAAATAGACTCTTCTGTAGAGATGCAGCTTCTTTAGAAGCAGTAAAGGAATTTTAGAAAGACCTTTGTTCACTTAGTGAAGCTTCGCTTTTGGACATGGTACCGAAAGTCTCTAGGGCCTTTTCTTTTTTACCGTCACGACAAGTTGAGGTAGAATCCTTGGGCGTAGAGCACAGGCTGTGGATGTTTCCGAATAAAGGATTTCTTGCACCCATATCCATGGAAACCTGGGTCTTCCTTGCCAACTTGGCCCCTGCTACTATTGAGGAATGAAAACTTAAAGTTCTGAAATGGATCCAGCTCTTGGACAAAGGGGATCTGATTAAAGCTCCTTTCAATATGAGTTTCCTTGATGATAAAAAATGTAGTTCGAATACAGGTTTATATGAAAGAACTAAAGGAGTGATGACCTTTAGTAAAAGCAATGCTGATTACTACACCGAGACAGTTGGAATGTGTTCAGGCCTTACCTTAAGTGTGCTTGCAGATTCATAGACCCCAAAGCTTCTTGCGAGTCAAGCATAATTTGGTTTGACCATGCTATTTGGTATGCCCTCAACAATCTGCCTAGTATCTTTCCTGATAAAGCAGAAGAATTTCACCTTTCCCTCTTTTGCTCTTGGCTTGGTGGACAAGCGAAGGATCTGGTCTTAGCTCAAATTGCCTTTATTCAGTATAGATCAATTATGCGTGACACACTTGAAGATCTTGGATCTGCTGGGTGTGGGAATCTGCTAACCACTTATGGTGGCTTTAAAGGTATCAAAAGTATAGTTGGCCAAATCAAACCGAATATTGAAGAGGATCAATATCAAGTTTCCAAACGTCCTAATACTCTTCTCTCTCCGGCGGCGTCTTACACCTCTTTCTTAACTCCCTCCTCGAGTGAATCTGTGTTTGGAAGAGGGAGAGGTAGAAGTTATGTGAGAGGTAGGGGAAGAAACATACTAGTCAGAATCCTTTTAGATATGTAATATGCAGGATCGAAGGATTGCTTGCGAAAGACGTTACCTACCTCCAAAGGAAGAAGTGTGTAATAAGATTTTCTCGCATTGCTTGTTTACGAGCAAGATTTTGGATTTCTGTACTCCCCAAGCTATCTTTGCAGAATGTTTTGGACATATTTTTGGGTCGAATTTATTACTAAAATATGTGATGATTGGTTGGAAATACTCGCCACCTATTAAGAATCTTTTTTATTCCAATGAGTTTCTCCATAATAATGAGATACCTATCTGCTCTTGTCATCTATTTCAAAAATTTTGTAAAAAATTCGCTGACTTTGGTTTACATGTTTGTACATCTAACTTAGAAATCATTTCGGATCCTCAAGTAAGGAGTCTCTTGAGTAATGGCTTGAATCATATTCCTCCTTTTACACTAAATCCTCAAAGTGCCTTATCGGCACTACTTGAATGCCTGGTCGACTTGGCCTTAAAACTCCAATTGGAGGAGGAAGTTCACTTCCAACTTACTTCAACACTCAAAAGAATTTTTTGGAAAAAGATCAGTCTTATGCCACAAGTATGGCTAAGTATTGATAGTACCTAGCTTACGCCGAAAATAAAGTCCTCTATTTGTGGTACTAAAAAGAAATGGCTCATTATTGGCCTAGATAAAGCCTCAAACACGGCATCCTTTATATGTAAAAAATTGGCATTTGAGGCTGCCAGTTCAAGACTTAATAGTAATGACTTTCTTAAACTTCAGTACTCTCCGCTTTGCGTAGCTACAACATTGAACACTTAATTATCAGGACTCGGTTATAGTCCCGACTCTCTGAAAATTCCTGTACTCTTCCCAACATTTAAGAATCATAAGCATAAATTTAGATGGATTTCTGACGCTTCCAAAAGCCTGTTCTCTTGTGTTACGAATGATATCACCCACTGCTTAAATTTTGTCCTACTAGAAATAAAAAATATATGTGCCATCAAACATAGAGATATAAAGAGATTCATAAATGTACATTATTGCCCTTTTTGGGTCATAAAAAACACATCTGAGGTATTTATCAACCTTGTAGAAAGCATTTACTCTATCTTCACGGCTGACATAACTCAATGCTATGAAAATATCCCTTTAGATGGACCATTTGGGCTTGTTTATACCTTATCGTGTCTTATAAAGATTGCATTTGCCCACAGAAAGGAACTTGGGTATGCATGCATCTCACAAAAAAGGAATAAAGGTAAAGAAATCGAATAAATATGCACCTTTCATCTTTAAAGAGGAAGATCCATATAAGTATATCTTTTGGCTACTGAATAACAGTTGTATCCAATTAGGTAATACCTGCTACAAACAAACTCTAGGGATCCCAATGGGTTTTGCATGCTCTCTGATTATGTGTAATCTTTATCTCTGTTACTTCGAATATCAATGGATCCCAAAAATATTAAATAACCCAGCAAGTAATTCGTTACTCACACACTTTGTACATTCATTCAGATTTATGGATGACCTATGTAGCCTCAACAACCCCATATTTGAGATTACTCTTAAAGATATATATCCACCTTGCTTAAGTATTGAACCTACATTCTCAAAGAGAGTGCTATGGCAGGATAAATGGATCATTTCTAGAACACACTTCCTGAATATTGAATTTACTTTAACTTCCCCATTTTTGGGAAACTTTTATACTCGTTTTAAAAAAAAAAGAGAAAAGCTTAAGCTTGTGTCCTCTGAATTTACGAAGAAAAAAAGCAATAGACTGTACATAAATTCTCTACACACATGTCTAGGAATGCTTTTTCTTATAATGTATGCCTCTTCCGACTGTTTTAGCGCATATGAAGAGATCAAAACTTTGATTACCAAGTTCATTAAGAATGGGTTTACAAAAAAAGACCTTGTTGCATGCATCTGCAACTCCCTAGAAAAACACAACTAGACCTACCTTAAGTTTGACTTACAAAATCTGACAAGTCTACTTAAATCAGAATGAATCTAACCACAGCATAGCTTGTTGCAAACTAATACAAACACTTCATGAGGTGGAAGGCCCCTATTCTATGGGGTCTACTACCTCATAGGATAAGATGCCCGGGAAAGGGTGGGCACACACACACACACACACACACACACACACAAAAGCTGTCACGGGACAAAAAAGCTTAGATGATGATTATTTCAAGAGCCTTGCATCTACATCTCTATTATGCCACCCATTACATGATCACACAAACAGCTATCACAGTAGAAGCAAGTGTTTGGCCGCTCAGCCAAAGGCACGATACGAGTCGCCAAGGCTATCCCATAATCCTGAGTGTGGTGATTACAGTTAAAATATCCTCGTAGTAGCTCATGACCATAACTACGGTATAAGAAAATCTTATGAGGAGGTAGAAACTGGGCTAGCAGATATAGCCGATCTGAACAGGCTTTATTGAACGCTCGATATAATAATACTTTGGTCCTAGACCAGGTCCTAGACCCACTGCTTCAGTAAACATCGCCAATCGGATATTGTTCTTGAAATGTTAACGACCCCAAAGTGTCACTCGTCGGTCCTGATATGTCCACCACTTTGTTTGGGAAAGAGAGGTTCCTAACAGCGGGAATAGATGAAGTTCATAACGGAGTAATGTTTCTCGACGTATAGATTCATTTGACATAAAGAGATGTGCAATTGCTATGAAAAAAACTTGGTCATGATTGTAGGCCATAATACACCAAGGATGCAAAATAGTTGAAGAATGCCAAACTCTGGAAATGATACTCTGTACTTGGGTTTTATATTTGACCAACCATATTTAATAAAACCATTTAAAAAAAAAAACTCCTAAACCAAATTGGAAATAGGAAAGTGTGCCTGAAATTGTGTTTACTCTCACATTGTAGATGGTGCTTCTTTTTTTCACACTATTGGGAGTGTTGAAGCTTAATATAGGGCTGGGATAGCAGGTATAAATACCTACTATGTATGTATATACCCGAGACCTGATACAACTTACTAGCTACGAGTCTATAGACCTGGCTATGAATATGGGAATTATTGCTATTTAATTTTACCTTGTGGTGATGTAGACTGTCTGACCGAGCTTTACATTTAACTTAAACAAAATAGCTGAAGTCCACTTTCTCTGGAAATGATACTCGGGACTTGGTTTTTTATATATAACCAACCATTTGGAATAAAACCAGTTTATTGACTCTTAAGACTAATTGGGATTTGGAAAGTTTACCCAAAATTTATCATACACTCAGTGTAGAATGGTTTTTTACACTAGTGGAATGCTAAAACTTAAATCCGGGCTAGGATAGCATGTGAAAATACCTACTGGGTATGAATATCCGAAGCCGAATACAGTTTACTCGCTTCTAGTCGAAAAAGCCGGGCTTTGACTATGGGAATTAATGCTATCTTAAGTTACCATATGGTGAGGTGGACTGTCCGATTGGGCTTCACATTTTCTGGTCATAGTACTAATCTTTAATTTTGTAAGCATGGTATGGAGTCCTTCTTGCCTCTATTGCACGCCACCGCTTAGGTTTTGGGGTATGGGTCTGCTATGTTTGTCTTCCCCGCCCTTTTCCCTTGAGCATAAGGTGCAGATATGGCGTAATCTCGCCTATAATCCTCCGGATCTTGGGCTGTGAGGGATCCCGTGGTATGTGCCTGTGCTGACATCCTCGGTTGTAGGCTTAACCTGTCCAACTCAATGGTCGTATCTGCTCTACAGAGGAGCATCAACTGTATAAATAAGGCTCCTAAGGTGAGTAATCATGCTCACATAGCTGCATGCTCTGTTATTGTCTCTCTGCGTGTGTTACTTCAAAACTGTGTGTATTTTATCTACTGGTTGCTGTGGCTCAACATGCCGAAAAAATCGGAGAAAGCCATTATGGAGGCGCCGTCGTCTCCTAATCTACAGGTTAACAGAAATTTGTTTTTTTTAATTCTTGAATATATAAAAATAGGGAAATCTTTTTATGCTCTCAACGAAAAAAAACCAGTTACATAGACTGTTTCTTTATTTTTTAACTTGCTCCGGAGACTGTTCTTAAAAGATTTATGAGAAGAAAAGTATGTGGTAATGTATGGTGACTTTGGGATAGATTGGAATTGGGGTTTTTCTTCGACTAATGATGTATGTTGCTATATAAAGTATAGGTAGGCTGGCTAAGGAACATGGATCTTCCTAGCTCTTCATCATATGCTATGAAGAGTAGTGGTAGTTTCTGATAAACCTATCACTAATTCAATGTGTTGAAAGATTTCTGATGGCCAAGGTTAGGTCGAACCTTGGCTACTCAATTTAATTTGCTTACCATCTTTTGCTAGCTTCTTATTCTCATTTAAAGTATATAGGCACTTGTCCTTACCTACCATCTTGCTAGTGGGTTTGTTTAAAAGGATCTCGATACTATAGGGTGAATCATATAGTGTCCTTAAGAGGATCCTGGCTGGTTACTCTGATGTTTTTAGAGCAGACGATTTTATTTACTGATTTAACTAAAAGGATAGTCTGAATTTACTGAATACTTCGGGGTTATTGCCCTGGTTTCAGATATTTGATAGGAATGAATGCATTATATGGTAGATGAGTATGGCATATAGTTCCCTTTATCTGAGCATGGCCGGAGATTTTTTTAAAATTTCTCGGACTGAGTTTGAGTTGGCTCTTTTTTACTGAGTCGTCCAATGTATTGTAGTATACATTTGTTAGCTGGCATGTGGCAGCATTAGGATTGACATAACATAATAGTAAGGATTTTTGGGAATAATGGTTATGAATTTTTCTAAGAAAGGGGTATCTCAGTTAGGTAATAAGTGGTAGTTACCGAATTTTTTTTGGGGAATATCCCAACTTGATTATAAAAGTAGTTCCAAATAATAGGTTCTATTGCAAATGTTGTTGATATACAAGGAAGTGGTTAGTTTTGGTCTGGCTTGAGACTACTTATACATAAATCAATGGAATATAAGTCACTCTTATCTAGTTAGGGATGAAGTTCTGGTAAAAATTTGATTTTCTCCTTAAACTCCTTTAAATCTTAAGATTGGTAAAAAAATCCTTTTTGAAAAAAAACAATATAATCAGAATTTATGGCTGCTCTATGGGGTTGTGTATCATCTGTATCAGATTGGCAAAAAAGCCAACGATCTTCGTTTTTTTTTAAAAAAAACTTTTTATCTAAAAGAACAAATTACAAGTTAAGAACTATGGTTTTTTTATGGTGACATGGATAACAACTGGGATGCCCAGCATCACTTGCGTACAGTCACGTGCTAACGAACTGTTTTCTTGTGGCTATGGGTGAAGGTGAGGGATACCTTCCTTGATTAAAACGTCCAGCTCTTAACAAATGGTGGATCTCTTATTGTGATGCAAAATTTCCCAGACTTTGGGTTTAAGGATTCTTGCGCTATATTCTGTTATCTTCATTACCTTGTACAAAATTTATTTTCAACTGCAAAGAAATTATTGTACAAATCCACTGTACTTTTCTAGAATTGTCACTCTGTGAACAGTTAGTGTGCGTTTGCGTATATATATATAGATTTAGAACTGCTACACACACACACACACATACACAAATACAATCGAAATAGATACTTGTGTACCAACCCATACACACACATATGCACAATACTTGATACGTTAAGCATTGTATAGGGACTTTAAAATCATGGAGATGAAGGGTTTATATTAATTAATCAAATATAAATACTCCTATACACCCCATACATTGTTATGTATTTTAGAAAAAATCCCCACATATTTATGATTTATAACTAATAAAAGGTTGTGATGAAATGTAGACTACAACATTTCTTGGTACAGATTGAACAGAGTGCAACATGACAAAATGAGAAGATGACAATACTTCAACCCTTTTTGAGTATAACTCACCGTGTAATACACTTTTTGGTTTGTTGTGAAAAGTTGTAATTGTTTTGATTGAAAAACATCATTTTTAATGAAAAAATTGGTTTCTTTACGGAATAATGGAATTACACAAAGAGTGGTTTGAAAACCATGTGTTTTTTTGTGAGAAGTTGTAATGGGAAAACATCATTTTTTTAATATTGGGTTCTTTATGAAAAAATGGAATTACACGGAGAGTGGTTTCATAGCCATGTGAGGTTTAAGTACAGTTTTGTAAGCTAAAGAAAAAAGTGATTTATATTTCAAACTAGGGAACGTGGACAACCACATATAGGAAAATTTGAAACCAAAAATGGATTGGGGGAATGGTCCCATATCGATGGTGGATTATGGTAGAGCTACTAAACCGCAAAAGTGAGTTATGGCGTAGCATATGAGTAGGTATCTCATACCACAAAGGCGCGAGGCTTTAAAGGCAAAGTTCTCCATGCAATGCGGCTCACTGAGTAGTGTTCTATTACTATGCAGCACAAGAGCATCACATCCCTCTGAGCCTCTGAACCACCAAGGCCATCATACGAGCCTACACACACACACATACACACACACACGTACACAATCATCGAGTTTACTTGTAAGAGGAAATAGTGTAGGTAATAACCGCAGACATATTACACCTTAAACACACACACACACACACAAGCAATGTTCAGAAGCAGTTTCGAACATCAAAAAGCATCTCTGGCTCAAATGGTAACTCTTTCTAAAAGTGCAACAACAATACCAAGTGAAACTAGTATGGGGCAGTTAGCTAATGGTTGAGTGTGAAGTGGTTGTGTAGGGTTAGATTTAATGTGAAATGTATACGTTTTTGCCATAGATTACATCTATAATGTATTGTTTTGAATAAAATTTTCTAAAATCAACGCTTTATGTTTATTGAAAGTATTTTGATTGTGATTCTTTAGGGCAGCTCTTGGAGTACTTAAGAGAGAGAGAGAGAGAGAGAGAGAGAGAGAGAGAGAGAGTTGGAAAGAGATAACAACCCTTTAAATTAAATAAGATCTCTTTTTTTTGGTAATAGTATTTGTTAAGAAAAGAAGGATTTTCAGGAAAAAACATTGTATTCATTGTTGGTATACTTGCAATGCCCACCTCTCTCAGTTATGCCACCACAATATACGTTGCACAATTTGTAAGGCCCCCATATGAGGAGAAGCCAATGGTGCACATATATTCGGTGGATTCCAGCTTTGCACGTTGATGGGATCTCTATTTGTGATCGTGGATGGTACGGAGAAATTCAGGGCCGGAATATCTTGGCCGGACGATGGTCGAAAGACAAATGGAAAATGGACGTCTGGTGGTCGATGGCCGGTTGTCTCTGGTCTTTGGCCGGTGGTTGGTGACTGATGGCCAGATTTTCTTGGCCGCTGGCCAGATTCTAAGAGGACTTGTCTACCCAAAAGCGGCTACACATGGCGCATGGGAGCGTCCTACTTGGACTTGGGTATCTAAGGGCAGCATTTGGGCGTTTAGAGGCTCTCTTACATCTATATAAGGAGGCCTTCTCATGAGTAATTTGATAGAATGGTGTGCATACTTGATGCACACAGCACATCCTTGTTGAAGGATTGTTAGTCCCTTGTATTCTTACTTGCTCTAGTTGTCTGAACCACCATCTAAGCTCTACCTGTAGAGCGCATGGGTGGATGACATCATCACTTTGTAATAGCGTGTTAATCTAAAGTTTTTGATTTTTCACTGATCTACTTTGCATGGTATCTGTCTCTACTCTCCTTGCTACTAGATCCTTATTGTATTCCGCATTTCTTACATCCATTTGAAGTAAGTGACCGAAATTTCTTAACATAAAGTGTTTCTAAGTGATTCGCTTTGTCCTTTATTGTTGTTGAATCTATAATTTCGATTGTGAACTTTTTGTTGAACTTCTTGTATCTGTTAATGTCAGTTATTATCAATTTAGTGGGTTGTTTTTTATGTTGTAAAATCCTTTTGTTTAGATTATTTGTTTGTACAATATATAATAAATTCATTATACATTGTAATTTATAAATAACAATCTTACTTTTATTATTGAGCTTAGACCACGAGATGGTGTTCTGGAAGGAGGTAACTTCATCCTTTGTGTAAGAAACTTTGAAGGTGGGAATCCAAATGATCAGGAGTGTAGAAGAGTCACTGCATTACCATCTAAGCCAAGCTCCGGGTGACTCTGGATGTAGTCGGAGGGATGCTTCATCTCCTGTATCTGGCGGGTAAACTCTCCAAGAGATTCCAAAGCATCGAAGTCCCACTCTAGTCTGTAGATTCCAAGCCATAAACTTGTCTACGAAGAGGTCAAAGATCCTCTCCCTAGGTCCATGTAGATGATCCTGTGTAAGCAAGTGATCTCACATGTCGAGGTCAAGTGGTAAGTGTCTGTCCACCCAAGATGGAGGTGTTTTCTTTGGGAATATCGGAATTCCATATTCCATGAGCATGGCCATATCTCCTGTGAACTTCTTCGATGAGTGCATAGGGGTGTCAATAGCAAACCACAAGTCACCACCTCATTTGGAGTGCACAACCGCCAAATGATGGCTGGAATGAATGGATCTCTTAAGGATTGCAACCCATAGATGATCAAGTCAATGTCGAAGATACTGTGTACTGCAATAGTCACTGAGAGACCGAACAGACCACCACGAGATGGTCCTAGCAAAGGTAACTTCATCCTTTGTGAAAAACACAAGCGAAAAGGTTGTTGTCAACCCCAAACCGCGACTGCTAGGTGATAAAAACGCTTCTGTCCATCTATTCTCAGCATGCTCGTACACTCCGACAGTGTTCGAAATGGTGTAGAGGGCGTAGGGAGGGTGGGGAATCAATGTCAGAACCCCTAGTGGGCTGAAACCAGAGGAAACAGTAGTGTAAGTATGGCTGAAATATGATGATCTAAAGAGGAACAAGATCGGCAAGGAGAGCTGGTGTGGAAGGCAAGATTTAGGGGCTTAAAAGATGAGCACTGCCTTCTTGTTGTGAAAACGATACAGTTGTCAAAAAACGCAGCACCCTAAGTCCATGTAGATGCTCTTCTGTAAGCAAGTGATCTGACGTATCGAGGTCAAGTGGTAAGTGTCTGACCACCCAAGATGGTGATGTTTTCTCTGCGAATGTCGGAATCCCATATGCCATGAGCATGGCCATAGCTTGTGTAAACTCCTTTGATGAGTGCATAGGTGTGTCCATAGCAAACCACAAGTCATCACTTCCTGTGGAGTGCACAATTGCCGAATGATGGTTGGAATGAATGGATCTCCGAAAGACTCTACGCCCATAGATTATCAAGCCGATGTCAAACATACTGTGTACTGCAACAGTCACTGAGAAAGTAACAGTGGAAGTATGGCTAAAATCTGATGATCTAAAGAGGAACAGTGGAAGTATGGCTGAAATCTAATGATCTATAGATGAACAGGATCTGCAAGGTGAGCTAATGTGGAAGGCAAGATTTAGGGTGAACAGCTGAACGCTCCCTTCTTGTTGTGAAAATGATACAATTGTTCAAAAACACAGCTCCCTAAGTCCATGTAGATGCTCTTGTGTAAGCAAGTGATCTGGCGTGTCGAGGTCAAGTGGTAAGTGCCTGTTCACCCAAGATGGTGGTGTTTTCTATCAGACTGTCGGATCCCATATGTCGTGAGCATGGCCATATCTCGTGTGCACTCCTTTGATGAGTGCATAGGTGTGTCCATAGCAAACCACAAGTCATCACTTCCTCTGGAGTGCGCAACCGCCAAATGATGGTTGGAATGAATGGATCTCCCAAGGACTCTACGCCCGTGGATGATCAAGCCGATGTTGAACATACTATATACTGCAACAATCACTAAGAAAATGCATAGACTACCACGAGATGGTGTCCTAAATTCATCCTTTGTGTAAGAAACTCTGAAGGTAGGAATCCATATGATTAGGAGTGTAGAAGAGTCACGGTGCTATTATCTAAGCCAAGCTCTGGGTGACTCCAGATGTAGTTGTGGATGCTTCATCTTCTGTATTTGGCGGGTGAACTCTCCAAGAGATTCCAAAGCACCGAAGTCCCACTCTAGTCTGTAGATTCCAAGCCATGAACTTGTCTAGGAAGAGATCGAAGATCCTCTCCCTAAGTCCATGTAGATGCTCCTGTGTAAGCAAGTGACATGAGGTGTTGAGGTCAAGTAGTAAGTGTCTGTCCACCCAAGATGGAGGTGTTTTGTTTAAGAATGTCGGAATCCCATACTCCATGAGCATGGCCATATCTTGTGTGAACTCCTTTGATGAGTACATAGGTGTGCCAAATAGAAAACCACAAGTCACCACCTCATCTGGAGTGCGCAACCGCCGGATGATATTTGGAATGAATGGATCTCCCAACGATTGTACACCCGTAAATGATGAAGCCAATGCCAAATATATTGTGTACTGCAACAGTCACTAAGAGACCAAACGGACCACCACGAGATGGTGACCTAGCATAGGTAACTTCATCCTCTGTGAAAAACACAAGTAAGAAGACTGTTGTCCACCCAAAGATGCGACTGCGAGGTGATAAAAACGCTTTCGTCCATCAATTTTCAGCATGCTCCTACGCTCTCGACAGTGTATGGAACGGTGTAGAGGGTGTAGGGAGGGTGGGAATCAATGTTAGAGCCCCCGGTGGGCTGAAAACAGCGAAAACAACAGTGGAAGTATGACTGAAATCTGATGATTTGAAGAGGAACAGGATCGGCAAGGCACCGGATGTCAAGCTGGTGTGAAAGGCAAGATTTAAGGTTGAAAAGCCGAGTGCTGCCTTCTTGTTGTAAAAATGATACAGTTGTCCAAAAACGCAGCTCCCTAAGTCTATGTAGATGCTCTTGTGTAACCAAGTGATCCAACGTTCGAGGTCAAGTACTAAGTTTCTATCCACCCAAGATGATGTTGTTTTCTTTGGGAATGTCGGAATCCCATATGCCATGAGCATGGCCATATCTCGTGTGCACTCCTTTGATGAGTGCATAGGTGTGTGCATAGCAAACCACAAGTCATCACTTCCTATGGAGTGTGCAATTTCCAAATGATGGTTGGAATGAATGGATCTCCCAAGGACTCTCTACACAAGTAGATGATCAAGCCGCTGTCGAACATACAGTGTACTGCAGCAGTCACTGAGAAAGTAGCAATGGAAGTATGGCTGAAATCTGATGATCTAAAGAGGAACAGGATCGGCAAGGCGAGCTAGTGTGGAAGGCAAGATTTAGGGTTGAAAAGCTGAGTGCTGCCTTCTTATTGCGAAAACGATATAGTTGTTCAAAAACACAGCTCCTTAAGTCCATGTAGATGCTCTTGTGTAAGCAAGTGATCTGGCGTGTCGAGGTCAAGTGTAAGTGTTTGTCCACCCAAGATGGTGGTGTTTTCTCTGGGAATGTCAAGATCCCATATGCCGTGAGCATGGCCATATCTTCTGTATATTCCTTTGATGAGTGCATAGGTGTGTTCATAGCAAACCACAAGTCACCACTTCCTCTGGAGTGCGCAACCACGGAATGATGGTTGGAATGAATGGATCTTCCAAGGACTCTACGCCCGTAGATGAGCAAGCGGATGTCAAACATACTGTATACTGCAACAGTCACTAAGAAAAGGCACGGACTACCACGAGATGGTTTCGTGGCAGGAGGTAACTTCATCCTTTGTGTAAGAAAGTAGGAATCCAAATGAGCAGGAGTATAGAAGAGTCACTGCAGTACCATCTAAGCCAAGCTCTGGGTGACTCCAAATGTAGTTAAGGGATGCTTCATCTCCTGTATCTGGTGGGTAAACTCTCCAAGAGATTCCAAAACACCAAATTCCTACTCTAGTCTGTAGATTCCAAGCCATGAACTTGTCTAGGAAGAGATCGAAGATCCTCTCCCTAAGTCCATGCAGATGATCATGTGTAGCAAGTGATTTTACATGTCGAGGTCAAGTGGTAAGTGTCTGTCCACCCAAGATGGAGGTGTTTTCTCTAGGAATGTTGGAATCCCATATGCCATGAGCATGTCCATATCTCGGTGAACTCCTTCGATGAGTGCATAGGTGTGTCAATAGAAAACCACAAGTCACCACCTCATTAGGAGTGCGTAACCGCCGAATGATGGTTGGAATGAATGGATCTCCCAAGGATTGTATGCCCGTAGATGATCAAGCCAATGTCAAAGATATTTTGTACTGCAACAGTGACTGAGAGACCAAATGGATCACCACGAGACGGTGTTCTAGCAGAGGTAACTTCATTCTCTGTGAAAAAAACAAGCCAGAAGGCTGTTGTCCACCCAAAAACAGGACTGCGAGGTGATAAAAAGGCTTTTGTCCATCAATTTTCAGCATGCTTCTAAGCTCTCGACAGAGTACGGAACGGTGTAGAGGGTGTAGGGAGGGTAGGAATCAATGTCGGAGCCCCTGGTGGGCTGAAAACAGAGAAAAAAACAATGGAAGTATGGCTGAAATATGATGATTTGAAGAGGAACAAGATCCGCAAGGCACCACATGCTGAGCTAGTGTGGAAGGCAAGATTTAGGGTTTAAAAGCTCAGCGTTGCCTTCTTGTTGCAAAATCGATACAATTGTCAAAAAATGCAGCTCCCTAAGTCCATGTAGATGCTCTTCTATAACCAAGTGATCTAACGTATCGAGGTCAAGTGGTAAGTGTCTGTCCACCAAAGATGGTGGTGTTTTCTCTGGGAATGTCGGAATCCCATATGCCATGAGCATAAGCATATCTCGTGTGCACTCCTTTGATGAGTGGATAGGTGTGTTCGTAGCAAACCACAAGTCATCACTTCCTCTGGAGTGCGCAATTGCCGAATTATGGTTGGTCCCAAGGACTCTACACCCATAGATGATCAAGCCGATGTCAAACATATTGTGTACTGCAACAGTCATTGAGAAAGTAGCAGTGGAAGTATGGCTGAAATCTGATGATCTAAAGAGGAACAAGATCGGCAAGGTGAGCCAGTGTGGAAGGCAAGATTTAGGGTTGAAAAGCTAAGCACTGCCTTCTTGTTGTTTTGCGATAATGTTACAATTGCTCAAAAACACAGCTCCATCAGTCCATGTAAATGCTCTTGTGTAAGCAAGTGATCTGGCATGTCGAGGTCAAGTGGTAAGTGTCTGTCCACCCAAGATGGTCGTGTTTTCTCTCGGAATGTCGGGATCCCACATGCCATGAGCATGGCCATATCTCGTGTGCACTCCTTTGATGAGTGCATAGGTGTGTTCATAGCAAACCACAAGTCACCACTTCCTCTGGAGTGCGCAACTGCCAAATGATGGCTGGAATGAATGGATCTCCCAAGGACTCTACGTCCGTAGATGATCAATCCGATGTCAAACATACTATATACTGCAACGGTCACTGAGAAAACGCACGGACCACCACGAGATGGTGTCTTGGCAGGAGGTAACTTCATTCTTTGTGTAAGAAACTTTGAAGGTAGGAATCCAAATGATCAGGAGTGTAGAAGAGTCACTGCAGTATTATCTAAGCCAAGTTCCAGGTGACTCCGGATGTAGTCGCGGGATGCTTCATCTTCTATATCTGGCGGGTAAACTCTCCAAGAGATTCCAAAGCACCGAAGTCCCACTTTAGTCTGTAGATTCCAAGTCATGAACTTGTCTATGAAGAGATCGAAGATCCTCTCCCTGAGTCCATGTAGATGCTCCTGTGTAAGCAAGTGATCTGACGTGTCGAGGTCAAGTGGTAAGTGTCTGTCCACCCAAGATTCTTAAGGCCTTGCAATGCAATAGTCCACTTTGGCTCGGCCGAGACCAAGTGGCTTCACCAACAACCCAGCTCGCAGGTATGATCACGTTTTATGCTTTCTGGCATGCACCACATCTGGCATACATGCCAACCAAGGCATTCCCAAGAAAGATATGTTTTGTCAATAGCCCTTAACTAACAATATCATCATGATTATTTTTTACCACATGCCTTAACACTAGAATGGTAACAGGACACTTTTATGTCCTTGGACACTTTTGTGTCCTGTTAAGTGACCATTTTGCTTGAATTATTTGAAGAGTATGAAAATGAATTTCTAGGTGCTATATATCCACAAAGTTGCCTTGTGAGCTGAAAAAAACTTAGTTTTTTTTTTGGAGTATCAATCTCACCATTAACCTTACTCGTGCACAACATTTTTGAACTTAAACTGTGTGAAAAAACGGGTTCTGTTTTTGGCTTTTTTTCAATTTTTGGCAACTATACCACTCTAAACTTCATGTTTATGAGGTTTAGATGGCTAGAGGTTAGGCCATCATAGTTCTCAACATGTTTTGATGCTTGTAGGGAGAGCTAAGTGTTAAAATTGAAAGTTATGACCAATTTACAAGAATTGCATAATCCTGTTTTTTTACCAAAATTAGCACTTTTATGATTTTTTTGGTGGCTTTCTTGATATCCAAATTCAATTTTGATTGTGTAAGTGTAATGTATATCATAAAGCTAATCTTCCTTGAGTTTTGGGGGACCTAATATGCTATATACCATAGTATATAATGATGGTTGAGTTTTTTGATTGCTGAAGTATTAATACGATACATTTTAGAGTAGCAAGTATAACTTTCTCAATATTGCTAGTTTCTTAGGCCAATTGTGTGTATTTTGTAGGTAGTAACCATATATAATCATAGACTACAAACTTGGCTAGATATTGAGTAGTTTCTATGGGTTTCTAGAGGTCATAATGCTAAACCCAGTTTTTTCATGTTTGCTGTATTTAGCACTTTATCATTGCCCCCAAGGTTCCAATTGTAAGAGATCCATTATCCTTTTGACATGCTCCATGGCTCCTTTTGGATCCAAAGGCCCAAAGGGAACTAAGAAAACATGTATATAGTATCTGTATTGAGCATGACTTTAGAAACTTTGATGATAGGTACGCAGAATGGCAAAAATGCAACTTTTTTGTACCTATTTTTTTTGCCCAAAAAAAAATCAGTGAGGTAAAAGCAACCATATGTTTTGGTCACCAACCCATTGAAGTTAACGGGGCATTTTATCTCATGTCCTACAAAAATCCCCACTCTTATTTATATGCAATCAACCGTAAGAAATTGTTGTTTTGGGCAAAATGCACTGGTCCATCAACTTTGGAGGCTTGTAGTGACCAAGGGATGAGAAAAATTACAAGTTTCTCATTTTTTCCATATGTAGTAGTTATTAAACTATAAGCTCATGAAAGGATTTTTCAAAATGAGTGGATCTACTGTGGTTTTGGAATTTTTTCCCAAAACCCTGAAAGGACACTTTTATGTCTTGTTAGGTTACCATTCTAGTGTTAAAGATGCAATTTCATATGATTGCAAGCATGACCTGCAAGGGACATCGTTCCAGACAAAGAGCTCTCAAAGCATGTTTTGTGCTTTCTGGCATGCACCACATCTGGCATACATGTCAACCAAGGCATTCCCAAGAATGATGTGTTTTTTCAACAGCCCTTGACTAACAATATCATCATGAATTTTATTGCCCAGATCAGCAATTTTCCTAGTACCACATGCCTTTGAGATGCAATTGCAGGTGATTGTGTCTAGAGAGTTTCCCTCGTTTTGCAAAGCCCAATGCTTGATATATGTGCAACTTGCGTAACATAGATGACTACATCTGGAGGGACACCTTCATTTCGCATCCACAAAAATGCCCTAGCACCTTAGCGCTGCACCTATTGGGAAAATAGCGCAATCAGTGCAATTACTGAAAAATGATAGATCAGCATTTTACCTAGTACCACATGCCTTCAAGATGCAATTGCAGGTGATTGCAAACATGACCTCTTTTTTCGACAGCCCATGACTAACCATATCACCATCATGAATTCTTTTGCCTATATGAGCATCTTGCAAAACACAGATGATTACATCTGGAGAGACACCCTCACTACACCCTCTTGTGTAATGCCACATGCCTTCAAGATTGCATCTATGAAGAGTCCCTCACTTCCCATCCACCAAAAACAGCCTAGTGCTACTTGGGCTCTGTCCCAATTGGACATATCCCATTATTAGTGCGTTGAAAGGAGAGAGCTCTTTCTAAAGTACGACACATTTGACATAAATTTCCACCAAGGCATTCCCAAGCACATCCATTTTCATCAACAACCCCAGGCTAAAAACATCATTGTGAATTCTTTTGCCCACATCAATCTCTTGTATATTGCCGCATGCCTTCAATATGCAAGAGACCCTCACATCGTATCCATTAAAAACAATCCAGATCTTCCTGATTCATGTCCCTATTGGGCAATCCATAATTTTAGTGTGCTGCAAGGGACAGCGTTCCGGACAAAGAGCTCTCAGAGCACGTTTTGTGATTTCTGGCATGCACTAGATCTGGCATACATCTCAACCAAGGCATTCACAAGAATGATATGCTTTTTTAACACCCCTTGACTAACAATATCATCATGAAATTTTTTGCCCAGATCAGTGTTTTGCTTAGTACCACATGCCTTCAAGATGCAATTGGAGGTGATTGCAAGCATGACCTGCAAGGGACACCATTCCAGAAAAAGAGCTCTCAGAGAACGTTTTTAGATTTCTAGCATGCACCATTTAACACAGATGATTACATTTGGAGACACTTTCATTTCGCATCCACAAAAACAACCCAGTGCCTTAGCAGTGCGCCTATTGGGCAAATAGCGCAATTGATGAAAAATGACAGATCAGCGTATTTACCTAGTACCACATGCCTTCAAGATGCGATTGCAGGTGATTGCAAACATGACCTCTTTTTTTGACAGTCCATGACTAACCATATCACCATCGTGAATTCTTTTGCCTATATGAGCATCTTGCAAAACACAGATGATTACATCTGGAGAGACACCCTCACTACACCCTCTTGTGTAACGCCACATGCCTTCAAGATTGCATCTGTAGAGAGTCCCTCACTTTCCATCCACCAAAAACAGCCCAGTGCTATTTGGGCTCTGCCCCAATTGGACATATCCCATAATAAGTGTGTTGAAAGGGATGCCATTTTGGAGAGAGATATTTCTAAAGTACATCACAGTTGACATAAATTTCCATCAAAGCATTCCCAAGCACGTCCATTTTCATCAACAATCCCAGGCTAAAACATCGTCGTGAATTCTTTTGCCCAGATAAGTCTCTTGTGTATTGCCACATGCCGTCAATATGCAAGAGACCCTTACTTTGTATCCATTAAAAACAACCCAGACCTTCCTGACTCTTGTCCCAATTGGGCAATCCATAATTTTAGTGCGTTGCAAAGGACACCGTTTCGGAGAAAGAGCTCTCAGAGCACATTTTGTGCTTTCTGGCATGTAACACATCTGGCATACATGTCAACCAAGGAATTCCCATGTGTTTTGTTAACAGCCCTTGACTAACAATATCATCATGATTTTTTTTTCCCAGATCAGCGTTTTGCCTAGGACCACATGCCATCAAGATGCAATTGTAGTTGCAAGCATGACCTGCAAGGGACAACATTCTAGACAAAGAGCTCTCAGAGCACAATTTGTGCTTTCTGGCACGCACCACATCTGGCATACATGTTAGCCAAGGCATTCCCAAGAATGATGTGTTTTTTCAACAGCCCTTGACTAAAAATATCATCATGAATTTAATTGCCCAGGTCAGCATTTTGCCTAGTACCACATGCCTTCAAGATGAAATTGCAAGTGATTGCATCTGGAGAGTTGACCTTGCTTTGCAATCCCAAAGAATCTTGCGTAGCATAGAAGATTACATCTGGAGAGACACCCTCATTTCGCATCCACCAAAAAAGCCCAGCACCTTAGCACTACGCCTATCAAGCAAATAGCACAATCAGTGCAATTGCTAAAACATGCTTACAGTTTGCTGCCCATGCCTCTGTTGGACAAATCCCACAATCAGTGTGCATTCCAATATAGGACATTTGAGACTTTTTTGTATGAGCATCGTGCGTAACATAGATAATTACATCTGGAGAGACACCCTCATTTTTCATCCATGAAAACACACCAACACCTTAACACTGCGCCTATTGGGAAAATAGAGCAATCAATGCAATGGATTAAAAAAACTTAGAGTTTGTTGGCCCTGCCCCTGTTGGGAAAATCACACAATCAGTGTGCATTCCAATACAGGACATCCCAGACACAAAGTGCTTCAAGAAATCATGTGGTTCCTTCTGAAGTACACCACATTTTAGCATTTGTGTAGTGCCATGTGCCTTGCAAACTGCAAGCATAGGTGATTGCATTTGGAGAGATCCCTCGCTTTATATTCACTAAAAACAGCCCAGTGCTAGCTGGCCCTTCTCCTATCAGAAAAATCTTGCAATCAGTGCATTGCAAGAATGACCTCTTGGATACAAAGCTCCTCAATCACTTTTTGTGCATTCTGAAAGAAGTACACCAATGTAGACCAAGGAATTCCCAAACACGGTCTCTTTTTCCAACAATCCCTAGCAAACTATATGGAAAGAGACCGTCACTTTGCATCTTCCAAAAACAATCAAGAGCTTCTTGGCTCCTTCCTAGATTGGGCATATCGCATGATTAGTATGTTGCAAGGGACACCCTTCCCGAGAGATTTCAGAACATGAATCTATGACCATTCCAAAAAGATACTGGAGACAAAATAAGAAAGCAGCTGGGAATGAGAAGTTTGGGAAAGAAAACATCCTCTAATTTGACCCAAACCACTTTCAAAAATAGTTTGACTGATCTTGACCTTTTGCACCATTTGCACACTCCAATAGCAGAGTCGTTGCTTCCAAGCATGGCATGCAAAAATTGTCACCATAAGTGCTACTCCTAATTTATGCAAACAAAGAGTATGGCATACAACACTGAATCTTGAACACAACTGTTCACTTTGCCAATTGGGTAGCTGCTATGACGCATCAATAAATCATAATCCCAAAATAACAAGGTCGTGTGACCGTCCCTATACATTCACAAGAGCCTTGTAATTGCATTGATAACTATCATCACATCTATATAAAACCACCCTTTGGTGATGAATTAGTCAATTCCTTCTTGCTCTAGTCTAAGTATTTGTGTGTGTGAATAACGTGTGCCTATTTCTTTAACATGGTATCATTGTAGTGCACGCCATCCTACCCACCACACTTCCCTACCTCGTAGGTGCCTCTGCTCTTGTTTGCTACTTGATCGAGACATCTAGCATGGCTCAGCAAGCATCTGCTTCCCTCATTCACTCTATCATCATAAGCTATCATCTTGATAAGCTTAGTGGCACAAATTATCTCAGATGGGCTACATGGGTCACTCTATTGCTTAAGCGAGCAACACTTTGGGATATTGTAGATGAAACCACATCCAAACCTATTGCAGACCCTGGTCTTGCTGATTGGACAGCCAAAGACCTCCAACCTCAGGTAGAACTTATGCTTCACTTTGGTGATCGACCAGTCGAGATGGTCCGGTGCTGCCAGACCTTTGCATAAATATGGAATTTCCTGCAAGCAACCTATGACCATGAGGATCTCATCACTCTTGTCATGGCCCTAAAGAACCTTCTTGCTGCTGTACTCACATAACAATAGCCCACACCTCAATTTGTCAAAGATTGGCGAACATTCTTGGACAATGTCCTACTCTTAGGCCTGCAATTGGATGCCAAGCTTCTAATCCATGTTACTACTTACTGCCCTACCCTGCTCCTGGTGACCTTTCGTTACAACCCAAGCCTTAGTAGTTGGCCTCATTGTCGAGAGTCTAATTGACCACATACTCTAGGAGGAAACCATGCACAGTGGCATGACCTCCTCACCAGCGGCGAACACTCCCTCTGCCCAATAAGTGCAACATATTGCTATATGACAAAACTAGAGGCCATTCCGCAGAATTGGAGGCGGATAAAGAAGCACCATGAACAACAATAGACCTGCAGCAGAAACCTGTGAATACTCTAGGCATCTTGGTCATGTTGAGAGAGAGTGTTGGACTAAGCGTCACGATAAGCAACAAAATGATCGACGTCTGCGAGCCCACTTGCAACAAGTGGAGGAACCTGAGAGAGAGTGCTGGACTAAGCGTCACGAGCAGCAACAAAATGATCGATGTCTACGAGCCCACTTGCAACAAGTGGAGGAACCTGCACCCAGCAAATATGGTATGGAGACACTTCTCTTCAAACCTTAATTCCATTGATGCTCTCATTTCTTTTCAAGTTGCTACATTGAAATGGTTGCTTGATACTGGTGCAACCCATCACATGACCCCTTGCAACAAGTGGAGGAAACTGCACCCAGCCTCTTGTATGGTATGGAGACACTTCAATTATTCTCTTCACACATTAATTCCATTGATGCTCTCATTTATTTTCAAGTTGCTGCATTAGAATGGCTGCTTGATACCGATGCAACCCATCACATGACCCCTTGCCACCACTGGTTGCAGAACTGCAAGCCCCTCTCCCAAAATGTGCAGGTTTATCTTGGTGATAATTGGAGCCTCACAACCATAGGTCTTGGCCAAATGCAAATTGCATTACCTAGGGCACCTCAATCATCATTCATGATATTTATCACATCCCAGGCCTCAGCCGCGCGCAACCTACTGTTAGCCACATCCATTGGGTCATCCATTGAGTTTTTTCATGCTCGTTCTGTAATTCACTTTAAACTTCCCTCTGGTCAATATGAGATCCTTAAACTCTCTTAGTAGAACTAATTTGTACACTATTCTAAATTCTAAACGTGGTCGCCATACTGTGATACCCTTGAGATCAACCTTTTCACTAGACATGACCAAAGCCACTACTACTCTCATATGCCTCTATTGTCTTGGCCACTTCTCATGCCCCACCGGATGATCATAGAGCACTGCCTTTAAACCCCGAGATGGTGGATGATATCTCTGTAGAATAAGCCCTATCAAGAATTAAGGCTCCAATGTGGATAGAAGCAATGGATTCTGAATCTCAATCCCTTATGGAAAATTGCACATGGAAGCTCGTAAGCGCCCTAGTTGATTGCAAGTTGGTAACTTGTAAGTGGATCTTACAAAAGAAGTTCCATGCTGATGGTAGCGTCTCTCGCTCAAAACCTGCTCTGTGGCACGGAGTTTCTCCCAAGTACCCGGAATGGACTATAGTGAGACTTTTTCTCATGTACTCCAGATCACTACCTTTCGGGTCTTGATCGCAATTGCAGCTCAAATCCACTTCCTTCTGCATCAAATGGATGTTCGCATAGATTTTCTTCATGGCGACTTGGAGAAATCAACATGAAGCAACCCCTTGGCTACATCTCCTCTAAGCATCGTAATCATGTGTGAAAGTTGCTCAAATCCCTATACAGGCTGAAATGGTCACTTCGTCTGGTACTTTCTTCAATGCATGAACAACCTGGGATACCTGCACTTCTTTACAGTCGCCATACCTCAGGAGTCTTCCTTTTGCGTGCGATCTATGTGATGATATTTTACTGCTTTGTAACTCTCAATCAGCTTTGGATGTTGCCAAAAAGGATCTTCACTCCTCCTTCTCTGTGACTGATATGGGGTCCTTACACTTCTGCATTGGGATCCATGTTCACCAGGATACTCCTCGAGACATTATCGCCATAAGCCAATAATCCTACATCACTTCCCTGATGAAGAAGTACCAGATGTAGGCATGCAAAGGCATGGAAATGCCACTTTCTGCATCTCTTAAAATTGAGCCTACAAATGTTGCTGCTCCCTCTTGTGATCGCAAAGTACAAGATTTTCCTTATTCCAATATCCTTCGCGGAGTTGCTATCTTGTGACTTGCACTCGCACCGACATTTGCTTTGCTGTTGGTGAGATTTATGAGCACAACAACCTGGCTGTCTTGCTCGAATTTTCAATCCAACCTGATTGTGTTTTTGGTGAAGGAGAAATCTTGGCTGAACTTACTTTTGTTGGTGCCTTCAACTTGCATGTACTCTATGAAACTTCTCGTACCCCATCTGATGATCCTCGAGCGTTGCCTTTAAACCTTGAGATGGTGGATGAGATCTTTGTGGAAGAATCCCTATCAGGAACTAAGGCTCCAATGTGGACCAAAGCAATGGGTTTTGAATATCAATCCCTTATGGAAAATGGCACATGGTAGCTTGTATCCGCCCCAGCTAATCGCAATTTGGTCACTTGTAAGTGGCTCTTATGGAAGAAGTTCCACATTGATGGTAGCGTCTCTCGCTACAAAACTCGCTTTGTGGCGTGGAGCTTCTCCCAAGTACCAGGAATGGACTATAGTGAGAATTTTCCTCTTGTACTCCGGATTACTACATTTCGGGTCCTAATCGCAATCCCAGCTCAATTCCACTTACTTTTCCATCAAATGGATGTTTGCATAGCTTTGCATCATGGCGACTTGGAAGAAGAAATCTACATGAAGGAACCCCTAGCTACATCTCCTTTGAGCGTCCTAATCATGTGTGCAGGTTGCTCAAATCCATGTATCGACTGAAACTCACTTCATCAATGGTATAGGCGCTTTCTTCAATGGATGATCAACCTGGGTAACCTGCGTCTCCAGTCAGACCCAAATGTTTACAAATACCATACCTCAGGAATCTTCCTTTTGCTTGCGATCTATGTGATGATATTTAACTGCTTTGTAACTCTCAATCAGCTTTGGATGTTGCCAAAGAGGAGCTTCACTCCTCCTTCTCTATGACTAATATGGGGTCTTGATCCAGGTTCACCAAGATGCCCTTCGAGGCATTATCACCATAAGCCAACAATCCTACATCACTTCCTTGATGCAGAAGATGGAGGCATGCAAAGCATGGAAATACCCCTTCTTCTGACATCTCTTAAAATTCAGCCAACAAATGCTGCTGCTCCCTCTCTTCATCGCAATGTGCAAGATTTTCCTTACTCCAAAATCCTTGACGGAGTTCGCTATCTTGTGACTTGCACTCAGCCCGACATCTGCTTTGCTGCTAACCTTTTGTTAAGGTTCTTGCAACATTCAAGAGCATCTCAAGTGCCTCTTCTTGCGCTATTTTAAGCTATCATGCTATAAATCCCATTCCTTGCCCCTTCCTCGTTGGCTACTCCTGCACAGAGAGAGAGAGAGAGAGAGAGAGAGAGAGAGAGAGAGAGAGAGAGAGAGAGAGAGAAATGTATCTGCAGTAGAACAGATTGCGAGAAGAGCATTTTGAACAAAGCAAAAGCAATTGAACGTCGGGTGTAGAGAAAGAGTGAGAAAGTGAGAGAGAGAGAAAAGTCACAATACCTCTTCGCGCCTCTTCACTGACGTGGCATAGCTGGCCTTTGAGATTTCAAAAAATGTTCCTTGGGCTAACTGCCCTAATGATGGCCACGACAATAAACGTTCAGGTTCAGTCTGGATTTTTTGGAAAAACTAGTAGAAGTCAATCTCCCCGTGTATAAACTTCAAAAGTAGTTTCATTTACTAAATTGGTAACAATAGGCCATAAATGGATTTGTGTTTTACAAATGTATGGCCCCTTGGGATAACCCATTATGGAAAGTGTTATTGTTCTCTATGTGGTAGGAATTTAAGCAATATGTTTGTTTCATAAGAAAGAGAAATTATCTGAGAAAGAGTTTTTCATAAAATCTAATATCTAACCAACCCAAATGATTTTCTCATATTAAATTGATCACTTAATGTGGGAGAATAAATGGGAACAAGTGTTAAGATATAGATATGTGCTTATAGATCTATCTCAACACGGGGCCAATAGTAAAGGGGCCCAAATGGGAGATGGTCTATCAAGAACAAGGCTAACCAATGGAGCATAAGACCTTAGGGTTAGCTTCATTGAAGACCTCCAATAATGTGTGTAAAATTCCTTTGACCTTAGGTAAGCTAGGGATAAGATTGAGGTGGGAACCCGGCCCAAACTCGAGGTGCTTGTCGTGCTTGAGGTGCTTGACTTGGTGCATGATTAAGGTGCTTGAGGTGCCTTTAGAAGCTTGCCTGAGATGATTGTGGGAACGCCCCCTACTTCAAGTGCTTAGTCATGCTTGATGACTAAGGGGCTTGCTCATCCAAAGTCAAAAAGATCCCTACAAGGAGGGGGGCGAGCCTACAAGGGGGGGGGATGAGAGAGAAAACACACACACACACACACAGACACACACACAGACACACAAGGGAAGCCCCAGCTTGAAGAGGCAGCAAGGACACTTGTCAAGTTCCTCCTCATGTTTCCCTCATGGTGTGCCTGAACCTATTGGTTGTCCACCCAAGGGGTCCAATGATAATAAAGGATATTTAATTAATTGATTTTGCATTTATCAAGTCCTCTCTCTCAAAGGGGAAAGGGGGACACTTGTCCCAAGGCTATCCATGTTGCTTGTAATGGCTCCTGCTTGTGATTGGCTAGGCCTAGAGGGATCCAATGAGCTTCAAGAATGAGCTACAAGGGGGGGTCGACCCAAGCAAGCTAGGGGGGTGCTTAGGGGGTATACTCACCCACACACACTCACAAACACTCTCATTGTGTACTATGCAAAGTGCAAGAGCTCCCTCTCTTTCTCCAAGCAAGTAGAGGTTGAGAGCCTACACCAACACTCTTGGCTATGGAGTGCAAATCCATCCAAGAGCCATGCTTCGATGCTTGAGCTTGCCATCTATTTCTTCTTCATTACTATGCTATTATGTATGCTAGCACAAGAGTTATGATAAGTGAGGAACTAGCTCTTTCTCGTATGAAATGTTTCTTTTTCCTCTTCCCTACCCTCATTCCCTGCTAGCTCTCTCCACCTTCGAAGGTGTTTGAGGTCTTGGGACTGAGGCTTGGTAGAGTTAAAGCTTTCTTCAAGTTTAGGTTATGCTATGATGATGATGCATGAAGCTTTCTATCTTCATTGCTTCACCTAGGTCACAAGGAACACAAAGAATGTATTGTAACAAGTCTCTCTTTATGGGAGAAATCATAATACAAATGCCTATCGGAGGGGGGACCGTCTCCACATAAATCCGGTCCTCAACTGTTGTCATGTTCTCTTAATTCTCTCTCTTGCAAAAGTATTGTCTATGCCAAGTTAACTAATTGCTATGATTATGTTGCTATTTTCAATTATGTCTACCAACTATGCTCACAAAATCATTTCTTGAAAGTACTCTCATTAAATTCCGCTACTCTCAAATTGAATAGGCAAATTCCATTACAGAGTTATCAGAGCATTTGGTTTCTCTTTTCTTGCTTAAGAAGAGAGGTCCTTAAGTAGCCTATAAATGGTTGATGTTGTTAATTATAATAGAGTAAGTGGAACTGGGATCTAATATCGGTTTTGTTAAGCCCACTATGTGGGGGATGGTGCACACCTCGGGAGCTTTGGACTTAATAATGGAGTCATTTTAGACTTGCCTACGGCTTTACCATTATTGATCCATAAGAAGTCCGAAAGGAGCTAGCCCTTGGCTACTCTGCTATGTTAGACCTACTCCTCTACTCTCTATAATTAACCACTTTGAGCCGTGGGTGTAGATACTTAAGAGCCGATTTTCAAAGGCTAAGAGGAGTGGCAACTAAGGTTTTGTATTGCCAAAGCATACACTAAGTATAAACATGAATTTTGTTAACATGGCTGACAATAATCAAGAGAGTAGAATGAACATTGATAGCTTTGATTTTGCACATGAAGGTGCTAATGATGATGCTCCCATGTTTGTGAATTATCTCGTCACTAGGTTGCAACAAGCTATGGGCAACCCTGTTTTGCAAGCCGAAGTTACTCAACAAATTCGTGCTTATGGAATTTCCCTTCCTCTCCCAGAGGAGAGAGAGCTTAGGAGGCCTCTTAAAGAGACCCCCAAAAGAAGACTCTCTCCCATTCGAGAGGAGGAATCCAAAGAGAAAGAAAGCAATGATAGTCTAAGTTCTTCTGAAGATGTGGCTCCATGAAGACGGCGGTCTAGACGATCGCCTACTCCTCCCAAGAGGAAAAGAGCAACATATAGTCCTTCTCCTCATCACTCTGAAAGGCAAGAGAGGAAACAAAGGAAGAAAAGGGCTAGGAAGAGGTCACCCTCTTCTCCTTCTTCTTCACCTTCCTCCTCTTCCGATGAAAGTTATGGCTATTCTCCTAGAGAATACAAGAGGGGAGGACATCGCAAATCATTTCCTGCATGGCGAAGGTCACAAAAGCTAAAGAAGTTCAAGGAGGGAGGAAAGAGTATCTCTCTTCTCACCTATGATGGCACCTTTGGTGCTACCGACAAAGTGTTGGCCTTCATCCAGCAATTTGATGCGGCCTTTGGGGACGAGGGCTTCACAGAGTCCTCCAAGCTACGCCATGTAGCTATGCACTTCCAAAAACCAGCTCGTCAATGGTGGGCTAGCCTTCGCGGCAATGGAGAAGCCCCAAAGACATGGAAAACTCTACGAGTTTCCATCATGAAGCAATTTCTTCCAAGTGATACTAAAGATAAAGTTCTTACCAAATTGCGCGGCTTGAAGCTTCTCTCTCATGAGTCTATCAACAAGTATGTAGACAAGTTTTGGGATTTACATCTCAAAGCTACTGTCTTTCAAAAGATAGACTTTGCTGAGTAAAGACAACAATTCTGTGCAGGATTACTTGAAGAGATGGCCGAATACATCAACTCTCAATGGCCCGGTACTATTACCGAAGTAATCCACCACACCATGGTTGCTTCACACATCAATTTCCATCAAGGGGCTAGATGTAATGTCAAGCCCATGGAAAACAAAGATAAAAATGATGCAAAGGGGAAATCCAATGCTCAAAATAATTCCCAAGGCACTTCCAACAACAACAATTGGTCCAAGGAGAAGGGAGTTTACAAAGGTAAAAACAAACTCTCTCCTGAAGAGCTTGAAGCTTTTCGCAAGGACCATAAGTGTTTCAAGTGTGGGGAGCAAGGACATGGCTATCGTTCTTGCCCCAAGAAGAATACTCGTAATGAGACTCCTAGGGCTTCCACCATCGAAGCTCCAAAAGAGGATGATCATTGCAAAGGATCATCACTTTCCTATGCGTGGGGAAAGGTAAGAGAGCATGATGCCTTCATCTTGTTTGACCCAGGCTCTACTCTCAACTTCATATCAATAGAGTTGGCCACCAAGTTGGGCATTCAAGCTTTTGAGATGGGAGATATAGTAACAGCTGATGCAGCTTTCAAGGGACAACAAGCCTCCGTTACTCCCTTGATTGGGAAGTTGAGGCTTCATGTCCAAAGCTATGTCGACAAAGAAGACTTCTTCATCCCTCCTCTCCAACATCAGGATGTTACCCTGGGCACCATGGTTTGATCGCATGGCTGCCAACATGAAGTTCCCTGAAAGGAGAATCTACTTCACCCACAGGGGAAAGAACATGTATATAGATGCTAGTGAGCGTGGTCGTACTATTCCACTTGTAAATCCTCTTTATTTTGATAAATCAATGAAGAGCTCAGTTTCTGCGTACATGATTTATGTCAAAGAGTCTCTAAAAGCTAATAATGTTTCATCAAATGAAAATGATAGGAATCAAGAAGAGTTAGACTTGTCTACTTTTCTAAAACGATTCCAAGATGTGTTCATCGATGATATCCCTATGGACCTACCTCCAAAACGAGGGGATGATGACCATCGTATTGAGATCCTTCCAGGAAGCTCACCGCCTAACAAACCTCCTTATTGAGTCTCATAAGCTCAACAAGAGGAGATTATGAGGCAAGTACAGGAATTGATACACAAAGGGATGGTAAGGCCTAGTTCCTCTCCCTTTTGTTCTCCAGTCCTTTTAGTGCAAAAGAAAGATGGTACATACTGTATGTGTGTGGACTATCGAGCACTAAACCATATCACTATCAAAAACAGATTTCCCGTGCCTCGGGTAGAAGATCTGTTTGATAAGCTACAAGGCTCTACCTACTTCAGTAGGATTGACCTTAAGAGTGGATATCATCAAATAAGGATAGTGGATGAAGATATCCTAAAGACCGCGTTTCGCACAACATTTGGTCTTTATGAATATCTAGTCATGCCTTTTGGCTTGACTAATGCACCAGCTACTTTCAACCGTCTCATGGAGAAAATTTTTAGACCATATCGTAAATTCATTGGAGTGTTCTTTGATGATATCATCATCTACTCCATGTCTTTGGAGGAACATAAGCAACATCTCCAAGTGACTTTTCAAGCCTTGAGGGAGAGCAAACTTTTTCTCAACCAAAAGAAAAGTGAATTCTTCCTTCAAGAGATTCAATATCTAGGTCATATTGTCTCTCACGATGGTATTCGTATGGATCCATCAAAGTTAGAGGTAATAAAATCATGGCCTAATCCAAGGAATCTACATGAGCTAAGAAGCTTTACTGGTATGTGTGCATACTATAGACGCTTCATAGAAAAATTCTCTCAAGTAGCAGGACCACTACACGACTTAACAAAGAAGAAAGTTAAGTTTGTATGGACTGCTAAGGAGAAAAATGCTTTTGAAAAACTCAAAGAGAAGCTTACTTCCCAACCAGTCCTCGTGCTTCTGGATCTCTCAAAGCCATTTGAGGTCCAATGTGATGCGTGTGGTGATTGCCTTGGAGCGGTTTTGCTTCAAGAAGGGCATGCCATAGCATATGAGATCCGAAGGCTCAATAGTGATGAACGAGTCTTGGGAATTTATGAGAAAGAACTTTTAGCTGTTCTACATGCCCTAGACACATGGAAGCACTACCTATTGGGGACTCCATTTATCCTACGAACCGACCACCAAAGTCTCAAGTATTTCATGACGCAAACCAAGCTTTCCGACAAACAAATGAGGTGGGCAAATTTTCTTTTGCAATTTAATTTCCATATTGCTCACATAGCTGGTAAGCACAATCAAGTTGCCGATGCACTTTCACGATGACCAAAAGTTAATGCGGTGTCTATAGCTACTCACAATGATCTATGCTCTATGATAGATGAGTATGCTACTGACCCTGACTTTAGAGACATAATGTCAGCCCTTGCTTTGGGGAAGAAAGAGGAACCATTCACCTTGCAGGATGGTTATCTTCTCCACGGAAATAGGCTATGTGTTACCCATTCCCTTCGTGAGAAGGTTATGTATGAATCCCATGCTCCTCCATATGCAGAGCATAGAGGTATTCAACCAACTCTCCGAGGAGTAGAGACGTATTTCTATTGGCCTACCATGAAAGTGGACATACAAGAGTATGTTTCAAAATGTGTAGTATGCCAAAAGACCAAGTATGATAGAGGGAAGCAACCTGGATTACTCCAGCCATTGCCTATTCCAAATTCACCATGGGAGAGTATATCCATGGATTTCATCTTTGGATTACCCAAGTCTATCCATGGGAATACAGGAATATGGACAATAGTCGATAGGTTTAGCAAGCAAGCACATTTTATTCCTGTCAAAAAGACTATTAAGGCACATCAAATGGCAACTCTCTTCATATCTCAGATTTTCAAGCACCATGGATTACCCACATCCATCGTGTCAGATAGAGATCCTAGAATGACCAGTAATTTCTAGAAAGGTCTCTTTGAAAATCTAGGAACAAGATTGAATTTCTCTTCAGCCTATCACCCACAAACGGATGGCCAAAGTGAGATATCCAATCTTACGATACTCGATCTACTCAAGACTTATGTTACCAAAGTAGATCAACGCTCACAATGGGAAAAGTATTTACCTCTAGTAGAGTATGCCTACAATAATACTGTCCATACTTCTAAGGGGAAAGCACCTTTCGAGATCATAGAGGGAAGACCTAAAAGTCCCTTGCTACTCAAAGTACATGGGAAGATCTTCGCCGCCGATGAGTATAGCCGTGACCTACAAGAATCTTTTCAAAAGATTAGGGAGGCTATCCCTGTTGCTTGTAATGGATCCTGCTTGTGATTGGCTAGGCCTGCAGGGGTCCAATGAGCTTCAAGCATGAGCTACAAGGGGGGGTCGACCCAAGCAAGGTAGGGGGGTGCTTAGGGGGTATACTCACCCACACACACTCACAAACACTCTCATTGTGTACTATGCAAAGTGCAAGAGCTCCCTCTCTTCTCCAAGCAAGTAGAGGTTGAGAGCCTACACAAACACTCTTGGCTATGGAGTGCAAATCCATCCAAGAGCCATGCTTCGATGCTTGAGATTTCCATCTATTTCTTTTTCATTACTATGCTATTATGTATGCTAGCACAAGAGTTATGATAAGTGAGGAACTAGCTCTTTCTCGTATGAAATGTTTCTTCTTCATCTTCCCTACCCTCATTCCCTGCTAGCTCTCTCCACCTTCGAAGGTGTTTGAGGTCTTGGGACTGAGGCTTGGTATAGTTAAAGCTTTCTTCAAGTTTAGGTTATGCTATGATGATGGTGCATGAAGCTTTCCATCTTCATTGCTTCACCTAGGTCACAAGGAACACAAAGAATGTATTGTAACAAGTCTCTCTTTATGGGAGAAATCATAATACAAATGCCTATTGGAGGGGGGACCGGCTCCACATAAATCCGGTCCTCAACTGTTGTCATGTTCTCTTAATTCTCTCTCTTGCAAAAGTATTGTCTATGCCAAGTTAACTAATTGCTATGATTATGTTGCTATCTTCAATTATGTCTACCCGCTATGCTCACAAAATCATTTCTTGAAATTACTCTCATTAAATTCCGCTACTCTCAAATTGAATAGGCAAATTCCATTACAGAGTTATTTGAAAAAAAAAGATAGACCCATTGCCCGATGGGGGTAAGCATTAGAACAAACTTGGACAAAATGCATAGCTTTATTTTTTTGTTATGCATACAATGGAATACCTTTTTGGATCTTGTCATATGTATAAAATAATTTCTTTTTGAGACAAATTGATTTAGGTAAGGTTTTCTATGGAAAAGATAGTGGTAGTGATCCTTTTTCCCATAATGTGGTTTGTAACAAGCTTTTAAGAAAGAAGATGATCAACATAAAGATTTTTTTGGATAGAATAATGAAACTAGGAAAAAAATAAAGAAAACCACGAGGACCGTAACATTAAGAACTTGTTGCTAAAGCAAAAATGAATTTAATACCAACCTAGTTGGACAGGAAGGCGACTGATTTGTAAATCATAAAACATGAATATCGGCTAACTGCTGGAATGAGCATTACCCAAGATCCGTATAAGTTGCACGTTGTCAGGAGTTTTTTGGAGCAGGGGATTGCGCATATGTACATACCCATGCATGGTGCATCAAATAAAGAATTGCCCATTTTTCAGAGCCAGGTGGTTACGTGGGGCCCACATGTGTACAGGTAGGACAAGGGTGTACATAGTGCATCGATTTTCACTATTACTGTACCACTGTGTTTTTTCTACAATAAGGAGGAGTTGGTAGCGCGTAAAAATTCTCAAGGAAGCTATCCGCGGGCCGACCACATGAGGTAAGCAGGTGCGTCAAATGGCATCGAGTGGCGTCAGGAGGTCGAACGGGGTCAATACTTGCACGCGGAGAAGTATGGACACGACGTGGGTGTTTTCTTGTGATACTTATGCAGAAAGGTCCTCATGAGGACCACTTTTTGGGGCCACTTCACGTGGTTGCAGGATGCATTATTTGGAAAAACTGAGTGCAAGGTGTGCGGATGATGCAAAGAGGTGACAACTATGCACTGCGAGATCAGTTTTTGACATGTTCGGGGTCCGTTTGAGGTCATCTAAAAGGCCACCGGTGCCCAACTAATAAAGCTAAGTGTTGGGAACTGAAAAAACTGAGAGAAGACCAGAAAAAAACGTGGAGAAGAGAGGAGGAACAGCCGCAAGTGTGTTTTTGCTGTTTTTGGAGCATTTTTTGGCCCTAAACTGCTCATCCGAGGTCGGATTTGAGCACTTTGACATTGTAGACTGGGATTTTTGGGCGTTCCGGACGCAATGGCGCTGTACATTTTGCCAAATTATTCATAGATTTTCTGCTGTTTTTCTGTGTAATCTTCTCCGATGAGTGAAGCCTCTACTTAACTTTGTGGTTGTATCTGGTGTATTTCCTCAATACTGTGTAAACTATTTGCCCCATTGGTGTTGGGCTGAGCTTCATTGAGTCTAAACAACAGAAATTTGCCTCCTTTGAGCTGAATTAAGAGTGTGTGTGTGAGTGTGTATGTGTGAGTGTTGAGTGGGCAAGTGGGAAATCTCTCTCTTCTCACTCCGTTTGTGTGTTTCGTGTCTCGGCCAGGCTGGTTGTGTAAGCCGAGTGGTGCCCCATAATGTGTGTGTGTATCATCCCAAGAGTGTGTGTTGGGTCATTATAGAGGCGTTGTGTGTGTTTCCATCCCGCTCACATTCTTTTGGCGCCCCCACGGAGTATCTTCTTCCAGTACCTTCTGGTTCGAGCTTCAAGCTTCGAGATTCGGGATTACAGGTTGCTGTTGGACGGATTCGCCGCAACGGACGTCAGCACAAGGAGAACTCACCTAACAAGTAATGTCAGCTAAGGACGAAGATCGACCCGCAGGCGCGTGGAAGCAAGCATAAGGTGTCAACTTACACTCGACCGACTCCTAACTAGTTCCTACAGAGGCCCCTACTTATTGTCTAAGTCACAGTCATCAAGAGAACAAAAGAGGATGCTTCCTACAACGCTTGCTAGAGTCGAACACCTATCAAACACTTCGGAAATACCACAGAACTTGAAGGAGACCTTACGAATACCTATAGGCCACTCTCCCTAAGGTTTGTGAACCAAAGTCACGACCCAAAACACCCGGTGCAGAAACACGTAGGATGTCTGGCCGAAATCTGCAGGTCTTCGTTTCCAAAATATGAAGTGCCTAATGTGTGGTTCTACTCAATGTGAACGTGTGGATATGCTGCAATGCAAAATCGAACAACGTATGCTCACCCAAACAACCGATGAAGCTCGTAGAAGAAGCTCCCGAAGCCGGACCGTATGCACGCAATGTTGGTATCGGCTCGTAGCTCTAGTCGGGGGAAACACACTGCACTTCTCCGCACTCGATTCCGACCACCGCAGCACACGTAGCGTCAAGACAAAGCTCACACTCTCTCTCACGTACACAGTACGCTCACTCACAAACTTAAACTTGTTTAAAATGACAAAAGGTCCTTCATTAAGGTCAAAAAGTGATATATATACCTTACAACTTCTCAAACCCTAAAGTTCCAAAATCATCCGTCTACTCCTTCTAACTATAAAAACTGGGATACAATCTGGAAACTTCTATAAGTCCCAATATTTACAATGTGAAAAACCGGGTTTTCCTCAATGAATGACTAATTACAAAAAATAATAATCCGCCGAGTAGTTAGATGCCGCGGGGTGTGTCCAGCTTCTAACATCCCCCCCCTCCTTGTTCATGTCGTCCCCGACATGGCCTTGAACTTTTTGCTTCACCTTATGGTCTCCCGCATCTTTAGCAGCGATTCGTACCGTGCATGTAGATTTAGCATTATTGGCCCAAAGATGTCTGTATGCATGGTAAAGAACCCCGTGTAGAAAGCTTCTTCAAACTCGTGGAGGTGATAAGATGGGAGAAACATGATTCTTTGATATAATGCATGTATCACCTCCTTGGAAGGTTGACCTGACATCTCATACGCACATCTGTATGTGTCCTGGAAGAAGAATATGCTATCAATCACCTGTCCTGGCTTGAAGGTTTCAAACACTGCTAGGATGGTCCTACAGATCTTTCTCATCATGATGCATGTAAGGTCAGGTGAGCCAGTGAACAACTTTATGGCGCCCGTTAGGGTTTTCACCATGTATTGTACACTTATTCTCTCACCTGCCTTCACTCCTGGCAGCTTTGGGTAGTTCAACCAAGTGGGTTGGCTTCTTTGTAAGATTTCGTGTGCTTTCCATGTCCTAACCCGTGGTAGAGGGCAGAAGCTGAGATTGTCCTTGATGTGTTTAGGTGCCTCTACCAAGTGTATTAGGTACTGCGGGTACTTGGTAAGCCAAGCTTTCCTCCACTTGGGCTGAGAATCTACTATCAACCTTACTCCTTCTGGACTCGAGGTGTCTACGTTGTAGAGAGGGACCGTTGGTTCTTCTCTGATCCGCTGGTTTATTGTTGCCGCTTCATATTTAAGCAATGGATATGGGAGAGAGGGTTGTAGCCATTCACGCCTAAGATTGTTGGCGTCGATTTTCTGAATTGTCATTGATTTGAAAACCCTCTGTTCCCATTCCAAGGCCTATTTGGTGCTCTTTTTGAGCTCTGCCTCTATTGCTTTTCGCAATTTTTCCTCTTCTTCTTGTGTTAGATCCTGGGGCTCTTGAGAGGAGCCTGCTATGCTTTCCTCTGGCATGGGTGTGTCCACAGGATCCGACACATTGTCGAGGTCGATCCCCTCATTGGCAGCTGGCCCTGAGCTCTCTGGTTCTGCTTGTTGTTGGCTTTTCAATTCCTCTATTTGCGTGAGGAGTGTCTGCTTCTCCACTTCTGCTTCGTCGCCCATAGTCACGAGGAGGTCATTGAGTTCAGCATTTACTTTTTCTGCCTCCTCGAGCTTTATCTTGATGCTCGTCAATTCTTCTTGTAGGGCTTTTTGGCTGTCCTCCAATCTGGTTTGCATTGCAATAGAACCTTCAGCCATGATCACCCTCTTCTTCTTCTCGATAGTCAACTGCTTTTGGAGTTCTTGCATTTGCTCTTCATACATTTGACTCTCCGAAATAATTTGAGTTGAGCTTGTAGCTCTAACTTGCACAGGTGATGCTCTCAGCCTCTGGATGGTTTGATATTTGACTTTTAATTGGTCCTTGAGCTCAACGACTTCATCCAGGATTGCTTCTTGTTCTATTTCCGCCTTCTCCTTAGCATTCCTCAAGGCCTCTACTTCTTTTGTTTCTTCTGCTAGCTGGAGTGTCAGAATATCCCTTTCTTTTTCTGCATCTCCCAATGACTTGCTGAGTTGCAGGAAATCCTCTTCAGCTGCTTGCAATTTCTTTGCCGGTGCCTCATTTGCTTCTTCCTTTGTTTGGAATTTTTGTAGAGCAGTGGCTAGGCTGGCCTCGAGGTCAGCTTCTCTTTCTTTGTGTCCTTGGATTTTTGCCTGCAGTAGATCTCTTTCCATTTTGGTCTTTACTTCAGTGGCTCTTAGAGTTATCAACTCTTCGTCTGATGCCACAGATTGTGCCCTTATTCCAGCTAGCATTGTCATCATCACATCCCAATCATTTGAGGGCGGGTGCAGGTCTACCATGTCGGTAGAAATCTCCTTAAGTTCAACTAGCCGGATGCCTGGCAGCTGTTCTTCACTTCGTGTCCTTGCCAAGTCGAATACGACTGTGGTGGCTTCTTCCTTTGAATAGCCTACAGCTAGCAGGTCCAAAAATGCATAGTATGCTTCCTCGAGATTTTTTTGTTCAGATGCAGGCTTGGCTTCTTCTTTGTGTTCAGGTTCTGTCCTGTGCTCTTGCTCTTCATCCTGGTGTTCTTCTTGCTTGTCTCCGGCCTTTTGATCTTCTGGAGGAGGGCTGCTAGGAGGTGGTGATGGCAGTGGGCTAGGCTTAGGGCTACCTGGTAAAGCTGTAGGTTTGCCCTTGAAATCCCTATCTGCTTTTGTCTTTCTTTCTCTTTCCTTGTTTTCTTGTTCATCTAGCAACGTTTGCCGTATTTTCTCCACTTCTTCCTCGGTGAAAGGGATGTGTGGAATGTTTTCCGCCGCAGCAACAAGAATCTCGAAATTCTTGATATAGTCTTCGAAGCGGTCCCTCTGCACTCTTCTTGAGGATCCGGACATCGACTCAAGGGATGGCTTCGATAATTCGTTTAGATCGCCCTTGAGGGCTCTTTCTGCTCGGAAACTCTCCATTAGCCTCTCGAGTCTAGCCGCTTTTTGTGATCGAGTCTCTTTGGCTAGCACTTGAGCAGATTCTTTTTTGCCTTTCTTCTTCTCAGGTTGCTCCTCTTCCACTGGCTCCAGTCGTCTCTTCAACCTTGTAGCCACCCTTGGTGCTCGTTGTGGCTCGTCTTCTTTGTCTTCCTTTATCCTTAGCCAGTCATTCTAAGATGGGGGGTCAGGCCACCTTCCCTTGGCATGTAGTGCTGCATAAACTACCTTGGTTATCATCTCTCCTAGCACTATGTAGGTTGGCTTTTTGTTTCCCATCTTTACCAGGCTGTCTTGTATGTATGCCGCATAATTGATTATCTTTGGGGTGCCCTTCGTCATTGCCCATGTAAAGGTTGTGGCAATTGCACCTGGCGGCATCCTGTACTTCTGCAGCCTCTTCGTGCACATGTGGAAGTATTGGTTGTACAATTGGCTCATGATCGCCACCTTTGGGTTGGCGATGTATTCAAAAGTGTAATTAGCCTTTTTCTCTTTGTACACCTTTACTTCATCCCTTCTCTTTGTCACACTGTCTCCTTGATTGGAGAGATCTAGTGCATGGGCGACAACCCTTTCCGTAATAATGATCTTTGTGTTGGGTCTGCCGTGAAAATCTGTCACTTTGGCCACTCCATCTTCTCTAATGCTAGTCACAAACTCCCATACTCTTTTGACGTCCACCCCTGCTGGGATTGCTTCAAAATAGTTATGGAGGTCAATTTTCTCCAAGTAGCCGGCCATTTTGCTCCGGACAAATTCATCGAGCTCCCTTGGCAACATTGGCAGCCCTATTATATTTCCGTCATTGTCCTTGAATACTCCTTGGTAGATTTTTAGGTCGTTTGACTCTAGTAGATCTTCCTGTATCCAGGTGCTTGTAGGCTTTAATGTTCCCTGTGGAATGACAAATGGTTCCACCTCGTCCAGATAGTCTTTGATTGTCATTCTCATCTTCTTTGTCGGTGACTTCGAGGCTGCCATAGACCCTGTTGTACTCAGCAATCCAAAGTTTAGCGTTTTTTTTTTTTTTTCCATATCAGTTGCTAAACTGAGTTTTACTTATCCAAATGACTTGAAAATTGAAATCATAGCTCAAAAGGAACTTGTGAAGCTGTGCATGTGCTCACAGTGCAAATTTGACCAAAAAAATCCATCTAGACATCCTACGCGTAGGATGTCTTTTTCTTCAGAACTGGTTCATACTTGACTTGTAGGTAAAGTAAGGCTCATGGAACATGGTTATAAGCTTGGATTTGAACTTGGATGTCAAAAAGTGGATTTTTGGGCTGATTTAGTCTTTAAGTCACAATTTTGGTAGATTGTCCATCATAGGAAGCAATTGATGCCCAAATGGGTTGAAACTTGGTATATGGGCTCAATGCATCATGGTATTAGCTCCTATGATGTCATTTCTTGCATAGAAGTCTAAATCTAATCTTAAAACATCCTACGCATAGGATGTCTTTTTCTTCAGAACTGCATGAAACTTGATCAGTGGGTTGTCCTTGACCTGTGGAACATAGCCATGTTCTTGGATTTATATTTGGATAATATTTGATGCCTGTAGGGCTCTATGAGGTGTTTTTGGGCTCAAAAAATGTATCTTGAAGGTGTTGGGGGTCAAAAGTGATTAGAAGGGCTTCAAGCTTGACATATGGGCTCTTGTTGATGAGGTTATTACTTCTCAAATGACAAAACTTCTCCTTCATGCCCAAAAGGTCCATTAGACATCCTACACGTAGGATGTCTTTTTCTTCATTTTTGCTCCCAGACCACATAGAAAGTTAGCTGATGTGTATGTGAACGTGTTGTGCAAATTTCATGAGATTTGGAAAAGATTTGGTAGGTTAATGGCCCTTTAGTGCCTTTATGCCCTATCTTTGCGTTTTTCCATGCATATGAGGTCCAATCTCTTCCAAAGGTGATGAAATTTGGTGTAGGGCTTGTGAATGTCATTCAGAACATGTGCATGGCAAGAATTGTTGGGTTTTGTGCCAAGAATTGCCCTTGAGACATCCTACGCGTAGGATGTCTCCTGGTGATTTTTCTCTTGTTAGTGCTCCCAGTGCTTGCCCTTTGCTCCCCTAAGTCCCTTTTAAGCCTAATTTCAACAAAAAAGTCAATTGGGTAAGTAAAAACTCCCTATGTGGACTTCAGAGCCTCTGAGCCGTTTTCTGACTTTTGGAGTGCTTTTTGGCGATGAAATTCCTCGATGTTGGTCTTCATATATTCCAAACCCTTTGGGGATCCTTGCCGTGTCATTTTTGTCGACTTTGGCTTCACCGGAGCTTGATTTGGCAATTTGTCGCTCTAGAAGCACCCGTGGAGGCATTTACATACCTTTGATGATTTGTGGTGGTCCACCACCATAGGACTTGGTTGTTGATGGTCTAGGAAAGCCGCTCGTGAAGTTTGGTGGCAAACGGACTTGCGGTTTGACCACAAGTGCATTTTGACGCTTTGTCTGTCTGATGTCGTTTCTGAGGTTTAGTGCCGCTTCGGGTCACTTTTTGGTCATGCGGGTCATATGGACTTGTCGAGCATGTCGATATGCTCCTACCCGTAAATTTTGGTAGCATTTGATCACCGTTTCGCCGATTTCCCATTTGGTGGCCTCTTGCGGGTTTCTGGGAATTAGGGTTTTTCCCAATGTTTTCCCACTGCCATTGGCTATCCAAGAAGGGTCTCCTAGACTAGGGTAAGCTGCTGATGAAGTCTTGTTGCTTTCGGGTTAGCCGTTAGGCCGCCATTTCTACTTGTAGGTCTCTACCATTCGCTTTGTGTGTGACCTCTACGCTAGTTTTCGCGACAGAATGACAAACATGCGCGAAAAGCTCAAGGTGGTGAGCCTACCTCTCATGTCTAGAGCTGGTCGGGTAGACGTGCGCATCGTAGAAGCTGCTGGAAGGTCGATCCGCTCTAGGTGGCAGAAGCTCTCTCCACAAGGTCGATAGTGAGAATGAGCTAAAAATGGGGTGAAAATTTCTTATAATGGAGGTCCCCGAACCATTTTTCATGAAATTTGACATGTGCTCCTATCTTTCTGCAAGATGCGGTTTAGGCTCAAAAAATTCTTGATTTGGACTCCATTTGCTCTGTTTACCAAAAAATTGTCATTTCGGCCAAAACCTGGCCAAAACACACTTTCCGCTTCAGTCTCATAATTGCACCCCCACTGTACCGTAGGTTGTTCTTTAGTCATTGGTCATCCCCATATTTTTTGTTTTTCATTACGACTATTTTTCACCTGCTTTTTGTATTTTTTAAGTTTTTCTACCGAAAATTAGCAAAATTAAAAGTAAAATAGCAAATCAAACCCAGAAAATCCCCATAATTCATAATAGATCACAAACATCACCGCAACACATTATATACACTCTCATGCAATTTTTGTGGCCAGATTTCTCCGTTTTACCAATATTTTGCCTGAAAAAATGACTATTTCTACATATATACACACACCTAGGGGCTTAATTTGGCGTTTGGCCCCATATTCCTATAGCTTCATGCTGTATAAGGGCATATATACTTGGGTTACTCCAAAAAATTTCGCAATCAAACGTCAACCCTGAAAATAGTCGAAAATTGTGCCCTTATTTGCTATTTCTGTTATTGGTTCCGCATTGAGAATGCCTCCCCCCCTCCTAGTCGGAGTCCTCCTGGACGACAAGGTTTCGCCTCGGAGTATGTGCCGTGCATAGGTTGAAAAATTCATGCTAATGCGTGGCCGATTAATGTGGCCCTATTTTATGCATACTAGGTCAATGCATGGAAAAATTAATGTTGTGTAAGAGAAGGGAATAAGCAAGATGCTTATTGGCATTCGCCGTTGAGGTTTCCTGTTTTCTTGGCAAGTAGTAGCTGTAACTCTATTGCTCTTTGTTTAATGGTCCTTTTGGTCAGAGGCAACTACGTTGCCGACACTATTGATGGAGTCGTAGCTATTTCGGAGGATGTGTTAGCTATGGGCCGCATGGCCTTGGCTTTCCATTGGTAGTGTGGTGCGGCCAACTTTGCCCCTTGTTGGTTTGTCATCGGCACTCACTTATATTTGTTTGCCCGGTTGACCTGTAGATGTCTACTTTCCATCGTTGCTTGTACCGTAGGTATTTGCTTTGTCTTTTGCTTTGGTATCCAAATGTGAGTGACATGAGGGTTTTGGCTAAGCATTTTCTTTGGAATCCATATCTGCTTGGTTACCTTGGTTTTTGGTTGCACCATCTGCTTTGTTAGAATTCGGTTGTCACATTGTGTTTTCCCCCGCATGGCATTTCTATCCTTCCGCATCCATACTTGTTTACCTTGTTGTGGTAGTCTAGATTTTTGCAGTGTAGTCGGTGATTTCAGCTGTCTGTGATGAGCATGGTTGGCCGTTAGCTGGTAGTTGGTCTCAGGTTTCGTGTTGATCGTTGAGGGTATTTGTTCTTTGGTATTTGTTTCCAGTGATTGCATGTCTTGCATTTGATTCGGATGTTCCTTTTGAGCAAAAGCTACCACCTGCTGTTCATTTTCATGCTGGATTTTGACCGCCTATGCTTTCCAGTCTATTTGGACATTGTATGTTTTTTGCCAAGGTTGCCCTAGCAGCATTGGTTGTTGTGTGCTTTCATCTGTCACCACATAGAATTTGTGTGGGTAAATATATTGATGTAACTGTATATGCAATATAATCCACCCTAATGTTTTCAATGGATGTGATGTGCTACTTTCCAGCACTTGGGGAGTAGGATGAAGTTGATCTGCGACTTGGAGCTGTTGGTATAATCCGTAAGAGATCAAATTTGCTTGAGCACCCGAATCGAGCAAGGCTGGTGATTCAACTTGATCATTGCCCACCTTGACTGTAATTATTGGCTCGACTGTGTCTTCTTCCAAGTTCATGAGTCGAATGGCATTGATTCTCAATGGTGGTTTACTTTGTTGTTGTTGTCGCAGAAGCGGTCTTTTTGCAATGCGTTCTTGTGCTTCGGTTTGAGCTTCCTCCCGTACTCTCTCTTTTTCTTTCATTCTTTTCTTTCCTTGATGAATTTGTTGGAGCATCTCCTGTGTGAGTGGAAGGTGATATCTCCTTAGTCGACACCCACTAATCCAGTTTGGCATTTCTTCACCTGCTAATGTAGCAAGCTTGACGGCCCCACTTTGTGATAGATCATGAATCACAAATGGTCCCATCCCTCGCTTTTTCAGTTTCTTGGCATGTTGCTTCAATGTATAAACAAGTACATAATCTCCTGTTTTAAACTCTTTGGTACGCACATGTTTATCAAAAAACTCCTTTTGCCTTCTCTTTTTAGCATAGATCGAAGCGACCGCTTGTAAGCGGAGTTCATCTAGCTTTTCAAGATCATTAATTCTTGAAGAGAGTTCATGCCCTGACCATTCCAAGTTTGTTGCTACGCGTAGAGTTGGGATTAAAAACTCTATGGGTAGTATAGCGTTTAGCCCAAACACCATGTTGTATGGTGTTGTTCCTATTGAGGTTTTGTAAGCTACCCTGTATGCCCATAGTGTTGAGTGTAGCTGCTGATCCCAGTCGGTCCTTGAATGTGACACTATTTTAGTGAGGACCGTGCATAGTGTTTTATTTGTGGCCTCCGCTTGCCCATTGGCCTGTGGATGGTATGGTGCTGATTTTTGATGTATGACCATGAAATCCTCTAGTAGATATTCAATGACTTCATTGAGGAAGTGTGTTCCACGATCATTGACAATTTCTATCGGTAACCCGTAATGTACAAAAACATTCTCATACAAAATTTGAGCCGTGGTGCGTGCATCAGCTTTTTGTGTTGCTTTGGCTTCGACCCACTTTGTGAGATAATCCGTAGCCACAATGATATATTGGGTATGGGTGCGATATGCAGGGGGTGATATAGGTCCCACAAAATCAATTCCCCACTTTGCAAATGCCCTTGCCCCCATCATTGGCCTTAATGGCATCTCATCTCTTTTGATTGGTACCTTGGTGCGTTGACATGCATCACAACGTTTGACAAACTCTTCGGCATCCATGTGCAATGTAGGCCACCAGATTCCTACAGTTAAGACAATTTTCGCCGTCTTATCGCCCGAAAAATGGCCTCCACTTACTCCGCTATGTGCATGTTCTAGAATCAGCAGGTATTTGCTTTCACTTGCACAGATTCGGAGTTGGTTGTCCTTGCCCAGTTTATAGAGTTGATTTCCAATTAACTGAAAGTCACGAGATTCCAACTCTATAGCTTTCTCCCGTGCTCTTGTAGTGTTCTCAGGGAATGTCCTGGTGTTTAGAAAGTCAATGATATATTGACTCCATGCAGGTGCTATGTTCACCCGAAACAATGTTGCGTGATCCACTGGTTGCTGGGCACTACATACTGTACAATTGGTAACGTAAGAATGTGTATCCGCATACATAGTTGGCCAATAAACTCCTAATTGTTTTAGTCTTTGGTGTGTTTTCACTGTTGAACAATGAAATGCACAACCCTGGACATGAGCCTCTTCCAGGTAGCACTTGAATTCTTCCGGATTTATACATAATCGTAGGATTAGGTCAGATTCAAGATGATACAGCCGTCCTGCTATCAACTGGAAGTTTTTTGTTTGTAGAATTGTTCGCTATTTGTTTCTACATCCTGTATTATCAAACTCACTTCCAAAGGATAGAATGCTAACTATTTCCTGAGACCATTTGGGTACCATTTCGATGTTGAAAAGATAAGCATCTGGTATGTCATCATCTACCCCTTGAGGGGCTTCCCCGTTGTGTATTCTTGAAAGATGATCAGCTCGCAGATGAGTTTTCCCCTTTTTGACCACCACTGTGAAGTCAAATTCTAGTAATATAATAAACCAGCGTACGATTCTCCCTGTATTGCAAGGTTTATTTACTAGGTATAAAAGAGCTTGATGATCCGTGAAGAACACAAATTTGTTTGCAAGCAAATAATGCCGAAATTTCTTCACAGCATAAATCATTCCTAACCCTTCCCTTTTGGTGGTTGTGTAGTTCTTTTCTGCACTGTTTAACTGTCGGCTCGCATAGCAAAATGGAAAATCCATTGTTCCGTCTCCAGATTGAGCTCGAATGCTACCAATGGCATATGCCAAAGCATCAATGTGCACATGGAATATCTTGTCCCAATCTGGTGCCTTTAGCACAGGTGCGGATATAAAGTTTTCTTTCAGCCTTTGGAATGAAGTCTCACACTCATTGGTCCATTCGAAATTCACTAGCAAACGATACAAAGGTTGTGCGATAACCGCATACATGTATATGAATCTTCGATAATATCCATAGTGCCCCATGAAGGATTGCCCTTGTTTTGCATTAGTAGGCCTGGGTAGGTCTACAATGACTTTGACTTTGTCCAGGTCTGTGGTTATGTCGTTTCTTGAGACAATGTGCCCTAAGATTCATCCTTGCTTAACCATAAACACACACTTTTCTGGGTTTAGACAAATTCGATATGTTTTGCACTTTTCAAAGACTTTTTGCAAATGGTCAATATGTTCTTCTCGCAAAAGAGAGTGTACACATAAGTCATCCATGTAAATTTCTAAGAATATTCTTAGGTATTCCTTGAAAGCGTGAGTCATTAACCTATGGAAAGTGGCTGGTGCATTTGCTAGGCCAAATGGCATAACTCGATATGCATAAATCCCCCATTCTGTGGCAAAAGCTGTTTTGTGTTGATCCTCCCTTGCTATTGCCAATTGGTTGTATCCTGAAAACCCATCCAGAAAGGAATAAGCCCGTTTCCCGGCCACTCGCTCAAGGACATGTTCTGTAATTGGCAAGGGATAATTATCCCTTACGGTTGCCGCATTCACCTTTTTGAGGTTTACGCACACTCGTAGTTTTCCATTCTTCTTGGGAACGACCACAATGGGTGAAACCCAGTCTGTATGTTCAATTTCATAGATGAACTCTGCGTCCATCAACTTATCAATCTCTTCTTTGATTCCTTTGGCAAATGTGTCATTATATGTATAAGCACGTTGTTTGCTAGGTTTTGTATCTGATTTTAAAGGAATTGTATGTTGGCATATTAATGGATCAACTCCTTTAAGTTCTTTATAGAACCAAGCAAACACATCTTTATATTTCGTTAGAAGTTGTGTAAGTTGTGCTTCCGCCTGAGGCTCTAAATCATTAGCTATATAGACTGGCTGAGGCTTTTCACCTGGTTTTGCAAGGTCTATTCTTTTTGCGTTTTCAGGCCCGTCGTAAGATTCTTGGTTGGTTCTCTCCCTGATTGGTGGTGTCAAGATGATTTTTCTTTCCTGGATAGTAAATTTCCTATAGTGAGGTGGTACGTTCATGTTGCCCTTTTCTGACTCCCCTTTACCATCACTATCCTCTTCAGTGGTCCAGATCTCCCTCAAAGACCATTTCAGTACTTGGTATTTCTGTTTACGCTCTAGTTTGGTCCACTCTTGGTATTTTGTTGGTTCTTTTTTTGTTTTTTCAGATTTTTGTGATTTTGTTTGAGCTCGAGCTTTTCTTTCCCGATTCGCTTGTTCTCGCGTTCGTTCTTTCTTGGCTTTCCTACGCGCCTTTCTTGCCTTCCAAGTGCTTCTCGGATTTTTCGTTTCTGAACTTTGGGCATCCGTCTTTGGTTCTTCTATTATGGGTTCATTCGTCCTTCTTTGGGCTTGGGCCCGTGTCACCGCCTGAACAGGTATGACTATTTCACTTTCTGATACTCCACTGGAAGGTACTGTTTCCAACAGGTTCAAGGTGGTTTTTGCTCCTTTACTCGGGTTTTTAGGGCAATCGGGAATCAAATGAGTAATTCCACATTCTGGGTAATACGCATTGACTCTAATGATTTCATCATGGGGACAGTCTTTCAGCCAATGGTCTCCGCCACAATTGTAACAGGGGCCCTTGGGTTGTTGAGGTGCTCCTTGAGCTCCCCGTTGCTAGTAAGTTTGTCTTTGTCCACCCATGCCTCCATTGGCTATGAACAACAATGTTCGTTCATCTAAGTTATATCTTCCTTCTCCTGCGGCCTGTATAGCAGTTGGAGGTCCTTGATTCCCCATCATGCTCCGTGGATCTGGTGTCAAGGGTTCCTCTGGTGGATAATAGATAGGGTTCCCCACATATCCATTGGGATCCTCATAGTATGCATGCATAGACACCAAAGCCTTTTCTTCTGGTTCAGTTACCGTTGGGGTGTATCTTACACCAACTGGTCGTAATCCTGGTAGGGGTGGTTGTTGCCCCAACACCGGTTGTGGTCTCTCTACACCTACAGGTCCTGGCAAGTTGCTTGCTTGATATCTAGGCATAGGTGGAACTTGAGGGGAAGCTACAGGAGCTTGGGGAGCATAAGGTCTCTCCCTCACATATCCCTTGTTATAGTAACATTCCTCGGTCCCATGGTTTGTCCATTTTTGTTCAATAGCACACCACTTGGGCGGTTTAGCCTGGGGTTTGACGTACAAGTTGATCTTTTTTAGCACTTCATCTACAAGTTGTTCTTGGTTTACCGCTATTTCTCCTTTCAGTGTTGTCTTGGAGGACTTGCTCCCACTTTGCTGTGAAGATGAATCGTCATCAAGGTCCTTGAACTCCCCTTCTTTGTAAACCGCACAATTGTCCACAAGGTACAAGGCTTCCTTGGTCAACTCATTCAACGTAGTGCTCCTCTTCATATGTAAGTCTTTTTGGAGATCTGCATTCCTTAGTCCTTGGATGAATATTAGCATAAGTCTCGACTGAGTTGGCAGTTCTTCAACAGGACAGAACTTAACATATCTCTTTAGTCTTAGGGCTGCCTTCCGTACAGATTCTCCATCTTTTTGTTTGAATTTATGGATTTGTGAGACGGTATTATGAGCTATTCCCCTTTGAGAGAATTCCTCAATAAACTTGTCAAACACTTCCTCCATCGACTCAAAGTCTCTACACTCTACAGAGTCAAACCAAGTTGCAGCATCATCCTCTAGGGTTAGTCCAAACCCTGCGAATTGGGTAGGAAAGTCCAACACCCCTTCAGCTCTAATCACACGTACAAAGGCTGCTACAGGATCTCTTGGGTCTCTGTTTCCTTTGTATTTCCTGTTTACCCATTTTTGCACTTGAGAAGGTGTAATTCTGCAATGGTCTACAAACCTCATCATGGGATCACCCCTTCCAAGTCTATACCCCTCCTCAGGCCTTCTGTAATAGGTTGGTTCCTCGCCCAACGGTGCTCCTAAACCATAATTTCTAAAGGTTCTCGCCGGAGGTGGTCCTTCTCTTCGAACTCGTTCCATGGGTGGTCCTCCAAGTTCGGTCGACCCTTGTGTCTTTGTCTTTCTCTCTGCTTGATACCTTGAATAGTGTGGTGGTTCTTGCAAATCCCTGAGCCCTCGAGCCGCTGGATAACCCTCTCGGTTTCTGTCTAGTTCCATTGTCGAACTTTGTCTAAGCCATGCCTGCAATGATGGCTGGTTTACTTGTTGGTCTTGGTTGTTGAATGCTCGGGGTCTGGGGGAATGTGATGTAGCGTCATACTCATCTGAGAATGGATTCGTTGACTTGCTTGGGGTGTGGACGACTCTCGGCATTTCCTCAGGGGCATATGTTGATGCTCCTGGACCTGTTTCTCTTTCTACTTCCTCTGGGAGAATATGTTGGTATTCTCGCCCATATCTATCAACAAAAACTATGCCCTTTCCCGTAGCAGTTTCATAAGAGAATAATTAAAGAACTTTGTCTTTGCTTAGTTCGTCTACGTATGGTTCTTTACTGCGAAAGTAAGAGACAATACCCTCGCTCTCGTGTTTGTAGATTCCCACATTCTCTTTATAAGTTGGAACCCTGATTGTTTTCTTATTGTACATGAAAATAGCTCCATGCCGATCAATGTTTGGTGGAGGCTCTTGAGTTTCTGAAATCATTTTCCCTTTAGCCACGTTGTCTCCATATCTGTTGTAATTTTCAGGGTTGCTAACTATTAAATAGTGGTTTCCCTTTTCGTCTCGGAATCTATCTCCATCATCATACACGTGGATTATCTCCAATCTTTGTGCTGGCCTCTCTTCAATACAAATGCACTTGCGACCTCGACAGCCAGAATAGACTAGGGATCCTCTTGAGTTTGTTCCCTCCAAGAAGATCACAGTAAGACTGGAATCATTCGAAGGATTTTGGGAGGCACTTCCTCCTCGCATAGGTCCCTCATAGGCGAAACTTCCTGGCTGTTGGCTCCCCATCATGAAGAAAAATTTGTCTGACGACGTGTCAGTATCACTACCTTCCTCAATAATCGGTGCTAGCGGATCTAACCTTGCCTGAGTTACACTCTCTTCAGTGGACACTACGCTAACTTGGTCACCTGCCACTTTCTGGTCTCTAACAATGTATCTTCCTGATCTTAAATTCATCAAACTTATCAATGCAACTTATCACAACTTCAACCACTAACCTGGCAATGGATCAGTTTCTGCATAACGTCTTGCTTTGTTGCTGAATATACCTGTACACAAGAGTTGCAATTTTGGCAATGGATCAACGCATTTATCTGCTTGAGGTGATCTTAGTAATGATTGGTATAGCTGGAGAGTTAATCTCAACCACTACTGTATTCTATACACTGTTGATGTTCCTAATTAGGTTGCTAATCTGAAACAGTACCCTTCCTTGATGTTGGCCAATTTATGTGAAAAAGCTTGAATTCAGTATTTGCTTTGTCAAATGGGCAATCACGGTCCAATTTTGCCTCTGAAAGAAGTTCTAGAGCCCTTAAGCCAAATAGAACCTCACTGTCTAGGCCAAGTCAAATTTTCTCTCCAGAATGCCCCAATAGACATCCTACGCGTAGTATGTCTCATGCTGCATTTAGCCTGGATTTCTGCATTGTATTTTCCCCTTGTTGTGCTGAGCTTACAGCTGTTTTTACTTTTTGATTTGGACTTCTAGAAGCTGGCCAATGAGTCAGAAATCTGTTTCGACGGCCTGATGATGGTGTTGATCAGTCTAATGAACTCCAAATTGGACCAAAATTGACTAGCAGGATTGCCTTCGGCTATATAACCCCTTACAATGCTCAAAGTCCAATTATGGCTTCACTTTCTTGCATTAGACATACTACGCGTAGAATGTCTTTTTCTTCAAAATGGCTTTAAACTCAAGACTTCAGCTCTTATTGAGCTGTTGATCATCTTGGTATACTCAGATTTCAGTTTGGAGTCCTAAATCACTCAGTAGACATCCTACACGTAGAATGTCTTTTTGGCCTGCTTGACCCCAGATTTGTTCCACAACTTCCCCCTGATGTCACTATCCCAGTGGTATGCTTAGATCTCAGTTTGGATGTCAAAAGTCTCAAACTTCTGCTGTTTTTCTTCTTTCGGTCAAAAGTGCTAAAGTCCACTTTGAACCCAATTTTCTTACCCGAATGAGGTGAAGACCCTTTCAGTCACTCAATATATCATGCAAGGCACACTCATGCAGCCATCTTAAGGTTTTGGTTTCAAGTTGATGCTTTTGCACTAATTGGGTAGGATGTCTAGCAATTTCAGTCTATCTGGCCTTATCCTATCAAGAGATGGCCAAATTTCCCCTTTGTAGTTGAAATTAGGGTAAACCCTACCTTCAGAACACACTGGTCACCTCAAAATTCCAAAATTTCTCCCAGATTGGCATGTAGACATACTACGCGTAGGATGTCTCCTGGCTTAAAATTAAAGTTTTTCCTGACAGGAATGCTGCTGATGCTCTTTAGGCCTATCAGAAACACTCACAGTATTCTTTGGACTTCGATTAGGCTTTCAACCACACTTTTGCGTCTTTTTGCGTCTTTTACAAACTTGTAATGATTCTACCAAGCAAGTATACATGCATGAAATGCTCTAGATCTGAATCATGATGTTCTACTTACTCTACTCCTACCTACCATGAAGAAATGGTGATAATTGGTGTTTTTGGTTGCCTTTTGGCCTCTCCGGACTCTCAAGCTCTCTTCACACCGCTTCTCCCACTCCCTGTTCCTACTCTAGAACTCGACTACTAACTAAAAAACTTCCTAAGTGTACCTCCTCTACCTCAGTCGAAGGATCTAGGCCAGACACACGCTACCTAAACTCCCTCTAAGACCTAGAGAGTCCTCCACCCTCTGATCCTATCTAAATGTAAAGCGAGACTCTTGGCAAGACAAAAATCCCAATCCTCAAGGATTAGTCTCGGTCACCTACATAAGGTTTCGTCCCCGGCAGTGGCGCCAATGTTGGACGGATTCGCTGCGACGGACGTCAGCACAGCGAGAACTCACCTAACAAGTAATGTCAGCTAAGGACGAAGCTCGACTCGCAGGCGCGTGGAAGCAAGCATAAGGTGTCAACTTACACTCGACCGTCTCCTAACTAGTTCCTACAGAGGCCCCTACCAATTGTCTAAGTCACAGTCTTCAAGAGAACAAAAGAGGATGCTTCCTACAACGCTTGCTAGAGCCGAACACCTATCAAACACTTCGGAAACACCACAGAACTTGAAGGAGACCCTACGAATACCTATAGGCCACTCTCCCTAAGGTCTGTGAACCAAATTCATGACCCAAAACACCCAGTGCAAAAACACGTAGGATGTCTGGCCGAAATCTGCAGGTCTTCGTTTCCAAAATCTGAAGTGCCTAATGTGTGGTTCTACTCAATGTGAACGTGTGGATATGCTCCAATGCAAAATCGGACAACGTATGCTCACCCAAAAAACCGATGAAGCTCGTAGAAGAAGCTCTCGAAGCCGGACTGTATGCGCGCAATGTTGGTATCGGCTCATAGCTCTAGTCGGGGGCAACACGCTGCACTTCTCCGCACTCGATTCCGACCACCGTAGCACACGTAGCGTCAAGACAAAGCTTACACTCTCTCTCACGTACACAGTACGCTCACTCACAAACTTAAACTTGTTTAAAATGACAAAAGGTCCTTCATTAAGGTCAAAAAGTGATATATATACCTTACAACTTCTCAAACCCTAAAGTTCCAAAATCATCCATCTACTCCTTCTAACTATCAAAACTGGGATACAATCTGGAAACTTCTGTAAGTCCCAATATTTACAAGGTGAAAAACCGGGTTTTCCTCAATGAATGACTAATTACAAAAAATAATAATCCGCCGAGTAGTTAGATGCCGTGGGGTGTGTCCAGCTTCTAACAATTGCAGGTTGCAGTTTACAGGTTACAGGTTACAGGTTACAGGGAAAGGTACAGGTAGCTGGAGTACAGTGATATACTAGTAGTGGTGTCACTTGCAGTTGTTGTGGGATTGCATCACTTGGCGCTGTTTGAGCGCATTGTCTGTTGGATTGTACGTTACTTGTGGAAACTACCATGGTATGCCTTTGTGGAGCCATATATGGTTTTATTTGGCAGTCCCAGCCATTTCTGAGACTTGTTCTAGAAGATAGTCATTTCTGAGACTTGACTATACGCGATTTGCATTAGCCTTCGTGTGAGGGTCGATAGCGTGAGGTTTTATTGAGCTGGGGGATTCTCAAATGTGGAGATCCTTTCGGTGATATAGGTAGTTGGAGCACCCTTTTCGTGACCTCTCCATAGGCTATGTACTAGTGAGTCTTATTTGATGCTCGTGTTCTATTATTGACAGTTTATGCATACATATACAATCTATATTTTGGGTTCCTATTGCTCTACTTTTGGGGAAACTCTGCCAAAATTTTTTCGAGTTGTGATGGCTGGTTTTTTGGTCTTTTGAGCCATTTATGCTGTGATGCTGCTGAAATTTTGGCAAAATCAGAGGTTAAGTAAGGTGTGCCTTCTTGGGAGCTTCATGGTTGGCTTTAATGGATAATCAAAATGGCCCTCAATTCACTCCATTTCATTTAACTCAAAGAATCAAGATAAATGTTCATGTGTCCAGGAAGATTTTTTTCCAGCAGCGCATAGTCTTTATGTTCGGGCCAAGAAGATTACGAGAGATCTTGGAATGTCCTTTGCCTGTTGTAATTCCGATGATCAACTATGAAAACTCATTTGATGTGCATGTGTTTGTCCTTATCTAAAGTTGAGCTCCATTGAAGTTTCTGGGGATTGGGTAGTCAAAAGTTTTGGGTTCTTGCACGTGTGTTCAAAGGGGTTCTCAAAGCATTGTAACTTGGGTAGCCATGGCTTTCTCTTATCCGGAGTTTCATGGAAGAAGTGATGAAGATGTGGAAGATTTTTTGGAAAAGATGGAGGTTTCCTGCATTAGCAACCAGATTCATGACCCTGCGCAGATGTTACGTCTTCTCCAAATTTGTTTGAAGAGTGATGCACGAGTCTGGTCCAAAACATTTGAAGAGGAGTTGTGTGCAGCGGATCCACCTGTAAGATTGAGTTGGGACAATCTAAGGCATGGGTTGGAAGTGTAGTTTGTGAAGATAGAAGATCTTGACAAAGTGTGGCAAGAAGTACAAGGTTTGGTGCAAAAGGAAGGTGATCCAGTAGATGCATACATACGTAAGTTCTCATTGGCATGGGAGCACATGTGCAAGGCCTTAGCACCATAGGTACTCTCGCCTGACATGATGAAGAAGGACAGGTTCTTGGCTGGTCTTTGGGAGAATATACGTTGGAGAGTGGAGCTAAAGACGCCTAGGACATATGAAGATGCACTAGAGGTAGCAAGGAACAAAGAGTGTAAGTTGAGGAAAATGAGTCAGTTAGGGGTGGAGTCTTTGCCCATGAGGTCTGAATTTCAGCCTATAGAGTCTTTACAAGGTCGCATGTCAGGGGTTCATCACGAACCAGTGGTTCCTGTTACTACTCAGGTTATGCTAGCAGTGGTCACTACATCGGTGCAAGATGATGGGCTAAGGCAAGACATGAGGCAAGTGGTAGATTTGATGAAGAATCCCAGCCTAAACATGCTAGGTCAAGTGGGAAATAATCGAGGTCGAGGGAGGTTTGCAAATCAGCCGGGAGGTGAAGAAAGGCCTAGGAATGGTGTTGGACAAAGCAATGGTAGGTATTGGAGGCAGACGCCCACATGTTATAATTGTGGAGAGTTGGGTCACATCAGCCCGCAATGTGATAAGACACCAAGGATGGGGGGAGACATGTATCCATTGCCAAGATAGGGGCTAACTAGGTCAAATGATTATGGCATCAAAATTAAGGGAGATGAAGGAACCAGTGGATTAACCCAGGAGGAAAAGGGAAAGACAAAAGTGTTAAGTGTGGTTACCTTAGAGAAGACATCAAAGCTAGAGGATACATTAGTGATGCCTATTGGGAAGAGGACAACAGAGGACAAGGAAGAAAGAAATGCCCCAGGTCCTAGTAAGAAGAAGGGAAAGAGTCATAAAGGTGAGGATGTCAACGACAAGAGGAAAAGGAGAGCTCATCGAAAGTTTCATGTTTCAGATTTTCCAGTAGGGGATGGAAAATTAAGCTATGACTTGAAGGAGGATCTCACAAGCAGGAAGGCGGATGTTACTTTTGGGCAGCTTATAGAGATGGTGCCTAAGCTAAAGCGACAGTGGAAGAGGATGGTTAACCCAATGGAGAAAGAGCTAGAGAGAGGTTCAGTAAATGTGTTGGCAACGGATGAGCTACCAGACATTTGTCCAATAGTAGATGTGTGGCATAAAAGGAAAAATATGGGACAAGGTTATGTGGATGGCGGAGCCCAAATATGCGTCATAACACACTCATGCGTTGAGAAGATGGGTCTCACAGTGGCTGGGGTGTCAGGTTTTCGGATCAGATTGGCAAACCATCAAAAATTAAAATGCTTGGGTGTTGTAAAGAGCTTAGAAGTGGAGGCATATGATGCAAAGGCAGTGGTTGATTTTCATGTGATGCCAGTAGGGTTGGGAGCATATCCTATTATACTAGGAAGACCATGGTTACGTGCAGTGGGAGTTGTTCAAGATTGGCGACATGGTACGATTAGCCTCTATGGAAATACAGGTACCAAGAAGCTTTATAATATGGACACAAGGAAACGATTAGAGGAGTTTTATGAAGATGAGGATGAGTCTAGTGATGAAGACTCTTCCACAGTGACAGATGAGGACAGTGATAGCACTACCAGTAGTGATGAGGATGCTGATGTTGCATTTCTTTTGATGGACAAAGAAATCCACGAGTTTGGTTTAGTTGCATTTGCGAATGAGGTTGAAGATGAAAGTGAAGGGCCTTATGAAGTGATTGAAGGGCTGATGCAAACCAAGGTTGAGTTGTCAAAGAAGCAGGAATTGATGACACAAATGATCAGTGGAGACCTCTCAACTATGGAGAAGGAGAGATATTTCCACATGCAAGTTTATGCCAAAGTAATTGATGTTTTTCTTGATGCAAGGTTTATATATGGCATCTCTATAGGTTTTCCTTGGGAACCAGGTGGAACCTTGATTAAGTGTTTGATGTAGGGAATGCCAAGTGGTTTTGTGTGGGATCCAGGTGGAATGAATATCTCTTTTTGCTGTTGTTGAGCATGAATGCTCTAGCAGGCTAGGGGATGGGCAAATTATGTCAGGAGTTTTTCGGAGCAAGGGATTGCGCATATGTACATACCCATGCATGGTGCATCAAATAAATAATTGCCCATTTTTCAGAGCCAGGTGGTTACGTGGGGCCCACATGTGTACAGGTAGGACAGGGTGTACATAGTGCATCGATTTTCACTATTACCAGTACCACTGTGCTTTTTCTACAATAAGGAGGAGTTGGTAGCGCGTAAAAATTCTCAAGGAAGCTATCCGCGGGCCGATGACATAAGGTAAGCAGGTGCGTCAGATGGCATTGAGTGGCGTCAGGAGGTCGAACGGGGTCAATACTTGCACGCGAAGAAGTATGGACATGACGTGGGTATTTTCTTGTGATACTTATGCAGAAATTTCATCACGAAGAACACTTTTTGGGGCCACTTCACATGGTTGCGGGATGCATTATTTGCAAAAACTCAGTGCCAGGTGTGCGGATGATGCAAAAAGGTGACAACTATGCACTACGAGGTCAGTTTTTGGCCTGTTCGGGGTCCGTTTGAGGTCATCTAAACGGCCACGGGTGCCCAACTAATAAAGCTAAGTGTGGGAATTGAAAAAATTGAGAGAAGACCAGAAAAAAACGTGGAAAAGAGAGGAGGAACAGCCGCAAGTGTGTTTTTGCTGTTTTTGGAGCATTTTTTGGCCTTAAACTGCTCATCCGAGGTCGGATTTGAGCACTGTGACATTGTAGACTGAGTTTTTTGGGTGTTCCGGACGCAATGGCGCTGTCCATTTTTTCAAATTCCTCACATATTTTCTGCTATTTTTCTGTGTAATCTTCTCCGGTGAGTGAAGCCTCTACTTAACTTTGTGGTTGTATCTGGTGTATTTCCTCAATACTGTGTAAACTATTTTCCCCATTGGTGTTCGACTGAGCTTCATTGAGTTTAAACAACAGCAATTTGCCTCCTTTGATCTGAATTGAGAGTGTGTGTGTGAGTGTGTATGTGTGAGTGTTGAGTGGGCAAGTGGGAAATCTCTCTCTTCTCACTCCGTCTATGTGTTTCCTGTCTCGGCCAGGCTGGTTGTGTAAGCCGAGTGGTGCCCCATAATGTGTGTGTGTATCATCCCAAGAGTGTGTGTTGGGTCATTATAGAGGCTTTGTGTGTGTTTCCATCCCGCTCACAACGTTATTCGAGAAAAGCTTATGGTTGCACAAAATGGTTTAAAATAACCAAATGAAAGGTGGTTCGGGATCTTATTATTAAACCTTGTAAACTGATAAAGCTTTTCAAAGATAGTAGCAGACCATACCTACATAAAGTAGCAAAGGAAAATGTGGAATATTATACAATGGAAGGATGAGTGGGGTTTCTGGGATGTGACAACAATAACAAGCAGAGGGGACTGCTTGGATACTTGTCACCCATTATGTACAAATTAGTTCTAATTAAATTGTTTTGATGGTTGGTTGGCAGGAAAAGGTCCTCGCTTTCATCTACCAAGAGTCTTTGTTTATCCTCCTCATCCAAGATGCTTATGTAACAAATGCATTGATGATGATGTACAACTAGTATATTTTGCAATAATTGATTGATGTGCCATAAAAAAACTAATATTTGTCATGCACATGGTATATTTAATTGTATTAGTTTTCAACAATGTCTAAGAGTCTCAGTATATGATTCAAATTGATGGGATTTTCAAACTTAAACACACACACACACACACACACACACACACACACACACACACACACACACACACACACACACACACACACACACTTGGTCACTCCATTTGCTATGAATGTTTCACCTAGCTACACACTTAAACCTGAGCTACTAGGATGGCTAGTGATCATTTTGTCTGATGAGGGGCTATCTTATGCCTGTATACTGGAGGAATTTGATGGAAACATAATGTTACTGATGAATATACAGTTACAGCTCCCTTGGGTCTTACCCCCTGGCATAATTGTATGGCTTGAATAAGTATTCCTATTAGGGGCTAAATGTTACAAGGTTTGGAGTATACATATACACATATCCTTTGGAAATAAACCTTACTGGTCTCATTATCCTTGGGTTGTTGCAAAAAAATCCCTAATATGAAAAATTCGTCAATATCTAGGTATCACAACTCGACCAAGAAGACCCATATTATACCTCATAGGGTAGAGTACAAAGCTCAAAAGTGAGAAAGCTAAATAATACTATATCTAGGCATTCAGAGCCAATATATGCGAGGTCAAATAGTGAAGTATTAGTTTCAAAAGTAAAGGATCAGAATTCCTATAAACAACAGATTGATGAAAGCATCGGGAGCTACCGATGTTCTTAGCCAACATGATTAAGAAGTAATATCAATTTTATTATCTAGGGTAGCAAACTGAGGCAATTATCCCAAAGTAAGCCCAGCAGGTTATGAAATGCCCGTCATCAAAGTAAGCAGCACGAATGAGCAAGGTGTGCTAGTAAGTAGGTGAAACAACCCAAGATAGCAATCAGTTTTATTGAAGTATCATATCAAAAATTGTCCAAAGCACCCCAAGGAAGTAAATGATCCAAGGAGACCCAAATAATTAGAGAAACTAGAATCAAATCAGAGTGTAAATATTATAAACAACAACATGGGAAGTAATAGCCAGGCAATGATTCTAAGGCTTAGAAGACAAGACCAAGAAAAGCGTGGTCATTACTTGCAGCCAATCCAAGAACGGAGTGTTTGAAAGAGTAAAGCTATACTTTGTTATCCTATTAAAGTATATTAAAGCCCTTAAAACTAGAGCTATGAGTAAGCAAAAGGAGTTCGACAATACTCAATATAAGCCAATTTTTTCATCGTAAGTCATAAATCATCTATTCAACCCTATAGCCGGATTGGATTTCTTTAGTGTCATGTCCTATGAACACACCAATCAGCTCTCAATAATGTACTTCCATAGACATCTTTGTCCATGTAAGGTTGAGATACCTAGTAGCTTATCAGATTAGCACCATAACATTATAAAAGAAGTGGGAGATTTTACCCAAATCAGAGAGGGAACCATGGGACGGAGCCAACCTTGCTCAATTATCCCAAAAGATAAATAAAGTAATCAAGCCATAGGTGCCAAAACCAAAAGATAAATGAGATAACAATAGTATGCGGATAGTAAACATCTCAAAGATGCCTAGAAACGTTTATTCAAAACAATCAAGGTATTGTTACCAACCAGTCCAAGTAGCAACCTTTAAAAGCAAAGCACAAAGTGGTGATTCTTTTAAAACCAGACCAGAGAGACCAATTTGGCCTCAGCCAATGGAGAGAATGCATCAAAAAAACCTTTTAACCGTGGTATGTTAGTATCAAAATAGGGACTTATAACAACATTGCTCGGCACAACCATACTACCATGTTTTACAATCAAGGAAAAAAAACAAAAAAACACATATGTATTTTTAACCCACAAGAAAGGTAAAATAGTTCAGTGTTGACCAGCATGTATAGTCACCTTTGAGAAAAAGTTAGATGATTTGGGGAAGATCACCAAAGTTGAGTTACAATAGTTTAAAGCTTACCATTAAAAATTAATATTAAAACCAACCTGAGAGGTTTCAACATCATCAATGATCTCCACAATAACAATGAGCCAGTAAGCAAACCATGATCCTCATTTAACATCATGCAAGACAAAACAAAATAGTATGTGGATGAAGGCATGCATAATCAATGTTGTCTAGTTTTATGGATTTTTTACTATTTGATACAGATTTCTAATCATTGTTTTTAACAAGTATTGTTTGCAGATTTTTATCTTGGCAACTGAGAACAGTTGCTTTCCAACGGAGAGGTATGTTATGGAATTGATATTTATTCATTTATTGCAGCTGATAGGTGGCAAAAGCATTAGTAGATAATGTATTATGCAGAAGGGTATTGCATTTTATGTATATCTGATTATTCAAGTGCTCTTTATGAGCTTTGGCCAATTATGTCCGGCCGGCCAGTTTGTACTCATTTTTGGGCATTCAAGAAATCTATAAATAAATATGTGCAAGAGGGAAATGCTCACTCTTGCACGGGGGGAGATTGCACCCAGTGTCTGCGTTATTCTTCTCACCTCTCCTCTCTTCCAGTGCGAGTGGACCTCACTAATAGGTTGGATATTAGATGGTTGAGGATCTTGCTTTTAACACACGTAAAATCTTAGGCCTATTTCTTGATTACAAAAACTACTTTAGATTGTAAGTAGTTCTATCAAAACGGCCGCTTATAATTAATGCCACTTACTCGCTCGGAGTACCTGGATGATTCTAGGCTACTAGGTTTTTTTTACTTGGTAATGTCTCGATGGTTAGACATGTTAAACTGTTCAATTTAGCCCTTTTAGGTTGTAAAGGGGTGTTTTCATCGCAAACCTAGCTTAACATTGGTGCATACTTTGAGGAATGTTGGTTCATAACTTACCCAATTCTTGGTTGATATTAACTTCTACTAACTAGCTTGTGCTAATGATTATTTAACTAGGAAGCATTCAACATTTGTAACTCCTAAACTACTTGTTTTTTAAAAACAGTTAGTTGTATTGTATAGATACTTAGTGCATAAAGCTTAGATTGTTTGTACTAAGATGTGATTAAACCATTTTTTAACCATAGATTTCATTACAAACAAGAATATTTGAAATCTTGAAAGTGGTTTGACAAAAAGGTTGCATGGGAAAAAATATTGGATAAGACATTTGGATCAAAAGGGGTGATGGCCTTCTGATTAGAACTTGATCTATTTAAATAAATATGTATAAATTCCTTTAAAAAATGGGGCTACTCCTAACCTTAATTATAACCTGTAATCTCATTTGGGTCTGAAGGAGTGAGACTTTTAGATCACAAATTAAAACAAAATAAAAGGAATTTAAAATTAAAACATTTTACTCTTGAATTAAGAGGGGTAATGGTCTTCGGATACAAAACAGATACAAGCTTCATATCAATTGATTTGAGCATCGACACGTTCACCTATAGATTACTGTTTTGAGACTGGATACTTGTTGATATTTAACACTACATGGATGGTAGGTATAAGTTACAAAGGTTTTAAGTAGGACATAGATAACAACTGAAAGGTTCACTAGACACCTGTAATACGTATTCAAGGTTAAGAAATCTATTGTCTTGTTTACATGAATGCAAGTGATGGCTCTATCTTTACTAAGGATCTTTTTGGCTTTGTTGCTGTCTGTCACCATCAAACTTGGCCTCTGTCACTTTAGTATTAGTTGTTCTTAGCTATCTTATGTACAAATCACTAGAATAATACCTCATTCTCATTATGGTGTACAAAAATGAATCAAATACCAAGTCATTTTTGTGCTAATCCTTGTCCATTGTCTAAAGCCAACTGTCTTTTGAACTGTTATGTCCTGTTATATATAAGTATTGTTTTAAAAAAAACAACATATACAAGCTAAGTATGCAAACGAGCTCTAATTGTGCCTATTTTCCCTATATGATGCCGACTTACCCGATGTCTAGCTCATGTTTTCTGATTGATTATATTCATCTCCTATTTCACACTACCTACGACTCAAATGGCTTGTGATTTTGATTGCCAACGGTTGCATACCATGATTTTGACCTGTTGTGCTAGATTTGACTAGGCCCAAAATTTGACATCTTCTAAACTTCTCTATATTTGATATGCTCATAGTACTCACTTTGGGGATTTGGCATTTTTTTTTCTTTTGATCCAACCTTCTAATGGCATTTATTAAATTTTGATTGTTTTTATTTATTATTAGCCAAAAATAAAAAAATTAAGCTAAAGTTTACTATTATTGGCTCAAAAATTACCCAATATTATTCTCTAACACTTTAACCACTTGAACTCTCAATAGATCTTTTGGTAGTTGATATCCCACCTATGCGGCTCATGATTATACTGAATTGATAGAAAAATAGCAAGACCCTCATAAAAACATGCTTTTTATAGTATACACAAATTTGATCACTCATTTATCCCTCATATGCCTTGGTTATCATGTGTGCCTCCCTCTCTTGTGCAAAGTCCTATTGGATGAAAGTTTCTTATAGGTGGAGTGTAGACATGGATTAAAAATAGGTGTATGTGCATGGCCATGCAATGTGGCCCTATCATGCTATGGAAATGAAATTCTCAACAATACACTATGAAGAAAGTGGGTCTTGAGTAATTTTCTTAACACTAGAATGGTAAGAGGACACTTTTATGTCCTTGGACACTTTTGTGTCCTGTTAAGTGACCATTTTTCTTGAATTATTTGAAGAGTATGAAAATGAATTTCTAGGTGCTATATATCCACAAAGTTGCCTTATGAGCCGAAAAAAACTTAGTATTTTTTTTGGAGTATCGATCTCACCATGAACCTTACTCTTACAGAACATTTTTGAACCTAAACTGTGTGAAAAAATGGGTCCTGTTTTTGGCTTTTTTTTTCAATTTTTAGCAACTATACCACTCTAAACTTCATGTCTGTGAGGTTTAGATGGCTAGAGGTTAGGCCTTCGTAGTTCTCAACATGTTTTGATGCTTGTAGGGAGAGCTAAGTGTTAAAGTTGAAAGTTATGACTAATTTATAAGAATTACATAATCCTATTTTTTCTCCAAAATTAGCACTTTTATGATTTTTTTGGTGGCTTTCTTGATATCCAAATTCAATTTTGATTGTGTAATTATAATGTATAACATAAAGCTAATCTTCCTTGAGTTTTGGGGGACCTAATATGCTATATAGCATAGTATATGATGATGGTTGAGTTTTTTGATTACTGAAGAATACGATACATTTTAGAGTAGCAAGTATAACTTTCTCAATATTGCTAGTTTCTTAGGCCAATTGTGTGTATTTTGTAGGTAGTGAGGCGGTCTGGGGCGGGCAACAAGAAGAGTGGCCTCCAAGCACTCTTCTAGGCTCCCATGCTGCTCAATTGGGTTGGGGTTGGAAAAAACAACAAACACACACACAAACCCGCAACCTAACCCTACACAAATTTGGGGCACCACCTAGTTTTGGATGCGAACTAGGACGTGTAGAGAGAGAGAGAGAGAGAGAGAGAGAGAGAGAGAGAGAGAGAGAGAGAGAGAGAGAGAGAGAGAGAGAGAGAGAGAGAGAGAGAGAGAGAGAGAGAGAGAGAGCTCGGGCTGCTTTGAAACGTATCGGCAATGATCAAGCAAACACAACTATATATTTAAGAAAGAGAGAGAAAGGGGGAGGGGGTGCTTGTTGCATTAATACCTTCTTACAAATCTGTCATGACAAATCAAAGTGAGATTAGTATTTGTTCAACATAGCTTGTGTAAATTTCACCACAACACATCACAAGAAAAGCCACCCCAATCATGGTCTTAAAGCCAGGGGAGTCCTCTCCACCCTGTCGCCCTCTTACAGTATGTGGGATTTATGGCTAGATTGATTACAACACCAGAGACAAGCTATCAAGAACTTAACAAAAAACACCAAGACACTTACGCATCATTGTTGTCCATTACTTCACGTTGGAAGGGAGACAAAGTATCCAAGCTTAGTCCAAATCCACCCTCCTTGATTCAGCAAATGTTGGGCTTACACTAGTAGGAGAAATGATAGATTTCCTACTCTCAATTGAATGATCACTCTCTCTTACAATGGCATAGAGTTCCCTTGCTAATCCCCTATTACAACACATGCACATGCATAAGACAATGAGCTTCCACTCAAGAGCTCCTTCTAGAGAGGTTGAGCTTGGCTTCTCAAGCTATAGCATAGTGCTCTTGCTTATGGCTCCCCTTTTGTGCTAGCTACACCCTCATTTTATAGCAATTTTGAAGGCTAGGGTTACTCCTCTAACCATGGTTGGGTTAGATTTTCAGCAATTTATCTAATTTCTTTTGCTTGGAATTATCAAGAAGTTGGTGGGGAAAGAGAGGAGAGAGAAATGGAGGTGATAGGACTTTTCATAGTGGGTTAGTGTTAGTAGAGTTAGTATTAATTTACAAATGGAATTGGATATTTACAATGGGAGTATCCATGTAGGATACAAATAAGGAAGAAAAACTCTTAAGAGGTAAGAAAAGGTGGATTTCTTACAAGGTTGATGCTCCAAGTGTCTTGAGTAGGGCCAATTTTGACGCCTGTTGACGGTCCACTAGCTTTGACGGTACATTTTTTCTCCACTCTTGACCTTCCTTGAGAGACAAGGTAATTGAAGCTGAGTAATCAACCACCATGATGCTGTCTTTTAAGAGAAGAGGCTGAATTTTGTGGTTTTTTTGAAAGATATGGGTAATTTGGAGGAGGAAAAATGAGACTAAGTGGTCAATTTTGGAATGGAATTGTGTGTGGGAGGTATGAGTTCACCATGGTTTCTCTTATTCTTCAAGGTTGAGGAGCAGGTGAGTAGGGTGCAGAGAGGAGGGGTGAGAGAGGTGGGGATGATGAGTGGAGAAGTGTGTGTGAAAGAGGAAAATGATAAAGTGGAAGAGAGAGTGTGGCTGCATAGCATGGGAAAACTGGGGTCCACTAATAAAATCATAGCTCACAGCTCGTAGCTCAAAAAAATATGAAAAAATTTGAGGCAAAAGTTCAGCCCACGAGCTACAACTTTTGTTTGTATCACCTTTTCAAATTCGGAGAGCAAGTGAACTTTAAAAATTCAGCAAAACCGATCGGTTTTTTCCACTGCACAAGGTCCTTGTGGGGTCCTTCTTTGGATGATTCTTTTGAATACCTCCAAGAGTGAGCCCTCCATAGTGCATGTATGCATGCCACCTACCCTTGACCTTATTTGGTAGGTCTATAATTGAAGATATTGTTGAGATCATGATATAAGTGAATAGTACAACTAAGAAAATCAAATATTGAGGGGTCTAAAAAATATGTACATGTCAAATATAAATAATATAGGTGGAAAAATATAAAGGGGTCAAAATAAATCTCTCTCATTATAAGTCTACCATAAAAAGATGAGTATTTTTGGTGGTCTAATTTATGAGAGTAATAGAGAATATATGTAGGAAGGAAAAAATCACAATAGTGAAAAAAATATACACATAAATAGAACTAGTTTTTTTGGATTTTTGTTGGGGTGGAGTTACACCAAATATAAGAGAAGCTTACATGAAAATATTTCTATATGGAATAAAGAGTATGAAAAATGGTAAGAAAAATTGTGGTAATGGTGAGGCAATGTACAGAGCATAAATAACACACAACTAGGTAGAAATATTTAAATAAATATCAAAATAAGTATGAAAAAATCTTTTATTTAGGCCCTATATACAAAGAAATATTTACATACGCATGGGCCATAATATACTTATATTTCTTATATTTTTTATTTTTTTGGCTCAACTAGCCCAATGACTAGCTAATTGAGGGTTTTTTATTTCAGTAAGGAGATATGGGAAAAGTCTCGTAACTCACACGCACCTATATACAATGAAAGGGTGAGGGTAACCACAGTGTTTGAGTGATTTGATAGGGTGAGATAACTCACTATGGCAATTACAGAGAGCCGAAAAACGGCTATCAGTAGTAACCATATCTAATCATAGACTACAAACTTGGCTAGATATTGAGTAGTTTCTATGGGTTTCTAGAGGTCCTAATGCTAAACCCAGTTTTTTCATGTTTGCTGTATTTAGCACTTTATCATTGCCCCCAAGGTTCCAATTGTAAGAGATCCATTATCCTTTTGACATGCTCCATGGATCCTTTTGAATCCAAAGGCCCAAAGGGAACTAAGAAAACATGTATATAGTATCTGTATTGAGCGTGACTATAGAAAATTTGATGATAGGTCCGCAGAATGGCAAAAAAGCAACTCTTTTGTACCTATTTTTTTTGCCCAAAAAAAAATTTATGAGGTAAAAGCAACCATATGTTTTGGTCACCAACCCATTGAAGTTAACGGGGCATTTTATCTCATGTACTACAAAAATCCCCACTCTTATTTATATGCAATCAACCATAAGAAATTGTTGTTTTGGGCAAAATGCACTGGTCCATCAACTTTGGAGGCTTGTAGTGACCAAGGGATGAGAAAATTACAAGTTTCTCATTTTTTCCATATGTAGTAGTTATTGAACTATAAGCTCATGAAAGGATTTTTCAAAATGAGTGGATCTACTATGGTTTTGGAAATTTTTCCCAAAACCCTGAAAGGACACTTTTATGTCCTGTTAGGTTACCATTCTAGTGTTAAGTTTCGTCAATGGTGAGGTTTCCTACTTGGTGAGTGGTCATTTGAAGGCAAAATTTTGTAAATGTAGTGCGCTTTAATCAATGGTAAGTCTTTTTGGTTTTTAGTGGTTTTTAGGCCTGGCCTTCCATACCTTGAGTGGTTGTGGCAATGTAAATTGATTCTTGAATCTGCTACAAGGTTATTTTACCTTCCATAGCATCCGAGCTTTGTTATTTTACATGTTTCTTTAGTTAGTGGCGTACTCGGTGTTGTTGGTTGAAGGAGGGTGAATGTTAGTTGCATCATTTTAGCAAACCCTAGTGCTACAATTAGCAAAGACACAAAAGACTTGATGAAAAATAGAGTACTTGATTGTTAGGATTCAAGAGAGATTTTGCAATGAGGAGCGTGTTGGGGTAAAGGCATTGCACCTTTGCTCGGGGGCCGGGCGTCCGGTGTTCGACCACCTACCCATCGTGTGTACGTACCCTTATTCATTATATACATATGAATAAGGAGCTCCTCACTCATAGACTTCATGAGGTTGCTTCACACACACTCATGCTTCTCCCCTTCCCCCTTCTCTCCTTCCCTCTCTTGCACTCTCTCGCATGGGATCCCTGATCCCCACAAGTGGTATCAAAGGTACAACAGCAAGCCGCACACGCGACGGTTTCCTGATGATGGATGCGGACGAATGGAGCTCGGTTATGGTGGCTTGAGCTCAACAACATGGATCCGGCTTGATGATGTTGGATCGGAGCTCCTCAGTGGAGCACCTGAAGGATATCGGGAGAGATCTTGGCATACCTGTGTGTGCATCCCCTCTTGGAGAATAGGGCATCTTGACAGGTTTGAAGGAATCTCTGCAGGAAAGGTGGATCTGCAAAGAAATGGGAAAAGGCCTACACAATGTAGTGCTTGGAGAGTTTTGGAGCTTAAAATCTTGAAGGAAGCGTTGCCAAATTGAGCACCAAGGAGTAGCAGGTGTTGTAGAGAGTAGGAAAGCTTGGAAATAACATCAAGTAGTTGTAAAAGAATTGAGTGCAAGCATCAAGTTTTTTGGTGGTGTGTGGCACACACACACACACACACACACACACACACACACACACACACAATCCGATTTGGTATTGCAAGACATGAATCAAGCTACAGACAAGTGCTTGGGAAGACATTGAAGCATTAGAAAACTGAGCAAGCCTACAAGTAGACAGTGTTGGGGAATTAAAGCAGGGATCAAGGCAGGAAAATTGAAAGGCATCTCTGGGAGACTTGAACGTGTTGCAACACTAGGTGATAGAACGATCAATAGTAGCAAGGGAAATTTAACACATCACTGAGATATTTGAAGTGTGTGGTGTTACTCACACACACACACACACTTTGTCACAACAGCTGACCATAGCCAAAAAAAAATTCCATGAAAAATAAATGGTACTAGCCTACTATGCCATTTGCATGGATGATTAAAATACCACTGAGAAAATTTGCTTGGTGGGTGTGAATTAAACCTCGCTTGGTTACTTGGGTTATTAACCACTATAGTGGTTTTTTTTGGGCTAGCTTGTGGATACAACCCCTAAAAACTCTCTTACTAAGTGCCCATCGTTTGGCCTCTTACCGGGCACTTTCAGACTAAGACTATTTCTACTAGGTTTTTTTACACTGTTGTGGCACTCATATTGAGTCACAGCCTCGCGTCATGAGGAGTGGTTTGGTGCGGATTCTCTGCCTCTCACTCATGGATTCTGTCTTAGCTGCACTACCTCTTGCACTCATTGCTTGTGATTGACATCAGACCGTTGCTGCTGCAGCATCTCCACAACCGAGTACATATTTTGGAAATCCTCCCTGCCTCTTCTGCTACATAAAGGTGAGGGGTTCTTCCCTTCACTTAGGCTTGGTCTCCCCGAGTATTTTTTATGATAAACTTGGTGTGGCATCTACTCACAGGTTCTTTTCTCTCAAAAGTTAAAATAAACCCTGCTCTGATTGTGTGATTATAGATTATTAAGAAAGAGGCCCTTTTGGAAATTCAGATTTTCACACATTATGAAGGGCTTATTTGCTTCTTGTCTGGTAGTAGCTGCTTACATAGTCTTTTGAAAAAAATGGCATCAAGCCTCACATACATATGGATACTATTCTGGGTTTTGATACAGATGATGGGTTATAAAGTAAAAGCCTGATCGTTTGACTAGTTTTTTGAGAAGAAGTTGTTTCACCTTTGGAACATTGACAGAAGTATACTTTTGGGATTTTCTATAGTAATAGCATTGGGTTCGGTAAAATCTCGGTTCTGATAAGGTTAAGATTCTGGTTTTTTGATACTAATGGTGAGTATTAGGTCGAATGCCTGATGGTGATGCTGGTTATGATGCCATGGAATTTTTTTTGTAGCAAATGTGTAACTTTTGGGATTTTCCTTTGCTAAAAGCATAGAGCTTGAGAAAACCTCGGCACATCATTAGGGGCTTTCTTTTTACCTGGTACTGATTACATACAGGCACTCTAGTTGTTTGGTTGCTTGACATAAAAATGGCATCAATTTGTTATGCTGCCATATTCTGATAAAGTTTTTTCACATTAGTATAGGATGTTGTTTGGCTTCTTACCTGGTACTAATCCTCTCCTACTGTGCTCGAATATGACATCAAATACTATTTTGTCTTTTTAACAAAAATCAAATGGTGAGTATAAGGACTAAATGCCTGGTGGTGGTGCTGGTTATGCATGGATTTTCTGGTTACTAAAATGTTGCCATATTCTGATAATTTTAGTTACATTCAAAATTGCAAAAAATGGAGATCTGGCTTAGTCTAACTAGTTTTTGCATACACCTTATATCATCGGCTTAATCTTGGGTGTTAGCAGGATCTGGTTTTCCATTATACAGATTTGGTCTGGTAAAAATGATCTTTTACAAATGGATAATGATCGGGTTCTTTTGGACTTTGCTACCTTAGTTTGTTATGGTATTGGGAGAATTATGTTGTGACCTACAAAACTTCTAAAGCTTTATGTGATGCTTGGTTATTTGGCATTGATCTGGTTCTTCACTTTACCTGAAGCTGAACATAAAATAAATTCGGGTAAAGTTAACTTAATGGAACCTTCTGGATGCCAGGCTTTACTTTCGTCCAGGTTTGATAAAACCATGCTGGGAAAACTTTGAGATTTAACCCAACTGTTATTACTGATTATTATCCCGTTTTTGATACTTAAGTTTACGCTATTGGAAAAACATGCCTATTATGTTTTGGTGGGATTAGTGATTTGCATTACACTCTTCTGGTTTTTATCCAGTCTCAGGATAGGGCTTGCCTGGTCAAAAGATAATCTTAAGTGTTTCTGGCTTTGAAGGGCTTGACATCAGAATACATTTTAAGGATGAATTATTTAACTAAGCTTTGCTTGCAAGATTTTTACTTACAATAATATGGATTAGTTGACATTTTAAAAAAAAATTAATAGATATGATGAGAACCTAAATATATGTGTGACTCTAACAAAAACATGATGGAGACTTTAAATATGCAGGACAGTAGCTAGTCTAAAGCTTTTTAAGTTTGACATGGATAACAACTGATAGATTCCTTGAAGCCTGCCATACGTAATCAAGTCTAACATATCTGTTGTCTTGACTATATGGATGCAGGTGAGAATTCTATCTTGGCTTAAAGAGGTTTAGCTTGCTGCAGTCCGACTTTGGAAACATTTAAGGATGAAATTGGGATAGTTTTTGATACCTTTTGTACAAATTCCTTTGGAATGATACTTCATTCTTACTATATTGTACAATTATGATTCAAAAACTGAATTTTTTCTGTACTTATCTTTGCCTTGACATCTTTATCCAGTCCTCTTTTTGAACTTCTTGTTCATTTGTGTGTTATTTATTTAGTTTAACGGCTACACATACACACACACAATTGCAGGTAGAGTCGGTAGGTCAAGAGCAAGGGAATTTGAGATGTAGATCGGGCAGCTTTGGCAGTAAAGCAATTTAGCCGCAAAATTGACTGCAAGGTAGTGAGATTGGGAGCAATTGGCAAGTAATTAACAACACTGACGAGTTTGAATCGTGAGCAAAGATTCACAGTTTTGGAATTTGAGATGTAGATTAGGCAGCTTTGGTAGTAGAGCAATTTAGCAAAAATATCAACTGCAAGCTAGTGAGATTAGGAGCAATTGGCAAGCAATTAACATCATTGATGAGTCTGAATCAAGAGCAAAGATTTGCAGGTTGACACAGAAAGAAATCATCACTTTTTTTTTGGCAGCCCTATTGGGCATTCAAGGCTTAGCAAAGAGGTGGAATCGAGCAGTGCTGCAAAGTTTGTGAGCACCAAGATCAAGAGCTTGAGGGCCTAGAGCAGGGGAAAACCCTGTGTGTTGACACACACACACACAATTTACCTACAAATCAAATAATATAATAGAGGCAAACTGATTTTTTTTAAAAATCTTTGTGTGCAAGAGGAGGTTCATACACTAACCATACCCCTCGACCTCCCTTCTCCGAGAGGCAGTGAGATAGATTGAGAAATAGAGAGAGTTTGTGACCTCTCTTGATCACAAAGAGCACACACAAGAGTGCAAGTATGAGTGAGTCAGCCCGGAACTTCTTTTTGGCATCGGCTTCGCTTCACATTGGCAATTTATTCTTAGATTTGGCCTCAACCACATGCGGTTACAACATTGGTTCTTTTGCCTGGTGGCAGAAGGTGACATCGAGCGTTTTCTTGACTTTGCACACAGGCGGTCACAACATCAGCACTTCCATCTGGTGGTGGAAGGTGGCATCGATGACATTTTCCTTGGATTCTACTTAGTGAGAGCTCATTCTAAAGAAGATTTGGCTCCGATGGAGTATCCTTGGCTTCCCGACCTCGACAGAGTAGGAGACAATAGAGCGAGAGTGGAATCGACTCTCCTCAAGCCCCCATCTGGAGCGGCCCGTCTCTGATGTACTGTCCATGGCATTCCAACTTTGACGATTCTCTAGTTTCTGGCTTCAACGACACACATACAACACATACGACTACACCGGCCCATTTCGAAGCGGGTTTTCCCTCGAGTGCACTGATCTCTTGGCACGTGTTTCCGATTGACAAGTTTACCGACCAATGAGGTAGTGTGTGCTAGTTTCCCATCAGTTTTACTCACAAGTTGCATAGTCTTTCCAGCACAGCTGATGGAGCACATGTAGTGGTCATGTACGATTGTGTGGAGCATTCCAGAGAGCTTTTGGCATGGTCTTGTGCAATTTCATGCTATGTATGCATTTGTGGATACAATTTGAGATAGCTATAGCTCCCAAGTACCAAGTTTATAGGTTTGCAGCTTTTTGAACAGGTACATGTCCATAGAGACACTCATTCAAGAGTGAGCCACTTTGCTAAGGTTTTGATAGTGCTATGTATGCCATTTGTGGATCTGTTTATTGAGACATCGAGTGTCTGTTTTGGTGTAGTTTTTTAGTGAGATTTTTTGAGACTTTGCTCAAAATACAGGTAATTGTTTTTCAAAATTTTCCCTAATTCTCGCTATGGTTTATGCATATCGCAATTTACTCTCTAATGATTTAGTGTTCGTGTTTCCTCCCACTCTGGCAATTATTTGCAGTTTTGTGGCTTGCATTTTGCATTGCGTTTTTTCTCATTTTGCAAACGAAACTCTGTTTGTTTTTCCCCATCTTCTTGTCATAAAAGTTTGCAGTGTTATGCCATCTTGTACAATGGTCAACATATTCTCACTTTGACAGTGATCAAGTATTCACTCTCACTTTGAGAGGTTTGACACAGTTTGGTGTTCTTGTACCCACTCTCGGAGGAGTGAAGATTAACGTATGCTTGTGTGGCTATAGATAGATAGTCACACGTTTCACAGATTTTTGCAAATTTTTGTAGGTAGTTTCTCTTGTGGGATGCATTTTGAGCTAGTTTACTCTCTACTTGCATATATGGTTATGCACTTTACGCTCGATTGAATAGTTTGTCACAAATTATATGCTTGCAGATAGAAAATTGTGGAGATGTTTTATGCATATGCAAGCATTGATTTGGATGCTATTGTTCATGGTTTTCATGATTGTGTAGTGGTCGATTGATCTCCCACTTTGTTTCCATTTTGGCATTCACTTATGGCAGCAAACATGTGTGACAGTGAGAGAGAATGGTCTCATTCTTACTGATATTTATGTTGTTGGCATTGTGGCCATACAAGGCACATTAGGCACCGTTGTTTTAGATGTACGAGACAATAGAAAATATGTATGTGCGATGAAGATATGACTTTGAAACTTGTTAGAGAGGCAGTTACAGTGGCAGTCTATGCCAATGACGATGATGCCATGCTTGTCTTGAGTGTACCTCCTACATATATGTCCATGGATATCACACTTTCTCCACAATGGTTACTAGATAGCGATGTTGCTTTCCACATCACACCATGTCATGAGTGGTTCAACACATTTTCTAGTGGCAGACTTGGTTGCTTGCGACTTGCTGATGGTTCAACATATGACATAGAGAGTGCATGCAATGTTTGCTTGTCATTTCCCAATGGTGCATCTAACACGCTACGACCTATGTTCTACGTTTCTCAGTTGAGAAAAAGCTTGATCGTAGTGAGACAATTAGTAGATTTAGGTTGTTGCACACTTCTTAGAGAGCAATATTTCTAGATGCATTGTGATTCATTAGTAATTTCCAAAGGATCTCATAGCGGCTTGGTATATCCTATGCATGTGTTTGAGGTACGAGACAACATAGTCTCGATTTTGTTGTTGGCATGTTTTGAGCAAGAGACAACACATCAAATTTTGTCAGAGTTTGTGCAGGTAGAGGTAGAGTAGGTCTGCTCCCTACATACATAGACAAAGATTGCAAACATGGAGTTCTTTGATATGCTCATGCTAGAGACTGATGAGTTTTTGCCATGACACACACTTTCACCTATGGGTGAGAGGGACGTAACCATCCCAATGTCGGCAATGACACATCCATACATGATGAGTAGTCTTGATGATGTAGTGCATATAGATAGCGCAAAGGAGGCTAGGAAAACCATGTTTGCATAGATTTTGTCAGCATTCGGGCGTCTTGTGTACGACCTACTAGTGTTGAGGCCCAACCTAGCAACTACAATGGGAGCATTTGCAACAGGGATTGTCAATCGTACGGTAACTAACACTAGCATGATGCTTCTTGGAGCTTTGCAAACCATACAAAGTTGTCTAATGATTTACATATACGTTCTAGCGTGGATACGTATACTCCCCTAGTACCACTAGAGATGATACGACTACATTTAGATCAACTGAGTGAGCAAGTGGGAATAGATTGAGTGAGAGATGAGCTGATACGACTGCATTTAGATCAACTGAGTGAGCAAGTGGGCATAGATTGAGAGATTCTCTCACCTAGTTTCTTGTACATACTAGTAGTTTAGCTGGAAGGTCTGACTTATAAATGCATCACTTTTAAATGGGAGTTTGTTGGGATAAAGGCGCTACTCCTTTTCCCAGGGGCCGGAAATTCGATGTCTGGCCACCCACCCACCGTATGTACATACCCTTATTCATTATATACATATGAATAAGGAGATACTCACTCATACACTCCCTGAGGGTGCTCCACCCACACTCTCATGCTTCTCCCCTCCCCCCTTCTCTCCTTCCCTCTCTTGCACTCTCCGCACGAGATCCTTGATCCCCATAGAGTGTGTGAGAATATAGCACTACATTGAAGCATCTGCTGATGCAGTGTGTGAAGTGTAAGAATATTGAACTCCAATCAATGCTCATATGCATACGGGAAGAGAATCTTGGAGTTCTAGAATAGTGGATTCACATGGGTGATAGATGTGTGCTCATGGCACCATGTGTGACTCATGGATATGTTTGATTATCATGTCATAGAGAGAGGGTATTCCCTCATGGCACCATGTGTGCCTCATGGATATGTTTGATCATCATGTCATAGAGAGAGGGTATTCCCATAGCACTCTCATAGAGAGAGGGTATTCCCATAACACTGCATAAATAGGGAGATGCCAACAAACTCCCCTTGGTACTAGTCATGGATACCTTAACACTAGTTGTGTAATTGGACACTTAAGTGTCCTGAGACACTAAAGTGTCCTGTTTTCCTTCCAAGTTTTGGTAGTTTATTTTGTACCTTGCTTCTACCATAGGTTGTTCATGAGGAAAAGAAAAACTCGATTTTTCTCTATGTCAAAATACAATCCGTATAGATAGAATATTGGTAAGTTCTAAGTCATAAACTTTAGTAAAATTTCAAGCTGTTTTGCCAAAAAAATCATAAATTCTTATATCTTTTTGTAGAGATGCCGCTTTTAATGATTATAAAAGACAAGTGTTAGCACTTAGTGTTAGAAAACAATAGAATGCACTTTGAAGACAAGTTTATAAGTCACACGCAAGTTATAGACATAATTTCATACTTTAGCACGTGCTAAATAAGAGCATAATTTTGGTCTTCCAAAGGTTCCCTCGTGGAATTGGGGCTATTCTAGTGAAATTTGACAACTACAAATGATTTTATATATTGAAACCGGGAAACTATGTATTTTTTGGGCTCCCTAACTCAAGTAGATCTCGTTGCTTGAATTCTATCTTGAATTTTTTTATCGTGGAGAAACTCTTGAAAATCTTGAGTTTTCTATAATAACATTAACACCAAGGTTTTGGGCACCCCAATTGTGTATGTACCATGTACTTTGATACATTTAGTTGATCTACATAGTAATTTTGATATTATTTGAGGTTTTGAATGCTTATGTCTCAAGAATGAAAATATCAAAGTTCTCTCTTGCGCAGTTTTGAATATTTAAAATAATTCAATCATTCTACTTGCCACCTTGAGTCCTCAATGGAAAGGGTAAGGAATGCATCACTTTCTAAAACTCGCAAATACATCAAAAACATATTTTTCTTTGTATACAACAATATGCTTGAAATGGCTATATCAAACACATAGAACGTTCCATTATTTTATATACTCCCAAGTCAATTTTTTTGCACATGAAACTTTCAATTCTCTATAGAAAAGTTCGAGAAAAGACACCTAAAATTTTCTACAAGGTCGCTTCAATTTTTCTTGAGCTTATAAAGTCGAATTCTTAAAACCATCGATGAGCGCAAAGCGCGACATGGATCCCGATGGCCTCAAACGCCAGGAGTCGATGCACACGGAGTTGGCCATGGTGAGTGAACATGGGGCACCACCTAGCTTTGAGTAGCTAGGACGTGGACAACGGTGATTTGAAATAGCACAAACTTTGCGCGCGCGCGCACACACACACACACACAGACGCAGGTGATGAAAACCACTCGATGATGTGAGGGAAACTAATTCATTGCAATATTTACAGAAACCTTATCTTTGGCGAGATGGCAACCATGGTGATAGAGAGATAGTGAGTCTAATAGTGCGTTCTCTTGAGGTGATCTCATAAGCACGGAGATTCACTCTCGTGTATGTGTGGTAACCCTTGGAGTCAGGGTGTGGACATGGATTCCTTCTCATAGTGCTAAATTCCCAAAATGCTGCACTAAAACCCCTCTCTCTTGATGCAAGTGTTGCTAGTCCCCCAATAGTGACCTCTTAGTGCCCTTTTATAGGTACAGGCTGCATTAGGTTAGGATAATCTGATTAGGTTAGGGCCCTAATCTAGAGAGACAAAGCAAGGAGGTGGGTCCCAGATGGTTGACCCTTGCTTTGTCTTAGGAGAATTTTTATAATAATATCTCCTAGGTGGGCCTTTGTGACCATCACCTAGAGAGAGGTGGCAATTGACAATGGGTTTTTTATACGGATTTTTGGCTTGAAATTGGAAAATAATAGTAACCTACGGATGCTACTACAGAGATGCGTTGTGGAGGATTGTCGACGAATCGTGGGCCTCACTGGTGCATTGGTGTAGTGCGTTCGTTAGTTTCGGGGCATGCCTTCGGTGTCAATTCTTGATTTGGTGTTGTTATTGCGTGATTTGACCGTTCTTATTCTTTATTGATGTCGAATTTTGTTGTTTTTATTTATTTTTGTGGGTGCGTATGGTGTGCGTGTGCTGTGTGTTTATATCTGTGTGCATATATGCATTTAAATATGTGTGTGCGTATGCGTGCTTGTGTATGTATGTGCATGTGTTGTGTGTAACTATCGACGGTGTGTGGGTGTGAAAAGGAGAGAGAGTGATTTATCATATATACATATATATATATATATATCTATATATATATTATGCTGGTTACATGCAGGTTACACAGAGAACCGGGGGGGGGGGGGGGGGGGGGGGGGGGGATGAGAGAGGGAGCGCGTGAGGTTGAGGGGGTGAGAGGGATGGGGTGTGTGTGTGTGTGTATCAATGAGAGAGAGAGAGTGATTTGTTTTTGGCTGCACGGGCTAATTAGAGAGAGAGAGAGAGAGAGAGAGAGAGAGAGAGAGAGAGAGAGATGGAGAGCTTCATGTCGACGGGGGGTGAGTGGGTGAGGAATGGGGAAGTGTGTGTGTGTGTATGGGTGTGCTATGTGTGAGAGAGAGTGATTTACTATGCTGGTTCGGGCTGCCTGGCGCGCCAAGAAACGAGAGGGGGGGAAGAGAGAGTCAACAGGGTGGGGATAGGATGAGGGAGGAGCGGGAAGAGGGGGGGGGGGGGGGGGGGTGAAGGGGTGTGTGCAGGTGACGAGAAGGAGAGAGAGAAAACTGGCTGCGCCCTCATGGGCTGCTTGGTTCGAGACCGAGAGCAAGGGAGAGAGTGTCAGAGAGTGAGTGAGGGGTGAAGAGATGAAGGGGGAGTGTGTGGGGCTGGGGGTCCAAACGAGGGAGGGAGAGAGAGAGAGGGGAGAGTGGGAGATAGGGTTCAGAGTGGGTGAGGAATGAGAGATAGAGTGATTTGGGGAGAGAGGGTTTGGAGGCCCACCTTGGTTGACAAACAAGAGAGGAAGAGAGGGGGGATTGGTGAGGACGAGAGAGTGTGGACGCGAGGGGACAGGGAGAGGGTGGTATGGCAGCCTGCCCAGAGGGAGAAAGAGGGAGTATGGATGAGAGGGGTAAGAGAAAGAATGAATAATGAAAGAGAGAGAGGTAGAGACTTCTTGACCCAAGCATGGCAGCCTGCCAGAAGGAGAAAGAGGGTTTGTTTTATGCATCCATTGGGCTAGGTGACATAGGAGCAAGATAAAAGAGCGAGATAGTGGGTTGGCGGAGCCGAGCAAGAGAGAGAGGACTCGTCCTCTTGTGATAATGGAGGGGTGTGGCCAAAAACTGAGGGGCGGCCCACCATGGGCAAGCATAGAACGGGTGGTGGTGAATGTAGAAAATACGTTTTTTTAAATTGTTTCCTTGATATTGTGCTCCTTCCTGATTGGGGTTGGTTCTTGCCACCGTAGTTTCCAAAACCGACCGTCATTAGCCCTCCCCTTTTGGCTAGAGGCATTCATGCCTTTAGCCCTGAATTTGATCTTCAGCAGATCTGTAGGAGCTGATATTAAGTTGCCTTCTGAACTAGCCATTCCATTTGGCCATTGGTGAGATTTCTAGGATATCCATGAATCTGCGATAGGTCCGTATGATATTCTGTTCCTTGGAATAGTGGAGGATTATTAAATGGGAAGCCCATGGATTCTAGAACTTTATGCCAGTGTCCTCGTGAATCCCATGTGAAGAATAGGATCATTATCTACAGTGTTTGAACAATAAAATTTGCATGCCAAGCAGGACCAAGTTTGTAACCACTAGTAGAGAGAGGAAAATTGAGCATCTTGGCTCTTGCAAAGGTAGAACTGAAGATTATGATTCCCAAGAGTGTTCCAAGAATCCACCATACATGGCAGCCTTGTTGGTGTGATGAGCTCCAGTTTTCTTCAAAATCATTCTCACTGTTACAACTAGAAAAACCAGCAAGCATATCATGTTCCTCTTGGGTCAGTTGTCTTTTCTGATGTTGATAGTAAGACACATACCTTGCGGCTTAAATAGAAGCGTAACCCACTTACCTCTCTCCATAGAGAGGATGCACTATTTGTAAAAAATTGCACCAAATTGGGGATGAGGCCTTCATTCTTGCATTCTATCAGTCTTTTGTCTATCCATGGCTCCTTAACTTTTATCTCTATGTTGATCTTACCTATATATGTTCTAGTGGTTAACCATAGCCATAGGTCTGATGCATCCCATGTAAACACAATGCTGCATGGTAGAGGAGTCTAGAACATCCTTAAAAGGTTGGCAACATGTTGATCATCAAACTTACTCTGAACACCCTCACATAAACTGGAGGCATTACCCATTTCCAAGTTTAGAACACCTTTCAGTAGACTAGAGGCATTACCCATCTCCAAGTCTATGACACTACACAATAAAGTATTTCTTGGCTACCAAGCCTTTGGAACAATGTCCAGCTCCAAATCTTCATTCATACTTACCTCTTTGTTATGGTCCTCTGTTGGAACTTCCATGATGCAGGATGCCTTCATCTTGCTACACTGTTCTTGGTCCATGCTGGTGCAAAGGATTTTGTTTCCAAAGCCCTCCCCTTTGCTTGATATGTTGTTCATCTTCTACAAAGTTTTTCTAGCAGGCTGGTCTTCCTCTTCTTTTGTATCTTCCATGCTCTTTGCATTCCTCTTACTATGACGAGGCTTGATCTACACTTTACACCTTTTTACTCTTACTGCCCAATGCCATCGATTGATCGCTTTGGTGTCTATTTCATCCAAGGTTAGGGATGTACTAACATTGGTAACATGAATTTTTGTCTTACCTCCTTCACTAGGGTAGCATCTTTTGATTCTTTAACCTCTTGTTCCACTGCTTCAGCCCTTTGAACAAACTTCTCGCTTGATCCTTCTTCTGTTATCTTCATCTTGACTTCTTTTGCAAGACCGATGAAACTTAGAGTGCGGCTACCAATTGGTGGTGGGCATAGGATGAGTGTAAGTGGTGATTGTGGTGGTGGTTTCATTGGTGGTTGTAGGACTTGAACTGGTGCGTCTGGCTGTGGTTGCATGATTGGTGGTGGGATTTGAATAGGTGGGATTGGTTGCCTGGAACTATGAGAGATCATGGTGTTTACCGCGGGCCATTACCGCAAAACAAGAGAGAGGAATGCAAAATAAGGAGAGAGAAACCCTTTTGATGTTCAAGCGGGATGATACCACGGGTATTACCGCGTGCATTTCCGTGAGTATTGCAGCGTTCATTACCGCTAAGGCCATAGACCCCCTTCCCCCTCTCCCTCTCCCGCGGGTTTCCATTTAAATCCAATACAACTCAAAATGTATTTACACACTACAACTCTACACTCTCCAGAATGCTTGCTCACTTCACTTAATCTCTCTTTCACTCTAAAAATTCTATACATAAATCATTGAACTCATAACAAAACCATTACAAATTATATTCATAAGCACATAACGAAACATTTGCAAATTAATCATATACTACACCAAGTGAAAGAATGGAGAGTTTTATTAATTATCATCTTGTATAAGATCTCTACAAGCACTAGGATCCATATTTAGACCCATAGTATTCAAATCAATAAACAAGTTTAGAGATTCTTCCTCCTCTCCATCACCTCCTGTAGAATCATCATCGCTTTCTCCCTCTTCCTCCTCCTCAAGATGACTATTTGCAAGGCTTGGCTGACCTTCTTCAACTTCTACTACATCTTCCTCTGCATCTTGTGGTGATGGTATGATGGGATCAATTACTGGCTCAATGTCCGTCTCTGCAAAGATAGATCTACCCCGCGGCGTGCCTGGAATGACATACCAAAGTCTTCTTTGATATATACATGGCACATAAAAGACATGTACGTCACACACAAAGAATAAGCTGATATACATATAGTAAATTTTTAATTTAAGTTAATTGCACATAGCCTAAATTACCTACTCGCAACTACTAGGATACACCAAGTTGTCAGTTTTTCCCCGATGGAATTGGGTGGAATCCACCATAATGAGCCGATTTTCATGTCTTTTGACCATGACCGCGGTAACATCCCGCTTGAACATCGGCCTCACCCGCAAACCATCGGCACTCAAAGAGGAATTTGTGAAAAGATCTGAAATCCACTTTGATTATTCTCTCTATAGTACCACAATATCTGACCTCATCTGTTGTTGTGTCAAAGTTTCCCATCACGCCACAATCATTAGTGGTCCGACGCTCATCTATCTTGCGGGTCGGTGCGAAAATGTCGGCCTTCAGATCAAATGGATTTGAAAATGAGACCTTACAATCACAATGCATAAGAGGTTACGTCGCATTTCATTAAGTGATTTTCATACATGCATACATAACATATACACACTCACCTTGCGCAAGCATCCTCGTGCATACTCCCATTCTTTAGGGCTTATTTGTTCTCCTTGTGCTTTGGCATTGGTCATGGAATTATGGATCCACTCTACTTGAATCAAATCAGGATATTTTGCAAGCTCTTTAGGAAAAGGAGGTGCACGTCTACCTCCATGGGACCTCTTCCAGGCATCTCTATCCCTTTCTCTAGCTACGCGGGCTTCCAAGTACATATTGACCCATTTGGTCATGATAGTGGCATTGAGTAAAGAGTAGTTGTTGACTATGGCATGAAACTCTCTATCCATGACCAAGAGTGATCCTTTTCCACTGGGAATGGTTGAGTGCTTCCTAGGATCCTCTTCTTCACTCCACAGACGAGGCAATGATAGATCCATTGTGATGAGATACTGTGAGACAAACACAAATGCCTCTTGCACCACCCAACCTTCTTCCATGCTCGCCTGAAAACATTAAAACCACATATTTTTATTAGTAACTCCATAGCGTATAAATGCTATCTATATTGTATTGATTTTGCATACCTCCGGTTGTGACCTCAATCTAACAAAATCCTTTAAAGTCTTCAAGAAGACCATCCATCTAGAGTGAACCACCCCACAAATGTCTATCTCCTCAACAAGGTGAAGCAATAGGTGTATTTGGCTAACAAGGATTGTATGTGGGAATGCATCCTCAATAGCACACACTGCCTCTACTACTAGCCGATGGGCTATTGGTATGGCTTCTATTTCTATCTCCTTGGAGCTCACAAATCTACAGGGCACAAATAATATAGTAGATGAAAAAAAATTCCATTGTTCATGCATGCACAACATGATATAGTACTTGAAAAAAACCCATTACCTCACAATCTCACCAACTTTGAATATTGCATCCTTCACCTTAGTGTCCCCATAACCACTAATAGTTATGGGAAGTAGAAACTACAAACAATAAAACATCTTACTGAATGTCAACCTATATATAAGGACACATAGACACCACAAACTGTTCTACTCTTACCTGAAGGATTTTATGTCAATCATGGGATTTCAATCCATACAATTGAGTGGAGCCACCCTTTTTGGTTTTTGTGAAAGCACCTTTGAGTGACCGCATATATCCCATTGGAGTTTTGATGGATGCAATAACTTGCTTTGTCCGCTCTTGGTCTACCTTTGACATTATCCACGGTTCTTTTGGGAGAATCATCTTTCCCCACTCCCCCATGCGGGGCGTGGTTGAAGGGGGGAGACGTCTCATGGCTCTTAAATCTTCCCTAGCACCCAATGAATCCTTCTTGCTAATTATGTGATCCCAGATAGCTTGCCCAACATTTTTGAATACATGCATAGGGTCCAATAAGTGTTGAATTTTCAATGAAGCCCAACAGGGGAGCAACAAGAAGATTGAGTAACTCGACATACCGTTTGGCAACCCATTGGGAGGCGGTGAGGTACCATGATGCTCCTCCCAATGCTTCGCCCAATCAGCCATGTTCCAATGGAACGGCTGCACTCCATTGATAGGGGGAGCATCATTGATGGTTGTTGGGATAGATCACCTTCCCAAGAAGAGGAGGTCTCTCTGTCATAAGGGAAGGGCCACAAGTGGGACACGCACTATGTCTAGATGTTGCCAATCCTACCAAGAGGTAAACAAACGTTACACATGAGATGATAAACCTAAATCCAAGAGTACAATTAACATGTGCATACTTACAAGATACCTCTCCAAATCCTGGGTAATCATGCATGGTCCACATGAGGATGCACTTGATGACGGCTTTGCGGTCTCGTGGTGGCCGTGAAATGTCAATGACATCTATGCCTCTCCATAGTTCTTGAAGCTCATCAATAAGAGGCTGCAGATATACATCCATGTTTTTTACCTTGTACTTTCCTGGAATGAGAAGTGATAGTAAAATGTTTCTCTTTTTTGTTGCCTCCAAAGGAGGAATATTGTAGTTACAACCACCACCGACCAAGTGCTCCATGAAGTAGAGCGGTGCCCAAATGGATTCACTCCATCACTAGCTAACTCAATCCTCAAGTGACGAGGCTCATCCCTAAACTCTGGCCATGTGTCCTCTATGTGCTTCCACGCTGGTGAGTCAGCTGGCACTCTCATAATACCATCTGTGGAGCGATATTTTGCATGCCAACTCAAAAGCTCGCTCGTACCCTTCGATCTAAACATGTGTTGGATGCGAGGTATGAGTGGAAAATACCTCAAAACTTTACGTGGAATTCTGTTGCTCTACATTCCTTCTTTGAACCTAGGCTCCCCGCACGATGGACATGTGTCACAATCGGCATGCTCATTATGAAAGAGCACACAATCGTTCACGCAAGCATGAATGCGATCATAATCCATCCCTAATGCAGTCACCATTTCGCGTGCTTTTCTTCTATTCTCTAGCATGTGATTGCCAGCTGGCAGCATCTTTCCTAGCAACCTATCACAAGAAGAAAGTACATTAGAGGCTAATTTATGCACTCCACAAGCATCCTTCACAATCTGTATACATACCTCAAAAGTGCATCGACACTAGCATTGCTCCATCCAAACATAGCCTGAAGGTTAAGGACTTCGAGAGATTCCCTTAAAATGGAGTAAGAGCATCTATCATATAGTGCGGTGTGTGCCGAATTGAGTAGTTCACTCCTCGTTCTTTCGGAAGCTTCTTCGCATGCACACTCTGGTTCATGCTCCTCCTCTCGTGCAAGGAGATCCTCAACCATTCTATGCGAATGGTCGTCTTCTGCATCCACGTAAGGAGATGGGATGGTCGTCTTCTTCGCATGCACACTCTGGTTCATGCTCCTCCTCTCGTGCAAGGAGATCCTCAACCATTCTATGCAAATGGTCGTCTTCTGCATCCACGTAAGGAGATGGGATGTGGTCACTGGTAGAGGGAGTAGCAGTTGGCTGATTTGATGTACTTCCTCCATCTCTAATGGATACCTGGTGCATGCGCTCTTCCACCCTCCTTTCCCCTCCTCCACCAACCACATGCCAATGAGGGGTGACGTCAATAGCCGCTACAATTCGCGGATTGTTTGTTTCCATCCGTGCACGCTTGCGAGGATCGTCCCATAGTCCATAATCTTCTACATGGCTCAAGCATATCCGTCGAAGTCGAGCAATGGCGCATTTGCACCGCACGCATGGGCATGGTAATCGCTCGGCCAACCACCGTGATCTATTCGGTTCAGTGGACGGGCCAAACTCATCCCAAGCAACCTACATTAATAAATTACATACACTAATTAAAATCAAATTACCAAAAAAATAAATAGGGGCACCCGCGTGCCCCACGAAGTTCAAAGCCCTAAAATTCGAATTTCATCGTCTTCTCCACAGAAGCCGAGACCGCGAACCTCACAACCTTGAGCTCTACCTCGATCTCTACTCTTCTACTCTCCACCATCTCTACTCTTCCACTCTCCTACACTCTTCTACCCTCTCCCAACAAGCTCTTCAATTCCATGTAAGTTTTGTTGTTATGTTTTTTGATTTTTTCACACGCATACACACATGCATAGACACACACACACGCATACACACATGCATACACTCATACAAACGCATGCACACACATGCATACACACACACACTAATTACACACACTAATTAGTGCATGTGTTCTTTACAAACACTAATTAATGTGTGCATTATTCTAATGCACACACTAATTAGTTTAAGTAAAGACACACCAAAACCTAAATTTGTTAATTATTAGTTACTTGCAAAATTTAAACTTGTTAAATTTGTTAAATTTATTACTTGCAAAACCTAATAACTAATTAGTGTGTGCATTGGCCAATGTGATTGGTCAATGCACACACTAATTATAAAAATTTAGGTTTTGGTGATGCACACATTAATTAGTGTGTGATTAGTGTGTGAATTGGCCAATGTGATTGGTAAATGCACACACTAATTAGTGTGTGATTAGTGCGTGCATTGGCCAATGTGATTAGTCAATGCACACACTAATTAGTGTGTGATTAGTGTGTGCATTGGCCAATGTGATTGGTCAATGCACACACTAATTAGTTTGTGATTAGTGTGTGCATTGGCCAATTACACTAATTAGTGTGTGCACAAGCCAATGCACACACTAATTAGTGTGTGCACAAGGCAATGCACACACTAATTAGTGTATGTTAACACACACTAATTAGTGTGTGCACAAGCCAATTACACACACTAATTAGTGTATGTTAACACACACTAATTAGTGTGTGCACAAGCCAATTACACAATCCAACACTAATTATGTTAAATTAAACAGGAATCAACACAAAAACATAAACATACCTCCATGATTAAGTCGTAGGTGACGTATTAGGCTCCAATGGCCGTCTAAGTGATCGCGCAATCGGTCACACTAATCATAAACACAATAATCTCTTATTAGTCAATACACACATTGATATCTTATTAGCACTCAAGGCTTTGCAAGACTCCTTTATAGGTTGTAGACACACCTTGGATTCTTTCAACATTGGATACTATAGAGAATCCAATGTTTGAAAAAAATCAATGTGTAAATTTTTAATCATATATTCGAATTTTATACCCTAGTTCAATCTTTGTCGTAATAAATGCAGACCATGTCTTCTTCTTCCACACCACGCTTTCGCAGCATTGAGGATTTCATGGCGGACGGGATGTCATATCCCGACGCTCTCTCTGCCTATCATTCACAGCCGCGTCGCCTCAACAGTCATCATCAGGGATCGGCTGGTTTCAGGACGCTCTTGGTGGGTCCACTGCCGTACATGTGATCGATCCAGATGTGGAGAGGGCATTGCGTCTTTGGGCTAAGTGGTTAGGTTCGCAGCAGACCCTTACGCAGTGCTATTCACCGGCGCAGCTAGCAGCTTTTGGATTATCAGAGGTCTCTACTCCGACTGGTGGCACTCCATACCTGCAGAGTTTTCCAGCTACTACAGCTCCAGATTCAACTTTTCCTTCACAGGGTCCAATGTCCCAGGGTCCGGTGCCGTTGGGTGCGATGCCATAGGGTTCGACGCCACGGGCGTTCACCTATCCATCACCTATCCCACCTTCTATCCCAGATTCACGTCGGCGCTCTTCTGGCAGTCAGCGTAAGGGCAGCTCGCGCGCTAGCGCCGGTCGATCTCGACGAGGGAGCGGAGCTAGTTGTTGTTTTTTTTTTTTTGGGGGGGGGGGGGGGGGGGGGGGGGGGGCAAGTACTACAGATTCTCCTCCACAGTCACCGCTCCCTGCTCCAGCAGAAGATGAGGACCATGACATGCCTTCACCAGATGCTCGCGGGTTATACTACCAGGTTCATAGAGGAGGTATGGTGGATCTCAGGACAGCATGTAAAGAATGAGGATGCAAGAGAGATACACAAGACAATAACAAAGCACACAGAGATGGAAAGGTTCTTCTTCTTCTTCACAGAAAAGAGAGTACAAAATGACTAAGTGCTAAAGATGAACAGTAGCACATATGTACATGCGGTCACTAAGTGTGAACTCACTAGAAGCGTACTAGGCTGGCACTAAAAGTGTAGTCTAGCTGTAGAATCACTGGCAGAGATCCTCTGCGTCGGTCACCTAACGTGCCAGTGAGTAAATGCCGTAAGCGGCCAAGACCCGTAGTGGATGCCAGCTCAAGGTGTAGAGCTCGACATCTCAACACTCCCCCTCGAGCTCTGCATGTCGCAGAGTCCAAGCATAGTCCGGAAACGTCGAATCTTCTCAGCTCCGAGGGCCTTGGTAAAGATATCCGCTATCTACTCCTCTGTGCTGACGTAGACCAAGTCAATGTCGCCCGCCAATACTCGCTCTCAAAGGTAGTGGTAATGGACCTCTATGTGTTTGGTCCTGGCATGGAACACTGGGTTCCTAGCCAACTGCATGCTGATGAGGTTGTCACAATGGATGAAAATCTGCTGGTCCACCTGCACTCCCAAGTCCTTAAGTCATGTGCGTAGCCAAGCTACCTCACACGCCGCAACTGCTGCACCTCTGTACTTAGCCTCTCTGCTCGATAAAGCAACCGTAGGCTGCTTTTTGCTGCTCCAAGTAACAGCATCACTCTCAAAAGAGAAGATGAAGCCACTTGTAGATCTCCTATCAACAATGCTACCTGCCGAATCTGCATCTGTATACCCATACAATGTTAATGGTGCATCTGCTGCATAGAACAATGCGTAGTCAAGAGTACCTTGCACATACCTAAGTGTGCATCGTACTCCATCCAAATGTGGCTTCCTCGGCAGCTGTATGAACTGACTCTCCAAGCCTATTTTGTAGCTCAAGTCTGGCCTCGTGATAGTCAAGTAGATTAAACTACCCACAATCTTCCTGTACATGTTGACATCCTCAACAACATCACCTTTCTCTGCACTCAGCTTTGCATTCACATCCAAGGGAATAGAAATTGGCTTACAATCATCCATACCATACTTTGACAACATGTCCAAAGCATATTGTCTCTGTGACAGCCATACACCCTCTCCTGATCACCTCAATGCCAAGAAAGTAGCGCAACTCGTCTAAATCTTTCATTTCAAACTCCTGTTTGAGAAGACCCTTCACATGGTCAATCTCCATAGCATTGTCACCAACAATAATAAGGTCATCTACTAATAGCCGTTTTTCGGCTCTCCATAATTGCCATAGTAAGCTACCTCACCCTACCAAAATCGCCCAAACACTATGGCTATCCCTACCATTTCACTGTAAATAGGCGTGTGTGAATTAGGGGACTTTTTCCATATCTTCTTAAAAAACCCTCAGCTAGCTAGTCACTAGGCTAGGTGAGCCAAAAAAAATAAAAAAAATAAAAAAAATAAAAGTATATTATGGCCTCTTTGTGTGTAAATATTTCATTGTATATATGGCCTAAATATAGGGATTTTTTATAATTATTTTGGTATTTTATTTAAATATTTCTACTTAGGTGTGTGTTTTATTAAACCTATGTACACCTTCTTTCATCCTCTTACACCATAATTATATTTTTTGCCAATATGTACATACTCTAACCTCATATTTTTCCTTTATACAAATCACTCCCACATTTTCACCCTCACCCTCGTGAAAACAAAAAATTGATTTCTACTCATTGGTTACTTTTATTATATTATTTACTTGCATACCTTTTCCTCTTTCACCCAAAATAATTCAAGGAGGGACCATATCATATGATTCCAATATCTTTCCATATCCATAACTCCTCCATATTTTTATTATTATTTTTACTCATTATTCTAACACCATGTGCTCATTGAGCTAAAGTCCATGAATAGTCCATACACTAGTCCCACCATGTATATATTTCTTTATCCACCAATAATCCTTCTCCATGCATGTGTCAAGGGAAACTTGGATGCTTTGTATTATGATATGACAAAGGAGGGGCTCACTCTTGGATGCATTGTACAAATTCAACAAAGGAGGGGGCCACTAAAAGACTTTTGCAGGCATAAAAAAAAGGCTTTTTGGTGAGAATTTTGGCACCTACCTCCACTCTGAATTTGGAGCGGTAGTTAAAAGAGAAAATGTAGCCCACGCTCTGAATAATCACCTCAAATTTTTTCATGATTTTTGGAGCTACTAGCGGTGAGCTATGATTTTTTGAGTGGACCCCAGTCTGCCCACTTTTCTCACAAGTAGCCCTTAGTCTTCTCTCACCCTTCCACACACCTACTCACTCTTACAAATACCTCCCTCTCCTTCCCTCACTCAAACCTGCAATTTCCATGGCTTCTCCCACCCTCTTCACCATTACCTTTCTCTCTCATCCCTATAGTTCTTTTATGAACCTCTACATACATACACCATCTCTATGCCTCTCTCTATTATCTCCAAAGTACAATTCCATCTTAACCCTTATATATATATACATAAATTCAGCATGTGCCATGCTTAACCTCTGCAAATCAAGAGATCTCATCATTGGAATTACCATTTTCATCGTGATAATCAACCTTGGTGGCGGTGGCGTAAAGAAGAGAAGACGAAGAAGAAGATCGATAGTCATTTTGAGAACCTACACAAGTAAGTCCAAAACTTCTTCAAGCTTCACCATCACAATGATTTTCTCACTTCATTCAACCATCCACCCCATTCTACCCATTGTAAATATATCATTAACTTTCTAGTGATTACTAACGACTAACATACTAACACAAAATAGCATTGACCTAACCATAAAAGACACCTCACCTCAAGACATGTGTATAGTAACTCTCTCTCTCTCTCTCTCTCTCTCTCTCTCTCCTTACTTACTTTCACCTTATCTACCATCAATAATGCTCTCTTTTGAGCCCACACCCATGACTCAAGCAGACAAAGAAGGCCCACAATGTTTTGATATTCAAAAAAATCATAATCCTGATTTGTTAGCTTGTAAATTAGGATTTCCAATAATCTTAATGAGGGGTCTCCAACCTATAAATAGGCCCCTCTCCTTCTTGTAAAACAAGCTCCAACATCTCACATAGCACCCCAACACTCTATGCGTGAGGAGAGACTTAGGTGTAGCACCCACTTGTGAGCTTCACTATTGGTGTGAGAGAAGCCTTCAAGCTACACATTGCAAGTGAGAGAGCGTGACTTCCACAAATCTCAAAACCACTATTGTATATGCTCCTTCATCATCAATAAATTGAGGTTTGGTGCATCAAAGGCGTGATTCGACGTTCAAATCTTCGTCCTTCCATTTGTGCAATACGGTTTGGTGAATTCAAGGTGACTTGTTTATTTTGAGTTTTTATCGGTTGATCTTGATTTTAGAAAGTGTTTTAGTGTGTTTTTCATTGCCAGTTTTGTGTCCATTGTAAGAGGGTATTGTGGTGATAGGTCTCCCACACCCTAAGACAGTGTGTGTGTGTTTTGGCAATGTTTAGCAATCACTAAGCATTGAGTGAGTTTATACAAGTTCTACGATAGCATCATAACGAACCATCTCCATTTGCAAGTCACAAATAAGGTATTACGCAAGATCCTTTTCTCTCTCTCTTCCCTTTGCTCTAGCTCTCTCTGGTCTAGTTTGTGTGTGTCTTGGTGTGAGGTTGTTTGTGTGTGTTGTGTGGTGCATCTTCTTGGTTGTGCCAAAATCTCTCTTGCGTCCTAGTTCGCATACCATAACTAGGTGGTGCCCCTATCTTGTTTGGGTTTGGCTGTGGGTTTGTTGTTGTGTTGTGCTTGTGGTTGCCCCAGCCCCAATTGAGCAGCACGGGAGCCTTGAGGGGTGTTTAGAGGTCGCCTCTCTTGTTGCCTGCCCCGGACCGCCTCATTTCATATATGGTAATGACCACAATCCCCACATCACTCTCACGTACATAGAGTGAATGATCAGCATGAGCTCTCCTAAAACCAATACTGATAAGATACTTGGCAATCCTGTCATACCATGCTCTAGAGCCCTGCTTCAAACCATACAAAGCTTTGAGAAGTCTGCGTACATAATCTGGGTAACCTGGATCGACATAACCAGGTGGCTGATCCATAAACACTTCCTCTTGCAACTCACCATTCAAGAAGGTATTCTTTACATCCATTTGATGCATAATCCATCCTCTAGATGCAGCCACTGCTATGACAGCTCTCACAGTCGTCATCTTTGCCACTGGAGCAAAGGTCTCCTCATAGTCTATGCCATACGTCTGTGCATAACCCTTTGCAACCAGCCTTGCCTTGTGACGCTCAATGTTACCATCAGCCTTATTCTTGGTTTTATACACCCATTTACAGCCAATAGCTTTCTTGCCACTTGGTAATGGCACCAACTCCCATGTGTTGTTTTCTTCCAATGCAGCCATCTCTTCATTCATTGCATCATCCCAATGCACATTTCCAACTGCATCCTCAAAACATGTGGGCTCCACATCCTGTATCACCGTAGCCATGTAGGCTTGGTGATACGCTAGATACCCATCATAAGTCAATTTGTGAACTGGATTTCTGACTCTACTAGATTTGCACGGTCCTGGGTCACTCCTTTGCCCTCTAGCATCTTCTTGTACTTTCCTTACACCAGGTGTCCTGACAGCCGGAATTCCAAATTCCTCATCAAGACTTCGTTCAGAACCATCTAAATCCATGTTTACATGTGAAAAACCTGATGATGCATCAACCATAAAGGGAGGTTCATCAACCTTTTTCTTTCCTTTTCGTGATACATTCCCTGTACCTGTTGGTGGAGTAACCTGCATACATAGTCTACCATTCCATGGCTTCTCAACAGAGCCACGAGAAGAGGACTCTTGTGGTCCACTCAAAACCTATGACTGTGGCCTCACATTTTGTACAACCACATCATCTTTTACATCAGCCCCAATAGTGCCATGTGCATTACTGTACCAGCTGCTCATCTCATCAAAGACTACATCTCTACTCACTCGTAATTCTCGTGTAGTAGGATTGTAGCACCTGTACCCCTTTTGTTCAAGGGAATATCCCACAAGAATACATTTCTCTGCTTTAGGATCCAATTTCCTACGCAACTCATCTGGTACATGCATGTAAGCTATGCAGCCAAACACTTTCAAGTGTGCCAAATCAGGCTTTGTACCTGTAAACTTTTCCTCAGGTGTTGCATCATGCACCGCAGCTGTAGGTGTCCTGTTCATAATGTACACAGTTGTATTTACAGCCTCAACCCAAAAATGATGAGGCATGTTCTTCTCATTCATCAATGCACGTGCAACCTCTGCAATGTGCCTATTTTTCCTTTCTGCGACCCCATTCTGTTGTGGAGTATATCTGCATGTAAACTGCCTGCGTATACCATGCATTCGCAGAAAATCTGAAAAATCATTGGAGAAGTACTCTCCCCCTCCATCTGACCTCAATGTCTTGATTTGTATTTCTGTCTCCTTCTCAATCATGACTTTGAAGTCTTGAAAGTGACCAAACACTTCACTTTTGTTACGCATGAAGTAGACCCATACTTTCCTTGTATGGTCATCAATGAAAGAGACATAATACCTGCAACCATGTATACTTGCAGTATCGGTTGGACCCCAAACATCTGTGTGCACCACCTCAAGTGGATTTTTACATACATTGCGCTCATGTGGAAATGAGCCCTTTGACTGTTTTCCAAACTGGCATGCTGCACACACTTTATGCATACCATCCACCTTGAATTTGGGCAAACCTTTTACAATCTGTTTTGATTGCATGCTGCGCAATCTCTGCTCATTGACATGGCCAATGCGTTTGTGCCAAATGTCAACATCAGCCACAACACCTGTGCCCTGTGCAAATAATGCAGTTTTTACCTCAGGTATGTCTACATTCAGAGTAAACATTCTGCCCACACATTTGCCATGAGAAGAAGATGTGTCAAGGTTCTTCTCCTCAAGAATAAGCATAGAAATCAAATCTTGGAACACGGGGATGTCGTCTCTTGTATTCATGGAAGACCTAAAATGTACATACTCATCTCCTAGACCATCCAAGCATGCACGAACAATGTCATCGTCTTCCACTGAGACTTTAATAGATCCAAGAGCCTCAATGATACTCTTGATCTTCAAGGCATAATCATTGATTGAGAGATTGTTCCTCTTAACCTGATTTAGCTCCGACTTTAGTTGAAGCTTTCTGGCCTTGGTGTTCACCTCGAACACTATGCCTAAGTTTCTCCATGTAATGGCGGGGGTTTCAACATCCTGTAGATAGCCCATCATGCCATCTGTGATGCTCATAGAAAGCCAATACATCACTTTGCTCTGGCCTTGTTGCCAGTCCCTCAAAGCTTTCCTTTGTTCTGCTATAGCATTTGCCTCGGGAATCTCTGGTTCCTTTTCATTGTCTCCTTCTACATAGTCCCAATAACCTTTTCCTTTTAGGAAATTTGTTATTCGGAACTTCCATGCAGGGTAGTTATTTTTCTCAAGATTCTCAGTAACAATCTGACTGAAACCGTCATACATCTTGAAGCACTAAGACAAAATAGTTGCAATCTGCAAAAGCCTGCAAATCTGCTGAACCTGCTATTGTGGTACCTGTAACGCTTTTTACACTCAACGAGTGTCCACAATCAAGCGTACATACAACCATTGTACTTGTACAATAAATCTCTGTATACTGCACTTTGGAGACCTGTTCAGAAACTTGTGCGAAAAAACCTGTTCAAAAACTTCGCATCTGGTGGTGGATTGCGAACGAAGGGATTGTGATGCTCTTGCTCTCTTAGCCTCTCTTGCCTGCACCAGGCTCTGATACCATGTAAAGAATGAGGATGCAAGAGAGCTACACAAGAAAAGCACAAAGCACACAGAGATGGAAAGCTTCTTCTTCTTCTTCACAGAAAAGAGAGTACAAAATGACTAAGTGCTAAAGCTAAAAAGTAGCACATATGTACATGCGGTCACTAATTGTGAACTCGCTAGAAGTGTACTAGGCTGGCACTATAAGTGTAGTCCAGCTGTAGAATCACTGGCAGAGATCCTCTATGTCGGTCACCTAACGCGCCAGTGAGTAAATGCCGTAAGCGGCCAAGACCCGTAGTGGATGCCAGATCAAGGTGTAGAGCTCGACATCTCAACACAGCGCAGGGCAGGATATTCCACACACACGTCAACCAATTAATCCACTCCACATATATCAAATGTTTTCTCAAATTTGATCAGCAAGATCCCTACAACCTCACATATATAGAGACAACCATGCACATGCGTTTCCCCAACCCTGAGGGGCAACAATTCTCAAGGCAATGGTTGCAAGAGCATGTCAAAACATTTCTCAAGAACAAAAAATCTAGTGTGAGGAGAGCTGCAAAGAAGACAATGGAGTCTCCAGAGCATAGCTATCGGCAAGGAAATGTCCATGATGTGGAGTGGGAGACAGCTATGGACGAGAAAGAGGATGAAAGGGCAACGGGTGCGAGGATGTATACGCGTCAAGTTGAGGCCAGATCCCATCAGACTCCTACGCATTATGGTTCGGGAGGAAAAACGGCTTGGAAAGACAAATATGTAAGTAAAAATATTTGTTTTATTGTAAAAAGTATAATGTTTTTCATTTAATTAATTGCTTGCTATTTTTTGTCAGTATAACATTACCATGAGTCGCCCGACCAGAGATGTGCAGAGATATAGAGAGAACCATACCGAGTATCAAACTTGGTGTTGGTTGTTTGAAAATCAAATGATCTCTCGAGAGGAGTTTGAAAATGCGTGCAAAAGTCTGCAACATGTAAGTTTAATCTTATTTAAATAATCAAATTGTTGATTTTATATCAAATATTAAATAACAAAGTGTTAATTGTTTCTTTTTCTAGTTTTGCAGAGTCAAGGAGTTCCACGCGAAATGCCACCATCTCCCCCATGAGAATCCTCTATTTTGTATACGCAGGCCCCATTTGCCCTATCCCACATGACCATACTCTATTTTGTACACGCGGGCTTTTTTTGCCCTTTATGTAAAATCAATACCTATCATTTTTTGGCTCAATACCTCCACAATTGTAATTCCACTTATGTAAATGAAATTATCAATCTTTTTTTGGCTCAATGTATTGTCCAAATGTGATATTTTGTCGTAATTAATAATAATTTTGTAAAATATCTTAAATAAATGAAAAAAAAGATGACCTTTTGGATGGTCCTGCAAAGGACAATCCAAACGGTCATCTGTTTTTTTATAATAAACCCGCCCGCGGTAATGCCTACGATAACATTGACGCGGTAACGGTTGAGGGTATTCTTGCAGTAAACGATGCAGTAATAGACGCGGAAATATAGCCGCAGCCATTACCGCGACTGTTACCGCTAGACCATTACCGCAAATGTTGCCGCGGTCTTTTCCGCATACGGGAATTTTCATATTCCAAATTTGTTTGTTTTTTTGCGGTAATGTGAGCGATAATACCGCGCATATGTTATAGTGTGGGTGGCGATGGCCTTGCCCTTGGTGGAGAAATCTGATTCTGCCTTCCTCCTCTATTGAAGTTATGCCTTCTAGGATGATGACAATAATACATGCCATGGCCGTCCTCCCCACAATTGTAGTAGTGGTATTCTTGGTTTTGACTGTTGTCCGCTCCCTTGCTCTTGATTTTTGACAGGTCCATGCCCTTGCTGCACTAGATGCACGGATAGACTTTCAAGCTGAGTAGTGATGCGACTCAACAGGTCTTGATGCTCTCTGATGCCCCTTGTGATTGGGTTCTATGAGCGGCTGCTGCAATCATTGGGGTTAGTCAGATTGAGCTTGATTCCTCTGACTCGTTGACTCTTTCTTGCATGTGCAACTTCTTGTCTTTAAGACGGGCTACTTCTATTGTCAACTCATACATTGCAGGGAACCTCCCCTTCACCTTCTCTTTAAGCGGCGACCATAGGCCAGGCTCAATGAAATGGTCCTTCTTCAAAAAATTAGGCGCTCCTTCACCTTCCTCCAGTGAGGAAACCCATCGCTCCCACAAATCCACAAACTTGGATTCATAACTGGCATACTCTAGCAGACTTCCCTGCTTTAACTATGTCAGCAGCTGCCATGACTTTTTTGAGGTTGTGCCTCCTCCAAACCTCTTCACAAAGGCAGCACGTTGTACATCCTATGCATTCTTGGTATCTTGGGGCAAAGCATTGTACCAAGACTTAGCCTCTACTTTCATTAGTAGAGGAAAAATTTGTAGCCATGAGGCATCATCATCCTTGTTGGAAACCACACAAACGATGTCAAAGTCATCCAAAAAATTGGTGGTGATGTCTTCTCCCTTTTTTCCACTCAATGTGGGGAAAGAGACACTTTCCATGGTAGTAACTCAATGAGCAAGAAATCACAAACCTTTTTTTAATAAATTTATATATCACAAATGATATCAGCGGCTCATAGTAGCTTCCTTACAAGGTTGGGTGGATAGATTTAAAACAGGATCTAAGAGGATTACAAAGCTACAACAGATTAAAGATGCTTATATCAAAAGATTGATAATAATCAAGAAGGGTTAAGATGATGGGACGTGGAGATATCAGGATTTCATCAAGCATTACTGCTCCGAATAGGAAAACAATCTTTTGCTGGTAGAATATCTTCCTATCAATATATACATTTACATGCATGTTTTGCAAGAAACGGAAAGGAAATAATTGTGGCCTATAGTTATTATCCATGTCAGGTGTAGGGCACTGATTAATAGAGCTGCATACCTTAAGTGTTGACAAGGTGACATCTTCACCACATACCTCTACCTCCTGTTGAAGTCCACACAATCCTCCACATTAGGTTCAAAACAGACTGGGCGAGAAAAGTCTACCTCAATTGGCTTTCCATTCTGCATGCAACGATGGTGCTTGGGTGGTCACACTAAACTTGAACTCTCTAGGCCTCGGGAGAGCATAGGCCCACATGCGTCCATCGAATGCTTTAGGCTTTGTGTCTTGGACTTTGTGGTTGATGTAGTTGACGACTCTTCTTGGACCATTAGAGAAAAAACACTTGGTGCTACCCAAAATCTGACTGTTCTGAGAGTGCTACGATTATCAAAAGCAAAACTCACCGTTCTTTCTTCACCTCCTCTATTGGCACTCATTTACATAATGCTTTGGTTCATGACAATGATGACATTTCACAGCCCTCCCACTTGATGCTCTTGATTTGCGGTTAGCACGAGCAATGCAAGATGGGGATCTTACCTCTTGGATATTGATGACACTACAGCCTGGCAATAGTATTTTAATGAAGGCGGTTAGTGTTTCTTCAATCTTCTCCTCCTCCGTTCTCCAGCTGGAGAATTCTTGTAGCCATTCGTCCATGGGCGACCATGTGTGTTGTCTTCAGCATTGTAAACCGGAGGTTTTCAAGAATCCCTCCTCAATGGGGACACCAAATGACGAGCCCAAATTACTACACGGACCCTGACGGCCTCAAACGCTAGGAGCCAATGCACGCCAAGCTGGCCATGGTGAGTGAACAGGGGGCACCACCTAGCTTTGAGCGGCTAGGACACAGACAACGATGATTTGAAATAGCACAAACTTTGCACCCACACACACACACACACACACACACACACACACACACACACACACACACACACACACACACACACAGAGAGAGCTAGGTGGGGATAGACACAATGTTTGGGTGATTTTGGTAGGGTGAGGTAGCTCACTATGGAAATTATGGATAGCCAAAAATAGCTATCATTAGCCCTCCCCCAAGATGATGGTACATTCATACACCATGGTTCTAGGTCCTCTATGATAGTTGGTATCTTGACAAGATTTTCATCATGTGGCTCCTTGTCACTATGGTTTGATCTACACACATGTATCATGCAACAAAACTTACATGAGATATTTGCTCTTTGACAGCTCTTTGGTAGATCCTTTGGTAGAAGGCGACTCAAGTAGGGCTTTAGCCGATACCCATTTACCTTCTTGGAGTGCTCTTTACCATTCAAGTCCATGAACTGATAGTAGTTTTAATCAAAAGCCTTCTTGACTATGTATGGTCCCTACCATCTAGTTTCAAACTTGGCATCAAAAAGATTGTCAGGTATATTGTAATACGTTGATAAACCACTTTTGGTATGTACAAAGTAGTGCATATATACATGGTCATATGTACAAAAGGATGTAAACTCCTCGGTGATGAAAACCCCTCGGTGATGTGAGGGAATTTGAGTCAATGCAATATTTATAGAAACCTTATCTTCAGCGAGATGGAAACCATGGTGATAGAGAGAGATACATAGATAGAGAGAGATAGTGAGACTAATAAAGCATTCTCTAGAGGTGATCTCATTACTACAGATATTGCACTATCGTGTATGTGTGGAAACCCTTGGAGTGAAGGTGTGGACATGGCTTCCTTCTCATAGTGCTAACTTCCCAAAATGATGCACTAAAACCCTTCTCTCTTGATGCAAGTGTTGCCAGTCCCCCCGATAGTGACCTCTCAGTGGCCTTTTATAAGTGTCAGACGCATTAGTTTAGGATAATCGGATTAGGTTAGGGCCCTAATCAGGAGAAACAAAGCAAGGACTTGGGTCCCAGATGGTTGACCCTTGCTTTGTCTTAGGAGAATTTTTAAAATGATATCTCCTAGATGGGCCTTTGTGACCATCACCTAGAAAGAGGTGGAAATTTACAATGGGTTAATAGTAACCTACGAATGTTACTGAGGAGATGCATCATGGACAATTTCGAGCAAATGGCGGGCCGCACTGGTGTATCCGTGTAGTGCGTTTGCCAATTTGGGGCCGGCCGAGCATGCCTTCGGCGTCACTTCTTGATTCGGTGTTGTTTATTGCGTGATTTGATTGTCCTTATTCTTTGCCGATGTCGAATTTTGTTGTTTTTATTTTTTTGTGTGGGTGCATATAGCGTGCGTATGCTGTGTGCATATATGCATTTAAATGTGTGTATATGCATATGCATGCTTGTCTATGTATGTGCATGTGTAAGTATCTAGGGTGTGTGGGTGTGGGAGCGAGAGAGAGTGATTTATTATATAAACATATATACATATTATGCTGGTTACGTGCAGGTTACACAAAGAACCGGGGGGGGCGGGGGGGGATGAGAGAGGGAGCGCATGAGGATTGAGGGGGTGAGAGGGATGGGGAATCTGTGTGTGTATATCGATGGGAGAGAGAGTGATTTGTTTCTGGCTATGCTCGCAGGTTGCTTACACAGAGAGCGCATGAGAGAGAGAGAGAGAGAGAGAGAGAGAGAGAGAGAGAGAGAGAGAGAGAGAGAGAGAGAGAGAGAGAGAGAGAGAGAGAGAGAGAGAGAGAGAGAGAGAGAGAGAGAGAGAGAGAGAGAGAGAGAGAGAGATTGACTGCCCCTGAATGGGCTTCTTGGTTCGATATCGAGAGCGAGAGAGAGAGTGTGAGAGAGTGAGTGAGGGGTGAAGAGATGAAGGGGGAGTGTTTGGGGCTGGGGGTCTGAACGAGGGAGGGAGGGAGAGAGGGAAGAGTGTGAGATAGGGTGAGTGGGTGAGGAATGAGAGAGAGAGAGAGAGAGAGAGAGTGATTTGGGGAGAGAGGGTTTGGAGGTGGCCCGCCTTGGTTGACAAACAAGAGGGGAAGAGAGGGGGTCTTGGTGAGTATGAGAGAGTGTGGACGAGAGGGGAGAGGGAGAGGGTGGTATGGTGGCCCGCCAGAGGGAGAAAGAGAGAGTATGGATGAGAGGGGTATGGATGAGATGGGTATGGATGAGAGGGGTAAGATACATAGTGAATAATAAAAGAGAGAGAGGGAGAGACTTCTTGACCCAAGCATGGTGGCCCGCTAGAGGGAGAAAGAGGGTTTTTTTTATTCACCCATTGGGCTAAATGACATAGGATCAAGATAAGAGAGAGAGATAGTGTGTTGGCGGAGCTAAGCAGGAGAGAGAGGACTCGTCCTCTGGTGATAATAGAGGGGTGTGGCCAAAACTGAGGGGCGGCCCACCGTGAGCAAGCATAGAAGGGGTGGTGGTGGTGAATGTTAAAAAAACATTATTTTTATCGTTTTATTGGTATTGTGCTCCTTCCTGATTGGGTTTGGTTCTTGCGGTCGCAATTTCAAAAATCGGCCGTCACCATCAATTGCAGTCTTTTGAGGGTCAAGTTGATGAGTGTAGTTCTTGATCATGTAGGTAGATTCTAAAATGCAAGGTTATATTTTTAAAAGACCCTCTAAGTATATCAAGAGGGGTTTCTTAAATAAACTGTCTAATGCAAGTAGCATTGTTTTTTTAAAGGACACTTATGTGTCCTATTTTGGTACCAAACTAGTGTTAAGGTGATTCATATAGGGTTTGCGATGGCACATTGATACATCATAGGAACATGATACATATCTCTATGGTTCACAAGGTGGCCATTTATTCATGCCTAGGTTCAATTCTAGAGTACATCATAATCATATAAGTGGGGAGAAAGGTCTTGTAATGGTTAAGCTTCTTTATGTGTCATAATTTTCTTCTTCATGCTTGACTTTTTTTTCAATTTTTTTTGCAGAGAATGGTATTCACCACTCCTTCTCTACTACGAACTCTTTTAAGTTCTCAAGATTTTCTAAACTCTCTTGGAGTCCACCAAGTCATCCACATTTTGCCTAGATTTGCCTTCTAATCAAGGTTGAGAATCACAAACATAACGGGCACCATTATGTGGTATGCATCCATTACACTCCTCCACCAAGAAGGCTTATTTATGGATCCACAAAAACTCGTAATTTTCTCTTTCACTCATTCATATTGGTCAAGCTGCCATTCTTCAAATGTTGTGTAGTTGAATGTATCAATCACATTGCACTTAATACCTAGGAGTGATTCCAATGTGTAATATTGTATGTAAACCAAGTGTCAGCAGGAAATTTCAACATAATTGACATGCATATCTTGTAAAAATCAAGCACTCTTTTCAAGATGAATTTTACAAATTACCATGCTACATCAGCTACTTTGGCAAACGATGCAGTTTCTTTACTACTATACCAATCATTTAGCACCAAGTTCAAACTATGCGTATTGTAACCATTGTCATAAATGTGTGGAAAGAAATTTTTGATTATGTTACCAAAATTTTTGTAGTTCTTTTGCATTGTCCATGACTACTGAATGACATGTTCAGTGCCGATTTATTTAATTATTTTAATCAAGACCTTAACAATATGTTTTCCACTTTTCATAGCACCAAAATTGCCAAGAACTTCTATGAACGTCTCTCCCCTTGGACAAACCAGTATAACATCGATCAATGGTGTTCTTTGAGCATTTGACCAACCATTTCTGACAATTGTGCATCCTAAAAGCGATATATTCCCAAGAATTATTTTGGAAACATGCTCTTTTACTTTGACATAACATTTGTCCAAGAGATCATTCCATATTGTGTGATACAAAGGGGCTAAAAATCTTGGTGTACTCCCTGATTTTCTTCCATGCATATTTTCAATGATGACTGTCAACCATGACTAATGCACTCCTAGTGAACAAAATCGCTTTTTCAAGTGCATTTTGTGCCTCTTCTAGCGTCTACATTCCAAATCTTTGGTGCAATGATATTTTTCGCATTCGCCGAAGCCCAACCTCATTGCGCTTAGAAGTAACATTGTTTGCTACTATATCTCCTTGCACATACTGCTGTGTAGTGCTCATTGGCATCACCACAAGATAATTATGATTGGTAGTTAACTATGGCTTCTCTTGGCATGCATCCACAATAGATTCCACTCCCCTTGGTTTCTTGCCATCCTTCTTTGAAATCTCTTCTCTCAAATGCTTTGCAATTACAGGTGTCTCAGGATGATTACATTTTTGACAACTCTTTTTAAAGCTACCCCAAAAAATGGTCCCTAATGCGTGGAGCCCCGCCTCTTTTTGTGGTGAAGAAAAAATTACATTGTCTCTCCCAATATCAACCACATATGCGGTGAGAAAATTCCCACTCTTTTTTGGGGGCCGTTTTTTTCTTTTTTGACTCTGTACCACTTGTGCTGGCATTTTGGTCCATTGCTTGCATTAATAGTTGAAGGTATAAGAACTTCATATTCAGCCATAAAATAATTCTCTACTTTTTAATATATATTAAAACTAAGAACTTCATTAAGAAAGCATTTAAATTTACACAATGTGCGATTTGCAATGCACTCTCTATTTGACATTATGCATAAAACAAAAGTATGAATTTTTCAGTACAATTATATACTTGATGATTACTTTTAAGTACTCTGCAATTTGCAACCAATATGACACATTTTAAAACATCACACTGTCTACATGTGGTGATTTAGGTTTTCCCCCTCCCCACTTATTTTCACATGCAACATATAATGATTAACTTAGACATTGGAATGATAACAATCATTTGTAAAACACAAACAAAAGTAACAATACGCATGATTTGTGTATGTACATTTATCAAACTAAAACACACAAGCTAATAATTTTGAGATGTAGATATTTAATCACTTAATTTTACATACTTCTATGAGAAATACACAATATAAAAAATATATAGTTTAATAAGTGGAATTGTCAATCTTAATTGTTTTCTTAAATTTGTCAAATAATTTTCTATCAGTTTATTTTATGAAAGTGATATGTGTGTGTGTGTGTATATTCTTCACATATTAACATTTTTCACTCATAATATTCAATTGGTTACTACATTTCGTTAATGAATCTATCTTTGCTAATTTTAAGTTTCTAAACCAAAAAGGGCTTGTTTAATCTTAGAGAGGTAAGAGTAAGTCTTTGTGAAATAAAAGAAAAATGATGCCCAGTAATTTGATCATAGCCAAACAAGCTACTCAATGTAAAAGTGTTCATATAACAAGTTGGTTTTAACATCTGCATAGGGGTTAACGTGTACACACACACACACACACACACACACACACACACACATACATGGTTATTAAAATGTACACAAACGCAAAGTGTGTGTGTGTGTATGTATATATGTATGTATGTAGACACATATATGTGTGTGTGTGTATGTATGTAGACACATACAAACACATACACATGTATGTACGTATGTAGACACATACACACACATGCATATGATTCATAACTTTTTTTATAAACATGAGAAAATATGGTGGTATTGCTAAGCTAAGAACAAGCTACAATTTTTTTTAAATAAGGCACAATGGTCTCCAAGGCAATTTCACGGTGAAATTCGTTGGGGTAGCTATTTGAAACTATGATAAATTCCATGTTCGATGTGTAAATGTAGTCATTGAATCACTCAAATCAAAAGGAAAATTCCATTTAAGCACATTGGTAAGGTTAAATTTCTCATAAAATATGATATATTGTATGAAAATAAGATTAAATACTTCAATATTATTTGAAATGACACAAGAAGGTACTTTGTATAGTCATGTTTGCTAGCAATAAATCTAGCCCTTTGATTATATGATAAGTATGCCATGTACTTTTATGCTGGTTAATTGTTTCCATTAAAGAAAAAAAAGATTGTATCTAAATAGAACCTTTATTTGAAACATACAAGTATCTTATGCTATTGTGCTTCTTGTATATAGTGTGTGATTCATTTATATCCGGACTATATTTGGATCCTTATATACTTAATATAAAAAGTATTTTGGAACCTCAAACATACATGTTTGAAGCATGTCCTCCTATTTCTAAGAGAAATTTGGCTATAATATGTTATAAAATTATCTTAAAAGCAACTCTTTTTGTATTTGTTGATGCACCCTAGCTCAGAAGATCGTGAGTTTTAGCTTGTAAAATAGCAATCCCTGTATGATTTTAACCTCATGCACCGATACTCTTTCACAATACACAATGCACTCTCTATTTAACATTATGCATCCTATGAAATCTTCAATACAATTACACACTTGAGGACTAATGTTACCAATCAAGGATTGTAGACCCCTTATACATTCAACTGAATATATAAAAGATATTTTCACTCAGTTAAGGATTATAACTCTCATATTGTGCAGTGATAAATAATACACATCAATTAAAATCTATGATGGTGTGAAATGCAAGACTTCACTAGGGATCTTTACAAGCCCAATACACCAGAACAAGGCATCCAACCCTTAACTAACAACTCATTTTTGAAATATGCTAATCTTCTAAATTTAAATGCAGCCCTTTTATGGACGAGTGGCTTCATTGCATTAGCAGGAATTTAAGAGATTGCATTTGTTTGGCATCGTAACTTTGTTTTTGGTCAAGGATTTTCATTTTTTAAGAGGATATGTGCATTTTAGGATATCCATTTCTAGAGGATATTCTAAGAGAGTATGTTAGTAAGAAGCATTAACATTAGGAATATTATCTCCCTATTTTGGAGTTTTCTTCTAGCAGTGTAAAGTGTGTTCCAACCAAGCTTAATTATTTCATGCTTAAGTATAGTTTTCAACCTCTATCACCAATTATGGAAGGGTTGCCTATGGAGAAAGTTTAGCTAGTCAATGACTTTATCCAATATCAAAATGGACAATTGCACATCAAAATATTTGAGAAGTGCAAGATAGATGTAGGGACCATGTTGATGAGAAATATGTGTAGGTCACTTTCATGTAAAGGCGAGGTAGTAATCTTATGTGTTTTAGATAATTTAAAATGTCTAGAAACTGGTCATCCTTTTAGTTACCTCTTAGTTGTTGTAGTCCATAAAAGATTCAAGGGAGTTAGAGATTTGGTCATCCATTTAGTTACCTCTTAGGTGTTGTAACCCATTTAAAAGACTCAAGGGACTTAGACATTTTTCTACACACTCTTGTATTCATCCATTTTTTTATGTAAACGCTATATAGGGACAACAACATCATCAAGAAATTCTTGTTGATTTCATTGAACCTTGAACTCAATTGCATAACCCTAACCATATTCTTAACTATCATGGTATAGTTTAGGAATGAAAACATTTCTCCAAGATGGGAGTAATGTAAGGGTAGTGGTAGGACTAGTGGGGCATGACCCTAGTCTAAGCATGCAATTCAAGGGTCTCTAGTCCAAGGGCTATATAGAGAGAGGTTGGGAGAAGAAGAGCATGTCTTAGTTACCTATACTTCCACTTGACCAAGATCTCCTATTCAACTTTATTAAACCTTTGATTCTATCACATGAACTTGGAAAAATTATGGATTTTCATAAGTTATTGACATAGCATTATATTTGCCACTATGAAGTACTAGTCAAGTGGTAAGGCGGTTCAGGGCGGGCAACAAGAGAGGCAACATCTAAACACCCCTCAAGGCTCCTGTGCTTCTCGATTGGGGCTGGAACAACCACAAAAGTAACAACAAATCCACAAAAAAACAAGTGAAGGGGCACCACCTAGTTATACGATGCAAACCAGGACCCAAGAGAGATTTTTTCACAACCAAGCGAAGGTGCAACAAAACACACCCAACCAATCTCACACTAAGACACACACCAAATGGAGCACGAGAGAACTAGAGAAAATGGAAGAGAGAGAAATCAACCTTGCATAATACCTCTTTCGTGATTTGCAAATGGAAATGGTTTGTTATGACGCTATGGTAGAGTTTACACAAAACTAATCCAATGCTTAGTGAATGCTAAACATCACCGTCACACACACACACACTATCTTAGGATTGTGGGACACCTCTCACCGCCATACCCTCTTTCATGAGAAGAAGTTGGCGCAATGAAAATATACTAATCACTTTCTCAAAGAAGCTCAAGTGATAGAACCTAAAAGACACAAGTGGAAGGACAAATAATTTGAAGCAAAGCACACCTTTGAAGACCAAAACCTCAATCGTAGATAGTGGAAGAGCATGTACTATAGTCGTTTGAGGTAGGGCACCACACTCACTCACTTTGCAATGTGTAGCATCAAAGCTTCTCTCACACCAAGTGTGAAGCTCACAAGGTGATGACTACACCTAATTTTCTCCTCGCATATAGAGTGTTGGGATGCTTTCTAAGATATTGGAGATAATTTACAAGAACGAGAGGGGTCTATTTATAGGCTAATGACCCCTCATTAAGATGATTAGAAATCCTACTTTACAAGCTACTAAGTTGAGATTATGGTTTTTTAAAATATCAAATTATTGTGGGCCTTCTTTGTCAGTTGAGTCATGGATGTGGCCTCAAGAGAAAGCATTATTGGTGGTAGATAAATGTAAATTTAGAGAGTTAAGGAGGGAGAGAGAGAGAGAGAGAGAGAGAGAGTCTTAGGTGGGGATAGACACAATGTTTGGGTGATTTTGGTAGGGTGAGGTAGCTCACTATGGCAATTATGTATAGCCAAGAAATAGCTATCATTAGCCCTCCCCCAAGATGGCGGTACATTCATATACCATCATAAGACATCTTTTGCAAAGAGAGTGGTTCCAGGTCCTCTATGATAGTTGGTATCTTGAAAATATTTTCATCATGTGGCTCCTTGTCACTATGGCTTGAGCTACACACATGTATCATGCAACAAAACTTACATGAGATATTTGCTCATTGACAGCTCTTTGGTAGATCCTTTGGTAGAAGGCGACTCAAGTAGGGCTTTAGCCGATACCTATTTACCTTCTTGGAGTGCCCTTTACCATTCAAGTCTGTGAACTGATAGTAATTTGAATCAAAATCCTTCTTGACTATGTATGGTCCCTGCCATCTAGTTTCAAACTTGGCATCAAAACAATTGTCAAGTATATTGTCATACGTAGATAAACCACTTTTGGTATGTACAACGTAGTGCATATATACATGGTCATATGTACAAAAGGATGTAAATACATGCATTTGGGAGCTTTGCAAAGTGGTTTTGAGCTTCAAACATGGTGCAATGTGTGCACATTGTAAATATTTACGCTTGCGTACTGGCATACATACGTGCCGCCTGGACAGGGAGTCGGTACCTTAGATTTGGTTCTAGATAGAGTATTTTGGCTCTAGGAAATTTTCTTGGGATTTTTAAAATGTAAATAATGCAAGTGGGAGGTGCAAGAACCCTCGTCCCACCCGAGAAGTTTGACACATGCGATAATTGTCTATTTGCGGTGCTTGATCTGCAGTGATACGTGCACCGCCCTAGAAGTGGTAAAAAATGGAATGTGGGGATGTGGAAAAGTACTAAGCCTACAAAATTTGATGGATTTTGGAGTCCGTTTGGTGTTTTACCCACGAAAAATGGCCGCCAGGGGTCAAAACACGTCAAAACTGGGCCAAAAAGGTTGAAAATTGGTTAACAAAGGTGTGAAAAGGCTTCCGAAAGCCACATCACTCATGGTGCCGTGATGGTATAGACTGAGGGAAATTTTGTGAAGCCAATTCTTGGCACTTAAACCTCTCTATGTGTGGGAGAAACCAGGGTTCCTACAGGTCGTCTCGTGCAGTCCTGTCGCGTCTACGTCCTGTTTTCGAGTGTGTGGAGGAGTGAATGAGAGCTTTCTCTCTTAAATTTTTCACTTAGGAGAGTCTATGGAATTTTTGAGGTTTCCATGGATGTATGTGTGCGAGGAATTGAGAGAAGAAGGTGCGGCTTTCTGTAAGACTATGCGACCCGGTATCGGTGCCATTAGGGTTGGCGCTACTCCAAAGAGTCCAATAGAGTGGAGTTTGTTGAAGGCTTTGCAATGGTTGGAGTGAGGCCTTTTGTGGCTGGAGTTTTTAAGTTCTGATGGTTTTTCTTGTATATTTGGGTCACTGTCAAGTGATCTCAAGTGCTGATCAACTCGACTCACCTTGTAGTGTCTGTGGGCAGGCAAGGGCTTGTAGGTGGAGGTGTTCGGAGTTTGAATTGAGCTTGTGGGTAGTATTTTCATTGAGCTCTTGAGTGGTGGTGTGTGTGGGTTGGAATTTAATTAAATTACTTGTGTGGTGCTGAGTTGTCTGGGTCATGGGGGATTCACTGTGCTACCACATGAGCAAACAATAGGGGAGTTTTTGGATTTTGTACATAAGCGTATACAATAGGGTTAGCCCCTCATTATTTCATACTCATACCGTACACATAATAGGCCGGGGGGGGGGGGTGGCTACATTGGGCTTACATTCAACTACCTGAGCCACCTTAAACACATTAGTAAGCCTCTGTGTGTGTGTGTGTGTGTGTGTGTGTGTGTGTGCATCGATGAATACTTTCATGGCGCGGTGAAAGTAAGGGCAAACTTGAAATTTTCTCTTTTTTTAGGTCAAAATTAGAAGCTTTTTTTGATAAGTACACTAAAACTTATGCAAATTTCCTCATTTTCTCAAAGCCAAGCTCAAACCCCTCTAATTTGTCAAAATTCCCAAAATACCCTTCAAATTTTTAAAATTCCCAAAGTACCCATGTATCTATTTTTGTTGGATTGATCTATCTTTTCTAATTTTTATTCCTTTTTGACAATTGAGATGCATTTTTGAGTGTTAGCATGTAATTTGTCACATATTACCTTACAGTCCAATATGTCCACGAAGATAACACATAAGTGTAGTCATCAACAAAATGTCAATCATTGAAGAGCAAGAATACATCCTAATTCCTCTCTGTCCTGCCACACATTGGAGAGAGAGAGAGAGAGAGAGGGGGGGGGGGGGGGGGGGGGGGGGGGGAGAAGAAGAAGAGAGTTTTAATGTCGTAGGAAACCATCCCAAGATACCTTAAAGATCTAGCCGGCGAGGAGAGTTGAATCCAAGACCAATTATGAGAGAGAGAGAGAGAGAGAGAGAGAGAGGGCATGAGTGGGCATCAGTGACAGACATAGCCGAGGTTTCCAAGGTTTTTGTCCTCGCACTCTCCCCCTGCGAGTCACAGAGGAGCTTCCAAACTCCATAGCCAGTCCTACAAGGCATCTCTCCCGTCCTTCAGAGCCTAGAATTTGACAAGGTACTGTGCTTTACCTCCTTTTATCATTTTTCCACCTCAAGGCTTGCTGATCCAACATAATCTACATCGGCAAGCTCTGCCAGCTATTGGAAAGGGGTTCATGTCCTCTTGAATCCTACATATTATGGTCTCATGTCAGCAGGGTAGGCATGCAAGGTGTAAATGACACCTATGCATGGACACACCTACCTCTTGCTCTTTCATGCTCGTCTAGAGTGAAGGCCTCCAATGAAGGCACATATAGTGAAGGGTTCGAGAGCATCATTAGAGAGGCATTGTGAAGGAGGGAAAGGCGGTGCCTTTGCGCTCCAGTATAGGGAAGGGACCTAAAGGTTGAGGGTAGCAAAGTAGCCAACGGATGTAGATACAACGGAAAAAGGTGGAGCCAAGGAATGCTCTCTCTCTCTCTCTCTCTCTCTCTCTCTCTCTCTCTCTCTCTCTCTCTCTCTCTCTCTCTCTCTCTCTCTTTCTCATGCGCTCATCTGCAAGCATGCTACCTCTCTCTATGTTGTTAGAGCTGATGGTCATAATGAGTGTTGACATTGTGTGAAGCAGGAGAGCACTAGGAGGATGAAAGTAGTGGCAAGAGGGGAGGGACACCTATAAACACAGAGAACTGTGCAAGGCTGGAAGCAAGATATGTGTGGGCGCAGGAATGAGGGAGAAAGGGGTAAAGAAGCGGCCAATAATTTGGATCGTCGTAGAAAAATCTGGACCAACATTCTGATGCAGCTTTTCCATAGACGAGTTTTTTTTTTTCTCTCTCTCTCTATGTGTGTGTTTGTGTTGCAAATTGTGTTGTTGTCTCTCTCTCGTTACCTCCTCAATCCGCCTTCATTATTTGCATGTTTAGTTGATGATGTGGACATGTATGGTCGTGCTTGTGGTGTTCGTTGCAATCTAGGGATGGGCCAAGATGCATGACTACTATTTGGGCCGCATAAAAATGCCAGACGAAGCTCCTTAGGATCAAGACGGACAGGCACTTGAAGATGAGGATGGCAGCATGATGCATGAAGGTGAAGGGTGTTTGATCATGTGTGGTAGATGCTGCAAATCGAAGGGAAGTCCACATGGCACTATCGTGGCAATACAATAGGGGTTATTCGATAGGATCTCTCTATTGGTGATGGTTGAGTGTGTTGCGGATGCGCTTTCCACCCCTTATCTGAAATTGGAATCTCTAAACAAATTAATGGTTTTTATGTTTTTGAAGCCATTAGGAATACCTACTATTAATTAGGTGGTACTAGGATCTTCAAAAATGCTCTCCCAGGTGAGTACGCAAGTCCTAGGAGATGCCCTGGTGGTTCTAAGCAAAAGAGAATGAAAGCAAAGGTGGAGACTGACCGCAGGTGTCGGGGAGGAGAATACGTCACCATGGAGCATAGGGTGAGTAGTGAGAGGCTAGGCATGGCACGCTCAGAGAGCCGGGCAGGGATGGCACATGACGAACGTCTTTTTTTAATAACAAACAAGGCACTTTCAGAGTCTAGGCGCTTCGATGCAGTGCTTAGCTAGTACGATTTGTTTATGAGAATTCTAGAGTTCGATTCGCATGCTAGTTTTTCTTGGAAGGTGCACTGCAAAGGTGAGGCAAAGAACTATTATATAACTGGTTTTAGGAAAGGGGACATAGATCATGTACAATATAATGGTTAAGATAATCATATGAGCATGTTTAGCTCTCCTCAGGTAAAATAAAAATGTTCAAGGTATTCACTGAATAAATAGTCCAAAGATCCTACCTGAATTCTAATTCTGTGAATGCTTAATGAGATAGTTACATATCTGGACTAATTGTGACCCCTTTATGTGAGATGCACCACCTACTTGGCCATTCTCAGTCATTACAATTGATGTATTGATTATTAGTGGGGGTATAGGATACTTTTTTTTATTGCTACAATTGACGTATTGCTTTATATGGATTGTAGGGAATGGGTAATACAATTGTATTGCTATAAGCTAATTACGTGGTAAAGCAAAGGAATCAAAAGCAATACGTTTTCAGAATAGTTTTGGCCTTCTTTTCAGCTTTGAGTAAAATGAGGACAAAAAACTGGCAAGGTTGATTTCATGGCAAAAATAGAAGAATGGTGGAAGCAGGTGGCCTCGATCTTAGGGCAGTCCGAGTGCGTCTCTGATCTCTCTCTCGAACTCATGTGAAAATAGACAAAAAATGAGTAAAATAGGACAATAAGAAAATAATAGTTATTGCTAAAATATCGTGCACCCAATATTGTAAGCCAGCATACAATCAAGATCAACAGTGAAAACACCAAACAAACGACAGAGCAACTCTTGACAATTTAAGATGCCGGAGCTTCTCATGGCTAGGCGAGGAGAGATATGAGGTAGCCAATGCACAAAGTCCATGTGGTCAAGGTAGCCCATGCAAATGATCTTGCCAAAGGTAGGACCTATGATCCACATGGCTGCAAATGCTTGCAGCCATAGGACCATCCACATGGCTGCAAATGCTTGTAGCCATGGGATCACAGGTCCTTCCCCATCCTTCCCCTACATTGAGTGGCGTAGGACTATAGTCAATGTTGCCTTCCCCTGCCTTGCATGGTGTATACAGTATTGTAGCAAGTGAGCAATTTTCTATTTGAGGACAAGCATGGTGCCCATGTCGTTACAGCCGTACATATAAAACTTCTATATTCTCAATGCCCACATGATCATATCACTTGATTGGGTGTGTTATCTTGAGCTATATGAGTAAAATAGGACAATAAGAAAATAATAGTTATTGCTAAAATATCATGCACCCAATATTGTAAGCCAGCATACAATCAAGATCAATAGTGAAAACACCAAACAAACGACAGAGCAACTCTTGACAATTTAAGATGTCGGAGCTTCTCATGGCTAGGTGAGGAGAGCTATGAGGTAGCCAATGCACAAAGTCCATGTGGTCAAGGTAGCCCATGCAAATGATCTTGCCAAAGGTAGGACCTATGATCCACATGGCTGCAAATGCTTGCAGCCATGGGATCACAGGTCCTTCCCCATCCTTCCCCTACATTGCGTGGCGTAGGACTATAGTCAATGTTGCCTTCCCCTGCCTTGCATGGTGTATACAGTATTGTAGCAAGTGAGCAATTTTCTATTTGAGGACAAGCATGGTGCCCATGTCATTACAGCCGTACATATAAAACTTCTATAGTCTCAATGCCCACATGATCATATGACTTGATTGGGTGTGCTATCTTGTCTAGCATACCTTGGGTCTATGTGTCACACATACACAATATCTTTATTTTGTATATAGTTTCAAATATAGTCTCAATTTGTCACATGGTCATGGCTTGACCGGGTGTGCCATCTTGAGCTATTGATTTGTACCTTCAGTTCTTCTAGCTATCCATATGTCTTGACTGGTCTCTTGAACTATCCATTCTTACCAAATGTGTAGTTGTGCCTCTTTTTACGATAAAAAACGTTAAAGTTTTTAAGACTGTTAGTTTTTTTCCCATGTAGTTACAAATTCTATAGTCTCAATTTCCCACATGGTCATATGGTTTGATTGGGTGTGTTAGCTTGAGCTATAGTTTCTTGGTTGCCAAGACACGGATAGCATACCTTGGGTCTATGTGGAACACATACACAATGTCTTTATTTTGTATATAATTACAAATATAGTCTCAATTTGTCACATGGTCATATGGCTTGACCGGGTGTGCCATCTTGAGCTATCGATTTTCACCTTTAGTTCTTCTAGCTTTCAAAGTTTGAAATATCATGGTATACCAATGTGTCACATTAGGTTAATGCAGGAGCTTTGATGTGATAGTTTGAAATAGAATTGAAAATGAGAGGAGTTATGATGGAGTTGACTTGTTAAGCAATACTGAGATTCAATCAAGCTCCATGCTTGTTTTTCTAGCAGCATACTCTAAGCAAGTGTAATGGAATTTGCCTATTCAATTTGAGAGTAGCGGAATTTAATGAGAGTACTTTCAAGAAATGATTTTGTGAGCATAGCGGGTAGACATAATTGAAGATAGCAACATAATTATAGCAATTAGTTAACTTGGCATAGACAATACTTTTGCAAGAGAGGGAATTTAGAGAACATGACAACAATTGAGGACCGGATTTATGTGGAGCCGGTCCCCCCTCCAATAGGCATTTGTATTATGATTTCTCCCATAAAAAGAGACTTGTTACAATACATTCTTTGTGTTCCTTGTGACCTAGGTGAAGCAATGAAGATGGAAAGCTTCATGCATCACCATCATAGCATAACCTAAACTTGAAGAAAGCTTTAACTATACCAAGCCTCAGTCCCAAGACCTCAAACACCTTCGAAGGTGGAGAGAGCTAGTAGGGAATGAGGGTAGGGAAGAGGAAGAAGAAACATTTCGTAGGAGAAAGAATTAGTTCCTCACTTATCATACTCTTGTTGCTAGCATACATAATAGCATAGTAATGAAGAATAAATAGATGGCAAGATCAAGCATTGAAGCACGGCTCTTGGATGGATTTGCACTCCATAGCCAAGAGTGTTGGTGTAGGCTCTCAACCTCTACTTGCTTGGAGAAGGAGAGGGAGCTCTTGCACTTTGCATAGTACACAATGAGAGTGCTTGTGAGTGTGTGTGGGTGAGTATACCCCCTAAGAACCCCCCTAGCATGCTTGGGTCGAACCCCCCTTGTAGCTCATGCTTGAAGCTCATTGGACCCCTCCAGGCCTAGCCAATCACAAGCAGAAGCCATTACAAGCAACATGGGTAGCCTTGGGAAAAGTGTCCCCCTTTCCCCTTTGAGAGAGAGGACTTGATAAATGCAAAAACAATTAGATAATTCAAGTAATTTATCATTGGACCCCTTTGAAGCCTAGCCAATAGGCTTCAAGCAACACATGAAGGTAACATGGGTAGGGACCTGACATGTGTCCTTGCTGCCTCTTCAAGCTGGGGCTTCCCTTGTGAGTGTGAGTGTGTGTTCTCTCTCTAATCCCTAGGAAAAGGTCTTGCCCCCCCTCTTGTAGGGATGCTTTTGACTTTAGGAGCTCAAGCACCTTAGTCATCAAGCATGACAAAGCACTTGGACTAGGGGGTATTCCCACAAGCATCTCAGGCAAGCTTCTCAAGGCACCTCAAGCACCTTAATCATGCACCAAGTCAAGCACATCAAGCATGGAGCCAGTCAAGCACCTCAATCATCTTAATCAAGCACCTCAAGCATGACAAGCACCTCAAGCAGGACAAGCACCTCAAGCACGACAAGCACCTCGAGCTTGGGCCGGGTTCCCACCTCAAGCTTAGCCCTACCTTAGGACTCAAAGTCATTAATATGAGAAAATCATTTGGGTTAGTTAGATATTAGATTTTATGACAGCAAGAAAGCATATGGACTGTAATGAATCATGCACCTAGCATTCCATTTGCCAATCTTGGTGACTACATGTCCATATCTTGTGATAAGGCCATAGTATGAGCTTTAAGAGGGGCCTTTTTTGAAGCGAAGGATGTGTGCAAAATACTAGGCATTCACGATATCTCTTGGTGCCATGAAACAGGGCAAGAGAGAGATCTTGAAGTTTTAATGGTTGTCAATGCAGATGACCAAATCTTGGATTATGGAGTTGTTGATGATGTTCCTCTTGAGATAGAGGAAGGTGCAGATGAGTTGAATATGTGTGATAAGGATGACGTGATAGTCGTAGAATGTGAGTTACGCCATTTGTTTGATGAGATAGTTGATGAAGACGAGAAAGCTTAAAGCTAGTTTTGCTCTTTTGTAGAGATAGATGGCAAGAAAATGTGTAAGAGTACTCTTGTGAGTCAGCTAAATGGAAATCCAACTCTGTCTAAGGACAGACTACAAGGGTGAAAAGTGAGATTTATTCGTCAATGGAGAAAAAGATCAGGTTTCGAACAAGAACTTCTCTTGTAGTAAGCTAAGATTGTGATGTTATATTTGAGGGTTTGTCTTCCAAAGATGACAGAAGGTGCAAGAGGAAAGGAAATATATGTAGCACTAGCGAAGGTGCAAGTAAAGGTACATGGTATCTTGAAGATTTGTGTGTATGAGAAGAAAAGTGGGAGCTGTTATGAAAGAGACCAGGGGTCCTATTGTTCTTCTTGATCGGCCTGCAAATGTAGATATACATCTTGCATGGTATCAAAAAGCTAAGGGTGCAAGGAGCTATACATATGATCTTGTGGACAATCAACTTGTATCCTTGGAGTCTATAATTTCACTTGCAAACTGGACGTATGATTTGGAGACTAAGAAATACCAGCTTGATGCTAAGGACTACAAGGTCTTCAATGAGTATGTGAAAGGTTAATTGACTTCATTTGCAAATTAGGTTCAAGCATGTGTAAGAGAAAAGTTCATGGGATTGATTTGTACAATAAAGAGCTATATTTATTTGCTAATTCTAAGCGTGACTATTTGAATCTTATTATGCTGGATGCAAGTGGCAAAGATGAGGGATGACTACGCTTTGAAAATATTGACTTAGAATTGTGCTTAGTACCTAGATAGGAGTACTTGCATAAAAAGATGATGTGCTCTATGAAAGATATTTGTCTGATATGGCATGTGGACCATTGAAATTTTGACTAAGGGGTGTGCACTTGGTTTAGGAAACTCTCTTCAGACATTTAGTTTTGATGTTTTGATTTATGTATTTTATGTACACGGTAGCCATATGACATGGACATCCCATTTTGCTGATTGTGTAGTATGAGAAGCATGACATACTAGCACTGAGGGTTCTTATGTTAATTTGGTAGGCTACGTTTATGTTTTCATTTTGTGTTTGTTTTGTACATGATTGCCTATTGTTGTGGACATGGCCTTTTGATAATTGTGTGATTAGACTATGTAATTGGAGGTTTCCTATGTACTATGATATACAGGTCATACCACCACTTTGAAGCTAGATTACTTTGACTCTAATGAAAATGCATTTGATTTTAATGTGTAAGATAATCCTTAAATCCCATGTGGGAGCCTAAGATGAGGCTTTTTGACAAATTACCTTGAAACGATTAGTTTATTTTAATTTATTATTCATTATATTTGTTGCTTTTCATGGTTTTTTCTCTTAACATCTATTGCAAATGAAAACACACTACAATGTACACTTTTGTTCATTTGCAGTTCAACATGTATTTTTGCAAAAGTATGTGCTTCTAAAATTGTTATGTTACTAGTATACATAAAATAGTGGTTCATTACATTCCATTTGAAATCCGTATGAGGTGGGATGGCTCATTGCAAGAACGTCCATATCTTGTCCATATGTAGGGAGGTAGGTTATCATGTAAGATGTTGTACATAGGGGGTTTTCTCTAATTTTGATGCACGTAGGTGACATCCCCCCATTACTAATAGTGAATCCCCCGGGGTCTGGGTGTGTGAGTATGCGCACGAAGTCTTTTGATCCATCATCCTTTGGCGATCCCGCTGGGGAGCAAGAATTTCCAGTTGTGCACTCAGAAGTTGAGGTTCGAGCATTGATGTATCCACATTTTGGGTGTTGAAGGGAATTTCAAGATGGTGGTGCCATTCCACCCATCTACTTTCACAGGTTGTGAGGATGCAGATGATTGGATTGCATCAGTGGTCATAGGGAATGCAAGAGATTGGTACGAGAGATTATCACAAGATGAGAAGGGAAATTGGGACATGTTTAAGAGATTATTTTTGAAGCAGTTTAAGAAGGTTACTCCTCACCAAGATGCATGGAAACAGGTCACTAGTTTGTTTATGCAAGAGCTGGTGCGATGATGTATGTGATGATGACATAGAGTCACTATATCCATGAAGGATATGGTAGCCTTGAACAAAGAGAAACGTATATTTTAGGAAAGAGATATGCACCAACAAGACATGGATGCTTGTGATAAAGATCAAATGATAGGCTATGGTCATGGAGTTTCTACGTCAAGTGAAGATGATGCAAGAGAGGAAGATGCTATGATGGTCGATGTGACCTTGGGTCCATGTGCTTTACCAGAGCTAGGGTTTGGGGAAACCTCTACTGATTGTGATGCAAAGGTATTGGGTCATCAAGGTGATAGAAACGAGTTCTATGTGGGCAAGGATTTGATGCTAGTTCCATCTCCAAGGGATGTCTGTGATGACATGTGCCATGCGTTTGTTAAGTATAAACTTCTTGAGGATGGGTAAGACGAGGTTAAAGTGACCTTTTGCTTGGACGGTGATTTTTCGGATGCATTTCACATGCTTCAATGTATGTTTCAGCCATACCCTCTTATCTGTGAAGATCTTGATTGGCAGTTGTTGATGAGTCCTATGGAAGTTTGGCATGATGAAGACTTGGGTATGATGTGATGTGTGCCTTTGTATGCATGTTACCAGTTTGTCAAGTGGAAGATGCCTTATGTGTAAGAAGAGGGTAGTGTTTTTGTAGAGCATTTTCAGTTTTGGAGTGGATTTGTTAATGCTTGCAGTGATGGTCTCTTGGGCGTGCGGAATGAAGAGTAGTCAATGCTTCAGGAAGATAATGGGATTTATGGTTGTTGTCAAAATCGATTGGGCTCTAGTTATGAAATGCATTTTCAGGTATTTGTGGGTTTGGTTGATTGGAACAAAGTATGGTACCACATGGCATTTTCCAACCTTGGAGAAAATTCATATCATGCATGGGATCCAGGTGGGCAGTGGCGTTTTGGCAAGCAAAAGGATTCTTTTGTCTATGATAGGGGTGACTTTGTTGAGCATGTAGTTGGTTCTATGTGGATGGAAAAGTTTCCTTATGATCATGGAGGAATTTTAGGGTCACTTTTGTTACTATTGGATTCGACTGTTGAGCATAAATGTTAAACTTGGGGTTGGGCAATGATGATAACCCACTTTTGGTATGTACAAATTAGTGCATATATACATGGTCATATGTAAAAAAGGATGTAAATACATGCATTTGGGAGCTTTGCAGAGTGGTTTTAAGCTTCAAACATGGTGCGACGTGTGCACATTGTAGATATTTATGCTCCGTGTTGGCAGTCGAGCATACATATGTACCTGGACACGATGTCGACGCCTTAGATTTGGTTCCAAATGGAGTATTTTGGCTCTAGGGAATGTGTTTGGGATTTTTAGAATGTAAATAATGCAAGTGGGAGGTGTGAGCACCCTCGTCCCGGATGAGAAGTTTGACACATGAAATAATTGTCTATTTATGATGCTTGATCTCCGATGATATGTGCGCCTCCCTGGAAGTGGTAAAAAATGGAATGTGGGGATGTGGAAAAGGACTTCGGATATCAAGGACCAAGCCGAAAATGTTTGATGGATTTTGGAGTCCTTTGGTGTTTTACTCGCGAAAAATGCCCGCCTGGGGTCAAAACATGCCAAAATTGGGCCAAGAAGAGTCAAAGAATAGTAAAAAAAGGTGTGAAAAGGCTTCAAAAAGTCACATCACTCATGGTGCCATGCTGGTTTAGGCTGAAGGAAAATTTTTTAGGCCATAACTTGGAAATTTCACCGCTCTGTGTGTGGGAGGAAGCAGGGTTCCTACAGGTGTTCTGCAGTCTCGTCGCGTTCGCGGCCTATTTTCGAGCATGTGGAGGAGTGAATGAGAGCTTCCTCTCTTAAATTTTTCACTTGGGAGAGTCTATGGAAATTCTAAGGTTTCCATGGATGTGTGTGTGTGTGTGTGTGTGTGTGAGGAATTGAGAAAAGATGGTGCGGCTTTCTGCAAGGCTATGTGACCCTGTATCGGTGCCATTAGGGTTGGCGCTACTCTAAAGAGTCCAATAGAGTGGGGTTTGGTGAAGGCTTTGCAATGGTTTGAGTGAGGCCTTTTGTGGCTGGAGTTTTTGAGTTTTTGATGGGATTTCATGTATATTTGGGTCACCGTCAAGTGTGATTTCAAGTGTTGATCAACTCGACTCACCTTGTAGTGTCTACGGGCAGGCAAGGGCTTGTAGGTCGAGGTGTTTGCAGTTTGAATTGAGCTTGTGGGTAATATTTCCATTGCACTCTTGAGTGGTTGTGTGTGTGGTTTGAAATTTAAATAAATTACTTGTATAGTGTTGAGTTGTTTGGGTCACATGTGAGTATGCGCACGAAGTCTGTTGCTCCATCATCCTTTGGCGATCCCGCTAGGGAGCGAGTATCGCCGGTTGTGCACTCAGAAGTTGAGGTTCGAGCAGTGATGTATCCACATTTTGGGTGTTGAAGGGAATTTCAATATGGTGGTGCCATTCCAACCATCTATTTTCACAGGCTGCGAGGATGCAGACGATTGTGTTGACTCATATGAGTTTGACTTGGCATATTTTTGTCGTGCAATACCAAGTGAGGCGCAAAAGCTTGCAGGTATCAATGTAGTGGTCATAGTGAATGTAAGAGATTCGTATGAGAGATTATCACAAGATGAGAAGGAGGTTTAAGATATCCTTTTTGAAGCAGTTTAAGAAGGTGATTCCTCACCAAGATGCATGGAAACAGGTCATTAGTTTGTTTATGCAAGAGCCGAGTCTGTTGGAGAATTTTGGTCAAGATTTGATGATGCTTGGAGAGTTTGGAAAGATACTCTATTGCATGTGGAATCCATGTATAATGAGTAATTTTATTCCACTTTTACCAATAGCCAAAGAATACAGGTATTTACGAGTTAATACCATTTTAGATGAAATGGGAAAATCCCACAACTTTGGGACTGATTTCAATGCCTATGGATTCCTATTTCCCATTAAATTTGGAAATATTTCATTTAATTTGGGAATGTGACAAAGAGATAGATTCTCAAGAAAATGGTGGTGTTGAGAAACACCTTTTAAAATTTTTATTTTTATGTGGGTGTTTCAAAACACTTCATAAAAGAGATAGATTCTCAAGAAAATGGCGGTGTTGAGAAACACCTTTTAAAATCTTTTTTTTTATGTGGGTGTTTCAAAACACTTCATAAAAGAGATAGATTCTCAAGAAAATGGTGGTGTTGAGAAACACCTTTTAAAAATTTTATTTTTATGTGGGTGTTTCAAAACACTTCATAAAAGAGATAGATTCCCAAGAAAATGGTGGTGTTGAGAAACACCTTTTAGAATTTTTATTTTCATGTGGGTGTTTAAAAATACTTCATAAAATCATACATAAGCTAGGGAAATAAAACAATGAGCAAGATATGAAATGCTATTCAATTTCTCCTATTAAGCTAGCCTATGCCTTCTCCATGACATTTGATGGGATCTTGATTGTTTCCGCAATTCTTCCACCCCTTGGAGTCCATGACCATACAACTGTATCAACACACTCCCAGCGCTTTGGGTCAGCAAGATTGCAACACCAAATCTTTTTCCAACAATCCTCATACTGTTCTTGGATTGTGGGATTTCTTTTTCGATGTTTTGGTGCCCAATACTGAATCAGAACTTTCTTGTAGTTATGAGATGAGTTGTCTACATCAATGTTTGACTCTGCCACTCCTAGCCATATCGGATATTCAGGATCTGCAGGTCTCACAAGAACAAGATCCCCTTTTCTTACATCAATTTGAGGCCTAAAGGCCTCTTGTGGCCTTGCACTTTGAGGACCAACATAGTGATCATTCAATTCTTCATATCCTTGAAACTCATCTCTGTCTTCCTCTATCTCTTGCATTTCGATGACTCCCTACAGTCTTTGGCCAAAATGTTGTATATTCACCAATGTGTTTATTGGTTGGTTGCTCAAGCTTATTGATTATGTTTTGCCAATAAGTGATAACAGGCTCCATGTCCTTTGTGGAGTCATGGTCCTTTCCCTTTAATAGAGAACATCTTTTCCAAAATTCAAGACATGACTTAATCCCTTGAATAACAAGCGGACTATCTCTCACATAGTCTGCTATAGGTACCACATCTAGACAGCCTGTTGGTAATTTTGGTTTTCCCTGGTCATCTTTTTTCCACAACTCAATTCTCGACTCCTTTGGCATCCAATCGGGTGATTTGGGATGAATTTTGTACTGCATTACTGGGACTTCACCTTGCATATAGAAAAGAAATTGAAGTGGCTTAGAGTGTCCGACTAGAGCATCTTGTCTGTCACACATATACCCTTGCACAAAGGATTTAAAGTCGGAAATGTGTGTCATCAAAAATGGTGCTGGAGCTGAGCTTTCACATTTTTTAAAATGTTCCATCAGATGTGGAAAAGTGAATGTCATTCCTGTTCGCAATCTTTCTGAGAACCTACTAAACATTGCATCTATGTCCTCATGTGTATGACCCAGCATTAAGAATCCCAAATGCACGGTTTTGAAAACTCCTTTTGCTACTAACAAGGATAAGTATGCAAACAAATATCGATTTTTATTCTCTCTTGCACAATTATCTAGCTGTAGAAAAAGATTCTCAGGCAATTTTTGAAATACAGGAGTGGATATGGTATCCACAACACATTGAGAGGAAGTTGATTGTATGTGTACAATCTCTTCATTACATCCTTGGATGGCCAATGGTGGTGTCATTGTTGATGCATTCCTCTCACGCTCTTGTTTCATTTTGTTTTGGAGGTCTAGAGCTCTCCTTGAGTTCAATGCATTGAATAACGTTACATTGCTGTGTGGCATACCATCATGGCATAAATCTCCTAGTCCATGGTTTTCTGTTCTTTCCAGATTTTGTAAGCATAATGCAAGGGAACCAATTGTAGCATTGGGATCTGAAGGCCTTAGACCATTAAGTGAGAAGTGACCATACATTCCATGACCATGTCCATGTGTTATCATACATGTTAATGATACTTGCAATTGATATGCATTCACATAATCTTTTGAGTTCACACGCAACCTAGGTATTGCTATCTTTTTTTGATCCATTTTATCATGTATAATGCATAAATACTAATCCTTTTGCAACTGGGAGAACTTACGTCAGGTGTAGTACACATTCCTACAACTTTGTTGTTGCAACATGTGAATTCGATGTTCATCCTTCAAACGTGCAATCATCTCGTCATCCTTTGTTGACTCTAGTTGAGACTTTATCCGATTACACACAACACATTTGGAGAACTCACTTGTTTTTGACAATGTCACATTAGCAAACTCTGTATTCCAAATCCTATTGAATGTCGTGCTAGACATTGACTTGAGACTCATACTGTCAAGTGTTTTATTGACATCATGTAAAATGTCTACTTGCTTGTACGTGTTTGGTATTGCAAGCAAAGTTTCCCTAGTACCATCTTCCATGGTTCTACTCTTATGTGGCATTCTCTCTGAGTTTTCATCAACAAAAGAGCGCATCAATGCCCTTCCCATTTCTGTACGGTCTCTTCCTTTCCTCATGACACCATCATTACCATGCACTGAGTGTCTAACCCCATTCTCAAAATGTTCACGGTAACGATAAAATGAAGTTTTTGGAATGCCATGAATTTCGTACCAAGCTCTACTGCAAACCTCATTGCCATTAAAAGAAAACACATATCATGTCTTTGTAGTTGTTTTGTTCTCACGCCATGCAGTCAACATTGTATCATACACATAGATTGTTCTATTTTGCAAACTCTGTCCCCAAAATTCATTGCGCATAGCCATGACCTTGTCTCGATTGGCATATTGACAACACCTTTTGGAACAACAATCTATGGTTGAAACAAGCTGGACAGATGCTAGAGATGCTTGATTGGATCTCTTAGAAGCTTTCACTAACATTTTTGGCTTCCTTTTTACAAAGCAATATTTCCGCTTTTTTGAAATAGGCTCTACCAAATAAGCTGATTCAATGCATGTGTCTTGTAACGCATGCATATCATGTAACAATTCTTTTCCATCCATAGTTGTCACTCTCTTGATAGGCCAACAAACTAGATTAATGCTGCTTACACTAGCTTCTGCAGAAATAGTAGCCTCATTTGCATAGGATGTTTCGATACCAATACCAATGTTATCTTCACCTAGCTCACCAAAGTTTTTAGAGTCAAACGGACACACATACATGACAACCCCTTCGGCTACTACATGTGTTTTGATTTCATCCCAAAGTTGAACCCTCTTATCCTTCCAAACCTCTCTGTAGCTCATTCCATTACATTGTGCATCCAATGCTCCTTCTGCTTTGTTAGCCTCATGCATAGAAGCCCCTTTGTACTACATCTCATTTATAAGTTGCAACAACCCACTACTCCATTTCACAATACTATGAAAAGCATCTCCCACTGTCAATGCATCCATTCTTGGAAAAGGGATGAGTGCTTTCTTTTCAAAACACAAATCAACTGACACCGATACATTGCCTTCCCCAATAAGCATGCCAGAACAATATGCACTTGGATTTATTTCAAATACAGTCCCAATGGCAACCTTTTGTGTCGCTACAAACATGCACACTCTATCACCATGATTGAAATTAGCCATACCTGCAAGAAGATTTGCAAGAATATTTGTTAAACAAACCTCTTGCAGAGTATATTGATTTACATAGCATAAAGCATAACAAGTATGTATGTAGGTGTTTCATGAGAAGCACCCTGTGGCCTGAAGGTCATAAAGTTCCCTCTATGCTACTAAGAATCTCTTTGTGCTCTATGCTCTATCGTCTATGCTCTATGATCTATATTGACATTCTATGGCCCCTAGACCACAAGGTGCCCTCATTGTTTCCAAAAAACCCTCATTGTTTTGCTATGGCCCCAGGGCCATAGCTCTCTATGCCGGTATAAAGCACTATTTGCTCTATATTAGCTCCCTAAGGCCTGCAGGCCATAGGGTTGTCCTCAAGATCACCTCACGGAGTTTCATGTCAAGTATATATACATCCTATGGCCTTAGGGCCATAGGGAGTTTCATGTCAAGTATATATACATCCTATGGCACCCCATGACCCTAGGGCCATAAGATCTCCAAATGAAACATTCGGCAATGTATGGCCCTTGAGCTTATACATTGCAACCCCGTGACCCTAGGGCCATAGGATCGGCATATGAAACATACGGCAATGTATGGACCTTGAGCTTATACATTGCAACCCCATGACCCTAGGGCTATAGGATTTCCAAATGGAACATAGGGCAATGTATGGCCCTTGAGTTTATACATTGCCACCCTATGGCCCTAGGGCCACAAGACTTCAAAACATACAAAAAGACAACCTATGTCCCTAAGCCCAAGGGTGTGAGTTCAAGGGTGGCCAAGATGTCAATGCAGCCCCATGGCCCTGTGGCCATAGGATTTCCAAATGGAACATAGGACAATGTATGGCCCTTGAGCTTATACATTGACACCATATGGCCTTAGGGCCACAAGATCTCACAACATACAAAAAGACAACCTATGGCCAAGATGTCAAAGGTGGCCAAGATATCAATGGTGGCCAAGCACACAATTTTCGGGATAATTTTTTTAAAATTTATCTATTTTTAGTGTATTTTTTACTATGCATATTTTGATTCTGGAGTCAAATTTTGCTTCATGGGTGTCGTTCCACTCGTACTACAAAGATATGGACATTGACAAAGCCTTGTACCAACTTTTTTTTCCATACTCTTTTTTTGTTTTTTTTTTTGGAGAAGCTCTTTCAATTTCGGAGCCGATGAGCTATGTCTCATTTTTGCACAAAGCCTAGAACTCTAGTAATCTCGACTGCAACCTCGTGAGAATAGCCCCTAAATTCAAAATTCGAATTTTGGATTTCTAACCTAACCTAACTAACCTTATCTCTTTCTCTTCTCTCTCTCTACCACAATTTTTTTCGCACGGTCGCTCTCTCTCTCTCTCTCGTTTCTTGCTCGAAACCTACACAGAAACCTGCACAGAGCTTCTCTCTCTCTCTCTCTCTCTCTCTCTCTCTCTCTCTCTCTCTCTCTCTCTCTCTCTCTCTCTCTCTCTCTCCCTCTACGCATACAATTCTACGCCATCGTTGCGACGCGCACAGATCTATGCAAAGCCATCTCCACAACCTTCAACAGAAGGACTGCTGCCGCGACCTCCCAAACACAAATCTTTTACCATCATCGTCGCGGCCTCAACACACCTAAGTGACTGCTTTGCTACTGCTGCAGCCTCTCTTCATCAAAGACAGATGTACTCAGAGGTAACCTGTAGAAACCCTAATCTTTTTGCTTAATTCGGTTTTAAATGTTCTTAATCTAATTACGTTTTAGCTAAGTTGTGAATCACCTCTCTCTAAAACAATAAACAAAAACATTAATTACGTCTCTAAAACTGTAAAATTGTAGACTGTAGAACTATAAAACAGAAAAATCTCTAATTAGAGATCTAAAATTGTAATACAGAATACTCTAATTAGAGACCTAAAAATACAAAACAGAAGACACTAATTAGGGACCTAACTTTGTAAAACGAAAAACTCTTATCAAGGACCTAAATCTGTAAAGCAGAAAACTCTTCATAAGTGACCTAATACTGTAAAACTGTAAAACTCTAACTGCAAAAATCTCTAATTACAAAAAAATTATAAACCTACAAATGCAAAAAAACAATAACTACAGAAAATGTTGAAACTATGGATACCTGTAATTGGGTTGTGGGGAGTTGGGTACACGTTGTAAGAGGACGAGTAGAGTGCGCTGTTATATGAGGATGGATTAGGGTGCAGGAGGATGGGAAAAAAAAAGAGGCAAAAAGGTGGGAAAGAAAGTGTACACTATATGTGTTTGTAAGATATGGTGTAATATAGTTTCTTTAAATTCATTTGTAGTCACTAAAATAAAACTAGACATAGAATCTTTAGAAGGGCAAACAGGGTGTGGCTACATAGGGTTTCACCTCATACTAAAGAGTAACATATGGCTCTAAGGCACCCTATGACCATAAGGCCATAGGGTGGTCTCACATCGTACTATAGGGTGACCAATGTACAATCTCAAGGGTCATAGGGTTCCCTATGTTCCTATTGAATATCCTATGGCCACAGGGCCATAGGATCTCCAAAACATATATATGACACTATGGCCATAGGATCACATGGTGCTCTATGTCCGATCCAGAGACCTTGTGGCCCAAGGGCCTTAGGGTGGCAATGTACAATCTCAAGGGCCATAGGGTTCCCTATGTTCCTTTTGGAGATAGGGTGGCCCTAGGGCCATAGAATCTCCAAAAGCAACATAAAGAACCTAGGGCCATAGGATCAAAGGGTGACCTATTGGAGACCTTGTGGCCCAAGGGCCATAGTGTGGGAATGTACAATCTCAAGGGCCATAGGGTTCCCTATGCTCATTTTGGAGATCCTATGGTCCTCGGGCCATAGGATCTCCAAAATGAACATATGGCCCTACGGACATAGGATCACAGGGTGCCCTATGTCCCATCAAGAGACCCTGTGGCCCAAGGGCCATAGGATGGCAATGTACAATCTCAAGGGCCATATGGTTCCCTATGTTCCTTCTGAAGATCTTATGGCCATAGCTCCATAGAATCTCCAAAAGGAACATAAGGAACCTATGGACATATGATCAAAAGGTGCCCTATGTTCCATCTTGAGACCTTGTGGCCCAAGGGCCATAGGGTGGCAATGTACAATATCAAGGGCCATAGGGTTCCATATGTTTTTTTTGGAGATCCTATGGCCCTAGATCCATAGGATCACAGGGTGCCCTACATCCCATCTAGAGACCTTGTGGCCCAAGGGCCACAGGGTGACAATCTGCAATGTGAAGGGCCATAGGATTCCCTATGTTCCCTAGGGTCACAAGGTTCCCTATGTTCCATCTGAAGACCCTATGGCCCAAGTGCCATAGGGTGGCAATGTACAATCACAAGGGCCATATGATTCCCTATGTTCCTTTTGGAGATCCTATGGCCCTAGAGCCCTAGGTGCATGGGGCTGCCATGGTACTTGTTTAATATGGACCATGGTGTACCCTATGTACATAGGCCACCCTTGGCCCCTTGGATGCCCTCTATCCCATCTAAAGACCTTGTGGTCCAAGGGCCATAGGGTGACAATCTACAATCTCAAGGGCCATAGGATTCCCTATGTTCCCTAGGGTCACAAGGTGCCCTACATTCCATCTGAAGATCCTATGAGGGCACCTTGTGGCCTTCCACCCCATAGGATCTCTATATAGAATATAGAGCAAAGAGCATAGAGAGCTTCTTACTACCATAGAGGGAACCCTAGGGTGGCAATGTACAATTCACAGGGTGTCAATATAGAGAAAACAGAGGTTCTTACTAGTGAGGCGGTCCGGGGCGGCGGGCAACAAGAAGAGCAGCCTCTAAACACCCTTCGAGGCTCCCGTGCTGCACAATTGGGGTTGGGGCAAGCACAATCAGAGACAACAACAACCCAAAGCCAGAAACCAAACCAAAAAAGAGGCACCACCTAGTTGTAGATGCGAACTAGGACGCACGTGATATCTCCTTGTACTCAAACGCACAAAGAGAGGGGAATGCAAGATATCCACACACACCAAACACAAACATTCACCATGCCAGAGAGAGGTAAAGAGCACAAATAACCTTGAGCAACTCAGTCTTAGCCTTAAAGACTAGATACACACAAAGCTTGATGAGAAATAGAGAGACAACACAAAACTTGACCTTGTTGCCAATACACAAATTGTCTTAGGGTCACGGGAGCCCTCTCACCGAGCACCCTCTTACAATTCACCTTTTAGGCAAACATTTAAACAAGCCCTCAAATCACGAAGCATGAAATGGCACAACAAACTTCAAGGACAATATACCTTCAACCACCTGATGAGCCAACTTATCAAGTCAATTTGGAGAGAAGAGTCGTAGTTGCAGCATACAATTGCACCCAAAACTATAAATCTTATTTATGCATAAGAGTAGGCTACAAGTGTAGTGAAGAGTATGGCATACAGTCCACTCCTCTAGATGGCATAACTAACGTCAAGCTTCTCCATGCACCTATGTGTAATGATGAAATAGAACACTCACGATGCACACACTCTACACAACTAGGCTTGAAGAGTGGTGTGTTATGTGTTGATAATGGTGTGGTGTAGTGTGATCATGTGATAATTTACAAGGGAGAGAAGGGCTATAGGTTGCCCCGATTAGGATTAGGCCTAATCAAGTTTATTTGAAGGAATAAAAGACTATGCATATTTTTATTTTTTTTATGAGGGTGGTTCTCTCTTGTCCTTTGAGTCACATGGATGTGGGATCAAGGGAAGAGAATTATTGAGGATGAAAGGAGAGAGGATTGAGTGAATAATTGGGGAGTGCCTACTCTAGTAGAGGGTGCATTTTACAATAAGATTAGTGGTTAGTAGTTAGTAATTATCACTAAAAAATATTTACAAAATCATTCACCAAATGGTGAGATATATGATGAGAAAAGTTAGAGAAGGGATGAGCTTGTAAAGAGAGGTTGAAGTTTTGGAGAAGTTGACATTCACCTCTTTATAGCACTGGAAGAAGAAGCAGTCAGCATCGCGAAGTAGCGCGTGTCGATGAAGCTATGTTATCTTCAAACCTTGGAAAATTCATGATAAAAGCCTTAATTTTCAGAGGTTATCCTTGGATTTTTGCTGATTTTTTGAAGTTCTTTACAAAGCTGAAGAGAGTATGGTAATATGGACATATATGTAGAGAGAAAGGGGGACACATAGGGTGTAGAAATGGAGGATGAAGGCCATGGAGTTGTGAGAGAAGTGGCAATGGTGAAGAGGGTGAATTAGGACATGGGAGTTACAGGTTTGGGAGTGGGAAGGAGAGGGAGGAGTGTGTATGAAAGAGGAAAATGATAAAGTGGAAAAGGGAGTGTGGCTGCATAGCATGGGCAAACTGGGGTCCACCAATAAAATCATAGCTCACAGCTCGTAGCTCAAAAAAATATGAAAACATTTGAGGTGAAAGTTCAGCTCACGAGATACAACTTTTTTTTGTATCACCTTTTCAAATTCGGGGAGCATGTGATCTTTAAAAATTAAGCAAAACCACTTGTTTTTTCCACTGCACAAAGTCCTTGTGAGGTCCTTCTTTGGATGATTCTTTTGAATACCTCCAAGAGTGAGCTCCCCATGGTGCATGCATGTATGCCACATACCCTTGACCTTATTTGGTAGGTCTATCATTGAAGATATTGTTGAAATCATGATATAAGTGAATAGTACAACTACGATAATCAAATATTGAGGGGTCTAAAAAAATATGTACATGTCAAATATAAATAATATAGGTGGAAAAAATATAAAGGGGTCAAAATAAATCTCTCTCATTATAAGTCTACCATAAAAAGATGAATATTTTTGGTGGTCTAATTTATGAGAGTAATGGAGAATAGATGTAGGAAGGAAAAAATCACAATAGTGAAAAAATATACACATAAATAAACTAGTTTTTTTGGATTTTTGTTGGGATGGAGTTACACCAAAAATAAGAGAATCTTGCATGAAATTATTTTTATATGGAATAAAGAGTACGCAAACTGGTAAGAAAAAATATGGTAATGTTGAGTCAATGTACATAGCATAAATAACACACCATAGGTAGAAATATTTAAATAAATACCAAAATAAGTATGAAAAATCCTTTTATTTAGGCCCTATATACAATGAAATATTTACACACAAATGGGCCATAATATACTTATTTTTATTTTTTGGCTCAACTAGCCCAGTGACTAGCTAAGTAAGGGTTTTTAAGAAGATATGGGAAAAGTCTCCTAACTCACACACACCAATATACAGTGAAATGGTAGGGATAGCTACAGTGTTTGGATGATTTTGGTAGGGTGGGTTAACTCACTATGGCAATTACGAAAAGCCGAAAAACGGCTATCATTAGCCCCCCTTCTTAGACAATGGTACATTCATGTACCATTTATCCGACCATATAACATGTAGATTGTGTAACGTCTGTCTTTGTCTGCTCTCATCTTTGAAGAACCTTTGTTGTATGATTAAAAAACCTTGTGTGATATTAAAGGTTCTTAGAGCCAATAGCAGGATGTAATGAAGTGACTGAGTAAACCTCCTCCATTGAGAAAGTTTCCATAAGCACCCCCCAAGATCAAAGATCTTGAAATATCTTTCCCAAAGAGAGATGTATGGTATGGAATAAAGAGTATGCAAAATGGTAATAAAAAATATGGTAATGGTGAGTCAATGTACATAGTATAAATAACACACACCTAAGTATAATTATTTAAATAAATACCAAAATAATTATGAAAAATCATTTTATTTAGGCCCTATATACAATAAAATATTTACACACAAATGTGTCATAATATACTTATATATATATATATTTTTGGCTCAACTAGCCTAGTGACTAGCTAATTGAGGGTTTTTAAGAAGATATGGGAAAAGTCCCCTAACTCACACACGCCTATGTACAATGAAATGGTACGCATAGCCAAAGTGTTTGAGTGATTTTGGTAGGGTGGGTTAACTCACTATGGCAATTACGGAGAGACGAAAAACGGCTATCATTAGCCCTCCCCCAGGATGATGGTATATTCATGTAGCATCATAGAGCATCTTTTCCAAAGAGAGTGCGTCAGATTCCTTGACGAGGTCTTAATTGTTTGGCCCCTCAGAATTTTGGTTTGAGTTACACTCATGCTTCACGGAACAATACCTACATGAGATAGCTGCCTTTTGACAGATCTTTAATAGATCCTTTGGTAGAAGGCGACTCAAATAAGGCTTCAAGCGATACCCGTTTACCTTCCTGGAGTGCTCTTTCCCATTCAAGTCCATAAGTTGATAGTAACTTGAATTGAAAGCCTTCTTAACTATGTATGGCCCTTGCCATCTAGTTTCAAATTTGGCATCAAAACGATTGTCGAGTCGATTGTCATACCTTAGCACAAGATCTCCTTCATTGATGCCTTTGTCCTTTAGTTTCTTGTCAAGCTTCTCCTTCGCCTACGTAGCTTTCCTCTTGTAGCACTCGCATGCTGCTTCTCTTTTCCACTCAAGCTCAGCTAAGGTAAGAAGTCGATCCATCCATGCTTCTTGATCATCTTGTGCTGCTTTGCCATGAAGTCGTATTGTTGGGATGTTGAGCTCAATTGGTTGTAAAGCCTCTTGACCATAGACCAAGTGAAATGGTGTAAACTCCGTGGCTTCCCTATATGTGGTTTGATACGCCCACAAGGCACCATCCAAGAAGTCATCCCACAACTTTGTCTTGTTTCTCACCATCTTTCTAATGATGCCTGCAATGACACCATTAGCTTTTTCTACCGGACCATTGGATTGGGGATAGTAGGGTGTACTATGACGATGTAGAATGTGAAGTTCTTCACAGACCTCTGTGAGCAAGCCCTTTCTAAACCTTGGACCATTATCAGAAACAATCTCCAAAGGTGTGCCAAATCTACAACAAATGTGAGTGTAGACAAATTTGCTCACTGTCCTCTCATTTACCTTTGCCACACTTTGTGCTTCTACCCATCTCGTCATGTAGTCTATGGCCACCAAGATATACGATTTCTCATTTTTAGTCCTAGGCAATGGACCCATAGCATCAATGCCCCATTTTTCAAATGGACCATTTACAAGGACTAATTGACGTGGACCATGTAACAGACGCTTGTTTCCATTAATCTGACAGTTGTGACAGCTTTTACACCAATGTTGAACATCAATGTGCAAGCTTGGCCAAACATATCCGGCAAGCAAAATCTTTTTTGCAGTGAGTTCCTGTGCAAAATGACCACCACACGCTTCCTCATGCAAACCTTTTAGAATGGCGGGGATTTCCTCAATAGTTGGTACTCTTCTGCACACTTGATCCTTCCCTCTTTGATAGAGGGATCATTCTAGAAAGAGATACGCGCTTGACTTTTTCATGAGTCTCCTCTTCTGAGCCTTCGTGAATCCTTGTGGAGACTCACCCTCCAAAATGTAGCTAATAATGGGAGTCAATGACTCCAATCCCTGTTATCTCGGTTGCTTGACAGTTGCTTCCACCATGATGACCTGCACTTCTTTCTCAACACATGTAACTACTTGTTGTGCAAGTAAATCGGCATCTTCATTTTGTTTCCTAGTATTATGATATAGTTGCACTTCTTCAAATTGATTAAACAATCTACGAATGGCATGAACTTTTGTCCTTAAGCTTTCATTATTGCATGCCGAAATGCCTAAAATTTTCTTCACAATGAGAAGTGCATCCCCTTTTACCATGAGACATGGAATACCTTGGCCAATGCATATCTTTAAACCATGAAGTAGTGTGTCGTATTCTGCTTCATTGTTGCTAGTTGAACCTGGTAGATTGACCTTCTCTTTCATGACCACCTCTCCACTTGGGTTGAGCAATACTAGCCCTCCCCCTGCTTTTCCTGTGACTCGTCGAAAAGCTCCATCAAAGAACAAGGTAAAAGCATTAGGAATACTTTTAGGTGGTGGCAATGGTAGGGTCTTTACTTTAGGCACCTTAATTTCCTTCTCATGTACCTTATAAGTGAGAATCCCTGCCAATTGTGTACGCACACTATCCTCTACCTTGAAAGAGTATTGAAACTCTTGCAACTCCATAATCCACTTCGAGATCCTAGTGCTAAGATTCATTTGAGATGACACCCAAGGAAACAAATTTTCTGCAGTGAGAATTACAAAAGGTTTTGGTAGCAAGTAGGATCTAAACTTTCTCACCGCAAACATGAGAGACAGCATCATGAGTTCTGCCTCCGTGTAGCCTCTCTCCAAAGCATTCATGACCCTACTAGAAAAGTAGATGGGTCGCATCCTGGTATTGTGGGGATCTTGTTGTAATAAAACTGCACCAATTGTTTCCTTCCCAACACTAGAGCTAACAAAGAATGTGTACTTCCAACAAGGAGTCATGAGTGTTGGTAGCTCAGACAAAATGAATTTAATGTTACAAAAGTACTCTTCAAGATCATCATACCATGCAAATTCTACTTGTTGTGTCAACTTTTGCAAAGGGTGAAGTAACTCCAAAGCTACGTGAATAAAGCGTGACATATACTTCACCTTTTGAATGAATGAGATGACCTCTTTGAGATTCTTGGGTGATGGGAGCTCAATAAGAGCCTTTGCCTTTGAAGGATCCACCTCAATGCCTTTATAGGAAACCTTGTGACCAAGCAAGATCACTTCAGCCCACAAGGTCTCCTCAATGGCATAGAGAGAATCCTATGGCCCTGGGTCCATAGGTTGCCAGAAAACCCTCATGAAGGGTTTCTTCAAAACATATAGGATGTGTAGAACATAGAGAGTTACTTACTAGCATAGGGGGGACCCTATGGCCTTCAGGCCATAGGGTGCCAATATAGAGCATAGATCGGTTCTTACTAACATAGAGAGAACAAATAGTGCTTTATACATGTGGCCATAGGGTGCCAAAACAATGAGGGTTTTTTCGAAACACTGAGGGCACCTTGTGGCCTTAGGGGCCATAGGATGTCAATATAGAGCATAGAGCATAGAGAATAGAGAGCTTCTTACTATCATAGAGGGAACCCTATGGCCTTCAGGCCGCAGGGTGTCAACATAGAGAAAACAGAGGTTCTCACTAGCATAGAGGGGAACCTATGGCCTTCAGCCCACAAAGTCTCCTCAATATAGAGCAAAAAGTGTTTTTACTAGAATAGAGATCACCCTATGGACTTGGGTCCATAGGTTGCCAAAAAACCATCATAAAGGGTTTCTTCAAAACATAGAGGGCACCTTGTGCCCTTGGGATCATAGTATGTGTAGAGCATAGAGAGGTTCTTACTAACATATAGGGGTGCCAATATAGAAAAACCCTCATTGTTTTGGTACCCTATGGCCTGAATTAGGGTGCCAATATAGAAAATAGATCGGTTCTTACTAGCACAGAGCGGACCCTATGGCCTTTAGGCCAAAGGGTGTCAATATAGAACAAAGATCAGTTCTTACTAGCATAGAGAGACTAAATAGTGCTTTATACCTGGGGCCATAGGGTACCAAAACAATGAGGGTTTTTCAATGGCATATAGAGCACCCTATGGCCCTGGGTCCATAGGTTGCCAAAAAACCCTCCTGAAGGGTTTCTTCAAAACATAGAGGGAAACTTGTGGCCTTGGGGTCATCGGATGTGTAGAGCATAGAGAGGTTCTTACTATCATACAAGGGACCCTATGGCCTTCAGGCCATAGGGTGCTAATATAGAGCATAGATTGGTTCTTACTAGCAAATATCGGACCCTATGGCCTTCAGGCCAAAGGGTGCCAATATAGAGCATGGAGAGGCTCTTACTAGAATATAGAGGACCATATGTCTTTCAAGTCACATGGTGCCAATATAGAGAAAATAGTGTTTTTACTAGCATATAGAACATCCTGACCTAGGGGGATTGGTTGTCAAAAATCCATCATAGAAGGGTTTCTATGGCCTTCAGCCCACAAGGTCTTCTCAATATAGAGAAAATAGTATTTTTCATTGGCATACAGAGAATCCTTGGGTCCCTTGAGGCCAACCCTATGGCCTTCAGGCCTTAGGGAGCTAATATAGAGCATGGTGCTTTATATCGGCATAGAGAGCTATGGACCTAGGGCCATAGCAAAACAATGAGGTGTTTTTGGAAATGATGAGGGCACCTTGTGGTCTTGGGTCCATAGGAAGTTAATATAGATCATAGAGCATAGACGATAGAGCATAGAGCACAAAGAGATTCTTAGTAGCATAGAGGGAACCCTATGACCTTCAGGCTACAGGTGCCATTATAGAGTAAACAGAGGTTCTTACTAGCATAGAGGGAACCCTATGGACTTCATTCCACAAGGTCTCCTCAATATAGAGAAAATAGTGGTTTTTACTTGCATGGAGAGCACCATATGGCCCTGGGGTCATAGGTTACCAGAAAACCCTCATGAAGTGTCTCTTTAAAACATTGAGACCACCTTGGGGCCTTGGGGCCATAGGATGCCAATGTAGAGCATAGAGAGGTTCTTACTAGCATGCAGGGACCCTATGGCCTTCAGGCCACATGATGCCATATGGTGTTGGTGTAGAGGCTCTAAAGGGGTATTTAGGCCATTCAAGGGATACTTCTTTGAGGGTCCTCTAATGTCATAAGAGAACATGTGATCACACTACCATAGAGTGGCCTAGGTACACTTGTAGAACCATTTTGTTGGCACCCTTTGGACCTATGACCACATGGTTTAACATAGAGGGGACTCTATGGAACTAGGTCCATATGGATGTAATAATATGCATCTTGTCTAAATATATGTCATTCTTTTTATAGAAAATGTCTCAGAAGAGAAAGTCAAAGTCAGTTGATGCAACAGGCTCAACACCAAGTTCTTGGTATCTAGATTTTCACTTACCAAATGGTGGAAGTGATGAGAAAGTCCACTTGTTCTTTCAAGATAAAGATAAATTTCCCTTCAAGGATTGTGGTATTGTCAAGGAGATAAAGAGAGATTGTTCAGATCTTGAAATGTCTCCATGCCTTGGAGTAAAACTACTCAATGGTGACTCCTACTTGTTGGAGCCTGTGGCCTTTGCTCAAAAAATGGTGAAGGTTGATTATGAAGGAGTGACAATGACAAAAGCAGGGTGGGTGGAGCTTCAAGAAGACACTCCAAGTGAGAACTTTATAGACTTATATATTGAGGGCTTTTAGAAATTCAATCAATATTTAGGTAAATTGAGCAGCACAAAGAAGAATAGGAAAGGAGAGTCAGACTCCCTCACTTGGAGAAAATAGTGAAAATGTGACCGAAGAAAATCTTTCAGTTATACCCTTATAGACTAAAGAAGCAGGAGATTCTAGTGGACTTGCAACCCTAATAGTTGGAACCTCCTCAGTGGTAGTGGTTGTGGACTCAGCATAAGTTAGCTATGTTGGACTCTATTATATAGCCCAAAGAAAAAGATCTTGATAAAGAAGTTGCCAAAAGTTCTAAGAGTGGGCTAGATGGATACATCGGAATTTCACACTATTTTAAATTTGGTGTACAATTTACCCAATTGATCCCAGTTGAGAAATCCAACCTTGCACCAGATGGCTATAAATGCAGACCATTGTCAGATAATATCTCTTGAAGCAATTTGCAGGGCACTCTAGTCCAGTTTCCAGTGCAGAAGACTTGATGCCGTATAACCCAATTACAAAAATGCCTTTACAAATAGCTAAAGTGCATGGAGACAAGCTATCAACATACCACTACTGGATTCTAGCTGTTCAGCATTCCATCATAGCGGCTAGAGCTTTTTTGCATAACAACATCACTAAGTATGCTTTGAGAAAAGAGTTCTACAAGTTTAGAACTGCAAGGATAGTGGTAGACGCTCCGAAAGAGGTTACTGTGCGAATTTCCAAAATGGATAACATGGAGAGAATAATAGCAATGAAACACGAGCCTTATGTGGAGGTCTTGAAGCATGGCCATGGTCAATGGCTTGCATATTCTAGACCAACAAAACCCAAGGTAGGTGTTCTTGTCGGTCATCCGAGTCGAGTAGGTTGGGATGTAAGTTCCACTTCCCTATGCTTATTTTTGTTACAAATATCTCTTGAAATAAAGTTAATTTTCTTTTCTTTATTTTGAAGGACTTTGTAAATGTGGCGAACATCGTATTCAACCATAAATCATTTGCCAACAAAGAAGCACACATGGTCTTGTACGATGATGAAATCTATGATCAGTGGATAAACATCTTGGAGAAGCATCAGACATCAACTGCTCGTGGGCGACAACCAAGCATAACAACCTTTAGATGCCTAAATAGTTTAGAAGATAATGATATCAAGCTACTACAACAGGATCTGGCAGATGAAAAGATCTGCTTAGTGAAGAAACCATGTCAAGCGGGCATGCTCGACCTCACTGCACATGCAACGGTCTTAAATAAGACTAGGGTTTTTGAGCCTCAAATGTTGATGGAATTTAAAGATATAGATCCATCAGCAATAGCAGTTACTTCATGGGATAAATATAAGTCTCATTATAACATTACAGATGAGATTTACAAATCTCTCTTCACGAGTTGTACGCAATGGCTAAATCTCCTACTACAAAAAGGAAAGGAGAAAGAGCCAATTCCTAAGATCACTAGGGGATATGTGCAGTGGATCATTGCACAAAAGAATGGCACTTATAGTTTGCAATTCATTTTACCATGGACAATCAAGTGTGTTTGAAAGAATTTGGAAGGCATTGAGTTTCTCTGCAGTGAGAATAGCTCTAAAATTCGTGTTGGTGTTTGCTTCATAGACACAACACACAAAAATCTTACATCTAGTGGTTGGAGTGCTGCCACCATCTATTTTGGATGATCAGACGTACTTAGATTAAGTTTAGTTTCCAAATTTTGAAACACTGCTCTCTAAAAGTGATTAGCAAACTTTCGATCTCTGTCACTAATGATACTAGCTGGAAGACCGTGGAGTCAATATATATGCTCTACAAATAGCCATGCTAATTCCGGTGTCTTAATCATATTCTTAATGGGAATGAGTCGACCCATCTTTGTTAGACGGTCTACAATTACCCATATGGCATCATGGCCACGATTTGTAGTAGGTAGTCCTACTACAAAGTCCATAGAGAATCTCTCCCACTTACCTTGTGGAATCTCTAAAGGATGTAAAAGGCCACCTACCTTGAGGCACTCTACTTTATTTACAATTTGGTAAAGTAATTGATGGATTATGTGGGGTAGCACATCAACCATCAGAGTTTTTAATTGCCGGCTTTGTCAAGTATCAGCATGCTCCTTCCCTAGAGAAGGCAATTTCTGAAAAATCTAAATGGTATGAAATGCATGTTCTACCTTTGAGCTCCTTAATGGGATCAGATACCATCCAAACATGTTCTTTGAGAATTAATTTTTGGGGTTTGGGCATTTTTCAGTCAAGGAGAGCAGTACACCAACTACTCTAGTGTTAAAGAGTCATTGTTGGAGCCAATGCATACTCTCTGCATCAATGACGACGAGTATGATGCTGTGACCATGGACAAATCCTTTTTTGTACGTCGTGCAATCAAATGCATCTATCTCCAAGAAGATGATCAAGTGATAGACATCTTCTCATTAGGCTATGGGACTAAAGAGGCACTACAACAACAAAGAAAGGTGATATTAGTTGCATGTAGTAGTGATCAAATGACGCAATTGGAATCTCTTTGCCATTCCATAGTGGAAGAAGACCTTGATCTTAGAAGGTGGGCAGGTGTGGATAACACAGAGAAAGTCAATGTGAACGATTCAGAGGAAGAAGAAATTGAAGAACCATTGGATGCAAGTGCTGAGGCCATTCTAGAAATTCTAAAGGAAAGAGGTTAAGCTATCCACCCATGATATTACATTACTGATATTTATATTATCATTGTTGTCATTTTATTTTATTTGTCCCATCTCAAATCTGCCCATGAAGTTAAAAACATTGATGTTTGGCTCGTTATTTTTCTCAATTTTTTTTTTTTTTAAAAATGTGAACTTGTGAGTTTCAGTTTTTCACAATAAATGAATCAGACTTAAGTGTATGATATTATATAGACATGTTGTGGTAAATAGAATTCTACATTTATATATGGTCATAAGATATATATTATGTAATACTTTAAAGTTAATTGATCATATGAGGTTTGGGAAGAATACCCTATGACTTGAGGATCATAGAGTTCTTTGTAGACATGACACCCTATGGCCCTAGGGCCATAGAATCCCCCAAAAGAAAATGGGATACCCTACAACCTTACAGATGTAGGGTGATTACACCGAGTCTCTAAAAGGGCACATAAGCATCTGGGCTTATTTCCCTAGGGCCATATGATACAAAAATAAAAGAGTCTTAAGAAGCGAACCTAGGCCACTAAATCACCATGGGGCCATAAGGTGGTCTTTGTGGGGAATGCTCCTAAAGGGTTCCTTGGCTATCCTATGGCCTTTGTGCCATAGGTTCCCAACATAGAGTTTAGATGGTTTCTTACTAACATAGAGCTCACCTTGTGGCCTACGGTCTTTAGATGCTAATATAGAGTTTCAATGGTTTCATACTAGGCGTAAGGGGCACCCTATGGCCTTGGGTCCATAGAGTGTCAATGTAGAGCGCATAGGTTTGCTTTCTAGAATAGAGGTCACCATGTGGCCTAGGAGCCATTTGATGCACCCTATGGCTCGAGGCCTATAGGTTGCCAATGTACACAGTAGAGGTTTTCTTTCTAGCATAGACGGAACCTTGTGGCCTAGGGGCTATTTGGTGCTCCCCTAGAGCATACAAGGTTTCTTAGTAGCATTATAAAGGGTACCTTGTGGACCTCAAGTCTCCATAGGGTTCCAACATAGAGCGTGAAGGGTTTTTCTTACTAGCATAGGGGACATCCTATGGCCTTGGGGCCATAGGGTTTCAATATTGATCATAGAGGATTTCTTACTAGCATAGAGGGTACCTTGTGGCCGTAGGTCCATAGGGTGCAAACATAGAGAATAGAAGATTTCTTACTATCATAGAGGGTACCTTGTGGACCTAGGTCCATAGGGTGGAAACATAGAGCATAGAGGATTTGTTACCAGCACAGACGGCATCCTATCAGCCCAAAGTCCATAGAGTGACAACATGTAGCATAAAGGGTTTATTACTAGCATAAGAGCAAGACCTTGTGGTCCTCGGGTCATAGGGTGTCAACATAAAGCATATATGGTTTCTTACTAGTGCTCATAGAGGGCATCTTGTGGCCCTATGACACCCCATGGCCTTAGGGCCATAGGGTGACACATAAATAAAGTACCATATGGCTTTGAAGCCATATATCTATTTATATGTTGAGACCTCCCAACAATCATAACCCTATGGCCTTGAGGCCATAAAGAGACATATTTTGCATTATCTTAAAGTCGTAGAGATATCTACAAAGAGAACCGTATGGGCTGAAGGCCATAAGAAACTTAGTCAAGGAAATCATCAAATGCAAGAAGATCATGGCAATAGAAAATGAGACTTGTGCTCTAGAGCTTCAAGGCATAAATGTTTCTCCAGGTATACTTCTCATGATGGACAAAGAACTAATGTAGCTAGATAAAGATTAGGAATCTCTAGACAATAAGGAGCATAAAAATAAATTCATTGTAGATGTGTTGTCATTTAGTAAATTTTCTATTTGCGATTAGTTTTTTCTAAGAGTGTGACAAAAAAGAGTTATCAAAATGTAGATACTTTTGAATCTAAAGTTATGTGTTCTTTAAACTTGCAGTCCTTCAACAAGATATTGCGGTTGACAAAGTTTTACTCGAGATTGTTGGTATAGAGGAAGCTAATGCCATTGACCCTACTGAGAAAGATTCTATCAATGTCCACGTTGTCAACGGGATGAAAACACACATTATGCCTCTATAATGACCCGACACACACTCTAGGGATAACACACACACACACACACTATGGGGCACCACTCGGCTTACACAACCCTTCTGGCCGAGACAGGGAACACACCCATGGAGTGAGAGGAGAGAGACTATCCACTTGCCCACTCCACACAGAGAGACACATATACACACACACACTCAAAAACTTAGCTCAAAAGAGGAGAATTTATGATTTTTAGATACAATAGAGCTTGGGCCAACACCAATGGGTCAAACAGCTCACACAATATGGGTAAAATACGCCAGATACAATCACAAAATGGAGCACAAGCTTCGCTCATAGGAGAAACTTACACAACCAAAACAACAGAAAAATAGTGAATAATTTGGAAAAATAGACAGCGCCATCGCGTCCGGAATGGCCCAAAACCCCAGTCTACAATGTCAACGTGCTCAAATCCGACCTCGGATGAGCAGTTTACGGCCAAGTTTATGGCCAAAACAAGCTCCAAAATCGGCAAAAACACAGTTGCTGCTGTTCCTCCTCTTCTCTCCACGTTTTTTCTGTTCTTCTCTCTATTTTTTTAGTTCCCACACTTAGATTTATTACTTGGGCACCCTTGGCCTTTTAGATGACCTCAAACGGACCCCGAACAGGCCAAAAACTGACCTCGCAGTGCATAGTTGTCACCTTTTTGCATCATCCGTACACCTAGCACTCAGCTTTTCTCCAACAATGCATCCCGCTACCACGTGAAGTGTCCCTTAAAAGATGGTCCTCATGATGAGCTCTCTGCATAATTATCACAAGAAAACATCCACGTCATGTCCGTACCTGGCGCCACTAGATGCCATCTGACGCACCTGCTTACCTCATGTTCTCGGCCCGCGGATAGCTTCCTTGAGAATTTTTACGCGCTACCAACTCCTCATTATTATAGAAAAAACACACTGGTAGTGGTGATAGTGAAAATCGATGCACTATGTACATGCTGTCCTACTTGTACACATGTGGGCCCCACGTAACCACCTGGCTCTGGAAAATGGGCAATTCTTTATTTGATGCACGATGCATGGGTATGTACATATGCGCAATCCCTTGCTTAAAAAAACTTCTGACATATTTTGCCCATACCCTAGCGTGCTAGATCATTCATGATCAGCACAGCAGGCAGGCAGCGGCAAAAAGCGATATGAGACTCGCACCTTCACATGTCTCCTCATCCTTCACCAACAGTGCTTGATCCACAGACAACTCATCTTGCTCCACCATCATTAACCTGGCATGATACAATTTAAGACGCAATTCATTTACCCTTGACTTATGTAAAATCCCATCCAAGTTAGCCAACTGATATGTACCATTCGAAAAACACTCCACTACCTTAAAAGGGCCTTCCCACTTAATCTGAAACTTCTTTTGGAAGGTGTTGTCCAGCTTACTGTTGTAGCGCAAAACCAAGTCATGATTTTTGATACCCTTACTCCTGACCTTTTCATTTATCTTTGCCAAAGCCCTATCCTGCATCTTCCCATAATGCTCCAATGCGCTCATCCTATCAAACTGAACCTCTTGTAGCTGTAAGAGCCTCTCTTTGAATGCATCACTAGGTGGCCCAAGCAACTTATCTAACATCTTTACTGCAAGAAAATCTACTTCCACAGGCAAAAGTGCTTCCTTTCCATATACCAAATGAAATGGAGTAAACCCAGTACCTATCTTCACCGACAAACGGTAAGCCCATAATGCACTAGGCAATTCCAAGTCCCAATTCTTTCCTTGGTGCTATGTCACTTTCGAAAGAATTTGTACCAACTCACCATTGAATCTTTCATTTAAGCCATTACACTGCGGATAATAAGGAGTGGTATGTTGGTGCTTAATCTTCATCTTTGTGCATAAAAAATATAGCAGTTTAGCTCTAAATCCTGGCCCCTTATATGAAAGTAGCTCCAGTGGCACCCCAAACTTGCAACATATTTCATCGTACACAAATTTTTCCACATCCTTTGCAGTGATCTGTTTTACTGCTATAGCCTCTGCCCATCTAGAGAGATAGTCCACCGCAGTCAAAATATAGCTTTTGCCCCTGCTTGTGATAGGTAACGGGCCTATCGCATCAATCCCCCACTTTTCAAACACATCAAACGCCATAATGGTTTTTCGTAGCTCTGGCTTCAACACTCTCTTCCCAAATGCTTGACACCTATTGCAAGACCTACACCAATGGTGAATATCCTTGTGCAAACTAGGCCATACATACCCCTCTTGCAAGATCTTATGCAAGGTGATCTTTAGAGCAAAATGGCCACCACATGCGCCTTCACGATTCTCTTCCAACACTCTATAAAGCTCCTCCCACCAAGGTACACGTCTCAACACAAGATCAACCCCTTTCATGTATATGACATCACCAATCAATCTGTACATGTATGCTCTATGCACAAAACCATACTTCTTAGACTTTTGAATCTCCTTTGGAATGATTCCTGTTAGCAAAAACTCCTCTTCTTGAGACAAACTTTCTCAGTCATGATAAAGAGGTAAAGTGCTCCTCAACACAAATAGCTCCCCAATCATGCTTTGAGATGCTTCATGTGCTTCTCCATTTAGAGCACATTCAATGTGTCTAATGCTCCATGCTTCAAACTTTTTTAACAGGCCTTTAATTATGAAGCACATTTCCTTCAATGAGGTGTTCTTGCTCTTCCACACACCCAACACTTGCTTCACAACTAACAAGGCATCACCTTTTATGCTCAACCTTCTAACCTCATGATTCAAACAAATGTGTAATCCGGCTTCCAAAGTAGCATATTCAGCCTCATTGTTACTATGAGCATCCAATTTGAACCCTCTCTTGCATACTAGCTTCCCCTCTGGATCATAAAGTGCTATACCCCCTAAAGCCGCATCATGGATCTTTCTGTATGAGCCATCAAAGAACAACACATGTGCATTGCTGATCTGTGGCACTTCTTCAACTACCTTTCTCACCACCTCTTCCTTAACAAGAAGGGGATTCTCCTTGTAGGTCAACAAATCAGCTAGGGTAGCTCTTGTACTGTCTTCCACTAGAAAAGAGAACTCAAACTCTTGCAACTCAATTACCCATTTCTTCACCACATTTGACATGTTAGTGCCATTAATTAACTGTGGCAAAAAGGCATAACTCGTCAAAAAAAACAAAAGGTCGTGGTAGCAAGTAATGACGAACTCGTTGACAAGCAAATATTACATTGGCCATCACTAGCTCTACTTCTAAGAACTTTCTCTCCGCTACCAACTTCACTCGGCTTGCACAATACACTGGCCTCATATAATGGCTTCCCTTCCCTTTTTGCAATAGCATGGCTCCAATGGCATCATCCCCTACTGATGGATTTACATAAAAAACTTTCTGCCAATCAGGAGCCTGCATGGCTGACAACCCCCCTAACACCTATTTCACCTCTTGAAACACTTCTTCACACTTGTCATCCCATTGCAATGGATCATGCTTTGCCCCTTGTTGTAATGTATAAAGGAGCTGTGAAGACAATGGAATAAACCATGCCATGTACTTCACTTTGTGTATAAAGGTTGCCAATTGCTTTGTACTCGTAGGAGATGGAAGAAGAATAATAGACTTAACCTTGTCTGGATCAGCCTCAATGCCATTTTCTGACACCATATGGCCCAATAACTTCACCCTTTGCTGTGCTAGATGACATTTCTTTGGATTAAGTTGTCCTCCACATTCATCATATCGAGCCAATACCATCTGTAGCTTCTAATGGTGCTCAGCCCTACTGCTGTAGACACAGAAGTCATCCATAAAATCTTTAACACAACTACCAATGAATGGTTTCCAGCACCCAGTTTGCTCTCTCTTGATAGAAGGAAGGTCCATTGGACAACCCAAATGGCAATACTGTGTAGCAATAGCAGCCCCATGGCATAATAAAAGTTTTCTTTGTTCGGTCTTTAAGAGCAATCTTCAATTGAAAATAGATTGAAAAACCATCACAGACACTGTACCTCTCATAACCTGCCACACTGAATCCAAGATCTGATCAATGAATGGAAGAGGATATGGGTTCTTCGTGGTAGCTGCATTTACGGGTTTAAAATCTACACAAATCCTCCACTTTCCATCCTTCTTTGGACTGACTACTACTGGACTCACCCATTCTGTGGTCTCCACTGGGACTATGAACCCTGCCTTCAATAACTTGTCCACCTGTTCTCGCAAGGCTTCCATTTGCTCTTGACCCATCCTTCTTAGCCTTTGCCGCACTGGCTTAGCACCTTCTTTCAGCTCTATATGCATCTCTTCGCCCTTGAATCCTCTGATCTCTTCATATGAAATAATGAACAAATCAGGAAAACTAGCCAGCATGTGCAAATATATCTCCTTCTCCATGGCTGAGAGGTCTCCAATGATCATTTGTGTCATCAATTCTTGCTTCTTTGACAATTCAATCTTGGTTTGCATCAACCCTTCAATCACTTCAAAAGGCCCTTCACTTTCATCTTCAACCTCATTTTCAAATGCAACTAAACCAGACTCCTGGGTTTCTTTGTCCATCAAAAGAAATGAAACATCAGCATTCTCATCATTGCTGGTAGTACTATCACTGTCCTCATCAGTCACTCACTGTGGAATAGTCTTCATCACTACACCCATCTTCATTTTCATAAAGCACAATAGATCTTGGGCCAACACCAATGGGAAAAATAGCTCACACAATATGGGTAAAATAAGCCAGATACAATCACAAAATGGAGTAGACGCTTCGCTCATAGGAGAAACTTACATAGCCAAAACAACAAAAAAATAGTGAGGAATTTGGAAAAATGAACAGCGCCACCGTGTTCGGAACGGCCCAAAACCCCAGTCTACAATGTCAAAGTGCTCAAATCCGACCTTGAATGAGTAGTTTACGGCCAAAACTGGCTCCAAAATGGGCAAAAACACAGTTGCGGCTGTTCCTCCTCTTCTCTCCACGTTTTTTCTGGTCTTCTCTCTGTTTTTTAGTTACCACACTTAGCTTTATTACTTGGGCACCCTTGGCCTTTTAGATGACCTCAAACGGACCCCGAATAGGCCAAAAACTGACCTCGTAGTGCATAGTTGTCACCTTTTTGCATCATCCGCACACTTGGCACTCAGCTTTTTTCCAATAATGCATCCCGCCACCACGTGAAGTGGCCCTTAAAATATGGTCCTCATGATGATCTCTCTGCATAATTATCACAAGAAAACATCCACGTCGTGTCCGTATCATCCACGTGCAAATATTGACCCCATTCGACCTCCTGACGCCACTGGATGCCATCTGACGCACCTGCTTACCTCATGTCCTTGGCCCGCGGATAGCTTCCTTGAGAAGTTTTATGCGCTACCAACTCCTCATTATTATAGCAAAAACACACTGGTACTGGTGATAGTGAAAATCGATGCACTATGTACATGATGTCCTACCTGTACACATGTGGGCTCCACATAACCACCTGGCTCTGAAAAATGGGCAATTCTTTATTTTATGCACCATGCATGGGTATGTACATATGCGCGATCCCTTGCTCTAGAAAACTCCTAACAATGTCAACCAAAGAGTTTCTGACGAAGATGACAAGAATCTACAAGTCTTTGAAGGTCAACTGCTACAACGATTGGAGATAAATTTAAAGAGTAATCCAATGGAAGAAGACAGTGAAAGTTCCAGAACATGTGCAAGGGAAGAAGAAGAATCCAATGAAAATATTTTAGTAGCCCAAGAGTTGGGAATTGGATTGCATGACACCACAATGGAAGTAGAAGGTTTTTTTTTTTTGAAAAGCTCTTTCAATTTCGGAGTATTAACTTAGACATTTTTCTAGCATAGAGGACACCCTATGGCCCTAGGACCATAGGATGACATCATATCCCATGTACAATTTCTCTTTTACCATAGAGGACATCTTATGGATCTAGGGTCATAAGACGCCAACATAGTGCATAAATGGCTTCTTATAAGTATACACGTAAACATAGTGCATAGAGGGAATTTTACTAGCATAAAGACCGCCCTATGGCCTTGGGACCATAGGGTGCCAACATAGAGCATAGAGGGCTTTTCATTAGCACCTTGTTGCCCTTGGGAAGACATAGTGCCATAAAGTGGTTTTTGTATATATAGTAGAGAATTCTCACACACATGATACCTTGGTCACTATCTGGCCCTTGGACCATATGATAATAGCATAGAGGACACCCTATAGCCCTAGGGTTTCCTTCTATCCCTAGGGACATACACTCCCAACATATAGTATACATGGTTTCTTCATAGAGCAAACCTTTTAGCCCTACGGAATAGAGTGGAAACCTAGACCATATAATGTATCCTACTAGCATAGAAGGCACCCTATGACCCTGAGGCCAAAGAGTACCAATTTAGGGCATAAAGGGTCTCTTCCTAGGTTGAAGGGCACCTTGTGGCCCTAGGGAGCACCCTATGGCCCTAGGGCCATAGGGTGTCAACATAGTCAAATGGGGTGTAAACTTAGAGCATACAAGGTTGCTTACTATCATGGACGACACCATGTGTCCTTGGTGCCATAGCGTGCAAACATATAGCATGGAGGGTTTATTGCTAGCATAGATAGCACCCTATGGCGTTGGGGCCATATGATTCCAACAAAGAGCATAAACAGTTTTTTGATAGCATAGAGGGTAGCTTATTTACCTAGGGCCATATGATACAAAAATAAAAGAGTCTTAAGAAGGGAACCTAGGCCACTAAATCACCATGGGGCCATAAGGTGGTCTTTTTGGGGAATGATCCTAAAGGGTTCCTTGGCTATCCTATGGCCTTTGGGCCATAGGTTACCAACATAGAGTTTAGATGGTTTCTTACTAACATAGAGCTCACCTTGTGGCCTACGGTCTTTAGATGCTAATATAGAGTTTCAATGGTTTCATACTAGGCGTAAGGGGCACCCTATGGCCTTGGGGCCATAGAGTGTCAATGTAGAGCAGAGAGGTTTCCTTTCTAGCATAGAGGGCATCATGTGGCCTAGAAGCCATGTGATGCACCCTATGGCCCGAGGGCTATAGGTTGCCAATGTAGACCGTAGAGGTTTTCTTTCTAGCATAGAGGGAACTTTGTGGCCTAGGGGCTATTTGGTGCTCCCATAAAGCATACAAGGTTTCTTAGAAGCATTATAAAGGGTACCTTGTGGCCCTCAAGTCTCCATAGGGTGCCAACATAGAGCGTAGAGGGTTTTTCTTACTAGCATAGAGGACATCCTATGGCCCCAATAGGGTTTCAATATTGAGCATAGACGATTTATTACTAGCATAGAGGGTACCTTGTGGCCCTAGGTCCATAGGGTGCAAACATAGAGAATAGAGGATTTTTTACTGTCATAGTGGGTACCTTGTGGCCCTAGGTCCATAGGGTGCAAACATAGAGCATAAAGGATTTGTTACTAGCACAGAGGGAACCCTATGGCCCAAAGTCCATAGAGTGACAACATGTAGCATAAAGGGTTTCTTACTAGCATAAGAGGCAGACCTTGTGGCCCTCGGGTCATAGGGTGCCAACATAAAGCATATATGGTTTCTTAACAGTGCTCATAGAGAGCATCTTGTGGCCCTATGACAACCCATGGCCTTAGGGCCATAGGGTGACACATAAATAAAGTACCATATGGCTTTGAAGCCATATATATATTTATATGTTGAGACCTCCCAACAATCCTGACCCTATGGCCTTGAGGCCATAAAGAGACATATTTTGGATTATCTTAAAGTCATAGAGATATCTACAAAGAGAATCGTATGGCCTGAAGGCCATAAGAAAATTAGTCAAGGAAATTATCCAATGCAAGAAGATCATGGCAATAGAAAATGAGACTTTGTGCTCTAGAGCTTAGAGGCATAAATGTTTCTCCAAGTATACTTCTAGGCACCACCGTCATGGACAAAGAACTAATGTAGCTAGATAAATATTAGGAATCTCTAGACAATAAGGAGCATAAAAATAAATTCATTGTAGATGTGTTGTCAGTTATTAGTAAATTTGCTATTTGAGATTAGTTTTTCTAAGAGTGTGACAAAAAAGAGTTATCAAAATGTAGATACTTTGGAATCTAAAATTAGGTGTTCTTTAAACTTGTAGTCCTTCAACAAGATATTGCGGTTGACAAAGTTTTACTCGAGATTGTTAGTATAGAGGATGCTAATGCCATTGACCCTACTGAGAAAGATTCTATCAATCTCCATGTCAAAACCAAAGAGTTTCTGGCGAAGATGACAAGAATCTACAAGTCTTTGAAGGTCAACTACTACAATGACTGGAGATAAATTTAAAGAGTAATCCAATGGAAGAAGATAGTGAAAGTTCCAGAACATGTGCAAGGGAAGAAGAAGAATCCAATGAAAATATTCTAGTAGCCCAAGAGTTGGGAATTGGATTGCATGACACCACAATGGAAGTAGAAGGCAATGGAAGTTCCAAAACATGTGCAACGCCAGAAGGAGAATCCAACACAAATATTTTAGCACCCCACGATTTGGAAATTGAAGTGCATGGTGAGTCATACCTTCCATCCACCAACAAACCAATGCTAACTATAATAGTGAGCTTGTGTTGGTTGTTCCTAAGGAGATGCTGGCAAAAGTCCAAGAATATGAAGAGCTTAAAGTTTGGACATGAGCATATTTTTCTTCGTCCAGGATGCATTGAGTTTTAAAGGCTCTACTTAGCAATTTCAATGTAGGGATATGGTCAGCTGCTAATGACATTCATGTTGTGGACATCATCAAGATTTTAGAAAAGGAAGCTAAAGAAAAATTTCCATTCTTTATGATCTGGGGGCAAAGCCAATGTCAACCATGCGTAGAATCAAGGATCACTCGCTTAGATAATCCAGGAGTAGAAACACTTTTCAAACTGTTGGCTATTGCGTCATCAAAATTTGGGCTTGATGCAAGAAGATTGCTTCTTGTAGATGATGAACCATTAAAGGGATGTGTGAATCCTACATTGAATTGTATTTTTCCACCATCATTTAATGTTGATGATGAGGAGGATAATATCCTCCTTGGGGAGCTGCTACCATATATCAAAGATCTCAATCATGTTAATGACATTCACACAGTTATAGGGTCTCATTTATATGGACAAGCACCCATTGCTCAAGGTCATGAGCTTTATAACCGTATACACAAGGTTGTTGCAGAGTGGGAGGACAGAAATCTAATTTTTCTAGGAAAAACCTACTCCATGGGAAGGCTACCAAAAGTTTCTCGTCCTCTTCACAATGAAAAAGTTACAACATCTACTAGCACTAGTGGAATGTCCACTCGAAGTCAAGACAAGAAACTTTCAGCACGTGATTGAGAAAAAGTAAGGGTTTGAAAGAATATCAAATCATTATCAGCCTTGAAAGGTATAGAAGCAATCATGCTTGCCCAAAAATTGGGATACAAGGAGCCTCTGATCAAAGTACATGAAGGCACGAATTATATAAAGCATCTAAAAATTCAGTATGACTCAAATAGCCCTATATCAAGGTGATGGAGCAATGTTTTGTAACATTTTGTCATTTACAAAGATCTTTATGTACTCAGAGACTTTGTTAGAGTGCTTAGGGTTTCAAGATATATGAAGATGTAAATGATTAATAGTTTTTTAAATTGTCTTTCAATATTATAAGTAACTTCTGAGTTTCATGTGCCAAATGCTCTTTTTTTTAAAAGCTTTTATAGTTGTTTGCTTTGAAATTTGAGTTCATTGTGCCATCAAGGACAATCTACATGCTCATAAGGTCAAATCTTGCTCTATAACCTTGGGGGAATTTCACTTTATGGTCTCAACACCCTATGAATCTAAGGCCATAGGGTCATTGTTTGGCATGTGTTCTTGCATAGGACTTACTAAGTGTAACCACAAATTAGCACCCTATGTCCTAAGGTCTTCAACACACTTAAGATCTCTATATTAACTTTTTTTTAAAATCATTTCAGGGCTTCTAAAAGAAAATGTGTTGCTATTAGATTATCACAAAATACAGGAGCTCCCTTTCATATTACATCAACTATCACATTCAAACCAAGAGCAATAGTTTCATTATCTACCAACATCTCTTCAAACAGGACAAAAGAACGCTTATTTTGGATTTAGAGGGTGTGTTTCTTGCAACATTTGAGCTTCAATCAAGGCCAACCTGGACCAAGTACATGTGGATTGTAGAAGATAACAATGAGGTGTATGCGGTGCATCTAGATGCAGAGTATTTCTTTAGATTTTGCTTTGTGTTCTTTGAGGTTTGGATTTGGAGCTGCCATCCTTTACAAAAAGCTCAACACATAATCAAGACCTGTTTTCCTACACAAAGTCACAAATTCAAGATGATTATGGATAACCGGTGTTGCCAAAATTCAAATTTCATGATCGGTTACAAAAGAGCCTATCACAAAAATATTTCGACCATATGGAAGCTATTTGATTATTTAGATGGGGGCAACACTATAATATTTGATGATAGTCCATATCGAGTGATGTGGAATATGCAAGGAACTTATATGATTTTTCCAAAGTTTTGGAACCAACCTACTCAATTGCTTCAAAGTTTTTTAAAAGATGAAATTGTTCCATGGTTATGTGGATGGTTGTATGCTAAAGACAAGAGAGACTATACCATAAGAAATTTTGTATGTTCCATCTTGATCTTGAGACTCACTATGTAATGCAATGTTATATGTATCAAAGGACTCAAAATCTCAAGAGAAGGAGGCCATTTTAAGTGTACTAGTTAAGTATTCTAAATAGCATCTACCAAGTATTTGGCATTGTGTACTTTTCAAAATTTAAACTTGATGGAATGTTGTGGGATATCTTGAAACATCTTTAAACTATTTTTTTAATGAAGTGCATCCTATTGTGAGGAGACTTCTCTCATTCAAGTTCTTTGGTTTCATTGTTTGATGCTTCTATGGTATTGTTAACTTTTTCTTCTTATTAATTGTCTTTATTAAGTGATCCAAACAATCAGAATGTTCTTGACATTTGGTAGTGTTACAAAACGGTGTTTTTTGAACACTCTCAATCTTGGAGATATCATACTCTTTCTAGTTAGTACTTTATTGTACATGCGATGAAGACCATCATTTTTATGAAACTGTCAAGTTGGTGGTAATCTTTATGTTTGTACTTTATACTATTTTGACATAATCAATGTATACAATTCGTATTATTCACATCAAATGGTGTTTTTAAACACCTCCTTTTTTTGAGACACCATCTCTAAAACCTTTGAGTGAAGTTTTAAAGCATGTACTTGATGTAAAATATCTTCATCTTAACATTCATTCTTTGGCACAAACTTATATTAGGAGTTGCTTTATGAGCTTAAAAAAACTTAGCATTTTTTTTTAGTATCGATATCACCATTAACCTTACTCTTGCACAACATTTTTGAACCTAAACTGTGTGAAAAAACGGGTCCTGTTTTTGGCTTTTTTTAAATTTTTGGTAACTATACCACTCTAAACTTCATGTTTGTGAGGTTTAGATGGCTAGAGGTTAGGACTTCATAGTTCTCAACATGTTTTGATGCTTGTAGGGAGAGCTAAGTGTTAAAATTGAAAGTTTTGACCAATTTACAAGAATTGCATAATCCTGTTTTTGGCCAATTTTAGCACTTTTATGATTTTTTTGGTGGCTTTCTTGATATTCAAATTCAATTTTGATTGTGTAAGTGTAATGTATAACATAAAGCTAATTTTCCTTGAGTTTTGGGGGACCTAATATGCTATATAGCATAGTATATGATGATGGTTGAGTTTTTTGATTGCTGAAGAATACAATACATTTTATAGTAGCAAGTATGACTTTCTCAATATTGCTAGTTTCTTAGGCCAATTGTGTGTATTTTGCAGGTAGTGACCATATCTAATCATAGACTACAAACTTGGCTAGATATTGAGTAGTTTCTATGGGTTTCTAGAGGTCATAATGCTAAACCCAGTTTTGTCATGTTTGCTGTATTTAGCACTTTATCATTGCCCCCAAGGTTCCAATTGTAAGAGATCCATTATCCTTTTGACATGCTCGAGAGGCCCAAAGGGAACTAAGAAAACATGTATATAGTATCTGTATTGAGCGTGACTATAGAAACTTTGATGATAGGTCCGCAGAATGGCAAAAATGCAACTTTTTTGTACCTATTTTTTTTGACCAAAAAACATTTAGTGAGGTAAAAGCAACCATATGTTTTGGTCACCAACCCATTGAAGTTAACGGGGCATTTTATCTCATGTCCTACAAAAATCTCCACTCTTATTTATATGCAATCAACCGTAAGAAATTGCTATTTTGGGCAAAATGCACTGGTCCGTCAACTTTGGAGGCTTGTAGTGACCAAGGGATGAGAAAAATTACAAGTTTCTCATTTTTTCCATATGTAGTAGTTATTGAACTATAAGCTCATGAAAGGATTTTTCAAAATGAGTGGATCTACTATGGTTTTGGAATTTTTTCCCAAAACCCTGAAAGGACACTTTTATGTCCTGTTAGGTTACCATTCTAGTGTTAAGAAATAGTTTCAAAGTTAGAATTATGATATTTTATCTAAGTAAGTGCCTCATTTAACTTTGTATAGTTAAATAAAATACCAAATGAAATTATAGGTGCAATAGATGACATCTTATGGTCTTAGTGCCATAGGATACTCTATAGTATTGTTTAGATTTTTTAATTGTGTGTGAACATAGATCATAGAGTATTTTTCTCACTACCATAGAGGATATCCTATGTCTTTGGGGCCACATGGTCTCAATATTGAGCATAGAGGATTTCTTACTAACATAGAGGGTACCTTGTGGCCCTAGGTCCATAGGGTGCAAAGACAGAGTATAGAGGATTTTTTACTAGCACAGAGGGCACCCTATGGTCTAAGTCCATATGGTGACAACATATAGAATAAAGTGTTTCTAGCTAGCATACGAGGCACACCTTGTGCGCCTGGGGACATAGAGTGCCAACATAGAGCATAGAAGGGTTTCTTATTGGCATAAACAGCATCTTGTGGCCCTAAGACAACCTACAGCCTTAGGGACATAGGGTGGCACATAAATAAAGTCCCATGTAGCTTTGAAGGAATGGATCTCTTTATACATTGGGACCAGCTAACAATCGTAACCCTATGGCCTTGAGGTCATAAAGAGACATATTAAAGTCATAGACATGTCTACAAAGAGCACCATATGGCCTTTTAAGGCCATAGGTGCAATAGATGGCATCTCATGGTCTTATAGCCATAGGATACTATATAGTATTTTTTTGACTTTTTAAGTGTGAAATATTAGTTTGAATGTTGTTTAAATTATCGTATATTTAAAACTTGATAGCATGCTACAAAACCATGACCAAGTATTTTGTTATACATGGATTAAGGTCACCAAATTATGACAAGATTGTTTAATAGTATTTGACTTTACATATTATCTTTTTTAATTGCTGTAATCAATCTATATGCTGCTTTAAAATCATATCAATTGGTTTTTTTGACACCTCATTTTTTGAGAAGCTACTTCTAGAAGCATTTGTTGAATTTTGAAAAGCACTGACGTCATACAAATCCTCTTTCCAAAAACTATATTGGAGGTTTATTCTTAAATTTTATAGTAGAGAGATTAAAATACACTCAAACAATCATGATAATTTATCTAAATTAAAGGCAACTAGAGCTTAGAAATCATAAAATAACACAATCCTAGCATACACATTTAGAATTTGGGAAACCGGATTTTCCCAAATGATCTAAAATGGTGTTAGTTTGTTGCGGTCAGTTCTTTAAATGAATGTGTGAAGCATTGAAAATAGCATTAAGAAAGGAATGAAAGTTGTGTGTTGCTATAGGCATGAAGTTCACTTTGTGAATATGTGGTATGGACAGTGTGGATGACCTTTATGTGCACAAAGTCATTGTTGTAGGTGCTCATGCTAGCAAGGATGATATCTTGGAGATAGATGCAGATGCCCATATGCGCAAATTCGATGCAAATGAAGCATGTGAAGCATCTGCGGAGACTGTACACATGCCTATGGTGAAAAATGGCATGGACATTGTAGATAAATGCAAAATTTTGAGCACTAGGATGGGAAGTGAAGATGATGAGATTGAAATTGACAAGGATGAGGCAACCTATGATGGTGACACATCTGATGCTTGTGAGAGTTGGTGCAATGATGTATGCGATGATGACATAGAGTCACTAGATCCATTGAAGGATATGAAAGACTTCACAAAGGGCAACGTATATTTTGGGAAAGAGCTTTGAAGCAACAAGACAGAATGCTTGTAATAAAGATGAAATGCTAGGCTATGGTCATGGAGTTTCTACGTCAAGTGAAGATGATGCAAGAGAGGATGATGCTATGATGGCCGATGTGACCTTGGGTCCATGTGCTTTACCAGAGCTAGGGGTTCGGTAAACCTCTATTGGTTGTGATACAAAGGTATTGGATCATGAAGGTGATAAAAACGAAGTCTATGTGGGCAAGGATTTGATGCTAGTTCCATCTCCAAGGGATGTCCGTGATGACATGTGCCATGCGGTTGCTAAGTATAAACTTCTTGAGGATGGGGTAGAAAAGGAGGTTAAAGTGACCTTTTGCTTGTGTGGTGATCTTCTGGATGCATTTTGCTTGCTTCAATGTATGTTTGAGGCATACCCTCTTATCTATGAAGATTTTGATTGGCAATTGGTGAGTCCTAGGGAAGTTTGGCATGATGAAGACTTGGTTATGATGTGTTGTGTGGCTTTGTATGGATGTTAGCATTTTTTCAAGTGGAAGATGCCTTATGTGGAAGAAGAGGATGCTAGTGATAGTGTTTTTGAAGAGCATTTTCAGTTTTGGAGTGGAGTTGTTAATGCTTGGAGTGATGGTCTCTTGGGCGTGGGGAATGAAGAGCAGTCAATGCATCACAAAGATAATGTGGGATTTATGGTTTTCAATCAAACGGGCTCTAGTTATGAGATGAATTTTGAGGTATTTGTGGGTTTGGCTGATTGGAACAAAGTGTGGTATGACATGGCATGTGCCAACCTTGGAGAAGATTCATATCATGCATGGGATCTAGGTGGCGGTGGCATTTTGGCAAGAAAAAGGATGCTTTTCTCTATGATAGGGGTGGCTTTGTTGAGCATGTAGTTGGTTCTATGCAGGTGGACAATTTTTCTTATGATCTCGAAGGAATTTTAGGGTCACTTTTGTCACTGTTTGATGCGAGTGTTGAGCATAAATGCTCAACTTGATGTTTGGCAATGATGAAAAACCACTTTTGGTATGTACAAACTAGTGCATATATACATGATCATATGTACAAAAGTATGTAAATACATGCATTTGGGAGCTTTGCAAAGTGGTTTTGAGCTTCAAACTTGGTGCAACGTGTGCACATTTTAAATAATTATGCTTGCGTGCTGGCAGTCGAGCATACGTACGTGCTTAGACACGGTGTTGGTGCCTTAGATGTGGTTCCTGATGGATTATTTTGGCTCTAAGTAATGTGTTTGGGCTTTTTAGAATGTAAATAATGGATGTGGGAGGTGTGAGCACCCTCGTGCCGCCAAAGAAGTTTGACACATTCAATAATTGTCTATTTACGATGCTTGATCTGCGGTGATACGTCCACTGCTCTAGAAGTGGTTAAAAATGGTATGTGAGGATGTGGAAAATGATTTTGGGTGTCAAGGATCAAGCCTACAAATTCCGATGGATTTTGGAGTCCGTTTGAGGGTTTTCATGTAAAAAATGCCCACCAAGGGTCAAAACAGGCCAAAACTAGGCCAGAAATGGTTAAAAAATGGACAAATAAGGTGTGAAAAGGCTTCAAATAGCCACATCACTCACGGTGCCATGATGTTTCACGCTGAAGGAGAATTTTTGAGGCCAAGTATTGGCAATTTCACCCCTCTGTGTGTGGGAGGAAGCAGGGTTCCGACGGGTGATCTAGTGCAGTCCCATCGCATTCGCGTCCTGTTTTCGACTGTGTGGAGGAGTGAATGAGAGCTTTCTCTCTTCAATTTTTCACTTGAAAGAGTCTATGGAATTTCTGAGGTTTCAATGGATGTGTGTGTGTGAAAAATTCAGAAAAGAAGGTTCGGCTTTCTGCAAGACTATGTGACCCTGTATCGATGCCATTAGGGTTGGCGCTACTCCAAAGAGTCCAACAGAGTGGAGTTTGGTGAAGGATTTGCAATGGTTTGAGTGAGGCATTTTGTGGCTGGTGTTTTTTAGTTTTTGATGGGTTTTCTTGTATATTTGGGTCACTATCAAGTGTGGTTTCAACTATTGATTAACTCGACTCACCTTGTAGTGTCTGCGGGCAGGCAAGGGCTTGTTGGTCGAGGTGTTTGGAGTTTGAATTGAGCTTGTGGGTAGTATTTCCATTGATCTCTTGAGTGACGGAGTGTGTGGGTTGGAAATTAAGTAAATTACTTGTGTGGTGATGAGTTGTCTGGGTGTGTGAGTATGCGCACTAAGTCTTTTGCTCCATCATCCTTTTGCGTTCCCGTTGGGGAGCGAGAATTGCCAGTTGTCCACTCAGAAGTTGAGGTTCGAGCAGTGATGTATCCACATTTTGGGTGTTGAAGGGAATTTCAAGATGATGGTGCCATTCCAACCATCTATTTTCACAGTTTGCGAGGATGCAGGCGATTGTCTTACATCATATGAGTTTGAATTGACATGTTTATGCCGTGCAGTTCCAAGTGAGGGACAAAAGCTTGCATGTATCAATCTAGTCGGTCAAAGGGAATGCAAGAGATTGGTATGAGAGATTGTCACAAGATGAGAAGGGAAATTGGGACATGTTTAAGAGATGCTTTTTGAAGCAGTTTAAGAAGGTGATTCCTCACCAAGATGCATGAAAACAAGTCACTAGTTTGTTTATGCAAGAGCACGAGTTGCAAAATTTCAATCAAGATTCCATGATCCTTGGAGAGTTTGGAAAGATGATCTATTGTATGTGGAATCCATGTATAAAGAGGAATTCAATTCCACGTTTACCAATAGACGAAGAATACAGGTATTCACGAGTTTGTTGCGGCCTGTTCTTCAAATGAAAGTGCAAGAGAAAGAACCCAAATCTATGTGTGAAGCAATGAAAATAGCTCTAAGAAAGCAGAGAAAGTGGTGTGTTGCTACAAGCATGAAGTTCCCTTTGTGGATACGTGGTATGGACAGTGTGGATGACCTTTATGTGCACAAAGTCATAGTTGCAGGTGCTCATGCTAGCAACGATACTATCTTGGAGACAGGTGTGGATTCCCATATGCGCAAAGTCGTTGCAAATAAAGCATTTGAAGTAATTGTGGAGACCGTACACATGCCTACGGTGAAAAATGGAAAGGACATAGTAGACGAATGCAAAAGTTTGAGCACTAGGATGGGAAGTGAAGTTGATGAGAGTGAAATTGACAAAGATGAGGCAACCTATGATGGTGACACATTTGATGCTTGTGAGAGTTGGTGCAATGATATATGCGATGATGACATAGAGACACTAGATCCATTGAAGGATATCGTTGCCTTGCACAAAGAGCCACATATATGTTGGGAAGAGATTTGAAGCAACAAGACATGGAGTCTTGTAATAAAGATGAAATGATAGGCTATGGTCATGGAGTTTCTACGTCAAGTGAAGATGATGCAAGACAGGATGATGCTATGATGGCCGATGTGACCTCGGGTCCATGTGCTTTACTAGAGTTGGGGGTTCGACAAACCTGTAATGGTTGTGATACAAAGGTATTGGGTCATGAAGGTGATAGAAACGAGTAATTCTATATGGGCAAGGATTTGATGCTAGTTCCATTTCCAAGGGATGTCCATGATGACATGCACCATGCGGTTGTTAAGTATAAAATTCTTGAGGATGGGGTAGACAAGGAGGTTAAAGTGACCTTTTGCTTGCATGGTGATCTTCTGGATGCACTTCGCATGCTTCAATGTATGTTTGATCCATACCCTCTTATCCGTAACGATTTTGATTGGCAATTGGTGAGTCCTAGGGAAGTTTGGCATGGTGAAGACTTGGTTATGATGTGCTTTGTGGCTTTGTAGCAATTCCAATTTTTCAAGTGGAAGATGCCTTATGTGGAAGAAGAGGATGCTAGTGATAGTGTTTTTGAAGAGCATTTTTAGTTTGGGGTTGGAGTTGTTAGTGCTTGGAGTGATGGTCTCTTGGGCATGGGGAATGAAGAGCAGTCAATGCATCAATAAGATAATGTGGGATTTATGGTTGTCAATCGAATGGGCTCTAGTTATCATATGCATTTTGAGGTATTTGTGTGTTTGGGTGATTGGAACAAAGTATGGTAGGACATGGCATGTGCCAACCTTGGAGATGATTCATATCATGCATGGGATCCACGTGGGCGGTGGCGTTTTGGCAAGAAAAAGGATTCTTTTGTCTATGATACGGGTGTCTTTGTTGAGCATGTAGTTGGTTCTATGCAGATAGACAAGTTTCCTTATGATCTTGGAGGAATTTTAGGATCACTTTTGTCACTGTTTGATGCGAGTGTTGAGCATAAATTCCCAACTTGGGATTGGGCAATGATGATAAACCACTTTCGTTCTGTACAATTTCGTGGATATATACATGGTCATATGCACAAAAGAATCTAAAAAAATGTATTTGATATTTTTGCAAAGTGGTTTTGGCTTCAAACGTGGTGCAACGTGTGCACATTGTAAATAATTATGCTTGCGTACTGGCAGTCGAACATACGTACATGCCTGGACACGGTGTGGCGCCTTAGATTTGGTTCCATATGGAGTATTTTGGCTCTAAGGAATGTGTTTGGGCTTTTTAGAATGTAAAAAATGCAACTAGAAGGTGTGAGCATGATCGTCCCGCCAGAGAAGTTTGACACATGCAATAATTGTCTATTTACGGTGCCTGAACGTGCGCCGCCCTAGAAGTGGTAAAACATGGAATGTGGGAATTTGGAAAATTAATTTGGGTATCAAGGACCAAGCCTACAAAATTCGGTTGATATTGGAGTCCGTTTGGGGTTTTTGCCATGAAAAATGTTCGCCAGGGATCAAAACAGGCCAAAACTAGGCCAAAGAGGGTTAAAAACGGTGTGAAAAGACTTCAATAAGACACATCTTTCATGATGCCTTGATGTTCTAGTATGAGGGAGAATATTTGAAGCCAAGAATTGGCACTTTCACCACTCTATGTGTGGGAGGAAGCAGGGTTCCTACAAGTGGTCTAGTGTAGTGGCGTCACGTTCGCGTCCTAATTTCGAGTGTGTGGAGGAGTTAATGAGAGCTTTATCTCTTCAATTTTTCACTAGGGAGAGTCTATGGAAGTTTTTAGGTTTCCATGGATGTGTGTGTGTGAGAGGAATTGAGAGAAGAAGGTACGACTTTCTGCAAGACTATTTGACCCTGTATAACGATGCCATTAAGGTTGGCGCTACTCCAAAGAGTCGACGGAGTGGAGTTTGGTGAAGGCTTTGCAATGGTTTGAGTGAGGCATTTTTTTTCTAGAGTGTTTGAGTTTTTGATGGTTTTTCTTGTATATTTGGGTCTGTGGTGATCAACTCGACTCACCTTGTAATGTCTGCTGACAGGCAAGGGCTTGTAGGTAGAGGTGTTTGGAGTTTGAATTGAGCTTGTGGGTAGTATTTCCTATGAAATCTTGAGTGGTGGTGTGTGTGGTTTGGAAATTAAGTAAATTACTTGTGTGGTGATGAGTTGTCTGGGTGTGTGAGTATGCGCACTAAGTCTTTTGCTCCATCATCCTTTTGCGTTCCCGCTGGGGAGCGAGAATTGCCAGTTGTCCACTCAGAAGTTGAGGTTCGAGCAGTGATGTATCCACATTTTGGGTGTTGAAGGAAATTTCAAGATGATGGTGCCATTCCAACCATCTATTTTCACAGTTTGCGAGGATGCAGGCGATTGTCTTACATCATATGAGTTTGAATTGACATGTTTATGCCATGCAGTTCCAAGTGAGGCACAAAAGCTTGCACGTATCAATCTAGTTGGTCAAAGGGAATGCAAGAGATTGTCACAAGATGAGAAGGGAAATCGGGACATGTTCAAGACATTCTTTTTGACGCAGTTTAAGAAGGTGATTCCTCACCAAGATGCATGAAAACAGGTCACTAGTTTGTTTATGCAAGAGCACGAGTCTGTTGCAGAATTTCAGTCAAGATTCGATGATCCTTGGAGAGTTTGGAAAGATGCTCTATTGCATGTGTAATTCATGTATAAAGAGGAGTTCTATTTCACTTTTACCAATAGCCAAAGAATACAGGTACTCACGAGTTTGTTGTGGCCAGTTCTTAAAATGAAAGTGCAAAAGAAAGAGCCCAAATCTATGTGTGAAGCATTGAAACTACCTCTAAGAAAGCAGAGAAAGTGGTGTGTTGATACAGGTATGAAGTTCCCTTTGTGAATACGTGGTATGTACTATGTGGATGAGCTTAACGTGCACAAATTCATAGTTGCAGGTGCTCATGCTAGCAAGGATAATATCTTGGAGATAGGTGTGGATGCCCATATGCACAAAGTCGATGCAAATGAAGCATGTGAAGCAATTGTGGAGACCGTACACATGCCTATGGTCCAAAATGGCAAGGACATAGTATACGATTGCAAATGTTTGAGCACTAATACGGTAAGTGAAGATGATGAGAGTGAAATTGGCAAGGATGAGGCTATCTATGATGGTGACACATCTGATCCTTATGAGAGTTTGTGCAATGATGACATAGAGTCACTAGATCCATTGAAAGACATGGTAGCCTTGCACAAAGAGCAACATATATTTTGGGAAAGAGCTTTGTAGCAACAAGACATGGATGCTTGTAATAAAGATGAAATGATAGGCTATGGTCATGGAGATTCTACGTCAAGTGAAGATGATGCAAGAGAGGATGATACTATGATGGTTCATGTGACCTTGGGTCCATGTGATTTACCAAAGCTGGGGGTTGGGCAAACCTCTACTAGTTTTGGTGCAAAGGTATTGGGTCATGAAGGTGATAGAAACAAGTTCTATGTGGGCAAGGATTTGATGCTAGCTCCATCTCCAAGGGATGTCCGTGATGACATGCGCCATGCGGTTGGTATAAACTTCTTGAGAATGGGGTAGACAAGGAGGTTAAAGTGAACTTTTGCTTGCACTTTGATCTTCTAGATGCATTTCGCATGCTTCAATGTATGTTTGAGCCATACCCTCTTATCTGTGAAGATTTTGATTGGAAATTGGTGAGTCCTAGAGAAGTTTGGCATGATGAAGACTTGGTTATGATATGCTGTGTAACTTTCTATGCATGTTACCAGTTTCTCAAGTGGAAGATCCCTTATGTGGAAGAAGAGGATGCTAGTGATAGTGTTTTTGAAGAGCATTTTCAATTTTGGAGGGGAGTTGTTAATGCTTGGAGTGATGGTCTCTTGGGCATGGGGAATGAAGAGCAGTTAATGCATCATTAACATAATGTGGGATTTATGGTTGTCAATTAAATGGGCTCTAGTTATGAGATGCATTTTGAGGTATTTGTGGGTTTGGGTGATTGGAAAAAAGTATGGTACGACATGGCATGTGCAAACCTTGGAGAAAATTCGTATCATGCATGGGATCTAGGTGGACGGTGGCATTTTGGCAAGAAAAAGGATGCTTTTGTGAGTGATAGAGGTGGCTTTGTTGAGCATGTAGTTGGTTCTATGCAGATGGACAAGTTTCCTTATGATCTTGGAGGAATTTTAGGGTCACTTTTGTCACTGTTTGATGCGAGTGTTGAGCATAAATGCTCAACTCGGGAATGGGAAATGATGATAAACTACTTTTGGTCTGTACAAAGTAGTGCATATACACATGGTCATATGTACAAAAGGATGTAAATACATGTATTTGGGAGTTTTGCAAAGTGGTTTTGAGCTTCAAACGTGGTGCAACTTGTGCACATTGTTAATAATTATGCTTGTGTGCTGGCAGGTGAGTATACGTACGTGTGTGGACACGGTTTCAGCACCTTAGATTTGGTTCCAGATGGAGTATTTGGCTCCAGGGAATTTGTTTGGGTTTTTTAGAATTAAACAATGCAGTGCAGTCTCGTTGCGTTCGCGTCCTGTTTTCGAGTGTGTGGAGGAGTGAATGAGAGATTTCTCTCTTCAATTTTGCACTAGGGAGAGTCTATGGAAGTTCTGAGGTTTCCATGGATGTGTGTGTGTGTGTGTGTGTGAGGAATTGAGAAAAGAAGGTGCAGCTTTCTGCAAGACTATGTGACTCTCTATAGGTGCCATTAGGTTTGGCGCTACTCCAAAGAGTCCAACAAAGTGGAGTTTTGTGAAGGATTTGCAATGGTTTGAGTGAGGCCTTTTGTGGATGGATTTTTTGCGCACGAAGTATTTTTCTTCATCATCCTTTGGAAATCCCACTGGGGAGGGAGAATTGCCAGTTGCGCACTCAGATGTTGAGGTTCAAGTAGTGATGTATCCACATTTTGGGTGCTCAAGGAAATTTCAAGATGGTGGTGCCATTCCAACCATCTATTTTCACAAGTTGCAAGGATGCAGACGATTGGATTGCATCATATGAGTTTGACTTGACATGTTTATGTCGTGAAATTCCAAGTGAGGCACAAAAGCTTGTAGGTACCAATCTAGTGGTCAGAGGGAATGCAAGAGATTGGTATGAGAGATTTTCACAGGATGAAAAGGGAAATTGGGACATGTTTAAGAGATGATTTTTGAAGCAGTTTAAGAAGGTAATTCTCACCAAGATGCATGGAAACAAGTCACTAGTTTGTTTATGCAAGAGCACGAGTCTGTGCAAAATTTTGGTCAAGATTCAATGATACTTGCAGAGTTTGACAAGATGCTCTATTGCATGTGTAATCCATGTGTAAAGAGGAATTTTATTCCACTTTTACCTAGTCAAAAAATACTGGTATTCACGAGTTTGTTGCGGCTAGTTCTTAAAATGAAAGTGCAAGAGAAAGAACTCCAATCTATGTGTGAAGCATTGAAAATAGCACTAAGAAAGGAGAGGAAGATGTGTGTTGCTACTGGCATGATGTTCCCTTTGTGAATACGTGGTATGGATAGTGTGGATGACCTTTATGTGCACAAAGTCATAGCTATAGGTGCTCATACTAGCAAGGATAATATCTTGAAGATAGGTGTGGATGCCCATATGCATAGATTCGATGCAAATGAAGCATGGGAAGCAATTGTGGAGACCGTTCACATGCCTATGGTGCAAAATGGCAAGGACACAGTAGATGAATGCAAAAGTTAGAGCACTAGCACGGGAAGTAAATATGATGAGAGTGAAACCGACAAGGATGAGGGAACCTATGGTTGTGACACATCTGATGCTTGTGAGAGTTGGTGCGATGATGTATGCAATGATGACATATATTCACTAGATCCATTGAAGGATATGGTAGCCTTGCACCAAGAACAACGTATATTTTGGGAAAGAGATTTGTAGCAAAAAGACATGGATGCTTGTAATCAAGATAAAATGATAGGCTATGATCATGGAGTTTCTATGTCAAGTAAAGATGATGCAAGAGAGGATGATGCTATGATGGTCGATGTGACCTTGGGTCCATGTGCTTAACCAGAGTTGGGGGTTGTGCAAACCTCTATTGGTTGTCATGCAAAGGTATTGGGTCATGAAGGTGATAGAAACACGTTCTATGTCGGCAAGGATCTGATGCTAGTTCCATCTCCAAGGGATGTCTGTGACGATATGCGCCATGTGGTTGTTAAGTATAAACTTCTTGAGGATGGGGTAGACAAGGAGGTTAAATTGACCTTTTGCTTGCACGGTGATCTTCTGTACGCATTTCACAGGCTTCAATGTAGTTTGTGCCATACCCTCTTATCTGTGAAGATCTTGATTTGCATTTGGTGAGTCCTAGGGAAGTTTGGCATGATGAAGACTTGGTTATGATGTGCTGTGTGGATTAGTATGCATGTTACCAGTTTTTCAAGTGGAAGATGCCTTATGTGGAAGAAGAGGATACTAGTGATAGTGTTTTTAAAGAGAATTTTCAGTTTTAGTGATGGTTGTCAATCGAACGGGCTCTAGTTATGAGATGCATTTTGAGGTATTTGTGGGTTTGGCTGATTTGAACGAAGAATGGTACGATATAGCATGTGCCAACCTTGGATAAGATTCATATCATGCATGGGATCCAGGTGGCGGTGGCATTTTGGCAAGAAAAAGGATGCTTTTCTCTATGATAGGGGTGGCTTTGTTGAGCATGTAGTTGGTTCTATGCAGATGGACAAGTTTCATTATGATCTTGGAAGAATTGTAGGATCCCTTTTGTTACTGTTTGATGCGAGTGTTGAGCATAAGTGCTTAACTTGGGGTTGGGCAATGATGATAAACCACATCTGATCTATAAAAAGTAGTCAATATATACATGGTCATATGTACAAAAGGATGTAGATACATGCAATTGGGAGCTTTGCAAAGTGGTTTTGAGCTTTAAACATGGTGCAACGTGTGCACATTGTAAATATTTATGCTTGTGTGCTGGTAGTCGAGCATATGTAAGTGCCTGGAAACGGTGTCGATGCCTTATATTTGGTTCTAGATGGAGTATTTTTGCTCTACGTAATGTTCTTGGGCTTTTTATAATGTAAATAATGCAAGTGGGAGGTGTGAGCACCGTCGTCCCACTCAAGAAGTTTGATACATGCAATAACTGTCTATTTACGGTGCCTGATCTGCGGTGATACTTGCGCCCCCCTAGAAGTGGTAAAAAATTGAATGTGGGGATGTGGAAAAGGACTTTGGGTATCAAGAACCGATACTATAAAATTTCAGATTTTGGAGTTCGTTTGGGGTTTTCCCCGCGAAGAATGCCCGCCAGGGGTCAAAACCGACCAAACTGGGCCAAAAAGGGTCAACAAATGGTCAAAAAAGGTGTGACAAGGCTTCAAAAAGCCACATCACTCACGGTGTTGTGATGGTCTAGGCTGAGGAAGAATATTTAAATCCATGTCTTAGAACTTTCACCTCTCTGTGTGTGGGAGAAAGAAGGGTTCCTACAGGTGGTTTAGTGCAGTCCCGTTGCGTTCGCGTTCTGTTTTCGAGTGTGTGGAGGAGTGAATGTGTTATAGAATTGATACTTTATGATTTATTGCAGCTGACAGGTGGAAAAGGCTTGGGCAAGCTAGGCCTACGCATTCGAAAATATATTTCATGTACATTTCATTATTCAAGTGCTCATTATGAGCTTCGGCCATTTATGTCCGACTGGCCAGTTTGTACTCACATTTGACCATTCAAGAAATCTATAAAACAAATACGTGCAAGAAGGAAATGGTCACTCTTGCACGGGGGGAGATTGCACGCAGTGTTTGTTTTTCTCTTCTCTCTCGCCGTGCCGGCGTAGCACTCCGCTCTAGGAGGTCCGCCTGCAAGTGCTCTCGCAATCTCTCTCGCTAACTATCTCTCTCTGTTCGTGATTATGCCTCTATGTGGTTTCTAGGTATGTTGATTAGTCTATTTATGGTTTGTCGTATGCTATTTTGGATGTTTTGCAGGGAGCTCCACGCCTCCAGCTGTAGCAGTGGTATCAGAGGTGTGGCTATGCTCTTGGACTTGCAGCGAGCATAATATGGAGATTATGGTGAACAAAGATAAGTCATGCTTAATTACACTTAACTTCTTTTAGAGGTACGTGATTATTACAAACCTACTTGCATCATAAGTATTTCAAATCGTTTGAAGATAATAATAAGTATAGTTTAGAGCATAACATTCGTTAATATGATGCATGCCTTCGAATTCAAGTACGAAAAGAAAGAGATTAGTCTATTATATTGTTTACATACGTTAAGCCTAGGATGGTCAATTTATAAGTACTAGAAGTTTGATTAGTTTCGTCCGGGCTACGAGAAGAAGAAGAATTCACGGTAGCTTATTGTAGGAATAAACCCAAGAGACCTTGGGAGTGTCCAAGTGAAGAAGTAAAAGGGAGGAGACCACCATCTATTAGCTTAGTGGGAACGACCCTCAATTTAATTTTGTAAGACTAGCTAAAATCCATAATAATGTTTTATTTTAATTAAACACCATGGGAGAAGGATACTCCATAGAAGGTGGCGCAAGAGGGAAATCACACACAGTGTAGAGGTGCCTGAAAGGTGCCACCCAGCTTCACCAACCACCTCCAAAATCTTGCCCACTGTAGCTGTGTACGTCCCTAGTCTAGACAAGCCAATTCGATCATCAATCGGGTAATGGAGTACCCATTTACAATACTAGTCTCATGGCGGCCAAGGCCTTATAATCATAAAGCAGGGGCAGTAATAGTAGCAACGACAGCAGCCGTCAGTGCAGGCCTCGCCCACTAGAACTCAATCATCACCGTGGATGATGCGCCCCCTCATCTCCCCAACTATCTCACACCCCCCTTTGGAACGCAGTCAGTGTCGCCCACCTCAGGCTTGGATGGTAGCCACCCACCCTCCCCCAGTTATCTCGCCGTCATCAATTTGACATGCAGTTGAAGCCGCCCCCACTCACTTGCGGCTGTAGCAGTTTTGCGTTGCCACCACACACATAGAGAGGTCGCCGTTACTCTCTGCAGTTCTACTCTATCTCTCTCTTACCATGTCCAACGACCAACCAGTAGCGGCCAAAATTTATCCCTCTCTTACGTCAGCCGCCAACCAACCCTACCTCTCTCACTCGTTTGCGGCACCAACCGACACTCACTCTCAAACTATCTCCTCCACTAGTTGCCATGCAGTGTTGCGGCTATGGACACTTAACAAGCGACATCAAGTCTCTCTCTCTCTCTCTCTATTCAATTGATGGCTGCCAGGCACTAGGCTACGCACCACCCAGCCGCCATGCAAACTCTCTCTCTCTCTCTCTCTCTCTCTCTCTCTCTCTCTCTCTCTCTCTCTCTCTCTCTCTCTCTCTCTCTCTCTCTCTCTCTCTCTCTCTCTCTCTCTCTCTCTCTCTCTCTCTCTCTCTCTCTCTCTCTCTCTCTCTCTCTCTCTCTCTCTCTCTCTCTCTCTCTCTCTCTCTCTCTCTCTCTCTCTCTCTCTCTCTCTGCCTCCGCTTGAAACCCCTCGTTTACAACACTCTCCATGCAAGGCTGAGGCCGCCAACAATTTCACCAACTAAACTGGTAGTTTTCCAACCACCTACTACTCACGCAAGCCAAAATCGACTGCCAACCTTGGCTTTTCAAACTGGCACAAATGATCACTTCTGTCGGCTGAGAATCCCTGCACCACTTTTACGCTCTCAGCTCCCAGCTCCTACCTTACACTAGCTGCCTCTCTTTTTTTTGAACGGCCATGCAACCAGTAAACAACATCTCTCTCTCTCTCTCTCTCTCTCTCTCTCTCTCTCTCTCTCTCTCTCTCTCTCTCTCTCTCTCTCTCTCTCTCTCTCTCTCTCTCTCTCTTTGTCGCCCACACCATGCATAGGGGGTCAAATAGTATCCCTCTCTCTATCCCATTTGAGGATCTCCCACATACCCTCGCCACCCACCAATCGATCTCTCTCTCTCTCCTTCTTTTGCAGACACAGCCGCTCTTCTTGTTCTAGTTTCGCTACATCTTGTGCAGACAAAGCACCATTTGAAGCCCATTAAGGAAACCACTTGCCTTATTGATTGAGCACGCTCTTCAGCACACGGTACAACTTGTGGATGCTCTTACCGCGGGTCTTGACTCACTACCGGACATTAACAAAGATCTTTTCGTGCTCACCACCCCGATTATCAGGTGGTGCTCCACACGCCAACTTCTTCAAAAGTGCTTCGACTACGTGTGTCGAATCATTTTTTTTCATGGCTCTCCACGACATTAGGATTTCTATTCTGCAAGATTACGCCGTCGGAAATGACATCTGCTAGGGTATTGAAGTCTGTCGCTACTTTCCCACTGGTCGCTCAATTACAGATTATTTGGTACCCAACACTCTCCGCGCTTGGCATGAATATGTTGAAGGGCAACCAGAATTTTGTGGCCTTCCAGACCTCGGCACACCTCGCCCCGGAAACATCGAGTGGGCTAAAGCAAAAATTCGCACAGGACAAATACACATCACCAATAAAATTCTTTACATTAATGCCTTTGACTTACTGCACTCGCCGACGGTGGAGACCACTCGGGCTCGTAAAGCACTCATCCTCAATCAACAGTGGGGCTGTTTTCCTATTGTTATGTCTAAATTTTAAAGCATAATGTCTATCAGTCTTTTCATTGTGTACCACCCGACCACTTCCACAATGTCTTTGATAAAATTCTATGTAATAACCCCCACAATATCCTCATCATGTATGATACTTATCACAAACCACGTATGTCTGCCGATTTTCGCGATGTTTGCATTGGTAATCAATGGGATTTTCATTCACCCTATCTCTCTGACCATCTATCAGAACACAGAGCCGAAATCCATGCACGTGAACACATCCCCACTACCAATCTCACCATTCTCGATGCTTGGTACGATGACCATAAACCTTATTTTTCTCGCCTCAAATATGGCCCATGGAAGTCTCAAGAACCACAACAAAATTACTCTGTCTGGAAAGAAATGACCCCAATTGCTGCAGGTTACAACTGGGAATTAGAAGTTCACCGTATCTATGGTGATAAAAAACCCCTCTAATTTCTTTATTCATTCCTTACTTGTCATTTTTCTAGATTTTCTAGTATATACCTACAGTAGCCCCGACATAAAACTGCAATTTTCATCACAAGTCCCCTGCTCAACATAAAATCATCATCTCTTCTCCGACCGCCAAAGAGAACCAAAAATCTATATTCTCATCCCTAGTTCTAGCTCTACTTAACACATAATTTGTCATAATAAAGCCTTCTAGGCAAAGACAGTTCAAGATCAAATTACTTTTGGGTTGTTTGTCCAATCAGTTACGATTAATCATCGTAAACGTCTGTCAGTCCTCAATGTAATTTTTTCTCCCACATTGCACTATAAAATCCAATTAAATCTCCTGAATTACATTTTTTCTTCTGCCTTGTTCATGGTTTTTGTCTATCTATGCTATTTCCTTAGGACTGCAACATTTTCTCACATTTCCATTTTTGCAAGGCTATGGCTAACTTTTAATTTGTGTTCCAGTTTCATTTAATTTATTTTGCGATTGTTGAATCAAAGTGCTCACATTGTATGTGTAAATATATGATCGCACACTAATTTTGAATCGAATTCTCAACAGACAACATAGTCTTTTATTTTATTTCAAATTACTAACACAAAATTAACATATTTTGGAATTGTTAATTATACTATGGTGCAAGTTTGATAGTCGCAGTTCTCCTTAGCTTCTACAAATCTGTTTGATACGCCTCAGATGCAAGTTACGGTCATATCTCTCTCCACAAACACACTAGCTCATATAATTTTGATATAGTATACCCTCAAGGTATGTACATTAACCTCACTCCCCTTTTCGAAATTGCTTTACCGACAATCTTTTATAGATTAGGCAACCCAACATCTCTCATGTCATCACTAATACTTATAAAATGGAATCTCAGATACATCACTTTTATTTTTAAATTTCATTTCACTACATTATCTGCTCACTGAATACTCCATCAAATGCTTCGATCATGACCTCTAATTGTACTACAAGTACTTTTTGATGATTTTTCAATAAGCCCTACAGCTACTCATGTGAGCCACGGTGTTTTGGGATAGTGCACAAAATTTGTAAGTGTCTTGATATACTGCATTGCGATGTCAACATAGTAACTATTTTTATTTTCTCCTTTATGCCTTGTCTAGTCCATTGGTCACAAGCACACAGATCTGCCGATTTAGGCAGTGTGTCAATGCTCATCTAGTGCAGATTCGCCGATTTAGGCAGTACAACAACAAACTACAGATTCACGCTTTTTGAACTTATATCAAATGCAGATTCGCCGATTTAGGCAACACATTGATCAATAAAAAATTCATGATTTTTAAGCAATATCAAATGCAGATACGCCGATTTAGGCAGCATTAGTGCACATTCGCCGATTTAGGCAGCACGTCGGGTGTAGATTCGCCGATTTAGGCAACACCGATCACAAAATCATGCTGCAGTGACTGTCCACCACTGTAACTGGTATGATTTTGTTACTCGGGTAGAGAATGAAAGTGATTTGGATTTGGACTTATATTGTGGAATTGGAATTGGATTGGGATTTGGTATCTGGTGATTATTATGGCAACGTTTATGTGATGACACTTGACATTATGAGATTAATGATGAGTGTGACCAATGATATCCTGATTCACCAGGGTATGACACGTACTACTTATTCTAGTGGTATGGGACACTAGAATAGGTAGTATGTGGATGACGGCAGACATAAGCTGATGTTGTTTAGTTTCATATATTATGTGATGTTTTTGATACAACATACTAATCACTGTTTTTGACAAGTATTGTTTGCAGATTTTTACCTTCGCAACTGAGGACAGTTGCTTTTCAACGGAGAGGTATGTTATAGAATTGATATTTTATGATTTATTGCACAACTGACTGGTGGAAAAGGCTTGGGCAAGCTAGGCCCATGCATTCGAAAATATATTTCATGTACATTTTATTATTCAAGTGCTCATTATGAGCTTCGGCCATTTATGTCCGACCGGCCAGTTTGTACTCACATTTGACCATTCAAGAAATCTATAAAATAAATACGTGCAAGAGGAAAATGGTCACTCTTGCACGGGGGGAGATTGCACCCAGTGTTTGCGTTGCTCTTATCATCTCTCCTCTCTTCTCTCTCACCGTGCCGGTGTAGCACTTCGCTCTAGGAGGTGCGCCTGCACATGCTCTCTCAATCTCTCTCGCTAACTGTCTCTCTCTGTTCGTGATTATGCCTGTATGTGGTTGCCAGGTATGTCGATTATTCTATTTATGGTTTGTAGTATGCTATTTCGGATGTTTTGTAGGGAGCTCCACGCCTCCGGCTGTAGCAGAATGAGAGCTTTCTCTCTTCAATTTTTGACTTGGGAGAGTCTATGGAATTTTTGAGGTTTTCATGGATATGTGTGGGCGAGGAATTGAGAGAAGAAGGTGCATCTTTCTACAAGACTATGTGACCCTGTATCGGTGCCATTAGGGTTGGCACTACTCTAAAGAGTCCAACAGAGTGGAGTTTAGTGAAGGCTTTGCAATGGTTTGAGTGAGGCATTTTGTGGCTGTATTTTTTGTGTTTTCTATGGTTTTTCTTGTATATTTGGATCACCGTCAAGTGTGTTTTCAAGTGTTGATCACTCGACTCACCTTGTAGTGTGTGCGGGCAGGCAAGGGCTTGTAGGAGGAGGTGTTTGGAGTTGTAATTGAGCTTGTGGATAGTATTTTCATTGATCTCTTGAGTGGTGCTATGTGTGGGTTGTAATTTAATTAAATACTTGTGTGGTGTTGAGTTGTCTGGGTGTGTGAGTATGCGCACAAAGTCTTTTGCTCCATGAACATTATCACAAGATCTCCTTCCTTGATGCCTTTATCCTTCAGTTTCTTGTCGAGCTTCGCTTTTTCTTTTGTAGCTTTCCTCTTGTAGCACTCATAAGCTACTTTTCTCTTCCACTCTAGCTCCACTAATGTAAGAAGTCAATCTAGCCATGCATCTTGATCTCCCCCCGTCCCTTTTCCATGTACCCTCATTGTTGGGATATTGAGCTTGATAGACTGCAAAGCCTCTTGACCATAGACCAAGTGATATGGAGAAAACTTTGTGGCCTCCCTGTATGTGGTTGGATGTGCCCAAAATTCTCCATCCAAGAATTCATCCCACAACTTTGTCTTGTTTTTCACCATCTTTCTGATGATGCCTGCAATGAAGCCACTAGATTTCTCTACCAAGCCATTTGATTGTGGATAGTAGGGTGTTCTATGACAATGTAGAATGTGAAGCTCTTCACATACCTCAGTGAGCAAGCCCTTCCTAAACCCTAGACCATTATCAAAAGTAATCTCCAAAGGTGTGCCAAATCTACGACAAATGTAAGCGTGGACAAATTTGCTCATTGCCCTCTCATTTACCTTTGCCACACTTTGTGCTTCCACCCACCTAGTCATATAGTCCACAACCACTAGAATGTAGAGCTTACCATTTTCAGTTCTAAGTAGTGGACCCATAGCATCAATGCCCCACTTTTCAAAGGTTTTATTTGTGAGCATTATTTACCTAGGACCATGCACCAATCTTCTGTTTCCATTCACATGACAATTGTGACAACTTATACATCAATGTTGAACTGCAAGCTTGGCCAAACATACTCTGCAAGAAAAATATTTTTCATGCGTTAACTCTTGGGCAAAATGACCACCACATGCAAACCATCAATTGTTGGTACTCTTCTGCACACCTAATCCTTTCCTCTTTGATAGAGGGAGCCTTCTTGGAAGAGATAGGAACTTGTGTTCTTCATGAGTCTCCTCTTTTGAGCCTTTGTGAATCCTTGTGGAAACTCACCCTCCAAAATGTAGCCAATGATTGGAGACAATGACTCCATTCCCTAGTATCTCAATTGCTTGACAACTGTTTCCACCATGATGACTTGCACTTCTTTCTCAACACATGTAACTACTTGTTGTGCAAGTAAATTAGCATCTTCATTTTTTTTCTTAGGAATATGATACAGTTTCACCTTTTCAAATTGATTAAACAACCTACATATGGCATGAACTTTTGTCTTAGGATTTCATTCTTGCATTCCCATATGCCTAAAATCTGCTTCACAATGAGAAGAGAATCCCCCTTTACCATGAGATGCTGTATACCTTGACTAATGAACATCTTCAAACCATGAAGTAGTCTGTCGTACTACTCTGCTTCATTGTTGATACTTGAACCTGATAGACTGACCTTCTCTTTCACGACCACCTCTCTACTTGGGTTGAGCAACAGTAGTCCTCCCCCTGCTTTTCTTGTGGTCTTCCTAAATTCTCCATCAAAGAACAAGGTGAATAATTAGGTATGCTTTTAGGTGCTAGCAAGGGTAAGATTTTCATTTTAGGCACATTAATATCCATTTTGTGCACTCTACAGGTGAGAATCCCTGCCATTTGTGCACATATACTATCTTCTGCCTTGAAAGAGTATTGAAATTCTTGCAATTCCATAATCCACTTTGAGATCCTAGGACTTAGTGTCATTTGAGAGGACACTCAAGGAAAAAAGTTTTTGGCAGTGAGTATGAAAAAAGTCTTTTGGAGGGGATATGATCTAAAATTTTTCAGTGCAAAGATGAGAGACAGAATCATAAACTCTGCTTTTGTGTAATACTTTTCTAGTGTGTGTGTGACCCTTCTAGCAAAGTAGATAGGTCTCATCCTAGTGCTATGTGGTGAGGTGGTCCGGGGTGGGCAACAAGAGAGGTGACCTCTCAACGCCCCTCAAGGATCTCGTGTTGCTCAATTGGGGCTAGGGCAACCACAAGCAAGAAAAAACAACAACCAACCCACAATAAAAAAAGTGAATTGGCACCACCTAGTTATGGGATGTGAACTAGGATGCAAGAGAGATTTTTCCACGATCAAGAAGAGGTGCAACAAAACACACACAAAAAATCTCACATCAAGACACACACCAAATGAAGCAAGATCGAGCTAGAGCAAAGGGAAAGGGAGTTATGGAACTTCTGTAATACCTCGTTTATGACTTGCAAATGAGATGGTTTGTTATGACGCTATCGTAGAGCTTGCAGAAAACTAACCCAACACCTAGTGAATGTTAAACACTTCCATCATACACATATTATCTTAAGGTCATGGGACACCTCTCAACACTATATCCTCTTACAATGAGCAAGAACTTGGCAGTGAAAACACACTAATCACTTTCTCAAAAAAGCTCAAATGATAGAACTTAAAAGGTACAAGTCACCTCACATTTGCCAAAGAACGTTACACAAGTGGAAGGATGAAGGTTCTGAAGCCAAGGACGCCTTTGAAGCACCAAAAACTCAACTGTTGATAGTGGAAGAGCATGTACAATAGGGGTTTGAGGTAGGGCACTCACAATCTCTCACTTTGCAAATTGTAGCATGAAAGATTCTTTCACACTAAGTGTGAAGCTCACAAGGTGATGACTACACCTAAATCTCTCCTCGCGTATAGAGTGTTGGGATGCTTTCTGAGATATTGGACATGATTTACAAGAAGGATCGAGGCCTATTTATAGGTTGGAGAGCCCTCATAAAGGCTATTGATAACCTTATTTACAAGATAATCAAATCAAGATTATGATTTTTTTTAATATTAGAACATTTCAAGCCTTCTTTGTCTGCTTGAGTCATGGATGTGGGCTCAATAGACATACATTATTGATGGTATATAGAGTGAAATTAGAGTATTAAGAAAGGGGGAGAGAAAGAGAGAGAGAGAGAGAGAGAGAGAGAGAGATAGATAGATAGATAGATTGAATTATCGTCCACGGAGGTCATATATGACCAATGGGACCAAAAAGGAGCACTACAACAATTTCTTCTTGGAGAGGGGTGTGATACATATCAGTTAAGGACTGAGGGTCCATCAAGAGGGTAAAGTAAATAAAAGAGAGAACAAAACCTAAGGGGGTTCAACTGGGGGGATAGCCGGCTTAGGATTTCGAAATTCCTGGATGATCGCTTTGCCATTTCAATAGACTGCCCATTTGCCTTGTTTACGTGCCTCATGCATCTTCTTGAGCTCACTTGCTTTACTCTTGAGTTGATTCGTGGTCAATTCTTCAGCAATCCAAAGCTTTTTTCCCTTGAGAAGTCGAGATTGGCATAACAGCTTCATACGCTCATCTTTGTCCTTAAAGGTGAGTATGCAATGTTCGGGTGGCACATGCCTATGTGTGTCGTTGATCCATGAAATAGTTTCGGGCTTGATGTAGACAGGTTGAAGAATGTCATTTAGCTTGGAGATTGCCTCCTCAAGGGTGTCCTCAATGGTGCACCACGGTGAGTGGAGTCCCCCAATCCTGACCTTGAGGCCGAGCGATTCTTGTAGTCGGCATTCATGTATGGCTGCCTGTATCTTGCTGTCGATCTTCTTATGTGTTGCTTCCTGTGATTCTTTTTAAATTGTTTCCATGACAGTCTTGGTGAGTGAGGTTTGAACCTCCTGTGTTTTTGCAAGTAGAGCTTGGCTCTCTGCCTCCTTTGCGTCTTCGAGCTTGCATAGCCGTTCTTTGAGTTTCTCATTTTCCCCAATGAGTTCTTGAATCCGAGCCTCGAGGGCTGTGAACCTTGCTTCTTGGCGGGCGGCAGGGTCCTTCCTTGGTGCTGCAGCCACTGCAAGAAAACTCTTGCGTGCAGTGGGAGTGTCAAATGATGACATCGGTGCTAGTGATACCTTGTCTAGTTGGCAACTTTGTCGATCTGAGAGTGTGGTGGGCGGGATTGAGGGCTTAGTTTGATTTGAAAATAGAGGAAATTAAGCCTTGCTCAAAGCTCTGTATAGACGGGTCAGCAGGTTGGCACAGGTTTTGTTGGGGCCGAGCACAAAAGGCCACGGGAGGGCCGAGCACAGATGGCCACAGGACAGGGCCGAGCTGAGAAGCAACCACTTGCTTCCGGGTAGCAAGAAAACAAGCAAGAAATGAGTGTCGACTGGCCGCGTTGTCTGCAGGCTGTGTCGACAGGCTACAGCAGGGCTGCGGGGCTTTGGCTCGGGCAGGGCGGGGCTGAGAGTTAACGCCCCCCCACAGGGCTGCCCTCGCCCAAGGGGAGACAGGAGGGGTCGCGTAGGTTTAGGTTTAGGTTTAGAGAGAGAGAGAGAGAGAGAGAGAGAGAGAGAGAGAGAGAGAGAGAGAGAGAGAGAGAGAGAGAGAGAGAGAGAGAGAGGGAGAGAGAGAGAGAGAGAGAGAGAGAGAGAGAGAGAGAACGAGAGTTTTTACTATATATATGTCTTGAGGTGAGGTGCCTTTTATGTTTAGATCAATAGATATTTTGTGCTAGTAGGTTAGTGGTTAGCGTTAGTAATCACTAAAATGTTAATGATACATTTACAATGGATAGAATGAGTTGAATCACCGATAAAGGATGGATGAATGAAGAGGGAATTATTGTGATGGTGAAGTGCTGAAGAAGTTTGGACTCACCCTTGTGTAGATCGTCAAAAATGACCGCCAATCTTTTCTTCTTCTTCCTTCTCTTTATGCCCAAAATAAGCAGAAGATAAAAGACAGTAGACAATAGACAAAGACAAAATTCTTCATTTAATGATGGTACATCCGGTTCTGGTAGGAGACCGATTGAGCCTCAAAACCCATGAATGAATAGACCTGTACTTGTCACACCATCCAACACAAGCAGCCAGTGAGAACATGGGCTACCTTGATGGAAAGACAGTATCCAAACAGCCTATTCTGCTTGTTATTGTTGTCCCATAGTCCTAAACCCTTTCACTCTCCTTATATGCATTTCAAGGGAGTTTTTTCTTTGCTTCTTTATGGGGCATGATCTGTTTTGTAATGGTATTTTGTTTTCTACAATAGGCTTGTTTGGTAGATTATTCTCTACCATAGTGTTGATTGGTACAATGGGTGTTTCTAGTTTGATGAGGAAAACTGGTTTGCATTCCTCCGGAAAATCGCGTATGGCGGAGGGACGAGGCTTTCCATTGGATAGGTAACATCTCTTGCGAGTTTTAGGGCTTGCATTCTCAAAGGATGATATATCCCCTGCAGGTGGGCTTCCGATAGAAAGAACAATACCATGTAGTACATTTTCATAAACCAAATATTGTCTATTAGTGGTCTAGTCTAGAGATATAAGTAGCATTTTTGTGAAGAGATTATACGTGAAGTTGGAAAAACTACACCAAAGGTGGATAGAGTGAGAGCGCAAGAGAATAGAGAGAGAGAGATAGAGAGAGAGAGGGAAAGAGATCGAGTTTGGGGACATTAAATCTGTAGATGTTCTTTTCAAAGGACAAGATGTATACTATCTCAATCTAGAAGTAATGTTTTTGCCAAAATTTAGGCAAAGTTTTGTTTGTAAGTAGACCCATTTTTCAAAAGTAAACATGTCCTCTTCATTTAGGAGCCTCACATGAGGATTTTCTTTTATTTAAAAACCAAACCAAGAAATGCTCAAAAAACTTTACTTCAATATGTATATCAATTTATGGACAAGGTTATGCTGGAATTGACATTGTTTTGTTATGTAAAAGACATTTAGAAGTAGTTTTTTTAATTACTAGTTTTGCCAACATTTTGGCAAAGCTTTGTTTGTAGTTGGATCCCTTTTTCAAAATAAACATGTCCTCCTCTCTGAGGAGCCTCACATGAGGATTTTCTTTTATATATAAAAAAATGAAGCTTGGAAACCTCTTGCTCAATAAGTATACCAATCAGCATATTATTTCCAAACACCTTTCTTCACAAGTTCATAGACCTATCTTCATAATGTACAAGAAAAATTTTCCCACTGTTTCAAAACTATTTTCTCTTAATACTCAAAAGCAACTTGTTATAAACATATTTATTATAGTGTTTAGAAAACCTAAAAGAACATATGCCAGATTTCGGTTGGACATCCTCTCAGTAGATAGAAGGTCTACTTGAAAGCTCGGGGTCGTCATTCGTACGAAGTGTGCTGAAATTGCACATGTATGATATCCGATGTAGAGTTGTCAAAAAGACCAAACAAGATACCAATTCCTGAGCAGATGTTCAACATTATCTGACTTACAGTTAAACAAGGTTCATTACTATGTCCAAAAAGCCATTCAAGTAAGATATACGATGTATATATCTAATTTCCTAGTCCTTCTCAAGATTGTCCATACTAACTTTAAGATCTAGAATTTGTCTTACAACAAAAAACAACAAGGTAAATCATAAGCATGTTCATGGAGCAAGCAAACTATACCATAGTATTTGTCACACCATGCCGATCATTTTCATAGATTCAGGTTTTTCCATATCATAATGTTCTTTACATATTGAATGTTTTTGGGAAACCCAAAAGGTAGCTCGACATGCTCCTTGCTTGTTCATTTATCAGCTAAGTATACTAAGCCTGTGTCTAATACTATGCAAATCATTATTTCAAGAAATTTCATAATGCCAAAATTTTCATCTATTTTTTGCACCCAAAGACCACATGGTATATCCTATGCTAGTTTATAGAGTCATTACTTCATATCATACAGTGTTCCAGACCATGCAACAATTTTTATACTCAAGGTTTTCCATATTAGAGTTTTCCTCTTACATTATGGAATGTTTTTCTGAAAAAAAAACATCTATACCTTTCTTATGCAAGTACGAATACCCAACAAGTATAATACCTTGTAAGGAATGTTATGCAAAACAAAGACTTACGGCCAATTGATCATAAGTTAATATGTATATCACAGTTTCTTTACCAATTCAAATCCAACAGAAACAAAAAGTCAAAAGAATAGTGTCTGATGTAGACCCAATCCTTCTTATGTGCCGCTTTGCCGCCACCAAAAGATGCTAGAGTTCGTGATTTGGGGTGATCGAAGGCCGTTGTGTGATGGGGTTGTCTTCTGCAAGAGGTGTGCGATTATGTGTGTGTGTGTGTGTTATGTGCATGAGAAGACCCGGTTGCGTGTGTAGGTATGATGGGGCTCGTGTGGCAGTAGGTATCCATGTGGGGAGCCTTGTGCATGTGTGAGAGTTTTGGGTGGGTTTGTAGTGTTATGCACCTGTGTTTTTATAAGAGTAGCTTCTCAAATCCACATTCAGTACTTTCATTGCCCCCATGTGCTTAAGAGGGTCAGGGTAATGTATTCGGCAGCAACTACTCACCTATCCTTATCAAGCATGCACCGATCGGTGCTATTTGATGAATGTTAACATATTTGTTAAAGTGCGTGAGCGAGAACGTGTGTGTGAGTGTGTGCAACAATGGATAAGAGAGGAGAGGAGGAGAACTTGTGTTTGCAGGGGCTAAAAATCACTCTCTACATGTGAGCCCCCTTATTCTATTATGTACATAATGAATAAGTATAGTAGGTGGGCACCTGGCCTAACCAGCCACATGGGGCTTTACCCCAACAACCTCCCACGTAAAGGCCAATGTGGCCGTGAGAGAGAAAATAAAACCGTACAAAACCTGTACAAGGTCATCACAAGTATGACCTCAGCCAATGCCCACTCACACACTGAATCTGTGTGCATCCATCTCTAATTGTCGAGAAAGTATAGAGCGATTGACACCATACTCCTCACCAAAGCCGCACACATCCTATAGGTATCTCACCACACGCTACAAAGTACCCCTATGCTGAAGGCCAATGTCAGTCACTGCACGACTAGCTGCTCCCATTGCAAATGCACCTACTGCAAATGCAATCTCATGTCTCAAGATCAGTATCTCATACATGAGACTCCCAAATGCTGATGCAATCCTAGCAATATCTGCCAGTCTGACCATTTCAGTCAAATCTGACTGAAAACTCCACTCATGGAAATCACCCTAACACCCGAACTCCAATCCCCGGAATCCATCCTTGTGTCCATCACATGTCACATGTGCACCAAGAGTATCTATATGTTCTGAACACTGTGTGGTAAGAGCAATGCCTAGCTCTAACTCACACACATGAGCCTTTGTCCTAAGCATATCCATGAATGACCGAATCACGGGCTGAATCCTCAACACTCAAGCCATCAATATCCGTCATCGTATCCACAAATGACATATCCTACTGCACAACTATCTACACAACTGGATCAACATGCTCACAAGCTAGAGCATCATACAACCTATCCGCAAACGAGACATGCCTCATCTCTCTGCATGGCTGCGTACTCACGAAGACTGTGCCGTCTCGCACATGACATACTCGCATCACATGAATCATGCCAACACTAGCACCTCTAGCTATGACCAGATTTCCATGATGCAATCTATAAATGTGCTCGTCTAGCACTACTTGGCATTCACTGTCTCGTAATTGACCCACAGAGATCAAGCTTTGCGTCAAACCTGGCACATGGCGTACATCTCGCAACATGTATGATGCACCACTCGACAACAATAGCCTGAAATCTCTTGCACCAACTATGTCATGCACTGAACCATCAGCTAGACACACATGTCCAAGCATACCACTAGAATATGTGCTAAACCACTCACGACTCGGTGTGACATGAAATCTAGCACTAACATCTAGTATCCAATGCAAAGGTAACGTGTTGTCAAAAACCGACATAAGAAAGTCAAGAGTAAACATGGAAGTACAGGAAACATCTCCATCATGCATAGCCACATACGCTACATCTGCTCCCACATCATCCAAAGTGATAGCATCCCACTTGTGCTGTCTACTACGTTGTCTCATCCATCAAAAACAACACCTATGTACATGCCTTGTATGACCACAATGCCAACACACAACATCTCTATGTCTACAAGATCGTCCTTTGACTACAGGCATATCTCTAGACTCATTTGTACCAAAAGCATTGCACAATCTTTGCCATAACTCTCTAGCTGTGCATGCATTCAAACCAATGCGATAGAAAGACTCCCCAAGGTGTAACATGTGTTGGAATTAGGGTTGCAGAGAAACACACACAGCTTGGAGAAGACGAAGGAAGCTCAAGGCACACAATAGAGAGTGTGTTACTTAGTGTGCAATGGAAAGATAGATAGCCCTAGAGTGATGGGCGTATATACAATGCTCGGGGGAAAAAACCTCCTAAAGAGGGAAAAAATGCCCCGGCGGTCCTAGTGTGTTCACACACATCACTACCACATGTATATGGTAACAAATCCCCCCTGGAGTGATGCAGTGAACGAGAGCTGGCACATCAGTAAAGGGAAGTGCCATTCCGTGAGGACATGATCAGTCCACAAAGGGGAGTAAGCCCAAAGATTTGCGGAAAGCTTCAAGCTTCTCACGAGACAATGCCTTTGTGAAAAGTTCTGCAAGGTTGTCCTGTGTTGGCACATAAGCCAAATTGATCTCTCCTGCTGAGAGCCTCTCCTTGACATAGTGGTAATGCACCTCAATGTGCTTTGTGCGAGCATGAAAAACTAGGTTCCTCGCAATTGCCAATGCACTCTGACTGTTAGTGTAGATAGTGTTGGCAGTGTCCTGTCCAACACCCAAATCAGCCATAAGGCGTCTGAGCCATACACACTCAACCGTAGCTGTGAAGACTGCCCTGTACTCAGCCTCACAACTCGAAGTGGCCACAGTAGGTTGCTTCTTGCTCAACCATGATATACATGAACTGCCAAGCATGAAACAAAAACCACTTGTGGACACTCGCGTGTCAAAACAACCATCCCAATCTGAGTCCGAAAAAGCATGTAAGTCTGGCGGCATTGATCCCCCCTTGGGATAAAACAAGCCAAGATGTAAAGTGCCACTAAGGTAGCAGAAAATTTTCTTGACAGCCTGCCAATGCTTAGACCCTGGGCTATGCATAAATCTACTGACTTGTGAGACTGCAAACTGAATATCTGGCCTCGTGTTGCATACATAAATGAGGCAGCCAACAGCAGTTTGGTAAAGAGTGACATCAGCAGGCTCGCCAGCATCATGTAGACTCAACTTCAAACCTGTTTCCATGGGAGTGGCAATAGGTTTGCAATCCTCAAGTCCAAACTTACATAGCAATGTCTCTATGTAACTTTTCTGACACAAGGCAATACCACCATCACACTGCTTAAACTGTATGCCCAAATAATGATGCAACAGCCCCAAATCTTTCATCTTGAAAGTACCATTCAAATCAGCCTTAAATTCAGCGATATGTCTCTCATTTGGTCCAGTGATCAGCAAATCATCAACATAAAGAACCACGATGAGAAATACATCACCCTCACGCTTTACATACAATGTGCTTTCTGTTGGACTGTTACGAAAGCCTTGTTTGACCAAATGAGTGTCAGCTTTCTCATACCAAGCACGAGGAGATTGCTTCAACCCATACAAAGCCTTGTTACATTTGCACACTTTGTCCTCTTGTCCTTTTATGACAAACCCGCGAGGCTGCGTTACATAAACTTCCTCAAATATGTCACCATTCAAGAAAGTAGTAACAATGTCTGATTGATGTACATCCCAACCAAAATGAGCTGCCAATGCACATAGAAAACGCACAGTAGTCATACGACAGTGGGAGAAAAAGTCTCTTCATAATCTATGCCTTTTTGCTGTGCATAACCCTTTGCAACAAGTCGAGCCTTATGGCGATCAATCTCACCATCTGGCTTGCGTTTCAACTTGTAAACCCACTTCGTACCAATGGCCTTTTTGCCAGGAGGCAAATCACATAAAGTCCATGTGTCATTTTCTATAAGTGCATCATATTCTGATTGGATGGCAACCATCCAATTTTCTGAATTCTGTGCTTCATCAAAAGACAGAGGCTCCTCAACATCATGTAAACTAGACACAGCCAAATCATAACATTTTGATGCATAAGATGCATGGCGAGAGCCTGAACGAGTACGACTAGACAAAGGTGCATCCAATTTACTGTCACGCAAAGTGTGCACCAGCCATTTTGGCATACCTCTAGCCTGCTCATTTTCAGCCCTTTCCTCATCAAGTACATCATGTACATCTGCATCAGTAATAGGCTGATCTAAAACATTTTCAAAAACCCACATAGGCTGTACATTTGCCTCATTGGAACTTACATTCGTATTTCCACCACTAAAAAGAGGCAACAAAGTGTCATAAATGTCCTGTGAGCTTACATTATTATCTCTAGTACATGACAGCAAGGGCTGAACAGATTCTTCCACAAACACTACATCCCGAGAAACCAGAATACGTTTTGTTTGCGGATGATACAACCTGTAACCTTTGCTTTCAGCACTATAACCAACAAAAATACATTTGACAGCCTTATCATCCAATTTTCTGCGCTGCACTTGTGGCACCAAAGCATATGTCAAACAGCCAAAAACACGCATGTGCTCAATAGAAGGTTTTCTATCATGCCATGCTTCATATAGAGTAATAGACTGCAAAGCTTTCGTAGGACACGTGTTAAGTACATAAGTGGCACACATAATGGCCTCAAGCCAAAAAGAATGCGGCAAAGCTTGACTTTTGACCATACATCGTGCCATTTCCGTCAGTGACCTGTTTTTCCTCTCAGCAACACCATTTTGCTGAGGTGTATAAGGCACTGTACATTGGTGTTTTATCCCACGACTAGCCAGAAATGCATTAAATTCATGAGACATGTACTCCCCCCCTCGATCGGAACGGAGGGTGCCCATAGTACATTTCGAGACATTTTTAGCCATAGCCAGAAATTTTTTGAAGCACATAAAAACTTCGGACTTCGCTTTAAGCGGAAATACCCATGCATGCCTGGAGTAATCATCAATGAAAGTCACGAAGTACAGGTAATTTCCCAAGGACGGAGTTTGCATGGGCCCACAAACATCACTATGCACAAGCTGCAACCTGCATGTGGCCCAAACTGAACCATCCTTTGGAAATTTAGAACGTTGCATCTTACCCAAAATACAGCCTTCACAAACATGTTTGACAGGTGCTTCAAGAGGTGGCAAAGAAGCAACCATATCAGATTTTTGCAAACGCAGCAAACTGGCAAAATTCAGATGACCAAAACGTGCATGCCAAAGTTTTGCATCTGAAATAGCCCTTGAATCTGCAACAACATTTGCAAAGTTTTGTCCACACTTGTCATACAAAGTGAGCTTATACAGCCCACGACACAAAAGCCCAGATGCAACAATTTCATCACCAAAACTGAGATCATGAACTGTACATCTGTCATCCACAAATTTGACTACAAGTCCAAGTCTAGCAAGTGTGGATACAGACAAGAGATTCTTCTTGATCCCAGGTACATTAAGTGCATCAACAAGTGTGAAGGAAGTGCCATTAGCAGCAGTGAGAACAATCTTTCCAACTCCCTGAACTGGATAAGAGGCGTTGTTGGCACAAGTGACTGAATTTCCATGAGGGACAGACTCAAGAGAGGTAAACAATTCACGATGTGAGGTAATGTGCTTTGTAGCACCACTGTCGAAATACCACACATGTGAATCTGCAGCAACGACTAACAAGCATGCATCATGGACAGCAGGATTGTAAGTGCACTCTGCGCTAAAAGCCCATTCTGCATCAACATCAGCAACACAGTCTCCTTTCACAGAAGAATCAACAATGGCTACATTTGTAGTGGAACCAGCATTTGCAGTGGAACCACCCTCTTTCTTCTTAGCCTCTTTGGCCTTCAACTTAGGACACGACTTGATCAAGTGATCATTGGCTTTACAATAATGGCAACGCATCTTCTTTTTTCCCTTATCACCAGAATTGCCAGACGAAGTACTGCCAGCAAAAGCATTAGGAACATAATTTTTGCCACTCACAGCAGAACCATAAGAAGTGGTTGCATTGCTGTTACCACCCTTTCTTTGAGAAGCAATAAAAGCCTTTTCAACTACACACTGCCTAGTCCTGTTTTTTCTGGAAAGTGACTCTTGCAACAGCAATGTGCATAATGCATCAAACTTGACAACTTCAGGATTTCCTTGGGTCATCAGTCTCCAAGTACTAGCAAAAGTCTGGTAGGAATCTGGTAAGGCATCAAGAACAGTCTGCACAAGGGAACTGTCTGAAATGACTTCACCTGTAGAAATAAGCTGCTCATTGATATCCTTGACACTAGCAAGGAAAGTGTCCATATCATCTTCCTCATGCATAATCTTTGACTCCAGCTCTTTACGCAGCAAAGCAATTTTAGCCTCATTACGGCTTGCATAAAGACCTGCTAAAATATCCCAAGCCTGTTTTGCAGATTTTGCTGAACGGATGTGAGGAACAATGGTGCGCTTCACAGACAACGCAATCAATGCATGAGCCTGCGCATCCTTAACATCCCAACAAGCTTGTTCTGCCGTAGGCAAAACAACTCTAACAGCTGCAATCCTTGCAGCAAGACCTGCAACATCTTCAACATCGCCTACATCCTCAAAACCAGGACGTACATCAATGCCCTGCACAATGTTCCAGACACCCTTTGACACAAGAACATGTTGCATCATATAATCCCACATAGGGTAGTTGTCCCCATCCAACCTATCCTCAGCAGCAAACATCTTGAACACTTTGACTAGCTCAATGTGCTTGCGAGCCAAAATGTCTCATATCACATGATAACGGACTTCTATACATTTTGACTTCAAGCAAAACATAGGGCTCTTTGCCAATGCAATTGCACTTTGACTTTCACAATGCAATATTAGAGTCTAAGTAATTCCAAGATCTCCCACTATGCGAGCTAACCATACACCTTCCTTGCTAGCATTAGAACCTATCCTATACTCTACCTCTGTGGTGGAGGATGACGTACAGTTCTAGAGACAAGATCTCCATGACACAACTACTCCAACAAATAGGAAAACATAGCCAAATGTGGATCTTTGACTATCATTACAACCTGCATAATCTGCATCCGTATAACCCACAATGGATGCATCACTATTCCTAAAAACCTAACCACTTGTTTTCTGTACCTTTGAGATGATTTTCCATAAATTTTCTCACCACTCCCACTACAAAATTAATGTCCGATCTCGTGACTACCATGGTGTACGTAAGACTCCAAATTGCTGAATAGTTATATTCATCCACTCGACAAGTCCATTTTGAGCAAGTATGTATGGTGTAGTAAACTGCCTCCAAATTTTTCTTTTTCAATTAAAATTCTTGAACTCAATGGAGATGTATTCTCCCCCATTGTCACTGCATAAAGTCTTTAACTTTCTTGGCTACTTGGTTCTCGACCATAGCTAGAAACTTTTGGAGCATAGCAAAAACTTCATAGTTTGCCTTCAAGAGGTGGACCCACCCCTTTTGAGTAGAGTCCTCTATGAATGTGAGGAATAATATGCCTCCCCATGCGACATAGGCCCGCATTGATCACTATGCAACCAAATCTGGAGGATTCTCTAACTTTTGATCGTATGGTGAAGTACTAAGCCTAGTCTATTTCTCGTATATGTAATGCTCACACAAACTAAAATATATTTTAACACATGGATGTAGTCAAAATGTTGTAACTATTTCACTCCCTTTTGACTTATATGACCAAGCCGGATATGCCACAACTCAGTAGAAGGCCTCGGCTACATATATAGAGTTCTCTTTCACACTATAGACATACAAAGAGTACATTGAGCCAAACTTGTGGCCTTTGAGTATTTTGTACCAATGGCCTTTCTGCCAAGAGGCCAATCATATAAAGCCCATGTGTCATTTTCTATAAGTACATCATATGTTGATTGCATGGCAACCTTTTAATTTTTTGAATGATGTGTTCATCAAAAGAGAGAGGTTCCTCCTCATCACATAAACTAGAAGCAAACAAAGCATAACAATCTAATGCATAAGATGCATGGAAAAAAATTGAACGAGTATGAATAGACATAGGTGCATCCAGTTTACTATCATGAAAACTATGCACCAACCATTTTGGCATACATCTAGCCTCATTCTCAGCCCTTTCCAGGTCAAGTACATCATGTACATCTACATCAGTAATAAACCAATCCATAACATTTTCAAAAACCCCCATAGGCTATACATGTGCCTGATTGCAATTTACAAAAAGAGGCAAAAAAGTGTCATAAATGTCTTGTGAACTTATGTTACTATCTCTAGTACATGATAAAAAAGGCTAAATAGAATCTTCCACAAACACAACATCTTGTGCAATCAAGATACGGTTTGGTTGCGGGTGGTATAACTTGTAACCTTTGATTGCAGTATTGTATCTAACAAAAATGCATTTAATAGCCTTATCATCAATTTTTTTTGGTTTCATTTGTGTCACCAAAGCATAGGCTAACCAATCAAAAATGCACATGTGATCAATAGATGGATTTATAAGAGGATATAAGCTCACAGTTATGGTTTGTAATGGCCAACTATGATGTATCCTGCTAGTACGCATCGTGCAAGGCACATATGGAATTTGCTCACATTGTGGAGACCATCATTGAATCCAAGGGCTTATCACACTATTTTTTGATATACATGCATGGCATGCTAGTATTGTGGACTCATTCCACTAAAACATAGTTTACACTTCTACTAGAACATCAACTACTCTGTCAAAAAGAGTGGTGATTGGTATAGTTTCTTGTGATCATTTTATATGACTACAATGGCAAGCAACTTTTGTGCACAAGTGTTGGCAATATATATGATGATGTCCATGGATAGCAAGTAGGCATGGCCTTGCTATCACATAAATAATTCATGAAATGACATGAATAGACAAAGAGAGCCTTAAAGTAGGCAATCTCTCATTACAAACCCAATATGGATACTTTTTATTGGGTGTCAGGAATCATTCTCTCATGTTTGTGGAGAGAGATGATTATATTGAGATCCAGTTGTGAATAAGAATTCAACTTGAGAAGAGTTTTTGTTTACTTCTAGCACTAATTATGTCTCTAGGACTGGTATTTTTAGGGGTATGCCCACATACTATATAATCAGTCCATGGGTGTTGAGGGTCACAGTATGATCTTATCACAATTGTACTTTCAAGGGAAGGAGTTTTCAATCTACCAAGGGGTAGTGAAAAAGTTCAATTTCCCAAGTTGATTTCCAAGCACTATTAGACAAGATAGACCATGTGGGTCACCGTGAGCTGCTAGGTTGAGCAATCGCATACAAAGTCTAACCAAGGGGTTTAAAATTCTTGATTTTGACTAAGGGGTTTGGATTGCAAAGGAAACACCCAGGGTAAATACTATGGGTAAATACTACTTGATTTTCACTTATCTTTCAATTAGTGTTGCTAGGACTTTTCAGGTGGAGATTTGGTCATGTGCATTTGACTATGGGTAAGTGAACGCTATTTTCAAACTCCAAAAATGCATCTGATTTTGTTCCCTTCCATTTTTGAATATGCTTTTCTTGAATTTTCAAGTAGCATGTGTTAGCTTAAATGATTTCATCCATTTTACTCTTTAGAGACATGGCAAGGTCATGCAAGAGAAAAGTATTTTGGACCGTATTGTCCGCAATGAATAAATTTTTGTATTTTGTAGTTATGGCCCGGGGGATTCACCATGGAGAACTTATCGCACCACGTAAATGCAAGGGAGGGGATTTTTATCAAGTTACATAAGCATATAAGTTAGGGGCAGGCCCCCAATAATTTATGTCCCAGGCTTAAAAATAAGGGAGGGGAGTATCATATTGGGGCGGGGGGTGGGGAGAAGTGAGAAAAGGAAAAAATGAGAGGCAGTTTTTGTGTTTCAAAATCATGGCTTCCCAAAGATTCTTCCCTTGACCTTGTGAGTCTATAGCTACAAAGATACATGCAAGAACTAACATTGTTTTGTATCAATTGTTTGTTCTGTGAATATAGTTCATTTGCTGAGGGATGAAAGCTATAAAGAGTTTTTCTATATGCAAATTTACATGGAGAACTTAACGCAACTTTATAACCATGTTTTTTGAGTAATTTAGATGAGTCAAAATTGGATAAGTAGAAAGAGTGCAGGCTAATTGGGCACATAGTTTGAAAGTCAAACTAAGATACTTTGAGGGTACATCTAGTTATCAACAAAAGCGGTTCCTTAGTATGTTGCCAATCAATATGCTACACAGTCTTTGACTAGTTTTACTCGATTAGATCATGTGAGACCTAAATTTCATATGTAAGATAGGGAATGATAATTTTCTTCATTGACTATCGTATAAGTGTAGAAAGGGGGGTCATATTCCCTAATATGAGTCGTATATAGGGGTTTTATCAAAGTTGTCTGCTTACAAATGGCATCCCGTTTTGTATGTAGAGTAAACCCCCTGGGAGTTATGGACCTGCATGTAGCATTTTCTTTGGCACATGTTGTCACAAGAGGAGAAACATGGTCTAGGAACAATGAGTAAGAATAAGGGTCCGTCTCCCTCATGTCGTAGAGTGTGTACAGTGACATCCACACACAAGTACATCTCGTACTTGTAGGATATTCTTTTTCTGGACATCCTTATCTGAGACATATTCCACCATGTGGAGAATATGAGTCTCTTGGATTAACACTGGCACCCGTTATTTGAATTATGTGTCACGACTAAGTCTTTAGGTTCTGGTCAAATCCATTTACTAGACCATTTTGAGCACATTGTATTAGGAACAATTTCAGTGGCCAAAATTTGACAGATACTTAGTAAGACTTGTTAAGGTTACAAGTATTATTAAACAACTTTAAGAGATGGTTGTTTATACATGTAGCAAAGTTACATTCTATTATTGTACTAGCTCCTTTGGTACCCAAATGGGATGTATTGTCACATTCTATTATGGTCCAAATATGTTACATTAGGAGATTTCGAAGGTCTTTTCGGGGGCCTTTTAGAAGAGAGAGAAAAAAGCGCTCCTCCAATGAAAGAAGAGCTTATGTTACATAGAAAAATAGATTGATAATAAGAAAAATATAAAAAGGATAGTTGATCAAGAAATTGTAAAGACCGCATTTCGCACTACGTTTGGTCTTTACGAATACATTATCATGCCTTTTGGCTTGACCAGTGCACCAGCCACATTCAACCGCTTGATGGAGAATCTATTCAGGCCTCACCAAACCTTTACTAGAGTGTTCTTTGATTATATCATCATCTACTCTAATTCATTAGACGAACACAATTAACACCTCCAGTTAATATTTCAAGTTCTAAGAGAGAATAAACTTTATGTTCATCAAAAGAAAAGTGAATTTTTCGTACAAGAGATTTAGTATTTAGGTCACATTACCTCTCTAGATGGCATCCAAATGGATCCATCAAAATTAGAGGTAATAAAAGAATGGCCTAAACCAAGGAATCTTCATGAACTAAGAGGCTTTATAGGTATGTGTGCATACTATAGACGCTTCATAGAAAAGTTATCACTAATAGCAAGACCATTACATGACCTAACAAAGGAAAACGTTAGGTACACATGGTCTACCAAGGAGAACAATGCTTTTGAAAAGCTTAAAGAAAAGCTTATCTCTCAGCCTGTGCTTACATTACCGGATCTCTTAAAGCCATTTGAGGTCCAATGTGATGCTTGCGGTGATTGCCTTAGAGCTGTTTTTCTCCAAGAAGGGCACACCATAGGCTATGAAAGTCGAAGGCTGGACCCTCTTGAGTGAGCTCTAGGCATATATGAAGAGGAACTCCTCAATGTTCTACATGCCTTAGACTCATGGAAGCACTATTTATTGGGGACTCCTTTCATTCTGCGAGTGGATCACCAAAGTCTTAAGTACTTCATGATGCAGACCAAGCTCTCCAACAAACAAATGAGGTGGGAAAATTTCCTTTCGCAATTTCATTTTGATATTGCTCACATCACTAGCAAGCATAATCAAGTAGCCGATGCACTCTCAAGACGGACGAGAGTGAATGCGGTTTCCATAGCAACTCACAATGATCTATCTTCTACGATAGGTGAGTATGCTATTGATCCCAATTTTAGAGATGCGATTTCAGCCCTTCCACTAGGGAAGAAAGAGGAACCATTTACTTTACAAGATGGTTATCTTCTCTATGGAAATACACTATGTGTTACTCACTCACTCCATGACAAAGTAATTGATTAATCTCATGCTCCTTCTTATGCGAGGCATAGAGGGATTCAGTCTACCTTAAAGGGGATTGAAACATATTTCTATTGGCCTACCATGAAAAAACATACAAGAGTATGTTTCTAAATCTGTGGTATGCCAAAAGACGAAGTTTGATAGAGGGAAGCAACCTGGATTGCTTCAACCTTTGCCAATCCCTAATTCACCATGGGAGAGCATATCCATGGATTTTATCTTTGGATTGCCTAAGTATATTCATGGGAATACGGAAATATGGATGATAGTGGACAGGTTTAGTAAACAAGCTCATTTTATACCTATCAAAAAGACTATCAAATGGCAATCCTCTTCATTTCACAAATCTTCAAGTACCATTGCTTGCCAATGTCCATAGTGTCGGATAGAGATCCTAGAATGACCAGTAATTTCTGGAAGGGTCTCTTTGAGAATTTAGGAACAAGGCTAAATTTCTCTTCGACCTCTCACCCGCAAACGGATGGCCAAAGTGAAATAGCTAACCTAATAATTCTCGATCTACTAAAAGCCTATGTAACGGAAGTAGATCAAAGATCCCAACGGGAGAAGTACTTACCCTTAGTGGAGTATTCCTACAATAACATTGTACATACTTCCACAGGAAAAGCACCTTTCAAGGTAATTGAGGGAAGATCAAAAAGTCCCCTACTACTTAAGGTACATGGGAAGATCTTTGCTGCAGATGAGTATAGCCGAGACCTACAAGAATCTTTCCAAAAAATTAAGAATGTTATCTCTATCTCACAGCAAAGGCAAAAGGCTGGTAGTGACAAGCATAGAAGAGCCCAAGACTTTAAATAAAATGATTGGGTCTTACTCAAATTTCCCAAGGCTCGATTAAGGCACACGACGGGCAAGAATCCTACGGGACACCAAAAGTACTATGCTAAGTTAGCAAAAACGTACTATGGTCCCTTCTAGATTCTTAGGCCAATCAATGAAATGGCCTATCAACTCAAGTTTCCCAGCCATTGGCTCATACACAATGCTTTCCATGTGAGACTACTAAAGCCTTACAAAGGAGAGCCACCTCAAGAACCAACTATTGAAGATCCACCGGAGATCGAGGACCAAGAAGAGGTGTTGCAGCCCGAATCCATTCTTTGACATGAAGACAAGGTACTAAGAGGCAGTAAGACTATCCGTCGACGATATCTTATTGAGTTTAAGAATTATCCTTTTGAAGATGCTAGATGGATGTAAGGCATACAATTAAAGGATAACCTAAACCTTGTCAATTCTTACAATGCTTCCTAGAGTAAACAAATGTACAAATGTTAAAAATGAACAAAGTTTTTGTCTTATAAGACTCTTTTTCTTTATTGTGCACAAATGTGAAGTAGTATGCATGCTTAGATCAATTTTGCGGAGACGACGTCTCTCAAACAACAAGTAGAGCTTGTCATTCTACTATGGAAGATTGATAGGACTAATGTGAAGGCATGCTTGCGGCAGCTTAGGCTCTCAAGCTCCAAATGGACTAGTCATCCATTCTGGAACGATGTCGTAGGGCAACATACGGATCCTCTACCTGCTAGAAAAAGGACTAATGAATATTCTTTATCTTCTCTACCCCATAGTCGAGGACGACTATGATTTCAAGAGAGAGGTAATGTCATAAAAAATAATATCTAATTCTCCTAAATGATTTTCTCATGTTGAGCATGAGCAAATAGCAAGAGGGGTCGACCAAGAGAGAGTGGGGGCTGATTTTTCAAAGGCATTATTGACTTAAACACACACATAATCTATGTGTGAAGCAAGAAGACTCTCTCTCTCTCCTTCTCAATCTTTAACACTAGAATGGTAACAGGACACTTTTATGTCCTTGGACACTTTTGTGTCCTGTTAAGTGACCATTTTGCTTGAATTATTTGAAGAGTATGAAAATGAGTTTTTAGGTGCTATATATCCACAAATTTGCCTTATGAGCTGAAAAAAACTTAGAATTTTATTTTTAGTATCGATCTCACCATTAACCTTACTCTTGCACAACATTTTTGAACCTAAACTGTGTGAAAAAACGAGTCCTGTTTTTGGCTTTTTTTCAATTTTTGGCAACTATACCACTCTAAACTTCATGTTTGTGAGGTTTAGATGGCTAGAGGTTAGGCCTTCATAGTTCTCAACATGTTTTGATGATTGTAGGGAGAGCTAAGTGTTAAAATTGAAAGTTATGACCAATTTACAAGAATTGCATAATCCTGTTTTTTGACAAAATTAGCACTTTTATGAATTTTTTGGTGGCTTTCTTGATATCCAAATTCAATTTTGATTGTGTAAGTGTAATGTATAACATAAATCTAATCTTCCTTGAGTTTTGGGGAACCTAGTATGCTATATAGCATAGTATATGATGATGGTTGAGTTTTTTGCTTGCTGAAGAATACGATACATTTTAGAGTAGCAAGTAAAGCTTTCTCAATATTGCTAGTTTCTTAGGCCAATTGTGTGTATTTTGTAGGTAGTAACCATATCTATTCATAGACTACAAACTTGGCTAGATATTGAGTAGTTTCTATGGGTTTCTAGAGGTCATAATGCTAAACCCAGTTTTTTCATGTTTGCTGTATTTAGCACTTTATCATTGCCCCCAAGGTTCCAATTGTAAGAGATCCATTATCCTTTTGACATGCTCCATGGCTCCTTTTGAATCCAGAGGCCCAAAGGGAACTAAGAAAACATGTATTGAAGAAAAATGGCTACGATGGTACAAAGACCATATGGTTGGGGTTGGTGAGGACAGTGGTTGATGACGAGCATTCGAGCAAGGCTAGGCCGGTAACTATATGCGGGCTTATAGCGAGCAAGGGCCGGGGCCTAGGATCACGCATTGTAGCACAATGGTTTTGTGTGATAGTCAATGAGCTACATGGTTTGTTCCAAGAAGCATGCCATTGAAGGTGCAACATGAGAGTAGCACTCAGTGGCACAAAAGGGGGGTTGAAGATGGGGTGAGGGTCGGTCCCGGGCCAGTCACTTATCAAAAGACCCCTATATCACGTGCGTTCAAGAGGTAATTAATAATACCCCAAAATACATACTATACTTACATTGTGAGCCTATTTAAAAAAACCCCACCCCCCTCTGTATGTATACATTTTGGTCTTTTAATAATCCTCTCCGGTTAACTCACGTGATATCATACACATTCTGAAAAGTGACCGCCCCGGGGGGTCGGTCCACCCGATCAGGCATTGGCAAACGTAGGTAAATGCAAAAGGTCGTTGTAGTGGGGCCTATTTTTTGTGCATGCAAGCGGCCAGTTGTGTATGTGGCCACCCTTTAGGGCTTGATCCTCCTAAAATTAGGAGGTAACTAGGAAGTTTCCACCTAGTGGGCCTCACAAAAAAGAAAGTGGTGGTGTGAAAATAGGATGATGAGCAAAATTTTGGATCTGCAAAAAACTAGTGAGCTTCAAAAGGATTTCACCTTAATTGATCAATTCAAATGGCAATCCTTGCCTAATTTAGGCTTGGAGAAGTGCTACAGAAAGCTCTTAATGAGAGCTACGTCTACACAAAAATTATGAAAGCCAATTTTGCCAATACAAGGGACTAGTAAGGCTGCTTATTGTGCAAGGAGATGCAAAGACTAATTGAAAAAATATGCAAAGGACACGTGGAATTAACTTCCTCTCACCTAATCATGATTGGTAATGGAGCATGCTCATATCCCAAGTGATGATTAGGGAGTGGAATTTATTAATAATGCAAGAGATTAAGTAAGCTACTAATGACAACCAAACAAAAATTTTGATTGTCTGAGGTGTGATACCTTTGGCTCTCATACCACTTGTTGGGAAGTGTGTGCTACTCTAATCACCAATGGTTTAGTGTTAAGCTATGGAGGGTGGAGCTTTAGCTTTACCATGGTGTTAGGGTTAGGGTTAGAGAGATGGATATTAGGATTAGCAAGTGCAAAAGCATAGAGAGAAAATATAGATGCAATGAAGTAAACTCAAAGTGAAAATACTTCATTAAACAACAACCTCTAAAATAGGCCTATTGCTTTACAATCATTGGCTAGAGAGGTTGCATCATGTTGCTATTGAACCATGGCATAGCCTTACGAACCATCTAATCTAAAGCTAAGAAAGGGTTGAATTTAAAAGACAAAAGTAAAGGGTAAGATTATAGAAAGTGAAAGCCTTTCAATTTCAAGGTAAAAGGTTGTCTACTTTAAATAATGAAATCTAAAATCTTTCAGTTCGAAGGCAAAAGACTATCTACTTCAAATAAGGTAGTCTAAAATATTGGAAGGGTTAGATTTGAAATACAAAAATGAAAGGTAATATTGTAATAATTGAAAACCTTTTTGACAATTGAAGTCAAAAGACTATGTACGCAGTCCGCTTTTGAAATCTTTCATTAATTAAACATCGAGATTCTCCCAAGGCACTTTAGAAAAAGCAAAGAATACCATCTCCCCATGTTCCCATGCATCCCCTTCTCCTCCGAACCTACTGCTATGGTGATGAAACACCCCCCCCCCCCCCCCCCCCCCCCCCGTCCGTCTCTCTCTCTCTCTCTCTCTCTCTCTCTCTCCCCCCAATAGATGCAACAATGATGAAGGTGATGATGTGGATGCCTTTATCTAAGTGCAATCACATATCCCTACATCTTGGCCGCATACATGGCACAACAAAGGGGATTAGAGAGGAAGGATTCAATCCAGTCTGTGGTGGGCACGGACTAGGTTGTGCGATGAGCCACCTGGAGCACACAGAGGCCATGATGGCATCTGTTTGGGGGGGGGGGGGTGGGGGGGCAGTGTGAAGGCCACGTGATCATGGGATTTTTGATTTGGCATTGCAAGATTTCCTCAAAATCTTGTGACATTCGACCTAGTAGGCCCGCTCAATTTCCAAAATGAAACTGATTTGATGGAATCTTGCTTGATGATTTGTATGGTTTGAGGGGGAAAAGGGAGGGACGACACGTGGAGGAGAGAGAGAGAGAGAGAGAGAGAGAGAGAGAGAGAGGTAGAGAGAGAGAGAGAGGTAGGGAGAGAGGGGATGCCATCTGTAGATTTTTTTCATGTGTTGTAGTGGAGGAAAGAGCGTATTGTGTGTGTACGCTAAACACAGCCATGTAGGTGGGAGCATGTTGTAGAAGGTGCAATGAGAGAGAGTGAATATGGTCTTGGGATGGTGGTGGAGACGACAATGGGTTTCTATGTTGAGTGTCATTCCTAGCTTGCTTGCAAGGGAGAGGCATGCAAGGTGCATGCGAGAGGAGGGAAACACATAGGAAAAGAGAGCTCAAGATCGAGCCGCGGGGAAAATGGAAAGTCTTGGGTTAGGGGAGGGGGAGCATGCAATTTCTTAGATATATTTGGTTTTATCTTTTCAACGGGTTTGTTATTAGATCAATATTGATATTTTTCAGAATTTGTGTAAGTTTGTATTTCAAAATCTTGAAAAATAAATCTAAAAAGGCACTTCTTTATGCTTTGTTAAAGTGCTCCCCTAAATGTTGGTTATTGTGGTGAGAGTGTGTAGGCACATACACATGTATAAGTGAGAAACTAATAAGAACTTGAACACTGAGTATGTTTCTATGAAGAGAGAGAGGCTCGCCTGTTTACAACAAAGCTACCCCATCCATGTACCGGCTCTAGATGTAGTTCAAGTTTGTCATGGAGAGGGAGAGAGAGAGAGAGAGAGAGAGAGAGAGAGAGAGAGAGTGTGTTGGCAAACAAAGGAGACTCGTGGACAACCCACTTCTATATTTGATCAAAGCATATTTGTTTGTGTGAATCACGTTTTCAGATTGTGGAGAGGCTCCTGCCATGGAGAGAGAGAGAGAGAGAGAGAGAGAGAGAGAGCAGGGGCTATGATCAACGAGAAGAAGATAGTAGAGAGAAGTTGTATGTGTATGCACAAGAGCAACACGAACAAAAACTTGAGCGTTATATTTCTATGAAGAGAGAGGGGCTCGTCTACTTACAAAAAAGTTGGGCTATCCTCAAGGAATTCACTACATAACGATCCGATATAGCACATGCATTCAAGAGGTATTTATAAAACCCCTTATTCTACATTCTCTTATGTATATACGAGCCCCTTATGTACCACTTTTCTTGATAAAAAGACTCCTTATATACTAAAATTTTCATTTTTTAAATTTAGAATACCCTTATGTATGTATATTTTTTTGTAGATTTGTCTACTTACAAAACATTTGGGCTATCCTCAAGGAATTCACTACATAACGATCCGATATAGCACGTGCATTCAAGAGGTATTTATAAAACCCCTTATTCTACATTCTCTTATGTATATACGAGCCCCTTATGTACCACCTTTCTTGATAAAAAGACTCCTTATATACTAAAAATTTCATTTTTTAAATTTAGAATACCCTTATGTATGTATATTTTTTTGTAGATTTGTAAGAGGAATAGACCCCTTCTGTTGAACTCATGTGCCATCATACATATTTTGAGTGACTTCCACAACAGGTTATCCATGTACCAACTCTAGATACAATTCAAGTTTGTCATTTGGGGGGGGGGGGGGGGGGGGGGGGGGGGGAGAGAGAGATTTGGCAAAGAGAGAAGGTTTGTGGGTAGTCAATTGTCATATTTGACTGGAGCACGTTTGCTTCTGTGAATTTCCTTTTGGGATCGTGGCTCAAGGGGTCATCCATGAGTATATTAATATACCACATGAATTCAACATAAGGGGTTTTTAAACCAAATATTTGACCCTTATTTAACATACAGAAGGATACCAAACAAAGGCGTTTTACACACATTAAATGGGAAAAGGGTGTGTTCTATTCATGGAAAATCTACAACAAGTTTTGAAAATAATCCTTGAACCACATGATATGGAGGATTTACATATAGTGACCCCCCTAAGGATCGCGGAGAGGTTGCTATCAATGTTGGAGTGTGTGTGTGTGTGTGTGTGTGTGTGTGTGTGTGTGTGTGTGTGTGTGTGTGTGTGTGTGTGTGTGTGTGTGTGTTTCAATAACAATATAGCATATACACCAAAGAATCCTTTCAAATTACAAAAGACACTAGAAACTATGTGAATGAAAATGTGGTATAATTTCCATTCATATTAGAGAACAATCTTTATACACAAGTACTAAAATCAAGAGCCAGAAGATATAAAAGTCTGCCATCTTCAAGCCAAGGAACTTTGAAAACCATAGTTGAGAAGGTAACCCTCACCTGCACCCATGGAAACAACACAACATATAGTTAGCACTGGCATCGTATGCAGGTGATGCATGGATATCCCGTGTGTTATAGATGTCACCAAACTAGATTGCTTTCAAAGACAAATAGTAAAAAACCTTAACATATATTCAGAGATGGATTCATTTACAAGGGGTTGCAGGGAAACCAAATGGAGCCCTTTTTGCTTTGCAAGTTCTCATGAGATAATGTTGGAGACGAGTTTTATGAGGTTTTTTAGCCCTAAAGTGGGCCACATATACATGTTTCTTAACTTTAGAAAGTCTGGCATTAATTGCCGCTATTTGTTTTGCTTCAGTAATAGTGCTCATATGTGCAGTCAATCTATACTTTGGAATCGTCTGTAACACAAAAAAAAGTTAGTAATTGTGTACCATTCCTACCTAAATGGAGTCAAAAAAATCCATATGAAAGATAGACATTCCAGAGTCCCTTAGTTGTTCCATAAACCAAGGGAGTGTATCATCAATGCCCAATACATAATATGAAAATGATGCAATAAGCAACCATATTCGGTCATATGAGCAACCATAAGGTACCATGCACAACCAAACTTGGCAACCATATTCACAACCATATTTGGCCACAACCTTTTTTAACCATATTCACAACCACGTGACCATATGAGCAGCCATATCCAGATGTAGCCACCATATTCGGCCACATGGGCAGCCATAAAATACCATGCACAACCATATTCGACCACAACCATATTTGGCCACAACCGTTTTTAACCATATTCTCAACCAATCATTCATAACTATATTCGCCCACATGAGTAGCTTTTCCCATCATCTGTCACATAACGATCAGCAAGAATAGACCATACCTGAGTAAGATAGGTAAGATTAATACCAAACCCTAGAGGCACCACATCAGAGAAATATAACCGCAGTAGCTGCCCCCAGAAAAACATGACCAAGCCGCTTGACTTAAACCCCAAGTTAAGCGAGTACCTACCATAAAATAGGGTCATCTACCAATTTGTAAGAGAAACCATCATTCATTTTTTTTATTATAAAAGAACACAAGACAACCATTAACCTGCATTGAGAAAGACGTTTCAATGTATTTCGCTACCCATACACATCCCTACGATAGCTTAGTAGAAAAATATTGATAGTTTTAATTGAACACAAAAGAGATTAAAAAAACAGTGATGCGATTACCTAAGGGCTAGAAGAAGTAGCGAACTATTCCCATAACAGCCATACATCGACTTAGTATTGTCAAGAATTTGCATGAGTTCTATACTTCTAAACTACTATACTGGTGCTCCAATATTGGCATATGTATACTGGTATACTTGTACTGGTCTCAAATTTTTAGTACTAGTACTGGTACTGGTAGTACTAGTGCTGATAGCACTGGTACTGGTATAATGTTATACTCGTACTAGTAGTACTAGTACTCATAGTACTGCTACTGGTATACTGCTATACTCGTACTGGTATACTGGTAGTGATACACCAAAGAATCCTTTCAAATTACAAAGGACATTATGTCAACGAAAAGGTGGTATAATTCCCATTCATAGTACATAATAGTCTTTATATACAAGTATTAAAATCAAGAGCCGAAAGATATAAAAGTCCACCATCTTCAAGGAACAATGAAAACCATAGTTGAGAAGGTAACCCCCACCTAAGGGACAGAAGAAGTAGCCAACAATTCCCATAACAGTCATATATCAACTTAGTATAGTCAAGAACATGCATGAGTTTTGTACTGCTAAATTGCTATATTGTTATTGGTATACTACAATACAGGTATATGTATACTGGTGTACTGGTATTGGTCTCAAATTTTTAGTGCTAGTACTAGTACCGGCAGTACTGATACTGGTAGTACTGGTACTGGTATACTAGTACTGGTAGTATTGGTACTAGTAGTACTCATACTCACAGTATTGGTATTGGTATGTTGCTATATTGGTACTGGTATATTGGTATTGATGCACCAAATAATCCTTTCAAATTACAAAGGACACTATGTCAACGAAAAGGTGGTATAATTTCCATTCATAGTACATAACAGTCTTTATATACAAGTATTAAAATCAAGAGCCGAAAGATATAAAAGTCCACCATCTTCAAGGATCAATGAAAGCCATAGTTGAGAAGGCAACCCCCACCTAAGGGTCAGAAGAAGTAGCCAACTATTCCCATAACAGTCATACATCAACTTAGTATAGTCAAGAACATGCATGAGTTTTGTATTGCTATACTGGTACTAATATGCTGCAATACTGGTATATGTATACTAGTGTATTGGTATTGGTCTCAAATTTCTAGTGCTAGTACTGGTACCGGTAGTATTCATACTGGTAGTATTGGTACTGGTAGTACTCATACTCACAGTACCGGTATTGGTATGTTGCTATACTGGTACTGGTATATTGGTATTGATACACCAAAGAATACTTTCATATTACAAAGGACACTATGTCAATGAAAAGGTGGTATAATTCCCATTCATAGTACAAAATAGTCTTTATACACAAGTATTAAAATCAAGAGCCTAAACATATAAAAGTCCGCCATCTTCAAGGAACATTGAAAACCATAGTTGAGAAGGTAACCCCCACCTAAGGGTCAGAAGAAGTAGCCAACTATTCCCATAACAGTCATACATCGACTTAGTATAGTCAAGAACATGCATGAGTTCTATACTGCTATACGCTATATTGGTAATGTTATAATGCTATACTAGTATATATATACTGTTATATTGGTACTGGTCTCATATTTTCAATGCTAGTATTGGTACTAGTAGTACTGGTATACTAGTACTGATACACCAAAGAATCCTTTCAAATTACAAAAGACACTAAAAACTATGTCAAGAAAATGTAGTATAATTCCCATTCATTGTACAAAACAGTATTTATACACAAGTACTAAAATCAAGAGCCTGCAGATATGAAAGTCCTCCATCTTTAAGCCAAGGAACACTGAAAACCATAGTTGAGAAGGTAACCCTCACCTAAGGGTCAGATGAAGTAGCCAACTATTCCCATAATAGTAATACATCGACTTAGTATATTCAAAAATATGCATGAGTTCTACTACCATATCAAAGGTGAATCACAACACAACCAAGCATCTCAGATAGTGAGTCAGAGCAGCTAGCTCCACAATAGCTTGCTTGTCTTTGCCTTTTTCCATAGAGACAACAACACAGACCCTTGCGAGTTAAATCCTCACACTCTCAAGGTACAGACAACCCTTCACTAGTACACACACACACCATAGACTCACACTTGTACCAATGCTAAGTGAGCATGGAAGCTCACCTTTTATAGGCTTCGGTGCCAGTAGCCACATTCCATTCATAGCAGCAAGGAAGGTCCGTCTTCAAGAGGGCAAGGCGGGTCCGTCTTCAAGAGGGGGAAGAACCAACAGTGTTGCCTTGGAGAGAGAGAGAGAGAGAGAGAGAGAGAGAGAGAGAGAGAGAGAGAGCGCTAGAGATGCGTTGTAGAGCAAATGTTGCAGGAGGGAGCCACCGCATCATCAAGCATATGAGGACACATTATACAAAGTGAGGCCAGCTCGTCTAAAACCCATTATCTTCCTTAACTCACTAGGTGTTAGGTACATTATATTACGCAACCACCCACAAATTTCCTATTAAGAATTCACCTCGTAAATATGAACCCCTTTATTTACAAGATATTTCTTAGGTCAATACAAGATATTGAGGCTAATCCGTAATTAAGTACACTGAGGCCATGGCAACAAGCCACTCCTATATCCAGAAGGAGTTTAATCCTTGTGTTAACAACAACATGTGTGTGTGTCTCGGAGAGAGAGAGAGAGAGAGAAGGGTACCAAACAAAGGAGCTCTAGATAGAGTAAATGGAAAAAGGATGTGTTCTAATCATGAAAAATATACAAGGGTTTTGAAAATGAGACTTGAACGCACAAGATATGGAGGATTTACATATAGTGAGCCCCTTGAGGATCGTGGAGAGGTTTCTATCAATGTGTGTGTGTGTGTGTGTGTGTGTGTGTGTGTGTGTGTGTGTGTGTGTGTGTGTGTGTGTGTGTGTGAGAGAGAGAGAGAGAGAGAGAGAGAGATAGATAGATAGATAGATTCATTATCGTCCTCGGAGGTCACATATGACCCATGGGACCTGGAAAAAAAAAAAAGGGATCATTACAAAACGGGGTTTTCAGAGGGGTACATATCAGTTAAGGACTGAGGGTCCATTGGAAGGAAAAAGAGACAAAAAGGAAATTGTAGATCCTAAGGGGGGTCGGGAGATGGAGGTGTCGGTTTAGGAGTTCGAAATTCTTGGATGATGGCTTTACTGCCTCGATAGAGAGCCCATTTACCTTGTTTACGAGCTTCGTGCATCTTCTTGAGCTCACTTGCCTTGAGCTTGAGTTGATTTGGGGTCAATTCCTCGGCAATCCAAAGTGTTCTTCCCTTAAGGAGGCGAGATTGTTGTAGTAGCTTCATTCACGTTTCCTTGTCCTTGAATGTAAGAATACATTGCTTAGGTGGCACTGGTTTGTTCGTATCTTTGATCCAAGAGATAGAATCATGCTCAATGTGAATTGGTTGGAGAATATCATTGAGCTTGGTGATGGCTTCTTCGAGTGTGTCTTCCTCGGTGCACCATGGGGAGTTGAGCCCTCCAATCCTTACCTTCAATCCAAGAGACTCTTGCAGTCGGTTTTCTTGTAGTGCTTTTTGTATTTGAGTGTCAAGCTGCTTGTGTGTTACCTCATGCATTTGTTTTTGTGATGCCACAATAGTTTCGGTGAGGGAGGCTTCAATCTTCTGGGCTTTTGCAAGTAGATCTTGACTCTCAGCTTCCTTTGTTTCCACAAGCAACTGCAGGAGTTGCTTAAGCGATTCGTTCTCCTTGATTAACTCTTGGATTTGCGCCTCTAGGATTGTGATCCGTGTATCTTGGCGATCAAAGGGGTCTTTTCTTGGGCCAGCTGCCATCGCAAGAAAGCTCTTGCGGTTGTGGGCTGGGGTACTAAGAGAAGACATGGTCCGGCGGATACAAGCTTGTACACATTGTTAACGTTGGCCACCGGGGACCTTGTGAACAGTCCCTAGGGTTTCACCTCACCAAAAATGCAAGGTTAACCTTCGGGTTACCAAAGTCCCTTGAGTAGCAAGTGGCGCGTAAGAACCGGAACTCTACAGTAGATTCAGTAGCCGAGATGGGCAGCAAATGTGGTAGCCGACCACAGTCGCTCCAGATTCGGTACTCAGCAGATGTGGTGGCCGACCACAGTCGCGTAGGAATCGGAGCTCTGCAGTGGATTCGATAGTCGACCACAGACTGTTGTTAGCGTGCAATCGCTCCTGTAGGGTTGAAGTTGTGCGGCCTGTGGGTGCTGAACGACGCGAGGTCAGGCTATCGAACTGAGGCGCCCGCAGGTTGTCGACCTGAGGTCGGGGGTGTGTGTGTTGTAAGCTGAACGAGGTCGGGGGTGTGCTGAATGAGGTCGGGGGTGTTTGTGTTGTACGTTGTAGGCCTGATGCGCCCGCACGCTGTCGAGCTGAGGCAAGGGGCAGGGTTGAGTTCCTAACGCCCTCCCAAGGGCTGCCCTCGCCCAAGGGGGGACATGGGTAGCACAGGGCGAGGGCTAGGGCAGAAGTTGTAGCACAGGGCGGAGAGAGAGAGAGAGAGAGAGAGAGAGAGAGAGAGAGAGAGAGAGAGAGAGAGAGAGAGAGAGAGAGAGAGAGAGAGAGAGAGAGAGAGAGAGAGAGAGAGAGAAAGGGGTACTGATCATTAAGAAGGAGAGAGTAGAGAGAGAATGTGTGCATGAGAGAGAGAATAAAGAGAGAGAGAGAGAGAGATTAGAGGGGTTGATTTTTTACAATTGCTCATGTTGAAGTATCCTCAGTTTTTGCTAAAAGATGATTAACGGGTTTTTCCTTACAATGAGATAGTGGGTCAACGACATGCACACATAGATAGATAGATAGATAGATAGATAGATAGAGGGAGACAGAGAAAGAAGACGAAGAAGAAGAAGATATGTTATACCTCCAATAAATCTTAGACTCTTGAACCTTTCCTTTGAAGAGAATCTATATCACTATTCCACTACATCTAGGCAATAAAAGGAATTTCTAATTGCTCCCCCCCTCCCCCCTCTCAAAAGTGGTTGACTTGTATTAGAGCTGAAAAAATCTTCAAGAACGCCCAAATGGAGATGATTTTGAGGGCATTGAAGTGGCAAACTAGAACTGTGAGAGCTAAAAACAAATCCACATGGGCAAGGTGGGAAAACCAAAAACCTCATTAGAAAACTCTCCAAAGTGTAAGACCTAGGAGACTAAGACGTAGGATCCTCCTCCCTACCGCCCTTTATGTAGGACTAGCTCCTAGCTCTTGCCCTAAGCAGATCCCCAGTCCACACTAGTCCAGTCCAGATCCTTGGCCTAGGTCCCTGACCCCCTAGGTTAGGCCTTGCCCCGTAGGACCCTTGTCCTGACATTACTCCCCCCTTAAGAAAGAGTTTTCGTCCTCGAAAACTAGAGTGAAAAGAATAAGTTTTCACAAAAGTTGTAAAGAAATAGACTTGACTGTAGACTAGTCAAATCGTCTTAAAACCGTACCATAAGAATCATATCAAGAGTTGTAATGTGCATATGTGTTGAAAGGTGTTGAAAGGTCAACCTTTGTAATGTTTATGGGAACTTCATATTTTAAGTCGGCAATTGTATTTTGGCCACAGATGCTTGTTGGATGAGTGAAGCCAGCTCACAGTGTTGTAATTAAGATCTTTAGAAGCATAGGGAAAAATAAGGTCATTTTGGTTGGACATTAGGTTTTCTAAGGCTTAGTATATAAGCCAAAACCTAAAGCTTTGTAAGGAGACTTCTAATAATCTGATCTTCTGTGTCGTTGGGAGACTGCGAGAGAGTGAGAGTGTGTGTGTGTGTGTGTGTGTGCTATAGGAGCTATGGTGGTCGGAATCACAAACGGAGAGCAGCAGTGTGTTGCCCACGAGGAGAGCTACACGTTGATGCTTACATCACGCGCATTCGTCTGTGTTTTGGCAGATTCACCCGCGAGCTACTTTTGGAGTTTCGGTGAGTAACTGTTGTCCGTTTTTGCATTTCAGCATATCCACGCGATAAGAGCGAGTAGAGCTACACATTAGGCACTTTAGTTTTTGGAAACTCGACCTGCAAAAACCGGCCAGACATCCTACGCGTTTTCTGCACGGACGGTGTTGGGTAGGTTTTTTTGGTCACGGACCTTAGGGAGAGTGGCCTACTGGTGTTGATAGGATATCCCTCAAGTTTCGTAACATTTCAAGAACGTCTAATGGGCTTTTGGCTTGCGGTAGCATCATAGGAGACTCTCACATTCACATAACCGATGGCATGTAGATTTGATATCTCTGTAGGAAGTAGTCATTAGTCGGTCGAGTAGAGGTTGACACCCTTTGCTTGCTTCCATGCGCCTGCGGGTCGAGCTCCATCCTCAGTTGACATTATATGTTAGGTGAGTTCTCGCTATGCTGACGTCCGTCGCGGTGTATCCGTCCAACATTGGCGCCGCTTCTGCCGAGGACGAGGGCCCTAAGTAGGTGACCGAGAATAGTCCTTGAGGATAGAGGTCCCTCTGGCTTGCCAAAGTATTATTTTACATTTAGATAGGATCAGAGGGTGGTGGACTCTCTAGGTCTTAGGAGGAGTCTAGGGAGCGTGTGTCTAGCCTGGATCTTCCGACTTAGGTAGTATTAGGTAGTAGTAGGTTTTGGTGTAGAGAGTAGGAGTTGGAGTGGTAGATGTGGTGGTAGGTTGACTTGAGAGTCCGTGTGAGGCTAGGAAGAAACCAAGACATCAAAATCACCATCTCACATTGATGAGTAGGAGTAGGGTAAGTAGGATATCTTGATTGCTGATCTAGAGTACTTTATGCATGTCTTATTTGCTGTTAGGCTCATCAGAGAAGTGGAAAAGGCTAAGTAGGAAAGATGGTATATTGTGTTTGGAAGATGATTTGAAGTCCAAAAGTTTCTGTGATTATTGCTGAGAGCTCTACAGAGCATAGGCAATACTACTGCTAGAAAAAAATTGCATTTTAAGACCGCGTAGGATGTCTCTAGGGCACTTTATGCAGGGAATTTGGGAAAATTGAGGTTACCAGTGGGTTCAGAGGGTAGGTTTTACCCTAGTAACATATTGACTTGAGTGTTTTTCCCTATTTTTGTTGACCAAAAGCTAAAAGGCGGAGTCAGAAAACGTAAAGTCTCAGAAAAGGCTTAAATTGAGTGATTTTTGCATGTTTTGCAATTGTGAAGCATACTTGCACTTATTGAGAGCATAAGGAAGCATCAGGGACACTTCAGTCTGGAAAAATAAGTTGTAGACATCCTACGCGCAGGATGTCTACAAGGTGATCTGGGCACTTTTTTGAAAATATGAGGTTACCAGTGTGTTTAGAAGGTAGTTTCTACCCTATTTTCACCTGGAAAGTGGAAATTTGACCAAAATTTGACAGATCAAAGCCAAAAGACGAGAATTGCCAGACATTCTACCCAAATTGTGTCCAAGGTCTAATTTTGAGACCAAACCATAGGATGACTCCAAAGGCATGTTCTAAATGTTGTATTGAGTGCATGTGATAAATTTCAGCTCATTTGGGTCGGTGCAAGGAAGATTGAACAGACTTTAGCATTTTTGACTGAAAAAGGCAAGAATAGCTAGTTTTGGGGTCTTTTGACATCCAAACTCAATTCTAAGCATACCAGTGGGTTGTTGAAGACTAGGGGAATCTTTGGTCCAAGTTTGGGTTCATTCTGAGCAAAAAGACATCCTACGCATAGGATGTCTACTGCATGATTCTGAGACCAAAATTCTCTTGTGACCATACCATGTTGTCATATAGCCTTAGATAAGCCTCCTAGGCAAATTTGGTCCAATTTGGAGTTAATTTGACTTGGGAATTCATCAAAACAGACATCAGGCTTCTGGAGCAGATTCTTGATCATTTGACCAACCTATAGGTCTCAGAATCAAAAAGTAAAAGTAGCTGTGAGTTTAGCACATCAAGGGGAAGCTATAGTGCAAGTTTGAGCTGAAACAGAGCAAAAAGACATCCTACGCGTAGGATGTCTCCAGGGTCATAAAGTGGTCAAAATTCTACTGTAGCCATATAGGGAGGTTCTAAGTGTCTCAAGGATTCCAAAACTTTTTTCAAAAGTGAATTTGGACCTTGTTTGGACTATTTACCAAGAAAAGACAGGAATTGTCAGACATCCTACTATTGGAGTGCACTAGAAGCTTATGCAGCCCAAATCTTAACCTATTGGCATCCAAATTCAAATCTAAGAATACCATTGGGTTGCTGAGCCTTAGGAGAATCTTGGGATCAAGTTTGGACAAAATCTGAGCACTTAGACATCCTACGCGTAGTATGTCTCCAGCTTGATTTAGGACTCTAAACCAACCTATGAGTACACCACTGTGATCATCACATCAAGGAGAAGCTAGGGTGAAAATTTCAAGTCATTCTAAGAAAAAATACATCCTACGTGTAGGATGTCTCAAGGCCATTTTTAGGTCCAAATGAAATGCTGATCATACCATTGTGTTGCTGGACTTAAGGGGAGTCTCTGGACCAAATTTTGTTAAATTCTGAGCATATAGACATCCTACGCATAGGATGTCTCCAAGCCAGTTTTAGGGTCCAACTGTAATTTTGACCATACAAAAGTCCCACAAGAGTGTTCACAGTGTCACAGAGATCCCAAATCTTCTTTCAAAATTGAATTTGGACTCATTTTGACCATTCTAAACTGCAATTCACTATTTTGGCCATAACTTTCACAAACGGTATCGGATTGGATAAGTTTTTATATCAAAACATAGCTTGAGAGCGACACTACTGATCTTAGAGAAGAACCTGAACTAAATGTATGCTAAATGTTTAGTTCAGCTAAAAGTGAACTTGAAAGTCACTTCCGAGCTCAAGGAACAAGTGTGGCCGTCAAGGTACATCAAGAATTTTTGCATTCATTGTGAAAAAGTTTGCCAGCTAAATAGAATTTTGTAGATTGTGTGCTAAAGTGAACACAGGTTAGCTCGACTCAAGAATCGCTACAAAGGGAGCAGTCGTTGCAGCATAGTGGTAAGTTGCATAACTTATCACAGTGCTTCCATTAGATCGAGGCCTGCTAAAAAGCTCTAGGCAAAGCAAGCAGCCAGACAAGACAGTATCAGCTTTGGCAAGCAAGGGAGCTAAGAAGTTTAAGAAGTTCAAGCAAAGCCTAGTTCAATAACTCAAAGATTAAGGCATCCCCAAAAGCTGAAGGACCTCAAGAGAAAAAGACCGACACAAGGGTGCTAATAATTTTTATTAGCATTGAGGCAAGCAATTAGAGCTATCACTGAACAGGTACAACAAGGGAGTCAAGACGAAAGCAATGGCGTCTCAAAGGAATCAGACCAGTCAGGAAGAAGCTTCGAGTACATCCACAGAAATTACAAGAGAGAAAATTTGGATCTATCTGATTGGATACTACAAAGGACTACCATGCTATGAGGATGACAATTGGAATTTGTACATCAAGACAAAGAAAGATACAGAGGAAACTCGGACATCTCAATATGTGGAAGTTGAAACAGCGAAGAATGTACTGCACCCACATCCAGATTTCATGGAAGACTGTCTGGGATCAATTTACATGAGGCACGGAAAATACATCGACAATGAGATAGAAATGTTGTACAATGATCAACTTACAGATATCTACACATATCCTCCAAGTAGTTTTTTGTACAAAGCACAAGATAGAAAACGGAAAATTGGTACCCTCTATGGAGACGAAGACGGTCAATACTACAGGGCTGTCACAAGTCATGAAGTTCCTGTAGAAAACAATCATTATTTTGCATCAGAAGCGCTTGGCTCAAGAGGAGAAGACTACATGTCTAAAGGTGGTAATGTATACCATCTCGTCGTGGGTTTACCTCTAACTACGCACCTGGAAGAATTGACACCTACAACTGTCAATGCAGAAATGAGTGACACACCACATGACACACAACAAGGCACAACACAAGACACAACATGGAAAGCGACAACACAAGTCTCGTGCACCGCACCAACACAAAAGTACCAGCTATGAACATAGCACAACTTCAAAAAGAACTAGCTCGATCTCAAGAGCTACTTAACAAAGCACAAGAAGTCATATCATCAGGCATTAAACAGATACCAACATCAGATATGAAACCTTCTCGGATGGGGGGAGTTCAAACTCAACAAAGAGACTCTATATCTTCAAGAGTGGGATTAAGAATTCCAACTTTACAAGAAGTAGTGTCCTTTTCAGGAGCCCAAGTGGAATTTCAAGAAGCATTGGAAGATGTCGAGCCGGAGGAGAGACCACTGGAAATTCACAATGCCCAATGTAAAAGGTCAGGTCAAGATGTCATTGTGGTCGACAAATACGATAGGCACTATGAAATAGCCGATGTGAAAAATATGGATGAGTTTAGCAATTGTGGGCAACCTGTAAGTCACATACTTGGACCCCGTCCAAAAGCACCATCAAGGGAAACAGAAAACAAAGATTCGGTTCGATCTTCACCCTCGGTGCAGAACTCGCCAAAATCAACTCGGAAACATAGCCATAAGGCTATGCAGAAGCCCCACGTCAAAGACCATATACTGATGGAAGAATTAGCATTACGACTGCTAGAAAGCATGGATAGTAATTTGATCTTGTATGCAAGCAATAATGGAAGCTATTTTCAGCTTCTCAAGGATAAGACGATGAAGAAAAAAGAGACGAAGCCAGTGGATACACCTAAGTCAATCGTAATCTACAGGTTCAGGCATGCAAAGAAGAGGTCATATATGTATCTAGATACCACAGGAAACCATTATCAGCAGTATTATGGAGAGTTGCCTCGTCCAAAGGGTGCACATGTTGAGATAACAACATATTGCGACCAATGTGCCATTGGTCATTTAGTGAAGGAGTGCCCAGCAAAGCTCTACATCGAAAAGAAGAAGCAACAAGCCAAAAGCAAAGTTCAGACAGTGACAACAAGGGAACGGAAGGAAGAATCCCCAACAAGATCTCCGGAAAAGAAGCAGATCTTGTCGCAGAGCACAAAAGATAGGCTCAAGACACAGTTGCTTGAGGTCAAGGGTGTCAACGACATTATCATAGGGAATCAGGCTTTCAAAAAAGATCAATTGAATCAGTTTATTCAAGATCGTTTAAGGAGCCTCAGTGAGGACAAGTCAAAGCATCCACAAGGTGATGAAGATGAAGCTCGTAGTTCAAGGGTCGAGAGCAAAAGAAGCCAAGATTCTGACGATAGTGAGCCAACACAAGAAGAGGTCGCAGAGGTAACAAAAAATCTTAGCGCCACGTCACAAGTGGAAGACATGCAAATAGAATCAATGGATGAAGCTGGAAGTCTACCAAATAAATTCTCTATTGTGGACTCTTCATTGGTGATTGAACAAATCAAAGAGTATGAGAAGCTAAAAGAAGATGTAACTGAAGACATAGAATGCACAGAAGAGTAGGAAATGACTGAGTCCAAGATTGACTACCAAGGACAAGCAATACAGGATATGAATGAATATTTTTGAGAAGAGACTCTACAAAACCCCATGGAACAATGGAAATCAAAGACCATGGCGACCATTGCATCAGAAGAAGAGAGTCAACCTCAACATCATGCTACACAAGATTCAGAAGATTGTTAAGAAGAAAAGTCACCATTGAATTACCTTCAAGTGATAGAAGAAGTAAATAGTGACAGAGAGCTTTTGAAATCAAGAGTCAAGGTGTCACAGTCAAAAACTAGCAATGAAGACCAACAAGCTGCTCATACTATAGACCTTCCCCAAAGCTATAGATTAGAAGATAGTAAGCACTTGGGACATGCTACAACCAGTCAAATAACAAAGAAGTTCAACATACAAGAGGATGCAAAGCCTTCAAGGCACAAAAGTCCAAGAAAAGTACCGAAAGCAACGAGAACATCAGCTACTTGGTAGCCAACAAGAAGATTAAATTCTCGTTGGATGTGTATGAGAAACTGAAATTCAACTTTACAGCAGATATAAATTGCACTGCCACGACTAATGTCATGTCTTATGGGCTGTGGTTACTTCTAGATAAGCCAGAACTGTATGAAATTCAAGCATAGGTTCCTATATCACATGGAATAGCCGTCACAAGTTTAGGGATTGCAAAAGCTACCCTTACACTACGGTCAAAGGTAATCAAAGACAAATTCCTAGTGGTGGATTCCTCCAAAATGAGTACACATTTGATTTTGTCCAAGCACTGGGCAAAAACATTAGCAGAAGAACCTGAATTTTCAACAATGGTCATCACGACTAGCTCTCAAGAAATCCAGCCTACTACTGCTCCAAGATTATCAGCTTCCGACAAAGGCAAAGCCAAAATGAGCCCACAAATGTCCTACCAACAGAAGCAGCCCCTTAAATCAAAGTCTTCAATCCAGCCCCGAAAAGTTCAGGACAGAGCTTCGACATCAACTGACCACATGCTTCCACATGAAAGACTGACTCCAAAGAAAATCTTTCAACCGAAATACCCTACACTACGAGATCACAGCCGCCAAAGGTTTTCAAAGGTCTACATTAAAGCTGAAGAAATAAAGGTCAAGGATCCAATATGGATAAATGATCCTAGCCAATTGACAAAAGGTAAACACATGGGATGGATAGCCTCCCACTACAACTTAGCAGAGCAAGGCTATTATGAGGGTCAAAAGAAACTTTGGTTACCAAAACCACAGACCTCGGCTTATGTGGTGGATAAAGGTTTCAAAAAGCGTCCTCAAAAGAAAAAAACCTCATATTTATATCGCCAAAGGAGACCAACCAACAAGGCTCGCCAAAGGGATGCAGGAAATTTCAAATCCAACTGGCCTTCATACCAACATAGGACTTCATCGATAAATAATCCCACAATGACACTCTTGTACATCTCAAGACAACATCACAAACATCATGGAAAGTTCCATCTACAATTCTTCAAGCACAAGGTTACTAATCAAGGAAATCGGAGAATCTGGCTACCAAAGATGCCAGGTAAACATTCTACAAGCAAACGACTTCAGCTTGAAGATAATCGCAATTCCACGGAAGGCAAAATCAAGAACAATGTCACAGTCAAGGCAAAGGATATCTGCAAAGACACGCTAATCACACGATGCAGATACAAATGGGTGCCAAAAGAACAACACATAACGAAGAAGATTGAAGTCATCTCTAGCTCTCAAGAAATGTCAAGACATGATGGACAAAGTGTTACGGAGAGTGGAGCGAACCAATCTTCTCAACCAAGGGACCAACAACAACAAAAAGAAATTCTGACAACCAAGGTCACACAGGTATGGCAAAAGAAACCAATATTGCCAGTATGGTCCTTTAAAACTCCTCTCTTCGAGGATGGGAGTTTTGAATTTCAAAACCTATTCTTTGTCGAAAGCTCCCGAGAGTAAGTCAAGTCGCCATAAAAATAATGGCATAAGAGTCAAAAGTCGGGCAGCTGAGCCACTAAATGAGTAAGCGTCAGACCCAAGCTTTATGTCTTAATAACTTTTGTGGTCTATGAGTCCTCATATTTAGATTATAGCTCAAGCTGGAAGAGTTGAGCATATTGTAAAATTGAGTCGCTCATGCTAGATAGGTGAGCATAAGAGTCAAAGTCTATTATTTTAATTGGTGGAGTGGCAGCGTAGTCCAAAAAACACTCACGCACATGAACACAGTGAGGAGAGTGGAAAAAACCTCATCGACAAAAACCCTTCTTGTGAGTAACGATGTGAGCGGGATGGAAACACACAGAACGCCTCTATAACAACCCGACACACACTCTTGGGAAGATACACACACACACTATGGAGCACCACTCGGCTTACACAACACACCTGGCCGAGACAGGGAGCACACCTCAGGAGTGAGAGGAGAGAGACTATCCACTTGCCCACTCCACACAAACACACACACACACACCCAAAAACCTCAGCTCAAAAGAGGAGAATTTCTGATTTTTAGATACAAATGAGCTTGGGCCAACGCCAATGGGGCAAATAGCTCACACAACATGGGTAAAATAAGCCAGATACAATCACAAACTGGAGCAGAAACTTCGCTCATAGGAGAAACTTACACAGCCAAAACAGTAGAAAACGAATGAGGAATTTGGCAAAATGGACAATGCCATCGCGTCCAGAATGGCCCAAAACCCTAGTATACAATGCCAAAGTGCTCAAATCCGACATCGGATGAGCAGTTTAGGGCCAAAAAATGCTTCAAAAACAGCAAAAACACACCTGCGGCTGTTCCTCCTCTCTTCTCCACGTTTTTTCTAGTCTTCTCTCTGTTTTTTCAGTTCCCACACTTAGCTTTATTAGTTGGGCACCCTTGGCCTTTTAGATGACCTCAAACGGACCCCGAACAGGCCAAAAACTGACCTTGCAGTGCATAGTTCTCACCTTTTTGCATCATCCGCACACCTGGCACTCAGCTTTTTCCAATAATGCGTCTCGCAACCACATGAAGTGGCCCCAAAAGATGGTCCTCATGATGACTTTTTTTCATAATTATCACAAGAAAACATCCACGTTGTGCCCGTACTTCTCCACGTGCAAGTATTGACCCCGTTCGGCCTCCTTACGCCGCTAGATGCCATTTGACGCACCTGCTTACCTCATGTCGTCGGCCCACGGGTAGCTTCCTCGAGAAGTTTTACGCGCTACCAACTCCTCATTATTGTAGAAAAAACACACTGGTACTGGTAATAGTGAAAATCGATGCACTATGTACATGTTGTCCTACCTATACACATGTGGGCCCCACGTAACCACCTGGATCTGGAAAATGGGCAATCATTTATTCAATGCACCATGCATGGGTATGTACATATGCACAATTCTTTGCTCCAAAAAACTCCTGACATAATTTGCCCACCCCCTAGCCTGCTAGAGCATTCATGCTGAACAGCAGCAAAAAGAGATATTCATTCCACCTGGATCAAAAGGCCAAAGGCATATTGCCTGATTCACAAGAAGCATCATAACACCACACCTACATTTGTCAACAATCAACCAAAATGCACCATAGGCATATCCAACTAACACATCCGCCCTGTCTGGAGTTCCAAAAGCATAAATATTGCATGCCACATTCAACCCAACCGATAGAGACAACTCAAGTGACTCATCACCTGGCATCTTGGCTTCACTAGCCATAGAAACAACTTGAAAATCATGCACCCAAGTAGCTAAAAGCATTGTGTGAAGGTAAAGTTGTTGATATCCAAAGCACAAAAGTATCCCCGCAGCACACATATCCCTAGCATAGGCATCCACATAGCTGAGATTGGACTCATATATGCCAAACCCCTTCTCATCATCATAAGCATACTCATCATCACATATAACTTTATCCACATCATAATCATGGCTAGCACCACTATCCATAGCTTCTAGCATGGGTTCATCACTCTCAAAGAATACAGATCCCTACTCTAAACCACAATCATGCTCACAAATCGGTTCAATCACTGCACATACATCAAAATATGGCTTCAAAACAGGCTCCACATCCAACAAATCCACAAAATGGCTCTCAACCTTGCCCTCTTCCCTAATTTCCAAGGAACTAGTATCCAAAGATACGTGCTCATCATCAATAACCTCGACTTCACACTCATACCCAGAATCACAAGGTACACAAGTAGCCAATGCATCCTCTACAAGACTTTTCAATCCTGTATCCAAAGCATTACTCACCTCTTTAGGCTCTTCCATAAACCTGTCAACCTGCAAGACCTCTTTACGCTTCACAATAGACCTTGGGAAGAAATGAGAAACATCATAGGATAGGCTACTTTTCGCCTGCTTAGGCTTAACTTCATCTTCCATGTCAAATCCATTTTGCACATGCATACCTGTACTGATACCATGTTCCTCAAGACGCTTAAACTTCCATTCCTTGTGCTTTGCAATGCATACCACATCTTCAAAAGACTCAGGCGTCTTCAACTCAACCTCGAACCGCAACCAAGGTGACAAACCATCAACAAAAGAACTTTTCTTCAATGAACAAGGGGGGGTCTCATCCTTAAGAGCAACACACCAACGAATCCATAAATCTGTAAAACCTTGTACGTAGGCATCAACACCTTGACAAGAACCTTGCTTAAGAGCATTGAGCTCATTCCATACTGCATTTGCATCTTCAAAAACCTGGAAACGCTCTAAAAAAGCTTCTATAAACTTGTCAAGACTCAAACCATAAGAAGAAGCCACTGCTTCTTTAGCTTCCAAATCCATGAACCAAACACGGGCCTCATCTTTCAAAAGCAATCCAAATAGCCTCAAAATCTTGTCCTCATCACACATATTGTTGCTTATGCATGCCACCTCGACTTGCTCCAGAAAGTCTTCCACATCTTCACCACTTCTTCCATGAAATTCCGGATAAGAGAAAGCCATGGCTACCCAAGTTACAATGCTTTGAAAACCCTTCGAACACACGTGCAAGAACCCAAGACTTTTGACTACCCAATCCCCAGAAACTTCAATGGAGCTCAGCTTTAGATAAGGACAAACACACATACATCAAATGAGTTTTCATAGTTAATCATCGAAATTACAACAGGCAAAGGACATTCCAGTATCTCCCTTAATCTTCTTGGCCCGAACATGAAGACTATGCACTGCTGGAAAAAGATCTTCCTGGACACATGAACATTTATCTGGATTCTTCGAGTTAAATAAAAAGGAGTGAATTGAGGTCCGTTTTGATCATCCATTAGAGCCAATCATGAAGCTCCCAAGAAAGCACACCTGTCTTATCCTCTGATTTGCCAAATTTTCAGCAGCATAACAGCCTAAATGGCTCAAAAGACCAAAAAACCAGCCATCATAACTTGGAAAAATTTTGACAGAGTTTCCCCGGGAGTAGAGCAGTGAGAACCCAAAATATAGACTGTATATGTATGCATAAACTGCCAACAATAGGACCCGAGCATCAAGTAGAAATCACTAGTACATAGACTATGGCGAGGTCACGAAAAGGGTGCTCCAGCTACCTGTATCACCGAAAGGATCTCCACATTTGAGAATCCCCCAGCTCAATAAAACCTCACGCTATCGACCCTCACACGAAGGCTAATGCAAATCGCGTATAGTCAAGTCTCAGAAATGACTATCTTCCAGACCAAGTCTCAGAAATGGCTGGGACTTCCAAATGAAAACAAGTATGGCTCCACAAATGGGGATGTTCACATACTACATTGTTCTTTACAAAGGAAAACACATACCTATATAAAGTGCTACTAAGAATTTTCTCTGACAATTGGAAGTAATTGGCCCTGAAGATTCCTGCTGACCTAACTCTTTGTTCAACTATGTGTTGGGCTAGATGGTGGACATATTTGATGCTCTCTCTCTCTCTCTCTCTCTCTCTCTCTCTCTCTCTCTCTCTCTCTCTCTCTCTCTCTCTCTCTCTCTCTCTCTCTCTCTCTCTCTCTCACTCTCACACACACACACACACACGTCTATATACACACATGAGGATATTACACACACACGTCTATATACACACATAATAAATTATCCTCGTGTGTGTGTGTGTGTGTATGTGTGTGTGTGTGTGTGTGTGTGTGTGTGTGTGTGTGTGTGTGTGTGTGTGTGTGTGTGTGTGTGTGTGTGTGTGTGTGTGTGAGAGAGAGAGAGAGAGAGAGAGATAGATAGATAAATAGATTTTATTATCGTCCTCGGAGGTCAAATATGACCGAAGATCCTCCGTGGGGGCACCAAAAGAATGTGAGCGGGATGGAAACAAATAGAATGCCTCTATAAAAACCCGACACACACTCTTGGGAAGATACACACACACACTATGGGGCACCACTCGGCTTACACAACACATCTGGCCGAGACAGGGAACACACCTCAGGAGTGAGAGGAGAGAGACTATCCACTTGCCCACTCCACACAAACACACACACACACACCCAAAAAACTCAGCTCAAAAGAGGAGAATTTCTGATTTTTAGATACAAATGAGCTTGGGTCAACACCAATGGGGCAAATAGCTCACACAATATGGGTAAAATAAGCCAGATACAATCACAAACTGGAGCAGAAACTTCGCTCATAGGAGAAACTTACACAGTCAAAACAGCAGAAAAAGAATGAGTAATTTGGAAAAATGGACAGTGCCATCGCGTCCGGAACGGCCCAAAACCCCAGTCTACAATGCCAAAGTGCTCAAATCCGACATCGGATGAGCAATTTAGGGCCAAAAAATGCTCCAAAAACAGTAAAAACACACCTGCGACTGTTCCGCCTCTCTTCTCCACGTTTTTTCTGGTCTTCTCTCTGGCTTTTCAGTTCCCACACTTATCTTTATTAGTTGGGCACCCTTGGCCTTTTAGATGACCTCAAACGGACTCGGAACAGGCCAAAAACTGACCACTCAGTGCATAGTTGTCACCTTTTTGCATCATCCGCACACCTGGCACTCAGCTTTTTCCAATAATGTGTCTCGCAACCACATGAAGTGGCCCCAAAAGATGGTCCTCATGATGACTTTTCTGCATAATTATCACAAGAAAACATCCACGTTGTGCCCGTACTTCTCCACGTGCAAGTATTGACCCCGTTCGGCCTCCTTACGCCACTAGATGCCATCTGACGCACCTGCTTACCTCATGTCGTCGACCCGCGGGTAGCTTCCTCGAGAAGTTTTACGTGCTACCAACTCCTCATTATTGTAGAAAAAACACACTGGTACTGGTAATAGTGAAAATCGATGCACTATGTACATGTTGTCCTACCTATACACATGTGGGCCCCATGTAACCACTTGGCTCTGGAAAATGGGCAATCATTTATTCAATGCACCATGCATGGGTATGTACATATGTGCAATTCTTTGCTCCAAAAAACTCCTGACAACGGCAGCTCTTAAAGTCAAATATATTTTTGCTTCTCTAGCTATGTTCACTCCTGGAAGCACCCATTCAAACTCTTCTCGCACCGCATATTGTTTCCCATGCATCTATTTGTGCAAGCATATATAATGTCCCATCATTGGACATTTTCATTTGACACGATTTGAGTTCCACCCATGCACTTACACAACAAAATGACGATGACAAAGCGGTAACAGGTTTCATAAGCATTTGCTCAACAACAACGACCCTGACTTCAAGCTACTAACACTTATCCAATGAATATCAAGTCAATAATAGTAGCCATACGGCCATAAGTACTTTAACTCAACAAAACTCGGTTACATCAAACATAAGTACATATAGCCTCACATTTAATGGTGACTAAAGGCATTTTTTTCCCGCTGGGTTTTTCCCTTTAGTCCTCTCTAGGTATCCAAGACCTTCATTTTGTAATATACGCCACATTTTATTTTTACTATTTTTCTTATAAAAACACAAAAAAGCAGACCAACGACATCCCCAAACAACTACATGCTCATAAGCTAGAAAATCAAAGGGGAGCGGCCTAGAAAAAAATTCAAAAAGGCTTCAAGTTTACAAGTACACATGCAGGATGACACCCAAAGAACAAACAATACAGAGGTGCCAAAATAAAGACTTGCTGCAACAACAAACCTCACTCGACTTATTCACGCTACAACAACCAATCGGAGGGGGAGAGCTATGGCTTCAACTACACTACATGTACAAGAAAAAGGTACCTCTACAACATACAAAGCATCTGGTAGAAGCAAGTGCAACAACAAAAGCTTCAACCTACACCAAAACATGAAGCACTCGTCAAGGCCACTACAGACATAGGGTCTTGTCAGGGACGACAAGACTTCGGAGGGGGAGAGTGTGGAAAGGTGTTGAAAGGTCAACCATTCAACAACGCTTCCACAAAGATTCCATAAAGATTCTCTAAAGATTCCAAATAAAGATGCTGATGAAGTGATGAAGACAAAGATGGATGCTGTAATGTGAAGATACAAGCTCATGGACATCATCGAATATCCCGTTATTATTATTTTGAGCCATTACGGCCACTTTTGTAATGTTTACGGGAACTTCATATTTTAAGTTGGCAATTGTATTTTGGCCACAGATGCTTGTTGGATGAGCGAAGCCAGCTCACGGTGTTGTAATTAAGCTCTATAGAAGCATAGGGACAAATAAGGTCATTTTGGTCGGACATTAGGTTTTCTAAGGCTTAGTATATAAGCCAAAACCTAAAGCTTTGTAAGGAGACTTCTAATAATCTGATCTTCTGTGTCGTTGGTAGACTGCGAGAGAGTGAGAGTGTGTGTGTGTGTGTGTGCTACAAGAGCTATGGTGGTTGGAATCGCAAATGGAGAGCAGCAGTGTGTTGCGCATGAGGAGAGCTACGCGTTGATGCTTACATCACGCGCGTTCGTCTGTGTTTTGGCAGATTCACCTGCGAGCTACTTTTTTGGTGAGTAACTGTTGTTTGTTTTTGCATTTCAGCATATCCACGCGATCAGAGCGAGTAGAGCTACACATAGGCACTTTAGTTTTTGGAAACGTCGACCTGCAAAAATCGGCCAGACATCCTACGCGTTGGTGCAGCCAAAGTGTGTCGACTCTAGAAGATGGCATGGATAGGTGTGTGTGGGTAAGCAAAAGCATCGCAAAGGACTGGAGCATCCAGGAAGGTCACGGGATAGCAGGTAGCAGCGGAAGTGTATGCATGATGCGGCTTATAGGCTAAGAAAGGCTACATAAGGGGCTAATTGGGGTAGCAGGTGAAGGAGATACAAGGTGCAGTTTTTTGGGTCCAGAAATGAAGATCTTGAAGTGTTGAAGGAATAGGTCCAGACGGTTCATCAAACCAAGCTACGGAGCCCAAGTTATTGAAGGTTGAAGCTTTCGTGGGTTGCAGATTCTTGCCGGACAGGGCAGCTGGAGATAGGTGGTCCAAGTGGAGCTTGAGGTATAGATGTGTAGAGCTCAATTCATGGAGCCTACCCGTCTTTTCGGATTGTGGATCAGAGCCACGGTTTGCAAGATATGGTCTGTTGAAGTTTTTTCGGGGGCCGGGTCTGAGTCCACTTGACCGCATTGGAGAGTGTGCCATCTGGCACCTTGTGAGCCTTGACGAAGTTCTAGAGCAGGGAATACATCATACGGAGCTAACAGGAAGTGACTGCATGCCAAACTGAGTCTAGAGCGGAAAGATATGGCGGTCGGAAACTGGGAGTCTTTGCTCGAAGCTGATTGCAGATGAGTTGATTGTGTTTTGGCAGCCTCGGTGCGAGGGTTAAGGAAGTCATGAGGTGGAGCAAAGCTTAGGGAAAGCGGAGTTGGTGCTATGAATTTTTTGCCGGGTTCAACAGCTCTACAAATGGGCCATCAGGGGCCAGTTGACAAGAAGTACAAATGGGCACCCCAAGAGGAGTTCACAAAGGAATTTTTTGTTTTGTTTTTGCTTGTTCAAGGGCCTTAAAAGGCTAGGGCATTACAGAGTTTCCACGTGGTAGGTCGGATAAACCCACATGCGGGACGGGGAGTCCGGGCGGCACACTACATAGTCCAGAGTGTGGGTTCTCCATAAGCATCCAAAGGGCGAGAGGGGAGCTCTCTTGAGCGTCGCTATGGCGCTGCGCGCAGGCGCTGCTCCGGGGTCCGATGACTTGTTGGCGGTGATTTTGGGCGGCGACTGGCAAGGCGGGGCGGCGGTGGCGCCCGGGGTGGTGAGTTCATTGATGACGTGGCTTGCACTAGGGGGCTATGCCCGTGCCCGTAAGCGGCAAAAACATTTTTGAGCGGAAGGCCCTCCCCAATAGCGACATCGCTATTGCCTTGGAGGAGAGGGGTCCCACTGCAAGAAGGTGCTGACCAGCAGTTGAAGTGCAAGGCCAAACATACTCAAAGGCCAAGAAGTGGGAAATCCGGCCGGCCAAAGTGGAAGATGCAAAGGACAAGTGTGCACACCATGCAAATCTTTCCAAAGTAAACTAGGCCAAGTGTTGGCAATGCATAAACATTCTAAAAGAAGCTCCAAATGAAGTGCACGACATGGAAAACTCACATTATTCTCTTTTTTTAGCCTCTTAGAGGTACCCCTATAAAAGGTTGTAAATGCAAAAATTTGAGGGCTTTTTGCCTATGTGAGTAAGTGAAAGCTTGAAGCTTGTGTAATGCCAAGCTTGCCATTGAAGCTGCATACATCGGTTGTACTACTCCCTTTGCAATAATACCACTCGTTTGCCCCAATCTCGTGTGTTGCTTCTCCCCATCCCCCTCCTCTTCTCTCGCTCTCCGTGAGTTGGCCATTGCTTGCAGAGATTTTGCCTGCAGCTCGAAGGGTGCTATCAAGAGGGCAGATTAGGAGTGTCTTGTGATTCAGAAGGGTGAGTTGAGCAGTGTGGGTGTTTTTTGTGTGGTGGGTGTTTTTTGCAAGGTGTGAGGTAGTTGTTTTGTATGCTAAAGCGGAGTTGTTAGTGCAAATAAGCCAATTTGAAGGTGTTTTTTGAGAGGTTAGGGGTGTTGTGGAATCCCTGGGCTATAGAGAGGCAGTTAGCTTGTGTGCTGGGTGTGTTCTTTATTCCCCCTCTCCAGCGTTTTCTGCCCTGAGGGTATTGGGTAGGTTTTTTTGGTCACGGACCTTAGGGAGAGTGGCCTATTGGTGTTGATAGGATATCCCTCAAGTTTCGTAACGTTTCGAGAACGTCTAATGGTCTTTTGGCTTGCGGTAGCATCATAGGAGACTCTCACATTCACAGAACCGATGGCATGTAGATTTGATATCTCTATAGGAAGTAGTCATTAGTCGGTCGAGTAGAGGTTGACACCCTTTGCTTGCTTCCATGCGCCTACGGGTTGAGCTCCGTCCTCAGTTGACATTATATGCTAGGTGAGTTCTCGCTATGCTGACGTCCGTCGCAGCATATCCGTCCAACAATATGCTATTTAGCATATCATAAATGTATGCCATGCAAATGAATGGAGATTGATTACTTGTACAACAGCCTTGCTAGGACAAGAATCACTCATCATGTTCGAACAAATTTGCCAAAAAAATTCAAAAACAAATGCATACCTCATTACTAACTTGTGCCGACTTACCCTGCTAGCCGCATGGCCATGACAAGGATTGTGAAAAATTCCATGTTGAATCATGTTGATGCCCCTTTTGCATGCCGAATTTGCCAAAGCTTGCCGATTATTTGCAAATTTGTACGACGAGCGAATGGATTATTTAATGTCGATACAGCCATATAGGGTGGCTTTGCCCTTGGCGAATCATGTATGCATGTCGAACATGATGCATCTAATCATGCATAGAATCGTGCATCTAATCTTGCATGTCATCGTCAACTGCAGAAGCCCGTGGGCACTGACCCTTAGAGGAAACAAAAATATGTCCTTTGCCCTAAGGCCAAAGGCCTTTGGGCGCTTAAGTGGGAAAAAAACCAAAAAAGATGAACGCAGGGCATGGCGATGGCACTGCAGAATGCCGCGAGAGAGAGAGAGACTGCCTATTGCAGTGCGGCTCGATGCTCGCACCTGTGACGGGAAGTACTCCCTACAGCGTTGCGCTCCAAATGAGACCGCCCTCGATGGCTTTCCTGCAGCTCGACCCCGCAAGCTCCTCCTTCCCAACCCCCCTACAAACGCGGTTTTTACTTGCTTGGTCTTTGACCCCGACTAAGCGGCCATGCCCGCACAGCCACAAGCCTGGGCTTTGTCTTCACCACCATGCAACATACAAAACCCCTCCTTCTCAAAATAGGTCCACGACCTTCTCATGCTTTGATACAAGTGTAAGACCTAGGAGACTAAGACGTAGGATCCTCCTCCCTACCGCCCTTTATATAGGCCTAGATCATAGCTCTTGCCCTAAGCGGCTCCCCAGTCCACAGTGGTCCAGTCCAGGCCCTTGGCCCAGGTCCCTGAGCCCCTAGGTTGGGCCTTGCCCCGTAGGACCCTTGTCCTGAAACAAAGAGAGTAAAATTTTCTCATGGTACACTAAATGAAGAGAGGATGTCAACAACCTCTGAAAGATATGCACTTCCACCAAAAAGCATACTTTGCAAACTCTCTCTCTCTCTCTCTCTCTCTCTCTCTCTCTCTCTCTCTACTAGAGTGCTCAGCTTTTGATCACATCCGAACTTGCTTCTCTCACATTTTCAGCCATAACTTAGACCTACACACTTTCCTCTCCCAGCCAAAGTGTGGGCTCTCCATTGCGACTCTCATCACTACAATTTTGGAGCATCGAGAGTCACTCATCAGCCATACACATACTACATCACATGTAACTTTGGTCTTCGGCTGAGAGATTGAGAGAGAGAGAGAGAGAGAGAGAGAGAAACACACGCATCAGCTTTTTGATAAAAGCAACGGATTTTTCTTGGCTAATTGAACATCAAAATCTTAGAAATTAGGATTAGAATATGTAATACACAAATCTACAAATCCTCACAAAGTATAAACCACATATACGAGAGTTATAGATCCTATCTATAGGTTCCTCAGAAAATTGGGTCATAGCAAAAAAATGAATCGCTTCTTAGTTGCTTGCTAACCAATGAACATCAAAGAATAGCACGAAATATAACAACTTAATGCAACCAACAATTACTTTATATTTTAAGGAGGTTATATATAAGATGGGGTGAATTTTCATTGGATTGCCTTTTGAGAGGTTAAAAATGTCATTTCCTCCATTTTTCCATAGTAGATGTCACTATTGATAATTAGCTACAGATGCTTTATCATAGCTTGGGAGGATGATCTTATTTAATAATGAAGCATTCAAGAATATACTTGGCATTACCTTATCAATGCATATAGAGCGTTTGCATATGTTGCCACCTTGGGGGGAAGGCGAGGGAGGAGAGTGTCACAAAGTTGAACCTTGCTTCTAATTAGCCACAACAATGCGCGGGTCACATACTAGTCTTTCCTAGGTGGCTGAGGGCTTTCCCATATGAGCCACAAGTTGGGCTTACCCTAACAAGTAGGCATCGACAAAGCAATTTAGATAGTTGATTGCATGGTGAAAACAATTGGAGATTTGGGTGGATAGCTAGTCAAAGCTTAACAAAGAGTGTGGTAGTGGTGTGGTGTGTTACCTTGAGAAGCTCTTTTAACAAAAATAGATTAGAAATAAGACTAATGTGAGTAAAATCCTCGATACTCATAAATATTTTAGTTTGTGTGTGTGTGTGTGTGTGTGTGTGTGTGTTGGTGGAGAGAGAGAGAGAGAGAGAGAGAGAGCTTCACTAGCAAGCACTTGGTTTATCACAGGCTATAGAGAGCACATGACCTAGACCCACACATTTTATGTGTGTGTGTGTGTGTGTGTGTGTGTGTGTGAGAGAGAGAGAGAGAGAGATCTTTACTAGCAATATATTGTCCATCTTCTCACTTTATGCAACTCTTCTAGATAGGATCAAAGATATGCATATGACCCTTTCAATATTTAGAATATATTAAATAAATGGTCAACAATCCATCCAATTCACAACAAAGAAAAAGAGATGACATGTGGAAATGTCAAAGATGAATTATGGTCAGACGGACAACCGGGTTAACTTTTACAAGCACCCTTGCCCTTCAAATTTCTCAAAATGTATAGTTTTTTTTTATCATCCAGGGTATTTTTTTGCACGGAAATTCACATTTTCAACCTTTAGAAACAAGCAAAATACCCAAAAACCAATAAAATGCATGTGAAAAAGCAACTTTGATGGACGATGGACTATCCATGGCACTAAGTGACACAGGGGTGCACATGGGGGCAGGTAAGGGGATCGACAGCAAAGGAGGACTTGCAGGCATCCTAGAAATGGGGGTGCCATTGAGGAGCTCCCATGACCTCATGCCCCAATGCATTTTGAAGCATGGGCTAACCATGTTGCCCGCCCGCGCACATGTGAAAGACTGGTCATTTTACCTAATGCTATAAACGATATATCTAGACTAGCTTAGAACTAAACTCGGATGGGCCCTTGGCCGGGTTTAATTCTTGATCAAGTTTAGTTTTAACAAGCCATCTACAGTGCAAATCACCTCGACGATTGCGCATAGAGTTCCTGTCCATTGATCGCCTCACCCCCCCTCTTAAATGTGTTGTGTCACTTAGTCATGAGGATGGACTATCTTCCCCCCTTCCTCTACATCTCTATCTCTCTCTAGTAGTAGAATAATGAAAAATCACCTCAATCAATCGATTTCCCATGAGATTTGATTACAAGAATAGTGTATTTCCAATTTTTTGTGTTTCAACATAGAACTATATTGTCCATTACACACACACTAGTATGGTCAGCAACCTTCGGTCACCTCTCTCTCTCTCTCTCTCTCTCTCTCTCTCTCCACAGTTAGTCCCTGTGTGATCGTTGGAGCTGCAAAATAAACTGTCGGATGAAGGAGGGACTGCCATGTGTCCAAAGGAGGGGACCGGAATCCCTCCCCCTTTTATAATAGTATATATAATCACAAATGCCTTATATGTTACGGAAGGGTTCCACTTAAACACTAAGGTGAAAGGTGCACATGACCTTCTAAAATAAAATAAAACAATAAAATATAAATAATAAATGTATTGACAAACTAAAACAAAAAAAATATTTAGTGTTTTCATAAGATAGATCTAATAAGCAATAAAACAATTTAGTAAAATATACCAATATGAGATCCTTAAAGAAAAGAACTCTTTCAAAAATAAAATATCTAGAAAAAATCCAGTGAGTCAATACTTCACATCATGGGATCACACTCGTACGAATGCACTCCTTAATCCCTTGTTCTCTAAGGCCTCTTTCAACACGCTAAAAAAAAAAAGGGGTTAGTGTCACACTCAGTTGTGTGCTCCCGCGTCAATTAAAAGATAGCGATTAAAAAAATCTGTCATCTCTCCATTATATGCATCTCAAACAAGAAATAAAAGCATAAGAAATTCTCCTAGGCTTCTCTCTTTCTCTTCCCCCACCAATACAATTGGAGTGCTTATGTCATCACTAAATATTGACATGAAGAGGATCTCTGAATATGATTACAATCACTATAGAGCAACTAACAGAGCCATGGAAGAGTCACAACTAACAGAGCCATACAAGAGTCGCAAGAAAGTGTGTGTGAGAGAGAGACTTGAGTGAGCAATCAATGTATTTTCCCAACACTCTTATTTAGTATTTACCCTCACATGGAAGAAGCCAAAAATGAGGCTCACTTGGCAAAACCACAAAAAAAGTGACTTAACCATTCAGTGCAACATTCACATGCACAATTTTTTTTAAAAATTTTAATCTCATGAAATTTACAATAAATTACAACCTTGGAGCAGCTAGAAGAAGAGGATCTACAATGCCACTTCACAAACACAATGAAAGTGGATCTACAATGCACAATTGTATTTTCCCTAACAAAGGTCATGCCACCAAAATCCCCACAAAGTCAAATAGAATAGAATCTTGCATATTGCAGGTTTCCATGCATACATAAACAAAGTTTGCACCACTTTAAGCACTCAATACAAGCATATGCACACTAATCATTCACATAAGCCCGGAGCACTGTGTGCCTTACATGACGTTTCATAGTTCGCAGGCGTTGTCTTTGGCCCTCGAATCTATGCGCTCTGCATACCATCTCACTCACAAACCTCAAAACATTAAAGAACTACCCTAAATTAACTTTAGAAGACCTAGTTTGGATGTCCACATGTGTTGTGCTGGCTAAGTTTCCAAAAATTGGAGGGACACTTGTCACATGTAGGAGAATGTACTCCTTTCCCACTCTTTTTCTAAGGCTGAAGCAGGCCAAAAAATTATCACCAATAGAAGTTTGAGGGACAACTTTATTGGTTGGAATTTAATGGACAAGGAGGTTGTTTGTAAAAGCTAATAAGGCAGAAGTTTTTGGAGCACGCGGGCACTATTGGAGCGCCCGAAGGGCCTCATGCACTTTAGGCCGCCGGACAGGGCTATGGGTAGTAGGATAGATAGCAATTTAAATGTTTTAAGTATATAAAGCAAATCAAGTGACCAATGGTGGGGATTCCCACAACCTAGGCAATCTAGGATTTAGTTGGGAGGTGGCCCATGGGAGGCCCAAGCCCAAGTTGGGGAGGGCCCCCCACCAGCATTCGAGAAAAATCATTTTCACAAACATACAAAAATCCCTCCAAGACAAACTTGGACCGGAAATTTTATAATACTAGCCAGTATTTTTGCAAAATTACACTATTTTCCATGTATTTTAAGTGAAATTTTCTCCTTCTTGCCCTCCCCTCAACCGGCTACTTTGATTTTGCAACCGGCTCAAGGCTAAGCTGAGGCACACTTTTCCCGAACACTGCCCCCCACAAGCAAGGGAGGTTGCCAACATCTTAAGTTGAGAGAGAGGGGACCAACTCCTCAAGTGACCAATGGTGGGGGTTCCGACAACCCGCGCAATCTAGGCTTAAGTTGGGAGGTGGCCCAAGGGAGCCCCAAGCCCAAGTAGGGAAGGCTCCCCCACAAGCAAGGGAGGCCCCCAACATCTTCTAGATAGGTTGAGAGAGAGGGGGCCATCTCCTTGATCAACGGACCACCACCATCATTCACAACACGGGGGGGGGGGGGGGGGGGGGGGGGGGGGGGGGGGGGGGGGTTGACCTTGATAGAACATGCATCGAACTTTCCCACAAATGACCTCTCAAGGCGAAAATAATGGGTAGCTTTGGAGATACTAATATGCAAACCATATGCTTGGCTCTTTGCAAACGACGCTTTGCTTCAAAATTTTGAATTGGTGTGGAGACGCGATTCCAAGTGCTCACCTCATATATTTGTTTGTCAAGGAGTTCTTATTGCCTTAATAATATTATTTTTACAATTGGCAGCCCCTGCTCAGCCTGCTCGCCTTAGCCTTTGGATTTTAACCACTAATTTGATTACACTAATTTTGCTTCTGTAGCAAGCGTTTCGCCAGCAATATCCATCGCAGAGCTTGATTACTTACTTCTTTTGCAAGAATAGAGGCCGCTCCAGCGCCATAATGGAGATAACCTTGAAGGAATCTTAACGTGGGGCATCTCCTCTACACACACATACACACTCCTTGTCCCATATTCTGCAGGTTTGCACGCCAAATTAACATCGCCCAAGTCGATTTTGTGCTCTTTCTGGTCGGATTTGGACACAAGCAGACGATTTTGCATTGCTTTCTGGTTTTGACGTCAATGACCGAAGCTTTCCATTGAAGCTCTGGATGACATTTTTTGCAGGCCTGTGAAATTGGGTTTGACGCGTTTTCAATTGGGTTTGACGCTTTTTCAATTGGGCTAGAACCGTCATTAGAGCAAAAAATCAGAGGTATTAATTGCCCTCGTTAGTAGTATTAATCATTTGTGCTAATGCTGTAAAGGTATAATAATGATTATTAGTGGCTAACTGTTGCATTAATCTCTTGTAACCAAGTGACCAATGCCTATTCTTGATTGTCAGGATAAGCGCTACACTCTGAAGATAGGCTATGATGGCTTCCTCTAAACAAAGGCTGAGATGGACGTCAGATTTGCATGACCGTTTTGTGGAGGCTGTCACACAACTCGGAGGAGCAGATAGTAAGCCTTCTGTCGCTTTTTCTCTCAATGAGAACATGAGAGAGAGAGAGAGAGAGAGAGAAGAGGAGAAAGGGTGATTATTTGTTTGTGTGTGTGTGTGCGCACACATGCGTGCGCATGTCACGCATCCGTGTGTCTGCAGCACAAACCCCATAATTCTACTACACCGACACTAATGTGGAAGATGGTAGTCATGCTTACAAGGAGTCCTTGACCTCTGCATTAGCAAAATTCATTCTAAATGTTAAGCACACAAGAGATGGCAAAGATAATTATCAAGCACATATCTTTTTCTTGGAACAAAGATATCCCTTCCTCTGTTGACTTAGACAAGATCAAGGGCGTAGCTCGCAATTTTAACAGAAGGGATTAATGGCTAAGCATGGTGCTTTGCACCTTTTTTTTTTGGAACAAAAGGTATCCCTTCTTCTCTTGAATTAGAGAAGAGAAGAAGCTCTATCACTACCGTGGAGCGGCCACTCACAAATATGTGAAGAGAGCACATGAGTTCAGTAGAAGAGATGATTTAGTCCCATCTTTTTAATACATTTTGAACATTCAAAAGAGTACAAATCGAAGGGGACATACACAGATTGCTAGAAAACTATGTGTTATATCATGAGACATTTACAGATATAGTATTTTCAAATTAGGCCTTGAATGCATGTGATATAGAGGGTTTACGTATAGAGATGAACCCCCCCCCCCCCCCCCCCCCCCCCCCTTGCGCACGCCGCGGTCACTCCCTTCTGCTTCACTTTCGAAGAGTCCTTGAGCAATGACAACCAATTCACCTTCAAGGTGCTATGCCTCTCTCGTAGGATATTCTCATTGCAAAAAAATGTGGGACTGTAAACAACTAAAGCCTCTACATTTTCCTCCTCAGCACGTCAAGGGCCATTTCATAGCTTCTTTTCCATTGGTACACTCTATACCACCCTTTTTTATTGCTATGCAATTAAGCTTACCAAGGCTAGGACATGCTGCAATACTACCCCTTCATCAAGGCTATTGCTAGAGCCCGCTTGACATGCCCCAAGTGTGAGGTTGCACCAAAACTCAACCGAAAGTAGCACTCACACGTCCTGATGGACCTCAACCAAACACCAGAGATGATAGCATTAGCTTCCTACAACGTGTTTTTTGGAAGCGCTTGCAAAATGCTAGTTTTCATTGCAATACGCACAACCCTTGCAAGGCCATCCCATTAGGGACTGCTTCAATGAAAAGGTTGATGCGCTTGCTACAAGCACTTACAAAATGCTAGTTTTCATTGGTATGCACAACCCTCACAAGGCCATCTCATTAGGGATTGTCTCTTCAAACTCTCCTTCTTTAGAAGGGGGTGGGGAGCAACTTCCCCAAGAAAGTCACCCGGTCTTCAACCCCAAGCCTACAAAGAAAAGCAACATGTTTGCCGTTCTTGGGACCTTCTTGCCATGTAGGCTAATGAGGACGAACAGAAGCAGTCGACGCCTTAAAAGCACATTGTCAAGTTAATGCAACTAACGGTGCCTTGATGAAGATAATTCAAGCAGAGCATGATAACACCTTGAAAGACTCTTCTAGAGACTCATAAGGACAAAAAGAGGAATCATGGTGCATCCACATTGAGACAGGAGGAAACCCCAACTAAGATAAGTTCGAAGCATAATTCCAAGAAGTGATACTTTGTCATTTTGGGACTGCTTTTCTTACAGAAATATAGAATTTAAACAAAAAAATTTACAAAAAAGGGGGGACAAAAAAGGTCTCTCTCACTCTCGTGTCTCTTTTGTACTTACAAGGATCACCCTCTCCTCTCCCTCTTTGGGGCAAGCTTTGACAAGATAGACCAAAAGAACTACATTATAAGCCCTCATTTGGTTGGCATGTGGCATCATTTTTTTAGTGTGAATCATCATTTTCCACATACATGAAGAAATTGAGTACCGTAGAGCCAAAGAGATCACCGTGTCAACAATGGAGAGAGGAGAGCACATCATCAAAGAGGAGACATGTTCCTCAAATGATAAAATAATCGAAAAAAATCCTTTTCCCAGTAGCAAAATATCCTCGATGGCTACATAGGTCAGTAGCCAATGTAGCCAATCCCTCATTGAGTTGTGATGTCTTAGAGCATTTGAGAGACTAAATTGACTTGGTTGTGCATTGTGTGCCTTGGGCTATCAAAGAAACAAAGAAAAGCAGTCTTCCGTTGGCAGAAGGTGAGATGCAGAAAATTCCTTTCTATACCATGTTTGCCGTTCTTTGCTACAAACCTTAATTCCTGATGAATGGTTGATATAGGGCAAGGAGGCTAGCAGCAAATCCATAAGGGTATGAATATGACTAGGGTGAAAGGGTGCATGCTTGGATATAAAGGTGCACTAAAGGGTATGTGATGGCTTGTGACTATATGTGGTACCTAATTTCATTCAAAACTGTTAATCATAGCGCAAGCTTAAATTATACCAATTTGAATTTCCCTCTATTGGCTCCTACATTTTTAAATGTCCTTATATTGGCCCCTTTACAAATGTACATCAGATGACCGACATGCTCCGAATTGCATATCCCATTTGAAACATACCCACGTAAGATAGTGTGGATGAGGGGCAAACCTTTTGAATTGTGATATGATGGTTTTTGGGACATCTTTTTTTTTCCCCTTTTTTTGCAAAACTCACAATTGTGAGTGGATAGTATTAAGAACATCAGAAATATACACCAACCTCAAGCTCAGACCGAGGCTTGAGGGTCAAATTTTTGGGACATCTTCTTGATTCAACTTCACGTTGGCAAGCCCCAATTAACTAGTAAACATCTTGCCAACAGTTAATATACTTTCTTATTTGCTAGAGTGTCATTTTTGTCTGACTTTGAAAACAAACCTTAGTTAGAGACTTTCAAAAAACATTCTTAGGGTTGGTTCCCCAGGAGTTCGCTGCCGTGCAACTGTTGTATGTCTGCAAGGTGGTACAGGGTAGGGAGGTCCATAGTTGGAGGGCAATGGAGGCTCTAGCTAAGCTAATGGTGTTGATGCCCCAGGCGGTCTTTCCCTCGCGTGGCTAGGTATCCCTTAGGATTGAGGGCCCTGTAGCTCTGGCCATGAGGTTTCGAGTGGCAGTCAATGTTGTCTCCAATGGCAGCTCTGTCCAATGTTTTCAGTGCCAACGATGGAGACTCATCTTAAATGTTGATGGAGTTTGTCAAATGGGTCCCTTTCATTTCATAGCCTTAGAGGGCTTTTTAAGACTTTGTCTTGTTTTTTTTTTTGTCCTTGCTCATCTTATATTATTTTCAACATTAACACACAATTTATACTTGTTCTTTTTTCTTTGGATGGGACTACATTTCTTTTATTTTGTGTACCTTTTTATTTTTAAAGCTTTTAAAGAGTAAAAAGCTTTTTTCACAAGAACAAGAGATTGTGACTCTCTCTCTCTCTCTCTCTCTCTCTCTCTCTCTCTCTCTCTCTCTCTCTCTATATATATATATATATATATATATAGTATTTTTATTTCCCTCATATCTTGATTTCCTTTTTGGAAAGCCATCGTGAAATCTCAGCTTGTTTACCTTGGGTTCAAGAGCTCCCTGGAAAAACCCCCGGGATGATGTGTGTTCTGTGTTTTTGTGCCGGTCGGGCCCTTATTTAGCCCATGGACCCTTGAAATTTTTTTGGTCATGGCTCAATTTGAGCATGGTGCTGATATAGTGGTTTTGATTAATATAACCTATTACATGATGTGAGAGTTGTTATTTTTAAAAAACAAACAAACCTTGGCGAAGAAGAGAGTTAGGCATACATTCTGATGTGAAGTATTCACTCATTGAAATTTTCAATGATATTGTAGTTTGTGAGTTAGGCATACATTTGATGTGAAGTATTGACTCATTAAAATTTTCTTACATATTTTAGTTTGCTAAAGAGTCTTTTCATTTAAGGGCCTCTTATGGGTCCATTATGTCCTTTAAAAACAAAAAATAGGAATCGAATACTGTTCATTTATAGAACTTGTTGTCAAATGCAGGAGCAACACCAAAGGGCATACTTAAAGTGATGGGAGTACAAGGGTTGACCATCTACCACGTGAAAAGTCATTTGCAGGTTCGGAACCCTCAGATTTGAATTAAATATAGCAACATGTATTAATTTTGGAATAAAGTTAGTAGTTCAACAAAGCCTTCTAATTTAGTAGTGATTATTGCTAACATTCTTACCATTTATACTTTCATGATATGCTAAATAAACACAATAAGTATTGCTTGAATTATCTCCTTCTCTTAGCAACACAACCCTCACAAGAAGTTTTGAACAAATTTTCACGATAATTCCCACATTGTGACTTACCTCACCATCATGAGCTTCTGTGAGGGAGGAACCGCATACCTAACTAGGTACGATTGGGGGTAGGGGACCACCGGCCCCTGGCCCCAATCGTACCTAGCTAGGTATGTGGTGCCTCTCGAACAAAAGCTCATGATGTTATTCATTGTATGAAAAACATTGGAAAAGACTCCGTTTTCCTACATGAGAAAATTTCTAAATCTTCTTGTGGATCTATCACATGCTCAAACAGTTCTAAAGATGCAAGCTTACAAATATGGCATAAGATTGTGTTGCATTCCTCCTTAAGTTAGGGTAAAGGCCACCCCCCAAGATTAGTTCTTATTGATCAACAGACTTGCAACAGGGATCACTCATCCCGTGCCCAACACCCCATGGTGGCAAATAAAGCTGAGAAGATCACTAGGCATAACGCATGATCATGTTGCCACTTTTTCATGAACAGACATGCTCTTGAAGCACTAGAATAGAACTCTTCCTTTTTTATGACCACTACAAAGTCATCTTGCCACTTTTCATGAACACCCATGCCCTTGAAGCACTAGAACAAAACACTTCCTTTTTTATGGCCACTACAAATTAAAAAAACCACGTAAATAGGATTTTTAACCTGATTAACCCCCACAACCAAAGAAAGTTAATTGACACAGAAATTCTATCAGGGTCTTTAAGCTTTTATATGTGCATGCTAACCACCAGCGCGGTGCAAGGACTAACCTGTAAACAAGTCTCTTGTGATCGACAAAATATATCAACACTACAACCCATACATTTTCATTGCCCACCATGAATCCACAACAAAGTTCAGTGCTTTGCAAGGATAATTTTTGACGGGCACCCTTGCCCTTCAAATTTCAAAGGTTTTACATATTTGCGGTTAATTTGTTGTATTTTTTTGCACATTTTAAATCGTAAAAAACAGGCAAAATGCCCATATTACCCATAAATGGGTAAAATGTTCAACCAACCCTGGCACTGCTTTGACGAATTTTAATGGCTATATGCATGAGAAAACCTTCAAAAATTCTATTATCAGTGCATAGTACAATAAATTCTTAACTTTCTTTTAGCAATCCCTTGCATTCATTTGACTTGATTATAGGATGTAGCTCTATAAGGATACTGGTTTAAGAAGTTGTGTTTGCTTTCCCACAGAAATTTAGACTTGCAAAGTACATGCATGGCTCCAACGAAGGTATAAACTTGTGCTTCTTCAAGTTCTCTATTGTGTTGGTTTTGAAGCACCTTATACAAGTTGTTTAACGCAGAAGCAAACAAGGCTGACAAGAGAAAAGGCTTGGAACTAGGCATGCAATTTGATCACACAACATCGTGAGTATTGTGCTTTCATGCGACTTTATTATATCTCTTGCGAAGGTCTCTCCTTAATACGAGAGAGAGAGAGAGAGAGAGAGAGAGAGAGAGAGAGAGCGAGAGCTCCAAAGACATTCCACAAAAATTGTCACCTCTCTATCCCCACAAGAAGTTTTGGACAAATTCTCACAGTAATTCCCACATTTTGACTTACCTCAACATCCTGAGCTTCTGTGAGGGAGGCACAACATACCTAGCTAGGTACGATTGGGGGCAGGGGACCGCCGGCCCCGTGGGGGGGCGGGGGGTCCCCTGCCCCCAATCGTACCTAGCTAGGTATGCGGTGCCTCTCGAGCAGAAGCTCATGATGTTATGCATTGTATGAAAAAGACTCCGTTTTCTTACATGAGAAAATTTCCAAATCTTCTTGTGGGCCCCTCTCTCTTGTCTGCCTTGTCACATACAATGTTGTGTTCATGCTATTGTGATATTGAGGCTTTCTCTCAAGCTGCGAAGCACCTTGCTCTTCCCTTTTAAGGAGAGATCTATATGCCTTCAGGTGTTTGTGATGGAGTTTGGCTTGTATTGTCTACTAGTTGGTTGTGATGTTTGTAGCAATGGGCCATGATGAATAGATCTCTCACCCAGTTAGGGGAGACCAAGCTAATAGCAATGGGCCATGGTGAATAGATCTCTCACCGTGTTAAAGGAGAGCAAGCTGATTGCACAATAATCACAGTAGCATGAACACAATATTGTAAGTGATAGTGTACATAAGAGAGAGAAATAGAGAGTTCACAAATTTTGTATGTGTAGCATGTCTTTGGAATATCCTCTCTCTCTCTCTCTCTCTCTCTCTCTCTCTCTCTCTTACACACACACACACACACACACACACGGATTCGCGTATTCATTTTCATGCTTTCTATTTTGTAGGGGTGTCCATTTAACCGAGACTCTAAGAGTGCACATGGAGGTCCAAAGAAGGTTACAAGATCAACTTGAGGTATGTACCCTCTCAAAAGTGCAAGTGTTTTGTGCACATGTGTGTGTGTGTGTGTGTGTGTGTGTGTGTGTGTGTGTGTGTGTGTGTGTGTGTGTGTGTGTGTGTGTGTGTGTGTGTGTGTGTGTGTGTGTGTGTGTGTGTTGTCTTTGTGAGTATGTGTATGCATGACATATTTTTGACAAGAGCAAAGCTTTGATCTCAGGTACAAAGGCAATTACAATTAAGGATAGAAGCTCAAGGCAAGTATTTGCAGAAGATAATTGAGGAGCAAGAGATGGCAAGCACCGGGACATCGAATGATGATGTTGTCACCTCACAAAAGAGAATAGTGAAAGATGTGTTAGAGCCTGACTCCATTTATGAGGATGAGGCTCATTGTACTGGATCTGTGTACTCCTCTCCTGAAACATCTTATAACACTTATGGGGAAAATGCAAGCCTACTATCAAACAGTATTGAACCTTATGGTAATGTTGATCATGCTATTAGCAGATTCCATAATCAAGTAGCTCTTAGCAAAAATATGAGCCTATCAAATAGTCAATCCCCATTGTTGTATCAACAAATTGCATCCTCAATTTCCTCGAAACAACCTCAACTACGTGTGACGAATGTTACTCATGTGAAGAAGGAGAGTGCACGTAAAGGTTATGATGTCCAAGATGAGCAAAGGAATCCATCTTTGAGCTTTCATTCCCCCTTTCATGATAGTGTGGACCTTCATTCTTGGCAAGATAATGCTTTGTATAACCATAATGACATAGTTTAAAACGCTTACCTTCAATTACAGATCCTATGATCTGATTCCTTAAGCTCCAAAAAAAATGGAGAGGATATTTTACCCATTGGTTGTGTACCAAATTGTGTACAAAAGCTGACAAAGTCTCTAATGAATCAAAACTCTTTGCTATTTGAAGGTTTTAAAGAGTATGCACATCCACATGCATTCTCCTACACAGGTATATAGCCAAACAAAAGCTGCATAGAATAACATTCTTATTGTAAATTCACATTTGCATGTATAAATAAATATAACTTGCATAGAATAGATTTCTATACTAAATTCTATGTTGTGTGCAATGAATCATGCGTGCACGTGCGCACACACACACACTCTATGTCGACTTGGTGCAAAAACATTGCTCCTTACAAACTCCTAACTTCTCCTTCTTCGCCTTTTCACATTACTTCCTTAAACTAGATTGGGGACTTGCTCTTATAACTTAGAAGACTATTTTTTGGTGTTTAATTTAATTAAGAAGAAGATTACTTCTATGTTTGACTGGTAATTTGTAATGATTGGTTTTGGAACTAAATAGGAACCTTGCCTGAGCAAGCTTAATGATTCTCTTATATTCTGATTGAGAGAAGTCCTACTCTATTAAGAAATTCATTTTTCTCTATTGCACACACAAATATATAATTCTGAAACATGTTTTTGTTACTTACCATGATCATTATCCTTAACACACTTTTTGATATTTACTATGCTTGATTCCCATAACACCCCTGCTTGTAGCTTGGCCTACATCAGTTATTATAAGGCTTTGTGATAGATTTCTAAGGCATTTTTTTGTCTCTTGAAACGAATTAACCCCTACTATTGGATCTAATTCGCCTTATTAGTTATGTGTCTTGAGAAAAAATCCTATAAAAAGGTGTCCTTTCATGAAACTTTCCTTGCCAACTTTTGTAGGGTCACTTCTCTCCTTGAATCATAACTCCTTTTGAAGCTTTGGTGATGGATCTTGCCCTTGAGTTGGCATCTGCCTCATACATGGATGAACCCTTAGCCTAGATTTGGTCTGCCTTATAAATTACGGTCTTTCCCATTGAGGCCCCCATGAAGATTTCCTCTTATTTGACCTCTTTGGGATAGATCTCTAACTCCCTAGTGGAACGATCGTGCTTGGTGGGACCCTCACCTTGTAGTTCCTACATTTTCCACCAAGGCTTTTAGACTATGAGAACGTAGTTATTACTACCTTCCTTGTCGTGTGTCCTTCTACAAGTTCCCTCCCCTCTTTCCCTATCTCTATTGACTTTGCATCATGGTGTCACCCATGGAGCTAGCCCACTCTCATCACTCTGCATACCAGGGCCATTCCTCTCTCCATCCGATTAGCCAAATGGCTTTGTTTCCTATATGTAAGTGCTGCATAATACTTTGCTTCAGTGAATTGACCTGCTCTACTAAATTATCACCTAGAGGATATTATAGCATCCTCTTTTTGCTTGATGCTTTGATGCTTTGTCGACTTGGATGGGGCAAAAAGATGAGTTAGAGTGTCAATCACAACAGAGTAAACCTATGCTCAAAGATATATGAGACAAATCACAAATCAAGAATCAAAAGATTAGCATTTATACTTGAATCTCACTTGAATAAATCATCAAATCAGGAAATTAAGACTTTCACAGCATACCCTGAACTTTCACCAAATTGAAAGCAAACATACTCAAGAGATAGCGCAGGACAAGATAGATATCATGCACTTGATGGAATTTGATTTGGATTACCAAATTGCAAGAAATGATGGCTGCAAAATAGCTCAACTTCTTAGCTTCACCATATATAAGAAGGATATCCATGTTTTGATAATAATTGGCTTGTATACCTAAAAATTCTCAAGATTGACCTCTGTAGGCTCTTTGTTCCCATGGGTATTATACAAATACATCAAAATCAAGTGGGACATTTCTAATTATTTCATGAACTTGTGAAATCCATGTATATTTTTACAATCCATTAATTGTAACTAGTATGTGACCCGCGCATTGCTGCAGCCAAAAAAATCATGGAAATTGGATCTCTCTCTCTCTCTCTCTCTCTCTCTCTCTCTCACACACACACACACACACACACACACACACACACACACACGAAGACATATATAGGTAGGTGTGTGTGTCTGCTCTCTCTCTCTCTCTCTCTCTCTCTCTCTCTCACACACACACACACACACACACACGGAGACATATATAGGTATGTGTGTGTGTCTGCTCTCTCTCTCTCTCTCTCTCTCTCTCTCTCACACACACACACACACACACACACGGAGACATATATAGGTATATGTGTGTGTGTGTCTGCTCTCTCTCTCTCTCTCTCTCTCTCTCTCTCTCTCTCTCTCTCTCTCTCTCACACACACACACACACACACACACACACACACACACACACGGAGACATATATAGGTATGTGTGTGTGTGTATGTGTGCGCGCGCTTGCCCACGTGTGAGGAGAATGGAACTATAGTCCTTGGAATCACTCTAGCAAGATAAAAATGCATAGTTATGCCTTCTGTCTCTTTCTCTCTCTCTCTCTCTCATATTAGATCTTGAGATCAAGATTCATCGAGTAGATCTCTGCTATCTCTTTTTCCACCTTTTTTCCCTTTCTCAATTCTTTTTATTTGAGGACTGGATAGCTCTCTCTCTCTCTCTCTCTCTCTCTCTCTCTCTCTCTCTCTCTCTCTCTCTCAATGAGCACATAGTATTTTTAGTCAAATGGTTGCGAGCGACTCATTCTTCACACGACTTCTAATAAATTCAAAGTACCCATATCTCCTTGCTAATCAACCAACAACAATGTATCATATTTCTACCAGCTTGATTTTGTTGTGCCATGCTATCAAAACCATGAATTGCCAATAAACATGCTTTTCATGACCCTCTATTGGTTGAAGCAAGATAGGTTTTGGTTGGTGCTATGCTCTGGGGTCACTTTTGAAGGGCTACCAGGTTACCAATGGAAGTTTCTCTCTCTCTCTCTCTCTCTCTCTCTCTCTCTCTCTCTCTCATACACACACACACACACACACACACATATATAGTATGTTGAGTCATGGTTGCAAGTGCTCCCACCTAAGCCATCAACTCTTTTCCTCAGCCCAAACACTCAGTGTCTTGAGCAAACTCATGTACATCCATTGCCTTGAGCACCCATTTGCTACTACCAAGCGTTCCCCACAAGAAAGCAGTGCCTCTCCCCTGTTCAACTCTGCTTCACAACCAAGTTATTGCTGCTAAATATCATAGCAGCACCGCTTGGCCTATCATACCTATATGTGATCACCAACAGCGACCCTAATCAAGGTCTTGGTTCTTATTTTGGTGACCCACCTCATTCTTTCTCTTTTTTTGTCTAGTTGCTAGTGGCAGAGTGCTCTGTGTGTGTGTGTGTGTGTGTGTGTGTGTGTGTGTGTGTGTGTGTGTGTGTGTGTGTGTGTGTGTGTGTGTGCGCGTGTGTGTGTGTGTGAGTGCACACGCGTTGCGTACACACACACGCAAGTTGTCAGGCGTACAATTTTGGGTACTATAGTTTGCACGTTGTTAAAAAATAGGGTTTCTCTCTCTCTCTCTCTCTCTCTCTCTCTCTCTCTCTCTCTCTCACACACACACACACACACACACAGAGGTTAACACAATGTCAGATGTACAATTTTGACTATTTCAAGGCATTGGAAAAGAATTGATTTGCATTGAGTTTGGAGTACTTCATGTAATTTTTGAAGGCTCTTTAATGTGTCCATAGAAAGGAGGACAACCAGCAGGGACTTAACAACTCAATTTTGGTGTTGATCCAACATGCCGTGCAAATCAACCAGAAGGCGACATGTGGAGACCCTCACCTTCGTCTAATTTTTCAAGCTCCATTATAAAGAGTATAGATAATGGACTATTAAATAATAGCAAAAAATTATTGTGTACGCAAGGGCTTGAGAAAAACCTAGGTTTAGTGTAATCCCACCTACAAATTTGAAATAGTCAAAATCGTACATTTGACATCGTGTTAACTTGTGTGTGTGTGTGTGTGTGTGTGTGTGTGTGTGTGTGTGTGTGTGTGTGTGTGTGAGAGAGAGAGAGAGAGAGAGAGAGATTTTGCAAATCCACCATTTTTCAACAACGTGCATGACAACTTGCGTGTGTGTGTGTGTGTGTGTGTGTGTGTGTGTGTGTCACCATCACCGTGTGGGAAAGAATTGATTTGCATTGAATTTGGAGTACTTCATGTAATTTTTGAAGGCTCTTTAATGTGTCTATAGCAAGGAGGACAACCAGTAGGGACTCAACAACTGAATTTTGGTGTTGATCCAACATGCCGTGCAAATCAACCAAAAGGTGACATGTGGAGACCCTCACTTTCCTCTAATTTTTCAAGCTCCATTATTAAGATTATAGATAATGGACTATTGAATAATAGCAGAAAACTATTGTGTACGCAAGTGCTCGAGAAAAACCTAGATTTAGTGTAATCCCACCTACAAATTCCTTGACTATATCTAACACACCTTGGAGGCCCGTGTCACGTGACATAAGGAAAGGGCTTGGAGGGGATGAGAGTTGGAGACCAAGACAAAGCAAGAAAGAGAGTGGATTGGGTGCAAAGAAAAGGGTATCTCTCTCTCTCTCTCTCTCTCTCTCTCTCTCTCTCTCTCTCTCTCCATAGGATGGGCCACGCACTCGTAAGATATAATTTGAAGGTTAGAACACCCACAACAATTGGAGGAAAAAACCTAGGTTTAGTATAATCCCACCTACAAATTTTGAGATTTACCTCTAATTTTTTTAAAACTTTTTTGTACCAGCACTCACTTATCACTTGTTAAAGTGAGTTGTAATGAATTCGAAACATAAAATATACAACATCCCCATGCTACAAAAAAGCCATGGATGCAAAAAGGCTATGAACTTAACATCACAACTTTAAATTTTAAATTCAAGGTGAGAATATCTCCAAAGTTTAAAGAACCTAAATTAAAGTTTATAGAAGCTACAAAGAAGTTTAGTGCAATAGCCTTAAAATATAGTAAATTTGCTTGTAAAGTTTTTGGAAAAAACATAGTATAGCTGAATGATTGAAAAGTCCTCGCTTTAGTGTAACCCCACCTATAGATTTTGAAATTTATCTCTAAATTTTAGATTTGAAGGTGAGAAACCCTACAAAGTAAAGAAATTGAGTGTAATGGCCTTCAAATATAATAAAGTTTCCCCTAAAATTTCTCATATGTAAGTTTTTTGAGTTTTTAGAAGAAAGTATTGTGCCTCACCTTGATTTAGTACAACTCCCCTTACAAATTTTTAAGATTTGTCTCAAAAAATCTAATTTGTTGTTAAGCGCTTGCAAAAACCTAAGCTTAGTGTAATCCCACCTATGACTTTTGAGATTCACCTTTGAATTCTGAGTCAACTCAAGGTAAGAGCAAGAAATCTAGCATAAAGACCTCAAAAATAGCCAAGATTTTCCAGAGTTTCCTCTTGTCATCCGCCTTTGCTATCTATTGAGGTCCGCTCTTGCCTTGGGCTTACACACCTTTTGCCTTTGATTTGTTGGATCAAAATTTTCCAATTACGTTAATTCTCATTTTTGTAGATGTCAATGTTGATTTATGATTCTTGATTGTGGATTATGTTGATCGGCGCTTTGTTGATTGGTGATTGTAAGACCAATGCTTATTCTCCCTCCCCCCTCTCTCTCATGATGGTGTGATAGCCCTCTCTCTCTCTCTCTCTCTCTCTCTCTCTCTCTCTCACACACACACACACACACACACACACACATGATGAATCACATAGACCATTCTCTATTTCTCAGCACACACAAAATATTGCAATCAATAACGTCGCATTCTCTCTCTCTCTCTATCTCTCTCTCTCTCTCTCTCTCTCTCTCTCTCTCTCTCTCTCTCTCTCTCTCTCTCTCTCATACACACACACACAATGCGTACAGGACATCCACAAAAAGTCATTGGACTCCTATTGTTGAATCATTGAGCTCGTTGCACTTCAGTATTGCAATGCAAATGTGGAAGGCCTTCTTGCAACGCTCCAACACCTCAACGAATGATACGTTAACTCTGTCTCTCACACACACACACACACACACACATACACACAAAGCCAACGGGTCTCTCTCTCTCTCTCTCTCTCTCTCTCTCTCTCTCTCTCTCTCACACACACACACACACACACACACACAGACAAAACATAGATACATGCGTGCAACTATTGAGCTTTGAGCAGTAAGGCTAGAGAGAGATCATTTACGACATGGAAGGTTTGTGCAATCCTACAAAGGGAGGTTTATTAGGACATGGCCACACAAAGCTTAGTTGTCTATAAGCCTCGACAATTTTAACTAAGGCAGGTTCAACAATCCAAAACGTCACGGGTAGCAGCAAGTAGTGAGGGAGAGTGAGACGCAAACAATAAAGAGAGAGAAAGAGGATTGATTGGCAAAAAACCGATGTAGTTTGAAAATTATGCTCTTTTAGGCATAGTAAGCCGATGAAAATCTACACGCTAACAAAAATTTCCGACTGATGTAATGAACCACTAAGCTTCGCATAACCATAGCCTTAGATGACACATAGAGGGAAGTTCCTTCAAAATGCAAAGTAAACCCACCTTTCAAATGGCTTTAAAAAGCAAAAGTAGTCACTGCCCATGGCCTTCCCAAGAATTAAAACTATTAAAAATATAGACAAAGTACTAAGTTTTCTACTTTACATTTCTAGGACTCGGAAGTCTTCTCATTTTTTACCTTTCATTTTTACATTTCTTAAGGTTTCCTTTGAAATGCAGCAGAGTGTGACACGTAGATACCTTCTTTTTGCTCAAAAATTTTAAGCTCCATTATAAAGAATATAGATAGATGAGGGAAAAGTTGTAATGGAAACGATAGAAAGACATTGTTATTACATGTGATAGGTGGAAAATATGGGTTGGACTATGGAAAAATGCAAAATGATATCAAGTTTACTGATATTGTATAATATAAAAGCTCTTCATGAGCTATTATCATTTTTATGTCCGGGTAGATAGATCCTCTAATCACTTTTGAACATTCAAGAAATCTATACGTAAATACGTACAAAAAGAAAATGCTCACTCTTGCATGAGGGGAGATTGCAAAGTGTTTGTGTCTTTATTCTCCTCTCTCACCTATTTTCTCTCCGTGTCTGTGTAGCACTCCACTCTAAGAGGTGCATTTGCACATTCTCTTCTCCTCTCTCTCTCTCTCTCTCTCTCTCTCTCTCTCTCTCTCTCTCTCTCTCTCTCTCTCAGAGCGATCTTGCTTAGGGATTTCGTGTGTATTAAAATTTACAGGTATGTGATTGGTGATTCTATTGCTCGTAGCATAGTATTTTGTGTAATTTGTAGGCCTTCTGTTGTCCCGTCTATAGTAGTGGTATCGAATCATAGGCTATGCTCTTGGTTAGAAAAAGAAATCGTGGACGTGTATGATCCGTCTTTAAGGAATGTAGATCTATGCGATTATACACCAGAGCTAAGTATACTTACATAATTCTTTTATTTATTTATTTATTTTTCCTTGATGTTACATGTCTCTTACAAATCCTTGGATATCTTAATGTTAATCCTTCATAAGTTTGTAATGGTAAAAGAGATCTAAATAGGATGAAGAAATCATGATATTTTTTATGCTAAACAAAGCCTAAATATTGCTAATATCTAGCTAGCATTCTGTAAATATCAATACAACTTGTTTATACGGTAATAGGATGCACAAATTACTTGATTAGATTGAGTATGTCATAGAAGAAGAAATTCTTCATATTTAGCTCCCAAAGGGCCAATCCCAAGAGCAATAGAGGAATTGTTACTTCATAGGAAAGATCTTCAAATAGATCTTTCATAGGAAAGATCTATTTGAAGAGGCTTTGATCTCAAAAGGAACTACAAGTCAAGATCTACTACACTAGGGTGATGTATGAAAAGAAGAAGCAGAAGAAGAAGAGAGGTAAGTTTTTTTTTGAGGAGCCCTCACAAGTATATTCGACAAATCTTCAACTCAAAGACCTCTCCCCCTCACCCATCACAAGTTATGTGAAGTTATGCGAGGGTAGAGAGAACTTGGAATCAACTTGGCTTTCGGCAGTGAAGACAGCCTACAACAACAATTGGCTTACCTTGCCATCGTGAACCTACATCAGCACTAACTAGTGGACTAAATGATAGAGCAAGGAGATGTTTGGTGGTTTGATTGTTTTGGTCTCCATCGCCATGTTGGTTCTTTGGTGGTTATGGATAGCCAGTTGCAAAATGCAACATCATCAACAGTCAAGGACCGCACATAATCATTCTTTCAACTACCTAATCCTCATGCAAGTGCTCTCTACCATCCACTCGTCTATCTCTCTTGCTCGCTCCCTTGCATGCACTGGTACTACCCACCAACCATGCACGCCACTGCATGTTCACAGCAAACACGTCCCCCACATCTTATGATTGCATGCCGACATCTCGAGTTCCTACCCTTCCAAGCTCACAATCCTCTCACACTTACCCACTGTAAGCCGTTTTTTTTTCTTGTGCACACTGCACTGGATATATGGCCACACTTTTTTTCAAGGCCTTCACAACCACTGCACTAGATATATGGCCATCCTTTTTTTAAAGGGCTTCACAACCACTTCTTTTAAATCTCATCTGCGTGCCACAACTCCTGACAAACAATTTGCATTCATCCCTCTCACTACCCTACACCCCATACTCAAAGGCTTTGCTTCATGGACCAGAATGCCCCTCTCACTTCCTTTTGCATCACGGGTGTCGAAGAACATCATGTCTTCCTTTGTTGCCATATATGCATACACCGCTTCATTGAAATTAATTAATTTTCTTTCTTCTCTTATTTTTCCCACTCATCACTTTCTCTTTCACTCCTTCCACTTTGCAATCCATATCTCTCTCTCTAGTCACAAGAGAGAGACAAGGTAAAAAAAGACATAGAGGCTATAATAGAAACGAAGAATCTAAAAGGAATCCTAGCAAGAATGATGCTAATTGAAGGACTCTCGGACACCATTATGATTGGTAGGCATACATGTACCATATTGCACACACTCAAAGTGATCACAATTATGAACACAAAGAATCATTCTCTCTCTCTCTCTCTCTCTCTCTCTCTCTCTCTCTCTCTCTCTCTCTCTCTCTCTCTCTCTCTCTCTCTCTCTCTCTCTCTCTGTGTGTGTGTGTGTGTGTGTGTGTGTGTGTGTGTGTGTGTGTGTGTGTGTGTGTGTGTGTGTGTGTGTGTGTGTGTGTGCGTGCGCGCGCGCACACGTGCACACGCGCCCGCGTATAGCCGTGTATGAGTGCACATGAGAGAGACCAAGCTCTGAGCTCCAAGTTCTCTGTGAAGCTCACATACTTCAATTTCCATTTGAATGATGTTAATTTTTCAATAGCACCTACCTCTCTCTCTCTCTCTCTCTCTCTCTCTCTCTCTCTCTCTCTCTCTCTCTCTCTCTCTCTCTCTCTCTCTCTCTCTCTCTCTCTCTCTCTCTCTCTCTCTGTGTGTGTGTGTGTGTGTGTGTGTGTGTGCGTGCGTGCGCGCGCACGCGCACACGCGCACACGCGCCCGCGTATAGCCGTGTATGAGTGCACATGAGAGAGACCAAGCTCTGAGCTCCAAGTTCTCTGTGAAGCTCACATACTTCAATTTCCATTTGAATGATGTTAATTTTTCAATAGCACCTCTCTCTCTCTCTCTCTCTCTCTCTCTCTCTCTCTCTCTCTCTCTCGCATTGATCTTACATACATTGCATATTCTCAAGTTAAGTATGGCATTGCTACCCATGGCCCCATGCATATTCAACTGTCAATTTGTCATGGTATAGGAGTTTCTCTTGGATCGGACTCTAATCAAATGGCTTTGGAAACCCTTATTGTCTTCTGACCTTGTATATCCCTAGGATGCAAGGTCTCCATGGACCTAATCATTCTTTAGGATTGCCCTCAACCAAATAGAAAACATGCTGAAATGTAATAAGCTCAAGTGCAATTTATGTATAGCTCTGACAACACATTAGGTTTACATTGGACCTTCTAGAAGTTAACAAATTCAAACATTGTATTTCCTTGCAATTTGACCTTGAAATTGTTGATTATGGAAGTCTTTCCATTTAATTTTGATGATCATGTTCATCATTGATATAGAGCCAAGTGATCATTGTTGAAGTCATATCTAATATTCATGATGGTGCAAAATCGTAGGGTGGAAGCATGAGTGGGTGGACACCAAAGTTGTTTCCGAGACATAGCTTTTAGGGGAGTGAGGAAGCTCTTTTATGGGAGTGAAAACGTTTAAAAAGTAAAAAATTAAATTATGATTATGGATACATAACAACCCGCTTCTTGTTCTCTTTGTTCAGCTTGTTATCTCTCTCTCTCTCTCTCTCTCTCTCTCTCTCTCTCTCTCTCTCTCTCTCTCTCTCTCTCTCTCTCTCTCTCTCACACACACACACACACACACACACACACACACACACACAAGTTTAGGTGAAGCTATCAACGTGAAAATTCTATTTGTTGAGAATGGAGAAACATTTCTTGCAACATCAACTAGCAAATTAGGAACAGGGTACCTCTTGGTAAGCTTCTGCTAATTTTCTTGTAGCCACTTCTAACTAAACCATAGAATTCAATCTAGTTAAGTGATTGATAGCATCTAAATCAATGGTTAGGTGATTCATAGCATCTAAATCAATCAAATTCTATTTTCTTGTTGAGATCACAGCTACTTTTGTGGCCTCCTTCTTCTTCATAGTTGGAATATACATAACCATTTTCCTTTCTCTTGCTTTGTGGGGCTAAATAGAAGAAATGGTGGACCTTGCATTAGTTGAAGGGGGTAATACAGAGCATATGCTTTGGCAATATGAATTTTTCCTCTCTTTTTGAGTGTTCTTGTTTGGAAAAGTCTCAATGATATGCGTTCTTCTTTGTTTGCCAAAGGTTCATGCATTCCATCGCTTGAAGCAGGACATGATAATCAACGAATATGTGTCTCGCCGCAAGAGAGAACAAAGAGCTAGAATGAAAGAAAGTAGACGTAGGTAACATTGCTCAAGGAGAACTAGATGAATTAGCCAAAGACATAGCGAATGAACAAGAACCATAAGATTGTCCAAAAATAAGTGAGGTAAAAATAGCAAAGGTAACCAAAGACATTGCACGATATATTCTTTGTCAAACGAATGCAATGGACATGAACGCTAAGAAAGACATTTTCAAATGGATGATTTATCATCCTTCATTGAAAGATCTTCACAGCAATAAGGCACCAACACCAGGTTTTGCAGACACACTCATAGCAAATATCCAGAACACGCTTCAAGAGTTGAAGAGGCCACAAAATGAAGATGAAATCTTCCTCAAGAGGTCTACCATGCTGATACTTGTGAGCTCAAAAGACCAAGAGGATGCACGAGGGCTTAATGTTAATGCTGCCTCCAAGCTCATTTCTGTTCATAGAAGGAACTTTTATGGAGCTAGATACCAGCTATTCCAGTAAACTGAGAACAGTGCATTGTCATTTCCACATGCCATCAAAGTCTTCCAAGAAGTCGCATACCTGAAGAGGTCAAGGAGTTGGTAGAGAACTTTTGAACTCTTGAGACTTGTGTGTCCCCCAACAAGAAGGACATATGTCGAAAGAGAATAGGTCGAAAGCAGTTTATCACACATCCCATCCATCTATTGGAAGTATGACAAGAATGAATGAAAGCGCATGCCATGTAGTAGCTATGTATATTTGTTAGCCAGTTAGTAGCTATCAATTATTGAGCATTGCCTAGCTATTTATATATGTGAATAGTTTATTGCTATTGACCAATTAATAGTTGTAAATAGTTTCTAATTGTATCCATCTGTAATTATGACATGACTGTTGATAGGCTATTTGATAGCTATTGATAAGATAGGCACTAATTAGGAGCTATCAATTACTAACCATTGCCTAGCTGTTTATAGATGTAAGTAGTTTACTGCTATTGGCCACTTAATAGCTGTAAATAGTTTCTATCTGTATCTATTTTATTAATAGTTAATAACTAATGATTTCTATTTTATTTCTAGTGATTTCTATCTATAGCTATTGATGGCTATGACTGATATTTGACATCTGTGAATAGCTGTCATATAGTTATCATTGCTATTTGAAGGTAGCTATGATTGCTATTTGACAAGTATTGGTAGCTATCATTTGCTACTAATTGCTATTATAACTTGGTATTGACAGGTACTGATAGCTTTTTGATAAATACTTCATAGCTAGTGATGGTTATCTGATAGCTACTTATAGCTAACACATAGCTATGATTACTGTTTTACAGAAAGTGAGTGCTATTCTACACCTATTGATAGCTATTACATGTCTATGATTAATAATTTCATAGCTAGTGATTGCTATTTGACAGTTATTGGTAGCTAACACATAGCTATGATTGCAGTTTGATAGCTATTACGTAGCTATTGGGTGGTTCTCAAAGCTATTGGTATAGCTATGAATAACTATTAATAGGTATGGTATTCTTTGACATACTATCTAACCCACATGTGAGATCTACCAATAGCTTGCTAATGCATCATAATTTCTTGGTGATACAAGATTTCATTGTTGTGGAACACAAGCTGAGCTCTTCCAACATTTTAAGGAAGCATATCCTGATGTACAAATCCAACTTCGTGCCTTTGAATTGGAGAAGCCTTGTTTTGTGAGAAAGCTAAAAGATAGACTGACATGTTGTTGTATTTACCATGTGCAAATTTCATATCTGAAGGAGGTTTTCAATCAAATGCGTAGTCAAGAATTCGAAGTGCATGGTGCATTGTACAAATGTGCATGCAGTTTGTGCATGGATTCATCAGTTGTAGGAACATGTTCTTCTACAAAGTATAGTGTGAAGAGCATTTCAAAGCTTATAGATTCATTTTGTGTCCCAATCAAGTTGGGTCTACCTACCATGGTCTAAAATGCCACATGGGTCAATGTACAGCTTGCGGGGCAAAGAAATTTGTATGCTGTCCACATGAGCTGCTCAAGGATGCAAGAACCTTCAAAGTGAAAGTATTCAAGGATGTATAAGTAGGCAACAACAAAGATGTAAAGAAGTAGAAAAGGAAGGAGCTTATATGCCAGGAGATGAGCAGTGCTGAGTTATTACAAGTATTCAAGACGCATCTTCAAAATTTCATCAAACATGACTTTGTGTATCGATGGCAGGCTGAGCAGTTCAAAGCATGCATCAGGCATTTTCCAGAAGATGTTGTTGTATCTATGGTGGATCTTGCTGAGAATTATTCATTCAAGGAGCAGAATGAGATCCAATGTATGCATTGGTATTCCATTCAGGTCACCATTTTTGTACAAATTACCTACTACCGTGTCAAAGGTGAATTAAGAAAGACTTTGCACTTTTTCATTTCTGATGATAAAATGCACGACACTTTGTTTGTTCAACTCTGCTTTATGCTACATTGACAATGGATAAAAGACAGAGGCCTAGCTGTTAGCCAGCACTGGGTTTGGTCGGATGGGGCGGCATCCCAATTCAAGGCAAAGAGGCCTTTCTATTTTTTTGGTACGTAGATATGCTGGTTTGACAAGGAAAGTGATGGTGTGGAACTTCTTTGGAAGTGGCCACGGCAAAGGAGAACATGATGGGGCAGGGACTGTTGTGAAGAGGGCACTTACACAGGATAAATTGAAGTGCAATGGAGTTGTACTCAAATGTGCAACTGATGTTGTGCAATTTCTTCGCTAGCATTTGTCTGATGGAACCGTTTCTCACTACCCTTCCAATCATGGGCAGGTAGAGCGTGTGTTTTGGGAGGTAACGCTTGGAGAAGTGTTGCGAGAGAATAGATGGAATTGTGACAAGATCCCAAGTACACGCTCCATGCATTCAATTCGGGGCTACTCCAAACAAGATGGTTCTTCCATCACATTAAGGCAACTATCTTGCTATTGTAATGCATGCATGCACAACCAATGGAGGAAATGCAGCAACAAAACACACGTGTCTAGCTGGAGCTTCCACAAAATTGCTCAAAGTGTCGGTGCAAATGGAAATGAAAAATCTGAGGAGCCTGCTTATGAAGGGCATTTCAAAGCATTGAGTGATGCAATCCAAGTGGGTGACAACTTTGTTGTCAATGCCAAGGAGGGAAACAAAGAAGGTGTCGACTTTTACTTGATCAAGTGCACCAACACATTAGAGATGCTCAAAACACATGAAGTCAACAATTGGGGTTGTGTGTTCAAAGCTGGGAAAACATTTTGAAGGGCCTCTATTATAAGCAGGTTGACAATTATTGCTATAAGCTTATGGACAGATAGCCAGTCTTCATGTACTCGGGAGTCTTGTCATATATATTAAAATCTCAATGACAAAAGTCAAGGATTGTATTAGATCTTGTCAGAGGACTTTGAATCTGTATACAATAGCATTGTTGGGAGATGTAATCTAAATCATTTGGATTTTTATGAGAAAACAAGTATTATCACCCATTTTATCAGTCTTTGTTGGTCCTAATGTCATCCCTTCAAGCGTGTTGATTGCGAAATATACACAGTATGGCTAAGGCAAGGAAGCTCTGGGTTGTTTTCAGCAGATGCGGAGTGCAGGCCTCTACAAATCCCATACCCTATGCTTGTGACAAACGCCCCGCATCAAGGATTTTGGAACCAGGCGTATGGTTTTTGAACATGTTACTAGTACTCACACTGAGATTTGCAATACTGGGTTACTTTACAAAGACACACATTTAGTAAACAATTGAAGCAAAATTGTGGACTTCTTTGACAGAGTGAAATGAAGGTAGATTAGAAAGACTCCTAACAAACACTACCTACAGTATACATGCAGCTCTAACACCAGAGACGGCTTAGAGATTAATCCCTGAAATAGAGAATTGAAATAAGCCAAAAGAGATACTTATGTAATGTCACAATGTACAAGATAATTACAAAATTGCACAATCAGCGAATAACTAGAAAATGTTGCAATCCATGTGCCCAAGCGCTATCATCCAAGCTGTTTGTACCTGGGTTGGTCCCACCCCACCTTTGTGGCCTCCTTTTGCTCATTGGAGTCCCCCTTATGTCATCTACCTCCTTTAGAATCTCGTCAGGGGTCTTTAGCTCAACACGGACCAATCTGGCACAATTGCAGCACTCTAGTTTTCACTCCCATGTTTCTCTATAAAATTTAGAACAACAGAGTCCTCTTTGCTGGCCTAGGTGATAAACACATCTCTTCCCCTAGCAACAAAGTTTTCTCTCTCCTCTGACAATAGGTATTTCCACAACCATGGGCCGAGCCTACACGTAAGAAAGGACCTTTCACCTGTATCAACATGGGAGCCAAACTTTGGCACAATACAAATGTTGCCAGCATAATTAAATAGACACTTGTATGCACTTTCATCAACGAGTAGAGTATTCTCAGGCCCAAACTGACCAGTAGACCTTTCCCAAAAGTCATGCAGATGCTTAAAGAAAATAGGTTTTTTGCCATTGATCTTGTGCCTCTAGAGTACATCACAAGAACTGCCCAATGAATCATGCCATCACTGCGCGTAAACCAGGGAAGCATTCCCGCAAACGAGTCACTAAGTTATGCTCCATAACAGAGCTTTAGATGAAGACCTTGAAGTGACTGGTTGCCCATAATAAAAATTGTCTTACATCAGGCCGCACAAGGAAGTATAGTTGTCTAGGCCTCTCGACCAAAACCTGGTCATAAAGTAGATTCCATGTCGGGAAAAAAATTTCTTCAACCAAATCTACTTAATGAATCAGAAGACCGTTGAAATCCAAAATCAGAGCTTTAGGAGCATTGTCCACACTATCTGGGTCATAGTAGTCTTCCTCAGCCACTCCAAGCATTCGGCTCGGATCATTGTAGTTTGGGAAAGACCATGCTGCTGAGCTAGACTTATATACCTATGTCAGCTTCATGAAAACCTTTCGTTTCAGCTCCATATACCTTCATTGTAAAGAAAGAGGATGCAAGAGAGCTACACAAGACAAGCACAAAGCACACAGAGATGGAAAGCTTCTTCTTCTTCGCACAGAAAAGAGAGTACAAAATGACTAAGTGCTAAAGCTGAAAAGTAGCACATATGTACATGCGGTCACTAAGTGTGAACACGCTAGAATTGTACTAGGCTGGCACTTTAAGTGTAGTCCAGCTGTAGAATCACTGGCATCCTCCGTGTCGGTCACCTAACGTGCCAGTGAGTAAATGCCGTAAGCGGCCAAGACCCGTAGTAGATGCCAACTCAAGATGTAGAGCTCGACATCTCAACACTCCCCCTCGAGCTCTGCATGTTGCAGAGTCCAAGCATAGTCTGGAAACGTTGAAGCTTCGCAGCTCCGAGGGCCTTGGTAAAGATATCCGCTATCTACTCCTCTGTGCTGACGTAGACCAAGTCTATGTCGCCCGCCAACACTCGCTCTCGAACGTAGTGGTAATGGACCTCTATGTGCTTGTCCTGGCATGGAACACTGGGTTCCTAGCCAATTGCATGCTGCTGAGGTTTTCACAATGGATGACAATCTGCTGGTCCACCTGCACTCCCAAGTCCTCAGGTAATGTGCGTAGCCAAGCTACCTCGCACGCCGCAACTGCTACACCTCTGTACTCAGCCTCTGTGCTCGATAAAGCAACCGTAGGCTGCTTTTTGCTGCTCCAAGTAACAGCAGCACACCCAAAAGAGAACATGAAGCCACTCGTAGATCTCCTATCAACAAGGCTACCTGCCCAATCTGCATCTGTATACCCATACAATGCTAATGGGACATCTGCTACATAGAACAATGCATAATCAAGAGTCCCTTGCACATACCGAAGTGTGCGTCGTACTCCATCCAAATGTGGCTTCCTCGGAAGCTGCATGAACTGACTCTCCAAGCCTACTGTGTAGCTCAAGTCTGGCCTCGTGATAGTCAAGTAGATTAGACTACCCACAATCTTCCTGTACATCTTGACATCCTCAACAACATCACCCTTCTCTGCACTCAGCTTTGCATTCACATCCAAGGGAATAGAAATTGGCTTACAATCAGCCATACCATACTTTGACAACATGTGTTAACCCTCACGGCTCACGGACACCCCATCACCTACGACGGACATGTATTATGTATTTGGTAGAGTCAGGTACCGGGCTTGTCGGACCAATAGGAAAAGGGTAAGAGTGATCGCCGATGAGAGGCGCACTCTAACTGGGACATTCAAGGGATTAGTTGGCTAAGCATGGGCGCCCAAGTGTGAATGGGGTGAGCTCATATAAAAGCCAACTAAACCTAAAATTCACTCATTCTCTCATTTGTGCAATAGAAGAGTGCTCTTGCTCCATCTCCATCTCCATCTTCTTCTTCTTCACCTCCTTGTGTGTGTGTGTGTATGTGAGAGAGAGAGAGAGAGAGAGAGAGAGAGAGCGCGCGATCGAGCATTGCGGTGGCACGACGGCGGTGAAGCGGCTGAGCGCGACGTAGCGGCGTCTCCTTCTTCTTCGCGGCGAGGAATCCTCCATGGCAAGAGCATAGAGCGGTGAGTGACATACCATTGCCCTCTTTTGAGATTACTAGTTAAGCTAGTTGTGTGCTTGGAGCCGTCTATGGCTCGCAAACAGTGTTAGGCAAGGCCCTTGCTTCGACAGTGCGGCAAGGAGCGCACATTTTTGGCGCCGTTGCCGGGGAATCGCCCTGCACTAAGCCCAAGAGGCACTTTGTGCTTCTCCTATAAGCTGTTTGTAGTAGGAAAGAAGAGGAATGAGTTGTTTTTCTCAAGTTGTTAATTTCTGTATTGTCTGCAAGTTCTGTGATTTCTGCATAATGTTGTGCTTTCTGTTTGCACAGAGTCTTTGCACAATTAGTAGTCGTTAGCTTGTTTGCAGTGAATGAATAAGTAGGAAGGCAGTTAGCAATTTCTGTTTGCACACAGTCTGTACACAGTTTTCTGTCAAGGTTTGCCTGCACACAGTCTTTGCACAGTAAGGTAGTGAGAGAGGAAGTAGGTGGACAGTTAGCTCACTGTCGGTAAGCAGTTAACAGATTAGTTAGTAGATTAGTTAGTGGTTAGCATCACTGTTAGTAACTAGATAAGGTAGTGAACTGTCTGTGAGCTGTGAGCTGTTGACTGGGAGGTTAGGTAGGTGACAGTGTGTGTGGCCAAGAAAGGGTCACCTAAACCGTGCGCGGTCGTCGCCTCTAAAAAAAAAAAACCCGAAAATATTTAAGCGTGAGTGAGTGGGGGGCCACACTAAAATTCTGATCGGGATCATTTCCCCAAGCCCAAGCCCAAGCCCAAGCCCAAGCCCAGGCCTCAGTCCTCAGTCTTATGATATATACTAAACTCACTCTTATATATATACCCTACCCCCTCAAGAGGGAATGAGATCATGTGGGGCAAGTCCTCCACTCTCCTCCCTTCTCTTCCCACTTGCACCCTTAGACTTTCTAATTTGGGCCTAGTTCCCTACTAGAAATTGACGGTTTTAGGGATTCCGAGGGCATAAAGTGACCAAACGGAGGGCTGTAAAGCACGGCACGTCCCTCTGACCGAGACGCTCATTTTGAGCTATCATACGTTCTATTCTAGAGCTGGGTGAGGAAAAAAAAAGGACCAAAAAATAAAAAATAATAATAAGAAAAGACTTGGGTTGCAAAACACCCAAAAATACTAGGTGAGCAGCCTTCACGGGCACTCACTCACACTTCTACGGGATCCAAGTCATATGAACCTACACTGTGGACGAGTGTTAGAGCACGAGCATATTGGTAGTGCCTCCATTTACGCGGGCACCCATTATTCCTCCACCCTAGGTTCTGGACCTTCGGCCGGGACTCAAGGTAGCCCGACCCAAGATCCTCATATCGCCTCTAGTGATTCTTCCTCTGACTACGAAGTCATGGAGGGGTATCCTACACCAATCCCTGATAGTTTAAGTCAAGTGTGCGCTCCTTGCTGCACTTTCGAAGCAAGGGACTTGCCGATACACCGTGTGCGAGCCACAAATGGCTCCAAGCACACAACAAGACTAATCTAGCAAGCTCAAGAGAGCAAAGGGTGTGTCACTCACCGCTCTACGCTCGCCTTCGTGGTGGATTCCTCGCCGCGATGAAGAAGAATCTGCAGTCGTGCCGCGCTCAACCGCTTCGCCGCCGTTGTGCCTTCGTAATGCTCGATCGCACACTCACTCTCCCTCTCTCTCTCTCTCTCTCTCTCTCTCTCTCTCTCTCTCTCTCTCTCTCTCTCTCTTTCTCTCACATACACACACACACAAGGAGGTGAAGAAGAAGAAGATGGAGATGGAGATGGAGCAAGAGCACTCTTCTATTCCACAAATGAGAGAATAAGTGAATTTTAGGTTTAGTTGACTTTTCATAAGTGATTAAAAAGCATATGCAGTTTTAGGTAGACAAATTGATTGGTAAAAGAATTTCAAACAATTTGTCAGCAATGAACATTAAATTGCAATGTAATCAAATGCATAAATAGATGTAAAGGTAAAAAAATAAACAAGTATGGAGTCGCTAATTTGACGGTCGAAAGGCACTAGAGATCGAATACTAAAGGCTCTAGTACCATAGACAATACATGTGAGTGAAGTACCAAATCAAGCTGAGATTTCTCTTCCAGCTTAAGATTTTACAATGTGGCACTTTGATTTTTTGTTTGTTCATTTTTGGCATTTTAATTTTGTAACTTTGGGGGGTCATATAACACTGATACACCTCCCCAGGCTCATCACACTAGTAAACTCCCTTTATAATACTTAAGCGAAAGGTCAATAGGGTCAAGCCCACTAGAAAGCCCTAGTACATTTCACACAATGCTGCCTAAATCGGATTAAGAACCTAAGTAACCATTGATTATTAGGAAGGCATTCCCCATGGTATTAAGAGAAGATTTCTAACACCTAACTTGGTCAAACTAGCTTAGTCGGACTGCTTGATTTTTAAACCTAGAAAAGTGATTATGACAAAAAATTACATTGAATTAAATGTTTGATACTAAGAAAATGCGGTGAATATTAGGCTACCAATCACAATTAAATTAGACAATCATAGATGCAAAAAAGATAAGGGGCAATGCTAATGGACAAGAAACACCTATTTGTGTCGATGGTCACGCTTGATTTGAAGAGTGAGTCGAGATAAAGATTCCATGAAGGTCCAAATCCTATCAATAGCAACACGCTCATGTACACACTAGGAAACAAAAGGAATACCTCCAGGAGGCACATTAGTGGGAAAAGGTACCAACACTTCTTGAACACAACAAAAAACATAAGGAACCCTAACCTAATTATTTGCACTCTCCCTAGAGAGTCAAGGGAATAGGATATTGTAGAGGTTGGGGGGAAACGCTAAGGCTAAACCCCTATCCTCGTCGTCGAGATAAACAAAGTCATCATCCATGAGACTATATGTGCCATCCGTGTAGTCCTGTAAATTTTCTTCTTCATCATAGGTGCCCATGTTTACTAAGAAGGTCACTAGACGCCTATAGTCATCTTGGTCAAAAGGGTAGGCTTGTGCAATGGGAGAAACGCTCTCTACTAAGTATGGATCACAGACGTGGTCAAGAGGCGTACCAGCCATTCTAACTCCTCAAAATTCCTCTCACATGCTAGCGTACCTATCAAATCCCATTCACATGCAAGCACTGGAAAGACCATGTGAAATATTTGTGAAAAGTAACGAGGGTACCTCTCACCCAAGGCAGGAGTGGATGACTCTAGCGTACTAGCCATATTTGTACACGCAAATAGATGATGGTTAGAGTGCAAATATTACAAGGGTCGTGTTCTTGTGCATAATTTGGTTTTATGATTTTGTGTTATGGCTCTTGCTCTTTTAATTTTTTATCTTGTTTTTGTGAGTATAAGGCTTTATATATACATTCCCTAAGATTGGAGATTAAGGGGTTAGGGGGAAAGGTTGAGAGGGAAGCAAGTGAATAATGGATGTCCACAAACACTCCCCCCTTCCTTGGGTAGATCATACCATTTGAAATGATGTCGTCACCCTTTGAAACCAATTGTTCCAGTTGGTAATAGGTGAGGATTTTTGCCAATAGTTTTCTATTACCCTAGGTGCCTCGTCAAGTTGCAAGGGTGGTAAGGTACTCTCCCAGGATCGAACTTGAAGTGGTTCATCAGGTGATTCTTGAACACTGGGAGGTGTGGATTCTTTTGTAGCTTCATGGAGGTCCACTACTATAGATGGAGGCTGTGTAGAAGCTTTTAACTCTATGGATGTATTACATGAGGAGCTAGAATCTTCAGGGAACTCCCCCCTTCCTGAGCTAGGTGGAATAAATTGGTTTTTCCTTGGAGCCCAAACTAGCTCTAGACTAGGTGTGTAGCATTCTGTGATCTTTCCCTTCCCACGGTCTGCCATTGGCTTTAGAGTTACAGTGTTTGACTCATATGGGTTTGTTGTCGATAGGGAAGGACACATTTTATGTTTAGGTACCCAAATTTTCTCATTTCCATCATAGTAGCCTTGGGCTTCTAATAGTCATTTTGGAATCCATCGTGATTTGGTCTTGAATCTCCTAGAGCGCGCTCTTGGTTCTCCAGGGAAATTTTTTCTTCAAATGGATGGGAGGGTTGAGGTAGTTGGAAGTAAGGCCTTGGGGACCCATTGATATGTACTCTTAGGTCGTGCAGGTTGAGTACTTGCAATATTACTGCTTATTGCACCTACAAGTGTTGAAGTGCTAGGTTCATGGGTAGCCGACAAAGACGAGTTAACCACTTTGGCTTGTGAATGTTGGCTATCCTTCAACTTTGCTAGAGTTTGCAACGTAGGTGACTTTGCTTGAATGATAGGAGTAAGAGTCGGTGGTCGCATCGTGACACTACCATTATCCCAATCAATAGTGCATTTGGTTGTCAACATCCACGTGCGTCCCAGGTTTACGTTGCCTTCCATAGCTCCCGCGGGCATGACTAGAAACCTCTGCACTATGATTCAATTGTCATAGACAATAGGGGCCTGAAGGACTCCAAGAATAGCAGTTTTCTTTTTATTAATGCCCTTGACTTGCATCGTACTCGGGCATAGGGTCGGTTTCCCTAATTGACACCAAACTCCATAGGATAACAAATCGTGTTTATCTCCCGTATCTAATAAGGCATTGTATAGTACTTTCCCATAGGGGCTATTTAGCTCAATTGGGTATCGTAGGGGTGGCTCAGATTCTAATGAGTCGTCATCTGGGTCCTCAAAAAATGCTTGCGTGATTCCGAGATTAGCCTCTCGTTGGCGTCTAAGACGTTGTTTTCGTTCTCGAGCCTCAACTCTTGCTTGGATTTTTTTAAGCTCTGCTTGTTCCTTGGCAGCCTTCTTTTGATGGATGGCTTGCAACTCTTCCTAGCTTAGAGGATCATAATATCTTTTGAATTTACTCCCATTAAGGAATCCAATGGTTTCAACTCCATCTAGAGTCTCCACACGAATGGTACCTTGCGGGGTAATTTCACACACTCGATATGGTCCCTTACCAGCGTATTTCAATTTCTTCTTTTCATTACGTACCCCGTACATAAGAACTTTATCACCAACCTTAATGTCTTTATCCTTTAAATGGCTATCAAACCACTTCTTTCTCCTATCCTTCTCCACTAGAGCATTTCGCACAGCTAATTGCCTTTCTTCATCTAGCCTTTCCAGGATATATAATCGCTCCACTAAGGGGTTACCATCCCAACCTTCTTGAGAAGCTACTCGAAGACTAGGAATGACAAAATCCCATGGCATAACTGCTTCTTGGCCATACACCATCTTAAACGGTGTGCAATTAATAGCAAATTTATACGCAGTACGATAAGCCCATAAAGCTGATGTAAGCTTTAGGTCCCAATCAGTGCGATGAGCCTCGACTGTCTTTGTCAAAATGGAGATGAGATTTTTGTTGGTACTCTCAGCTTGGCCATTTGCTTGGGGATAATAGGGTGTAGACTTGTGGTGAGATATCATGAAGTTTGATGTGAGTTCTTTTATTACTTCATTTATAAAATGAGTTCCATTGTCACTCACAAGTTCAAAGGGGCATCCAAAACGTGTGATAATGTTCTCAAAGAGGAACTTAGCTATTGTTTTTGCATCCGCCTTTTCTGTTGCTTTTGCTTCTGCCCATTTGGTTACATAGTCGGTAGCCACAATGATATATCGTGATTGCGTGTTACGTGCAGCCGGACTAATCGGTCCTACAAAGTCTAAGCCCCACTTTTCAAATGGTTGGGTTACCTTGATGGGATGTAGAGGCATCCTATCCCTTCTTTGTGGCTTGTTGAAGCATTGGCATTCATCACATCCCTTTGCAAAAAGTGATGCATCCTTAAACAGAGTGGGCCACCAATAGCCTGACTGTAAGATCTTTCGGGCAGTCAACTTTCCTGAAAAGTGACCACCAGCTACGCCCATGTGTGCCTCTTGTAGAATATATAAATACTCATCCTCGCGGGCACAGCGTCTAAGAACATCATCCTTTCCTCTCTTATAGAGAGTTCCAACGAGTAAGCAATAGGGTTCGCATTCCTTGATTAATTTTCGAGCTATATCTTTTCGTAGTTCTTTGGGTGGAAAACCATTAACTAAGAAGTTAACAATCTTTTCACTCCATTCAGGCATTATCTCAACAATGAACAAAGGAGTATCAGGCAATTCATCATCAACCCCCGTAGGAGCTTCGCCATTAGGGATACGAGATAAATGATCTGCCATGACATGTTTCCTCCCAGGCCTCACAACAACGGTGATATCAAACTCAAGAAGAATTAACAACCATCGTGTAATTCGACCTGTGGAACACGGCTTGTTTACCCTAAACACAAACTTGGTAGCAAGAAGGTAATAGCGAAATTTCTTTACTGCGTAAATCATAGCTAAACCTTCGCGCTCTGTAGTAGTGTAGTTCATCTCAGCATCATTTAATTGGCGACTTGCAAAGCTAATAGGGTAGTCCAATTTATGTTCTCCTGGTTGAGTTAGAACACACCCAATAGCAAAATTTGATGCATCAATATGCACATGAAAAGGTACATTCCAATCGGGTGTTCGCAGGATTGGAGCACTTGTTAGGGCCTTCTTTAATAACTCATAATATTGATGACATTCTTCCGTCCGGTGAAACTCGATAAGAAGCTTGTACAATGGACGCGCTATCTCGGCAAAGTTTAAAATAAATCTTCGATAATAACCAACATGGCCCATAAATCTTTGAACTCCTTTATAGTTCGTAGGTGGTGGCAAATCGGCAATGGGTTTAATCTTACTCTCATCTGTGGATATCCCGTTCTTGGACACTATATGCCCTAGAATGACTCCATGCTTAACCCAAAATTGGCATTTGAAAGGGTTCAATGAGATGCGATAAAATCTGCACCTTTCAAATATTTTTCGTAGATATAACAAATGCTTCTCCCAAGAAGAATAAACACAAAGGTCGTCTAGGAAAGCTTCACAAAACTCCCTTAGAAATTCTTTAAACGCAGTGTTTATTAATCGTTGGAATGTAGCAGGGGCATTTGTTAAGCCAAAAGCCATAACACGAAATGCAAACACTCCAAACTCTGTGATAAAATCAGTTTTAGCTTGGTCCTCTAATGCAATTGTGATTTGATTGTAACCAGAGTACCCATCTAAAAAGCTATAAGCTTCCTTGCCCGCAACTCTTTCAAGCACATGTTCTGAATATGGCAAGGGATAATGATCTCTCCTAGTGGCTGCATTAACTTTCTTGAGGTCCACACACACTCTTAGTTTCCCATTCTTTTTTGGCACAATGACTATTGGAGAAACCCATTCTGAGTGCTCAATAGGGTATATGAATCCACATTGGATAAGTTTTTCAATCTCCTCTTGTACAATTTTGGCGTACTTAGGATTCATTGGATAGGGTCGTTGCTGGACAGGTTTAGCAGTGTTGATCATGGGAATTGTATGTTGCACCACAGAAGGTGGAACGCCCTTCATGTCATGATATGTCCAAGCAAAGATATCCTTGTATTCCTTGAGGAGCTCCTTAAGTACAGCCTCTTCAGTTTTAGTAAGGTCTTGAGCAATAAAGAATGGTTTACACTCCTCACCTGGTTTTGCTAATTCTATCTCTTTAACTACCGTTGGACCGGACTCCACTGCTTCCAATGTAGGTATTCGTTGGGCTTTGGCATACACAACCTTTCGCTCCCCCGTGGTATAAGATTTAAAATGTTCAGGAGCCGTATGTAAGTAAGCAGGCTATTGTCCTGACGGAGACCTTTCTTTTAGTTCTGCCTCCTTTTGTTGTTGTGCTAACTCTCGGTTTTGACGTCTTCTTATAGTTCGACTCAATTTCGGCTTTGTAACCTCCAATTGAGCGAGGTCAATGGGTCATGGGCTGCACCACATGACACTCTGGAGATGTTCACCCCAATTGTCTACTAGCTTTCAATGAGCATCACATGCCCCTAGATAGCTAAGCCATTCTGCAGTAGATCTTTCCTTGTTTATCCTAGCTCTCACATTTGTTCGATATCGTCGTCTCTTATATGACCTTTGTTTCTTGTTAAGGTTTTGATTTTGGTAAATGTTTGAACTCGACTTTCCTGATAGGTCATTGCTTGTATCTTCTTCACTCTCATATGAATTACCCTAGATGGTCGTACTAGGCCTTGAGTGTTCAGTTTCTATACTTGGTTCACTCGATGTTTCCTCAGGTTCTGAATCCATTTCTTTCAGAGATTCCGTTTCTGATGTGTATTGGCCTGAAGCCTTTGAGGAATCATCGGTTTCACTCTCAGGTAGGTGTGCCTCTTTCTTATCATCGGATGTCACATGCGCTACACCTAACATGTTTACTGGTGCAATGTGTGGTATCTCTTCCCCATCTGGTGCTACCCAGGTTGTTCCTCTAGCTCCCCAGGTATCTATAGTTGCCGCTAGGTGTACCCAATCAACATTGTCTGACTCAGCCATTCCGGGTAGGATATCCATATAAGGAGAGTTCTCCCCAATATCCGTGTCTTCGTTACACGTGTAACAATACTGTAATGGAGATGAGTGAATTGTTGTGTCTGATCGATTATCAATGATGAATTTATTTCCTAGAGGATCCGTTCGACCACTTAAAGATCAACTCGAATGATAGAGTCTTGGAACTGTAAGTAGACGTGGTTTTTGGACCAGTCATGCACCATTTTAGCTTCCCTCATGAATGGACGCCCTAAGATCATCTCAAATGACATAGGATGCTTGGAGCATCGACCGTGTGAGTGCATTCATTGGTGCTATGTTTATAGTTGGTGGTGTCCCATCAACAATCTCTATTATGTTCAATGGTGTGATTTTCGGTGCGTTTGGATTGTTAGGACACTGTGCGATCAAATGATCTATGCCACAATGATTACAAGTGAGTATTGGCATTGCCAATGCATTCCCTTGACTTGTTTGCATTAGTGCAGCATTCTTTTTCATTCTAATGGGGCACTCAGCTACTCGATGTGGTCCACCACATTCGTAGCACTGAAGAGGTGGTCTCCTGGCAAAACTATTAATGTTTTGGCCTCTTGCTGCTAGCGCAGTAGCTTGATATACCGGTTTGATTTGTCCCCAATGGTCTTCCATATAGTACATGGGACACTCCTCAAGCATGTCGACTCCATAGGTGATACTAGAGTCTATGTCCTCTTCGCAATTTACATAAGTACTAGATGAATCGCAACCTATTTGGTTCATAGGTGTAACTCTTGGATGAGGGGGTTGCGGTCCTAGCACTGGAGGTGGCAACGGCGTGGTTTGGACCACATTTTGGGTTCTAGGGACCATGTGTTGTAATGGCAACTGTTGCTCCATGGGTGGGGTAGGCATCAATGCAGGAACTCGAGGTGAGTCTGCCCAAGCTATAGGCGGTCTATTTTCCATGATGCGTTTAAGCATTAGGCAATCCTTCGCTTGATGGCCATACCTACCACACACGTTACAAGTCCCGTTAAAATTTACTCTGAAAGTAGGGCATTCACTCGTAGTATGTGGGCTCAAGCAAATTGAGCACCATTGTTGCTCCCTTCTTGGATACATATGAGTGTTTTGTGGAGCACGATTACCCCTAAGGCTTTCTTGGATGGCATTGGTGAGATCTGCCAAAGTCATCTCAGATATCGTTTTCTCTTTCACGATTGGCTTTATCTTCATTGGCTCATGCCCTGACGCTTGCGAGCTACTAGACTTCGGCTCGGCAGACACTCTTTCTCCTGCAATCATTAAATTATCCTCCAATTGGATTGCATTCATGGTGACTGCTTCCCAAGTAGTGATACCTCTAATGACTAGGCCATTATAGATACTTTCATGTCTAGTCCCCTAATGAATCTATCAAGCAATTGGTTGTTGTTGAATCGCTCCTTTGGATTGCATCGAGAATTCAAATTCTTTAGGCGACTAATGAAGTCTCTCACGGATTCACCTTCTTCTCGTTGGGCTTTCTGGAGCTGAGAAGCTACACCCCAAAGTACTCCCTCTCGTATGTATTCTTTTAAGAACAGTCTCCTAAGAGTAGAGTAGATCGTTTTCTCTTCTACTCTTAAGGTTCTATACCAATCTCCAGCCTTTCCACTTAGGGTCAAACTCAAAGCCTTACACTTATGTAGCTCATTGTGCTCTTCCAAGGAATCGCACACATGTTCAAAGACTTCCATATGCTTTCTAGCATCTCCGTCTCCACTGAATTTCTGTGTGAGCTTAGCTACTTGAACTGCCTTGCTCCTAGGCTCTCTATCAGGTGCACTACGCATGTTTTCCGCAATAGAGCGACCGATAGTTTGAGTAAATGTTTCCAAATCTCCTATTTGAGCAGGTATAATGGGTGTATGTGCTCCTGGAACCACATGTGAGATGGGAGTTGGCCTTGGACTTGGCATACGCGCGGCTCTTGGGTCCCATAATTCCTATGGTGGTGTACCAGACGGTGGTCCAAAGTTTACAGGCGTGGCCCTAGGCATAGGGGGTGCCTAATATGGCATGTTATTATTAAATGGCATGGCTCCACTTGTATAAGAGCTTGGATAATGCCATTGTGGATTGTAAGCTCTTGGAATAATCAGAGGTGTAGGAGCTACATGAGGCTGAGGTACGACAGGTGCACATGACTGATACATACATGTAGGTATAGTTGGGGGCACTGTGCTACTAGGCATCGGCGCAGTGTTAACAAATGAACTCCATGGTGTATTTCTTGTCATGCTCACCACTTGGATATGCATGGTAGCCGTAGTGTCATTAAGAGAAAGATAAGCTAGATCTGGGAAGGTAAAGCTGCCACTTGTGGGCTCAGATTGTACTAAGGCTCCCTGCGAAACAACATATGGAGGATCAATGGGGCTCACTGAGGGAGTCTCCATTTGTGATAGGGTTGGGTTGTTGGCCTTTCCCGTATCCAAGAATCTCATTAGGCCTGTTGAAGGCATGTTGATCCCTATGTTCTGTCTTTCTAACTCAACAATCCTATGGAGGACATCACAGACTTTCTGTTGTTGTTCATTTATGCTAGTAGCACCCGATGTGGATTGTAGAACATCTAACCAACCCACATGATAGGTGTGTCCTGTGTACCGATCAGTTAAAGCTTCTGCTTGTAGGTCATACTCCCAATTTTTGTTTAGGAATATCCCATCTAGGCCTGGCGTGCTGAAGTTTCCCTTGAAGTGGAAGCATTATTGCTCCCCATAGCTTGCCCCTCCGTGACTGCTACCTTGGGAGCACTCGGTTGCTCGGCTGGCATGATTGTTGTCATAGGAGCCTTTGCTTTCAGGGCTCGGCTTTGTTCTAGCCTTCATAGGTTCTCAATTTCCCTCTCCCTTGTTGCTTGCATATAGCGTTCGATCTCTTGTACTTCGGCAAGACTCCTACCATCGGGTAGTAAAACCTCATAGGGAGATAGTCCTAAAGGATCAGAAGGTGCAGTGGATGGAACATTCACATGCACACTCTCAAGAACCATAAGGTCTATTTTAGGTATGAATGACGAATTTACTTCCCCACTCCCTTCATTTATTTCATTAACCGCATGTTCAGAGCGAGTAGCTCTACTAAGGGTCTCTTTTAAGCGGCTAAACACGCTGGACCCAGGCCGTGGGTCCATGGCATGCATGTCTTGACTTGAACTATCAAGGTTTGGTGTAGGATATCTCTCCATGACTTCGTAGTCAGAGGAGGAATCACTAGACACGATATGAGGATCTTGGGTCGCGCTACCTTGAGTCCCGGCCGAAGGTCCAGAACCTAGGGTGGAGGAATAATGGGTGCCCGCGTAAATGGAGGCACTACCAATATGCTCGTGCTCTAACACTCGTCCAGAGCATATGTTCATATGACTTGGATCCCCTAGAAGTGTCAGTGAGGGCCCGTGAAGGCTGCTCACCTAGTAATTTTGGGTGTTTTGCAACCCAAGTCTTTTCTTATTTATTTATTTTTTGATTTTTTGGTCCTTTTTTTCTGACCCAGCTATAGAATAGAACGTATGATAGCTCAAAACGATTGTCTCGGTCAGAGGGACGTGCCGTGCTTTACAGCCCTCCGTTTGGTCACTTTATGCCCTCGGAATCCCTAAAACCGTCAATTTCTAGTAGGGAACTAGGCCCAAATTAGAAAGTCTAAGGGTGCAAGTGGGAAGAGAAGGGAGGAGAGTGGAGGACTTGCCCCACATGCTCTCATTCCCTTTTGAGGGGGTAGGGTATATATATAAGAGTGAGTCTAGTATATATCATAAGACTGAGGACTGAGGCCTGGGCTTGGGCTTGGGACCGATCAAAATTTTAGTGTAGCCCCCCAGTCACTCACGCTTAAATATTTTCGGTTTTTTTATTTTATTTTTTTAATTTTTAATTTTTAATTTTTAATTATTATTATTTTTTAGGCGACGACCGCGTGCGGTTTAGGTGACCCTTTCTTGGCCACACACACTGTCACCTACCTAACCTCCCAGTCAACAGCTCACAGCTCACAAACAGCTCACTACCTTATCTACTTACTAACAGTGCTGCTAACCACTGACTAATCTGTTAACTGCTTACTGACAGTGAGCTAACTGTCCACCTACTTCCTCTCTCACTACCTTACTGTGCAAAGACTGTGTGCAGGCAAACCTTGACAGAAAACTGTGTATAGACTGTGTGCAAGCAGAAATTGCTAACTGCCTTCCTACTTATTCATTCACTGCAAACAAGCTAACGACTACTAATTGTGCAAAGACTGTGTGCAAACAGAAAACACAACATTATGCAGAAATCACAGAACTTGCAGACAACACAGAAATTAACAACTTACAGAAAAACAACTCATTCCTCTTCCTCTTCCTCTTCCTCTTTTTTCCTACTACAAACAACTTATAGGAGAAGCACAAAGTGCCTCTTGGGCTTAGTGCAGGGCGATTCCCCGGCAGCGGCACCAAAAATGTGCGCTCCTTGCCGCACTGTCGAAGCAAGGAAATTGCCGATACACCGTGTGCGAGCCACAAATGGCTCCAAGCACACAACAAGACTAATCTAGCAAGCTCAAGAGAGCAAAGGGTGTGTCACTCACCGCTCTACGCTCGCCTTCGTGGTGGATTCCTCGCCGCGATGAAGAAGAAGCTGCAGTCGTGCTGCGCTCAACCGCTTCACCGCCGTCATGCCTTCGTAATGCTCGATCGCACACACACTCTCCCTCTCTCTCTCTTTCTCTCTCTCTCACATACACACATACAAGGAGGTGAAGAAGAAGAAGATGGAGATGGAGATGGAGCAAGAGCACTCTTCTATTGCACAAATGAGAGAATAAGTGAATTTTAGGTTTAGTTGGCTTTTATATGAGCTCACCCCATTCACACTTGGGCGCCCATGCTTAGCCAACTAATCCCTTGAATGTCCCAGTTAGAGTGCGCCTCTCATCGGTGATCACTCTTACCCTTTTCCTATTGGACCGAAAAGCCCGGTACCTGAGTCTACCAAATACATAATACACGTCCGTTGTACGTGATGGGGTGTCCGTGAGCCGTGAGGGTTAACATCAAGACATGCATGCCATGGGCCCACGGCCCGGGTCCAGCGTGTTTAGCCGCTTAAAAGAGACTCTTAGTAGAGCTACTCGCTCCGAACATGCGGTTAATAAAATAAATGAAGGGAGTGGGGAAGTAAATTCGTCATTCATGCCTAAAATAGACCCTATGCTTCTTGAGAGTGTGCATGTGAATGTTCCATCCACTGCACCTCCTAATCCTTTAGGACTATCTCCCTCTGAGGTTCTACTACCCGATGGTAGGAGTCTTGCCAAAGTGCAAGAGATCGAACGCTATATGCAAGCAACAAGGGAGAGGGAAATTGAAAACCTACAAAGGCTAGAACAAAGTCGAGCCCTGAAAGCAAAGGCTCCTATGACAACAATCATGTCATCCAAGCAACCGAGTGCTCCCAAGGTAGCAGTCACGGAGGGGCAAGCGATGGGGAGCAATAATGCTTCCACTTCGAGGGAAACCTCCAGCACGCCAGGCCTAGATGGGATATTCCTAAACGAAAATTGGGAGTATGACCTACAAGCAGAAGCTTTAACTGATCGGTACACAGGACACACCTATCATGTGGGCTGGTTAGATGTTCTACAATCCACATCGGGTGCTACTAGCATAGATGAGAACAACAGAAAGTCTGTGATGTCCTCCATAGGATTGTCGAGTTAGAAAGACAGAACATAGGGATCAACATGCCTTCAACAGGCCTAATGAGATTCTTGGATACGGGAAAGGCCAACCAACCAACCCTACAACAAATGGAGACTCCCTCAGTGAGCCCCATTGATCCTCCATATGTTGTTTCGCCAGGGGCTCAGTACAATCTGAGCCCACAAGTGGTAGCTTTACCTTCCCAGATCTAGCTCATCTTTCTCTTAATGACACTACGGCTACCATGCATATCCCAGTGGTGAGCATGACAAGAAATACACCATGGAGTTCATTTGTTAACACTACGCCGATGCCTAGTAGCACAGTGCCCCCAACTATACCTACATGTATGTATCAATCATGTGCACCTGTCGTACCTCAGCCTCATTTAGCTCCTACACCTCCGATTATTCCAAGAGCTTACAATCCACAATGGAATTATCCAAGCTCTTATACAAGTGGAGCCATGACATTTAATAATAACATGCCATATCAGGCACCCCCTATGCCTACGGCCACGCCTGTAAACTTTGGACCACCGTCTGGTACACCACCATACGAAATATGGAACCCAAGAGCCGCGCGTATGCCAAGGCCAAGGACAACTCCCATCTCACATGTGGTTCCAGGAGCACATACACCCATTATACCTGCTCAAATAGGAGATTTGGCAGCATTTGCTCAAACTATCGGTCGCTCTATTGCGGAAAACATGCGTAGTGCACCTAATAGAGAGCCTAGGAGCAAGGCAGTTCAAGTAGCTAAGGTCACAAAGAAATTCAGTGGAGACGGAGATGCTAGAAAGCATATGGAAGTCTTTGAACATGTGTGCGATTCATTTGAAGAGCACAATGAGCTACATAAGTGTAAGGCTTTTAGTTTGACCCTAAGCGGAAAGGCTGGAGATTGGTATAGAACCTTAAGAGTAGAAGAGAAAACGATCTACTCTAGTCTTAGGAGACTGTTCTTAAAAGAATACATACGAGAGGGAGTACTTTGGGGTGTAGCCTCTCAGCTCCAGAAAGCCCAACGAGAAGAAGGTGAATCCGTGAGAGACTTCATTAGTCGCCTAAAGAATTTGAATTCTCGATGCAATCCAAAGGAGCGATTCAACAACAACCAATTGCTCGATAGATTCATTAGGGGACTAGGACATGAAAGTATCTATAATGGCCTAGTCATTAGAGGTATCACTACTTGGGAAGCAGTCACCATGAATGCAATCCAATTGGAGGATAATTAAATGATTGCAGGAGAAAGAGTGTCTGCCGAGCCGAAGTCTAGTAGCTCGCAAGCGTCAGGGCATGAGCCAATGAAGATAAATCCAATCGTGAAAGAGCAAACGATATCTGAGATGACTTTGGCAGATCTCACCAAGGCCATCCAAGAAAGCCTTAGGGGTAATCGTGCTCCACAAAACACTCATATGTATCCAAGAAGGGAGCAACAATGGTGCTCAATTTGCTTGGGCCCACATACTACGAGTGAATGCCCTACTTTCAGAGTAAATTTTAACGGGACTTGTAACGCGTTTTGTAGGTATGGCCATCAAGCGAAGGATTGCCTAATGCTTAAACGCATCATGGAAAATAGACCGCCTATAGCTTTGGCAGACTCACCTCGAGTTCCTGCATTGATGCCTACCCCACCCATGGAGCAACAGTTGCCATTACAGCACAAGGTCCCTAGAACCCAAAATGTGGTCCAAACCACGCCGTTGCCACCTCTAGTGCTAGGACCGCAACCCCCTCATCCAACAGTTACACCTATGAACCAAATAGGTTGCGAGTCATCTAGTACTTATGTAGATTGCGAAGAGGTCATAGACCCTAGTATCACCTATGGAGTCGACATGCTTGAGGAGTGTCCCATGTACTATATGGAAGACCATTGGGGACGAATCAAACCGGTATATCAAGCTATTGCGCTAGCAACAAGAGGCCAAAACATTAATAGTTTTGCCAGGAGACCACCTCTTCAGTGCTACGAATGTGGTGGACCACATCGAGTAGCTGAGTGCCCCATTAGAATGCAAAAGAATGCTGCACTAATGCAAACAAGTCAAGGGAATGCATTGGCAATGCCAATACTCACTTGTAATCGTTGTGGCATAGATCATTTGATCGCACAGTGTCCTAACAATCCAAACGCACCGAAAATCACAACATTGAACATAATAGAGATTGTTTATGGGACACCACCAACTATAAACATAGCACCAATGAATGCACTCACATGGTCGATGCTCCAAAAGCAAAATTACATCCTCGAAGAGAGAGATGCTGCATCCATTGGCCGAGCGAGAAAGAAGAAAACACGAAAAAAGAAATCCCTTAATGCTTCTAGCTCAAAACCTAGTTCAAAGACTAACATAGGGACAGGAGAGGATCCCATGTATATGAATGACCCTGAGGATGACTCAGATTCGATAGAGACCACGGAGACCAAAACTATTACTACAAAGGAAAAAGTCAGTGAGGAGGATCACAAGAGGGAATTACGACGAACACCAAAAGAGTATTCAAAGTTAAACCACCTAGTTGCGAACCCCCAAGATAAGCCACGAGAGACAAAAAATGAGGATTGCAAGAGAAAGATTGGAACCTATCCAAACCCAACAGTGGAAATTGAACGAGTCCAACAACTGAGGGGTTTGGTGGAAGAAACTCAACAAACATTAGAACCTGAACCCAAACATATCCAGATGTCGGACACAATGTTTCCCACACAAGTTCAACCTCACAAGAACTACAGGCCGTTAGCTATACCCAGTATCATTCGGGAAGAGAGTGAGGGTAGGACATCTGAAAGTGGACACATACCTTTCCTACTAGAGAGAATGTTCAATGAGGGAATGCCCGACCCCCTTGAGGAAGTGGAGATTCCATCTTCACCATTCTCTTATCAGGGTCCTACGTCCCACAAGAAGCCATTATATGTTGCCAAATTGATGGATTTCATGTCTTCAGAAGTTAGAACCACAATCATGTCCAAACTATATAAAGACCCCGAGCTAGTCTCAGCTCTTCGAGCCTTCCTCAATGGAGAATTACAGGTTGGATTACCACAGTTTTCACATATGAACAAACCTGACTCGGTAATGAATGATGAGGAACATTTAGCACCACCATCTGACCTAGCGGGACATGAATCTGTAATTGAAGTACCCGTTAACAAGTTGGGGCAATACTTTGAAGGTGATGAATCTAATGCTACTCTACCAATCACTACTAAAGGATTAACTGTAAAGGGGGTCCTTGACGGTGGTGCGGGAGTCAGCATGGTGACAAAGAGTTGTTGGGAGTCTATGGGGCGAGCTCACCTTGAAGCCACAAGCGTAGTGGTAAAAATGGCTAATGGATCTATTGTTACGCCTATTGGAATGCTAAAGGATCTCAGAATCAAGGTCTTGGGACACAAGGTAAGGCAGACTTTCATTGTTATGGATTTTTCCAAGCATCCTATGTCATTTGAGATGATCTTAGGGCGTCCATTCATGAGGGAACGAAAAATGGTGCATGACTGGTCCAAAAACCACGTCTACTTATAGTTCCAAGACTCTGTCATTCGTGGTCCAAAAACCACGTCTACTTATAGTTCCAAGACTCTGGTCCAAAAACCACGTCTACTTAAGTGGTCGAACGCATCCTCTAGGAAATAAATTCATCATTGATAATCGATCAGACACAACAATTCACTCAGCTCCATTACAGTATTGTTACACGTGTAACGAAGACACGGATATTGGGAAGAACTCTCCTTATATGGATATCCTACCCGGAATGGCTGAGTCAGACAATGTCGATTGGGTGCACCTAGCGGCAACTATAGATACATGGGGAGCTAGAGGAACAACCTGGGTAACCACATGGGGAAGATATACCACACATTGCACCAGTAAACATGTTAGGTGTAGCGCATGTAACATCCGATGATAAAAAAGAGGCACACCTACCTGAGAGTGAAACCGATGATTCCTCAAAGGCTTCAGGCCAATACACATCAGAAACGGAATCTCATGGAGAAATGGATTCAGAACCTGAGGAAACATCGAGTGAGCCAAGTATAGAAACTGAACACTCAAGGCCTAGTACGACCATCTATGGTAATTTATATGAGAGTGAAGAAGATACAAGCGAAGACCTATCAAGCGAGTCGAGTTCAAACATTTACCAAAATCAAAACCTCAACAAGAAACAAAGGTCATATAAGAGACGACGATATCGAACAAATGTGAGAGCTAGGATAAACAAGGAAAGATCTACTACAGAATGGCTTAGCTATCTAGGGGCATGTGATGCTCATCGAAAGCTAGTATACAATTGGGGTGAACATCTCCAGAGTGTCATGTGGTGCAGCCCGCGACCCATTGACCTCGCTCAATTGGAGGTTACAAAGCCGAAATTGAATCGAACTATAAGAAGACGTCAAAATCGAGAGTTAGCACAACAACAAAAGGAGGCAGAACTAAAAGAAAAGTCTCCGTCAGGACAAGAGCTTGCTGACTTACATACTACTCCTGAACATTTTAAATCTTATACCATGGGGGAGCGAAAGGTTGTGTATGCCAAAGCCAAATTAATACCTACCAATGGAAGCAGTGAAGTCTATGATGGTCCAGCGGTAGTTAAAGAGATAGAATTAGCAGAACCAGGTGAGGAGTGTAAACCAGTCTTTATTGCTCAAGACCTTACCGAAACTGAAGAGGCTGTAATTAAGGAGCTCCTCAAGGAATACAAGGATATCTTTGCTTGGACATATCATGACATGAAGGGCGTTCCACCTTCTGTGGTGCAACATACAATTCCCATGATCAACACTGCTAAACCCGTCCAGCAACAACCCTATCCAATGAATCCTAAGTACCCCAAAATTGTACAAGAGGAGATTGAAAAACTTATTCAATGTGGATTCATATACCCTATTGAGCACTTAGAATGGGTTTCTCCAATAATCATTGTGCCAAAAAAGAATGGGAAACTAAGAGTGTGCGTGGACCTCAAGAAAGTTAATGCACCTACTAGGAGAGATCATTATCCCTTGCCATATTCAGAACATGTGCTTGAAAGAGTTGCGGGCAAGGAAGCTTATAGCTTTTTAGATGGGTACTCTGGTTACAATCAAATCACAATTGCATTAGAGGACCAAGCTAAAACTGATTTTATCACAGAGTTTGGAGTGTTTGCATTTCGTGTTATGGCTTTTGGCTTACCTAATGCCCCTGCTACATTCCAACGATTAATAAACACTGCGTTTAAAGAATTTCTAAGGGAGTTTTGTGAAGCTTTCCTAGACGACCTTTGTGTTTATTCTTCTTGGGAGAAGCATTTGTTATATCTACGAAAAATATTTGAAAGGTGAAGATTTTATCACATCTCATAGAACCCTTTTAAATGCCAATTTTGGGTTAAGCATGGAGTCATTCTAGGGCATATAGTGTCCAAGAACGGGATATCCACAGATGAGAGTAAGATTAAAGCCATTGTCGATTTGCCACCACCTACTAACTATAAAGGAGTTCAAAGATTTATGGGCCATGTTGGTTATTATCGAAGGTTTATTTTAAACTTTGCCGATATAGCGCGTCCATTGTACAAGCTTCTTATCGAGTTTCACTGGACGGAAGAATGTCATCAATCTTATGAGTTATTAAAGAAGGCCCTAAAAAGTGCTCCAATCCAACAAACACCTGATTGGAATGTACCTTTTCATGTGCATATTGGTGCATCAAATTTTGCTATTGGGTGTGTTCTAACTCAACCAGGAGAACATAAATTAGACTACCCTATTAGCTTTGCAAGTCGCCAATTAAATGATGCCGAGATGAACTACACTAATACAGAGCGCGAAGGTCTAGCTATGATTTACGCAGTAAAGAAATTTCGCTATTACCTTCTTGCTACCAAGTTTGTGTTTTATGTGGATCATCAAGCATTTCTATATTTGGTAAACAAGCCGTGTTCCACAGGTCGAATTACACGATGGTTGTTAATTCTTTTTGAGTTTGACTTCACCGTTGTTGTGAGGCCTGGGAGAAAACATGTCATGGCAGATCATTTATCTCGTATCCCTAATGGCGAAGCTCGTACGAGGGTTGATGATGAATTGCCTGATACTCCTTTGTTCATTGTTGAGACAATGCCTGAATGGAGTGAAAAGATTGTTAACTTCTTAGTTAATGGTTTTCCACCCAAAGAGCTGCAAAAAGATATAGCTCAAAAATTAATCAAGGAATGCGAACCCTATTGCTTACTGGCTGGAACTCTCTATAAGAGAGGAAAAGATGATGTTCTTAGACACTGTGCCCGCGAGGATGAGTATTTATATATTCTACAAGAGGCACACATGGGCGTAGCTGGTGGTCACTTTTCAGGAAAGTTGACTGCCCGAAAGATCTTACAGTCAGGCTATTGGTGGCCCACTCTGTTTAAGGATGCATCACTTTTTGCAAAGGGATGCGATGAATGCCAATGCTTCAACAAGACACAAAGAAGGGATAGGATGCCTCTACATCCCATCAAGGTAACCCAACCATTTGAAAAGTGGGGCTTAGACTTTGTAGGACCGATTAGTCCGGCTGCACGTAACACGCAATCACGATATATCATTGTGGCTACCGACTATGTAACCAAATGGGCTGAAGCAAAAGCAACATGAAAGGCGGATGCAAAAACAACAGCTAAGTTCCTCTTTGAGAACATTATCACACGTTTTGGATGCCCCTTTGAACTTGTGAGTGACAATGGAACTCATTTTATAAATGAAGTAATAAAAGAACTCACATCAAACTTCATGATATCTCACCACAAGTCTACACCCTATTATCCCCAAGCAAATGGCCAAGCTGAGAGTACCAACAAAAATCTCATCTCCATTTTGACAAAGACAGTCGAGGCTCATCGCACTGATTGGGACCTAAAGCTTACATCAGCTTTATGGGCTTATCGTACTGCGTATAAATTTGCTATTAATTGCACACCGTTTAAGATGGTGTATGGCCAAGAAGCAGTTATGCCATGGGATTTTGTCATTCCTAGTCTTCGAGTAGCTTCTCAAGAAGGTTGGGATGGTAACCCCTTAGTGGAGCGATTATATATCCTGGAAAGGCTAGATGAAGAAAGGCAATTAGCTGTGCGAAATGCTCTAGTGGAGAAGGATAGGAGAAAGAAGTGGTTTGATAGCCATTTAAAGGATAAAGACATTAAGGTTGGTGATAAAGTTCTTATGTACGGGGTACGTAATGAAAAGAAGAAATTGAAATACGCTGGTAAGGGACCATATCGAGTGTGTGAAATTACCCCGCAAGGTACCATTCGTGTGGAGACTCTAGATGGAGTTGAAACCATTGGATTCCTTAATGGGAGTAAATTCAAAAGATATTATGATCCTCTAAGCTAGGAAGAGTTGCAAGCCATCCATCAAAAGAAGGCTGCCCAAGGAACAAGTCGAGCTTATAAAAATCCAAGCAAGAGTTGAGGCTCGAGAACGACAACAATGTCTTAGACGCCAAAGAGAGGCTAATATGGGAATCACGCAAGCATCTTTCGAGGACACAGATGACGACTCATTAGAATCTGAGCCACCCCTACGATACCCAATTGAGCTAAATAGCCCCTATGGGAAAGTACTATACAATGCCTTATTAGATACGGGAGCTAAACACAATTTGTTATCCTATGGAGTTTGGTGTCAATTAGGGAAACCGACCCTATCCCCGAGTACGATGCAAGTCAAGGGCATTAACAAAAAGAAAACTGCTATTCTTGGAGTCCTTCAGACCCCTGTTTTCTATGACAATGGAAGCATAGTGCAGAGGTTTCTAGTCATGCCCGCGGGAGCTATGGAAGGCAATGTAAACCTGGGACGCACGTGGATGTTGGCACCAAATGCACTATTGATTGGGATACTGGTAGTGTCACGACGCGACCACCGAATCTTACCCCTATCATTCAAGCAAAGTAACCTACGTTGCAAACTCTAGCAAAGCTGAAGGATAGCCAACATTCACAAGCCAAGGTGGTTAACTCGTCTTTGCCGGCTACCCATGAACCTAGCACTTCAACACTTGTAGTTGCAGCAAGCAGTGATATTGCAAGTACTCAACCTGCACGACCTAAGAGTACATACCAATGGGTCCCCAAGGCCTTACTTCCAGCTACCTCAACCCTCCCATCCATTCCAAGAAAAAAGTTCCCCGAAAAACCAAGAGCGCGCCCTAGGAGAGTCAAGAACAAATCACGATGGATTCCAAAACAACTATTATAAGCCCAAGGCTACTATGATGGAAATGAGCAAATTTGGGTACCTAAACGTAAAATGTGTCCTTCCCTATCGACAAAAAACCCATATGAGCCAAACAGTGTAACGCTAAAGCCAATGGCAGACCGTGGGAAGGGAAAGATCACAGAATGCTATACACCTAGTCTAGATCTAGTTTGGGCTCCAAGGCAAAACCAATTTATTCCACCTAGCTCAGGAAGGGGGGAGTTCCATGAAGCTTCTAGCTCCTCATGTAATACATCCATAGAGGTAAAAGCTTCTACACAGCCTCCATCTATAGTAGTGGACCTCCATGAAGCTACAAGAGATTCCACACCTCCCAGTGTTCAAGAATCACCTGATGAACCACTTCAAGTTCGATCCTGGGAGAGTACCTTACCACCCTTGCAACTTGACGAGGCACCTAGGGTAATAGAAAACTACTGGCAAAAATCCTCACCTATTACCAACTGGAACAATTGGTTTCAAAGGGTGACGACATCATTTCAAACGGTATGATCTACCCAAGGAAGGGGGGAGTGTTTGTGGACATCCATCATTCACTTGCTTCCCTCTCAACCTTTCTCCTTGACCTCTTAATCTCCAATCTTAGGGAATGTAGATATAAAGCCTTATACTCACAAAAACAAGATAAAAAAGTAAAAGAGCAAGAGCCATAACACAAATCATAAAAACAAATTATGCACAACAACACGACCCTTATAATATTTGCACTCTAACCATCATCTATTTGCGTGTACAGATATGGCTAGTACGCTAGAGTCATCCACTCCTGCCTTGGGTGAGAGGTACCCTCGTTACTTTTCACAAATATTTCACATGGTCTTTCCAGTGCTTGCATGTGAATGGGATTTGATAGGTACGCTAACATGTGAGAGGAATTTTGAGGAGTTAGAATGGCTGATACGTCTGATCCATACTTAGTAGAGAGCGTTTCTCCCATTGCACAAGCCTACCCTTTTGACCAAGATGACTATAGGCATCTAGTGACCTTCTTAGTAAACATGGGCACCTATGATAAAGAAGAAAATTTACACAACTACACGGATGGCACATATGGTCTCATGGATGATTACTTTGTTTATCTCGACGACGAGGATAGGGGTTTAGCCTTAGGGTTTCCCCCCAACCTCTACAATATCCTATTCCCTTGACTCTCTAGGGGGAGTGCAAATAATTAGGTTAGGGTTCCTTATGTTTTTTGTTGTGTTCAATAAGTGTTGGTACCTTTTCCCACTAATGTGCCTCCTGGAGGTATTCCTTTTGTTTCCTAGTGTGTACAGGAGCGTGTTTCTATTGATAGGATTTGGACCTTCATGGAATCTTTATCTCGACTCACTCTTCAAATCAAGCGCGACCATCGACACAAACAGGTGTTTCTTGTCCATTAGCATTGCCCCTTATCTTTTTTGGATCTATGATTGTCTGCTTTGATTGTGATTGGTAGCTTAATATTCACCGCATTTGCTTAGTATCAAACATTTAATTCAATGTAATTTTTTGTCATAATCACTTGTCTAGGTTTAAAAATCAAGTAGTCCGACTAAGCTAGTTTGACCAAGCTAGGTGTTATAAATCTTCTCTTAATACCATGGGGAATGCCTTCCTAATAATCAATGGTTACTTAGGTTCTTAATCCGATTTAGGCAGCATTGTGTGAAATGTACTAGGGCTTTCTAGTGGGCTTGACCCTATTGACCTTTCGCTTAAGTATTATAAAGGGAGTTTACTAGTGTGATGAGACTGGGGAGGTGTATCAGTGTTATATGACCCCCCAAAGTTACAAAATTAAAATGCCGAAAATGAACAAACAAAAAATCAAAGTGCCACATTGTAAAATCTTAAGCTGGAAGAGAAATCTCAGCTTGATTTGGTACTTCACTCACATGTATTGCCTATGGTACTAAAGCCCTAGAGGTTCCCAGTGTGGATGCTTTTCCTTGAAAAGCAAAAAACCCAAGGCATACAAAATAAGCACACACATCAAAATTGAATCACTGTGAAAAGAATTTGGGGGGTCAAAAAAAAAGTAATCAGTCAGGCGATGATTTCATGAGAAATTCCTTTTGTGGTAGCTTAACTACAAGGTCTTCTAGATATAGCCTCTAGTCAGCCCTCGAACATGAATACTTGGCTCTCGCAATTAAACAACTTAATTGCCACAGAAAATTAAAAAGCTTACCCATGGTATTGATATTCGATCTCTAGTGCCTTTCGACCGTCAAATTAGCAACCCAGACTTGTTTAATTTTTTACCTTTACATCTGTTTATGCATTTGATTACATTGCAATTTAATGTTCATTGCTGACAAATTGTTTGAAATTCTTTTACCAATCAATTTGTCTACCTAAAACTGCATATGCTTTTTAATCACTTATGAGAATGCAATTACTGTGCCAATGTTGTTTGATTTTGTAGTGACTGAAGAAGGCTAAGGACATTCATCTCAAATGCTCTTCCACCTCGACGAACGGATTCAACTCAATAGCTTCCGAGGACGGAATCTACATCAGGAAGGGGGGCATGTTAGCCCTCACGGCTCACGGACACTACATAATTTCCATAGTAAGTTACTCCACCCTACCAAATTCACCCAAACGCTATGGCTATCCCTACCATTTCACTGTACATAGGCGTGTGTGAGTTAGGGGGCTTTTCCCATATCTTCTTAAAAACCCTCAGCTAGCTAGTCACTGGGCTAGTTGAGCCAAAAAAATAAAAAAAATAAAAAAATAAAAGTATATTATGGCCTCTTTGTGTATAAATATTTCATTGTATATATGGCCTAAATATAGGGATTTTTTATAATTATTTTGGTATTTTATTTAAATATTTCTACTTAGGTGTGTGTTTTATTAAACCTATGTACACCTTCCTTCATCCTCTTATACCATAATTATATTTTTTGCCAATATGTATATACTCTAACCTCATATTTTTCCTTTATACAAATCACTCCCACATTTTCACCCTCACCCTCGTGAAAACAAAAAATTGATTTCTACTCATTCGTTACGTTTATTATATTATTTACTTACATACCTTTTCCTCTTTCACCCAAAATAATTCAAGGAGGGACCATATCATATGATTCCAATATCTTTCCATATCCATAACTCCTCCATATTTTTATTATTATTTTTACTCATTATTCTAACACTATGTGCTCATTGAGCTAAAGTCCATGAATAGTCCATACACTAGTCCCACCATGTATATATTTCTTTATTCACCAATAATCCTCCTCCATGTATGGGTCAAGGGAAACTTGGATACTTTGTATTATAATATGACAAAGGAGGGGCTGACTCTTGGATGCATTGTACAAATTCAATAAAGGAGGGGGCCACTAAAAGACTTTTGCAGGCATAAAAACAGGCTTTTTGGTGAGAATTTTGGCACCTATCTCCACTCCGAATTTGGAGCGATAATCAAAAGAGAAAATGTAGCCCATGCTCTGAATAATCACCTCAAATTTTTTCATGATTTTTGGAGCTACCAGCGGTGAGATATGATTTTTTGAGTGGACCCCAGTCTGCCCACTTTTCTCACAAGTAGCCCTTAGTCTTCTCTCACCCTTCCACACACCTACTCACTCTTACACATCCCTCCCTCTCCTTCCCTCACTCAAACCTGCAATTTCCATGGCTTCTCCCACCCTCTTCACTATTACCCTTCTCTCTCATCCCTATAGTTCTTTTATGAACCTCTACATACATACACCCTCTCCATGTCTCTCTCTATTGCTTCTATGTTACAATTTCATTTACCTCTCCTAAAAATATCTAAAATTCAGCATCTTAACCATGATAACTTCTGTAAATTGAGGATTTTTCATCAACAAATCCTCTTTTCATCGTGGTGGTCAATCGTGGCGGTGGCGTAAAGAAGCGAAGAAGAAGAAGAAGACTAGCGGTCATTTTTTCCACAATCTATACAAGGGTGAGTTCAAGCTTCTTCAAAACTTCACCATCTCAATGATTCTCTTTTAATTCACCCCTCTTCCTTCATCAAATCAACTCATCCTACCCATTGTAAATGTATCACTAACAATTCTAGTGATTATTACCACTAACAACTAACTTCTCTTGTAAAAATGCACCCACACTATCAACATATGGAGTAGGCAACCGCACAAGTGGGTTGCTCTAACGATTCTCCTCTTTTGCGTCCTAGTTTGCTCTTAAACTAGGTGGTGCCCCTTGTGTAGTTGGGATTTGGCTGTGGGTTTGTTGTTTTGGTTTGTGTTGTGTTTTGCCCCAGCCCCATTGAGCAGCACGGGAGCCTTGAAGGGTGTCTAGAGGTTGCTCTTCTTGTTGCCCGCCCCGGACCGCCTCAATGTATTTGGTAGAGTCAGGTACCGGGCTTGTCGGACCAATAGGAAAAGGGTAAGAGTGCTCGCCGATGAGAGACGCACTCTAACTGGGACATTCAAGGGATTAGTTGGCTAAGCATGGGCACCCAAGTGTGAATGGGGTGAGCTCATATAAAAGCCAAATAAACCTAAAATTCACTCATTCTCTCATTTGTGCAATAGAAGAGTGCTCTTGCTCCATCTTCTTCTTCTTCACCTCCTTGTGTGTGTGTGTATGTGAGAGAGAGAGAGAGAGAGAGCGCGCGCGATCGAGCATTGCGGCGGCACGACGGCGGTGAAGCGGTTGAGCGCGACGTAGCGGCGTCTCCTTCTTCTTCGCGGCGAGGAATCCTCCACGGCAGGAGCATAGAGCGGTGAGTAACACACCATTGCCCTCTTTTGAGCTTACTAGTTAAGCTAGTTGTGTGCTTGGAGCCGTCTATGGCTCGCACACAGTGTTAGGCAAGGCCCTTGCTTCGACAGTGCGGCAAGGAGCGCACAACATGTCCAAAGCATATTGTCTCTGTGACAGCCATACACCCTCTGGAGTCCTGATCACGTCAATGCCCAGAAAGTAGCACAACTCGCCCAAATCTTTCATTTCAAACTCCTGTTTGAGAAGACTCTTCACATGGTCAATCTCCATAGCATTGTCACCCACAATAATAAGGTCATGTACATATATGGTAATGACCACAATCCCCACATCACTCTCACGTACATAGAGTGAATGATCAGCATGAGCTCTCCTAAAACCAATACTGACAAGATACTTGGCAATCCTGTCATACCATGCTCTAGAGACCTGTTTCAAACCATACAAAGCTTTGAGAAGTCTGCATACATAATCTGGGTAACCTAGATCGACATAACCAGGTGGCTGATCCATATACACTTCCTCTTGCAACTCACCATTCAAGAAGGCATTCTTTACATCCATTTGATGCATAATCCATCCTCTAGATGCAGCCACTGCTATGACAGCTCTCACAGTCGTCATATTTGCCACTGGAGCAAAGGTCTCCTCATAGTCTATGCCATACATTTGTGCATAACCCTTTGCGACCAGCCTTGCCTTGTGACGCTCAATGTTACCATCAGTCTTATGCTTGGTTTTATACACCCATTTACAACCAATAGCTTTCTTGCCACTTGGCAATGGCACCAACTCCCATGTGTCGTTTGCTTCCAATGCAGCCATCTCTTCATTCATTGCATCATCCCAATGCACATTTCCAACTGCATCCTCAAAAAATATGGGCTCCACTTCCTGTATCACCTTAGCCATGTAGGCTTGGTGATGCACTAGATACCCATCATAAGTCAATTTCTGAACTGGATTTCTGACTCTATTAGATCTGCGTGGTCCTGGGTCACTCCTTTGCCCTCTAGCATCTTCTTGTACTTTCCTTACACCAGGTGTCCTGACAGCCGGAATTCCAAATTCCTCATCAAGACTTTGTTCAGAACCATCTGAATCCATGTCTACATGTGAAAAACCTGATGATGCATCAGCCATAAAGGGATGTTCATCAACCTTTTCCTTTCCTTTTCGTGATACATTCCCTGTACCTGCTGGTGGAGTAACCTGCGTACGTAGTCTACCATTCCATTGCTTCTCAACAGAGCCACGAGAAGACGACTCTTGTGGTCCACTCAAAACCTGTGACTGTGGCCTCACATTTTGTACAACCACATCATCTTTTACATCAGCCCCAATAGTGCCATGTGCATTACTGTACCAGCTGCTCATCTCATCAAAGACTACATCTCTGCTCACTCGTAATTCTCGTGTAGTAGGATTGTAGCACCTGTACCCCTTTTGTTCAAGGGAATATCCCACAAGAATACATTTCTCTGCTTTAGGATCCAATTTCCTACGCAACTTATGTGGTACATGCATGTAAGCTATGCAGCCAAACACTTTCAAGTGTGCCAAATCAGGCTTTGTGCCTGTAAACTTTTCTTCAGGTGTTACATCATGCACCGCAGCTGTAGGTGTCCTGTTCATAATGTACACAACTGTATTTAATTCAGCCCAAAAATGATGAGGCATGTTCTTCTCATTCATCAATGCACGTGCAACCTCTGGAATGTGCCTATTTTTCCTTTCTGTGACCCCATTCTGTTGTGGAGTATATCTACATGTAAACTGCCTACGTATACCATGCATTCGCAGAAAATCTGAAAAATCGTTGGAGAAGTACTCTCCCCCTCCATCTGACCTCGATGTCTTGATTTGCATATCTGTCTCCTTCTCAATCATGACTTTGAAGTCCTGAAAGTGACCAAACACTTCACTTTTGTTACGCATGAAGTAGACACTTTCCTTGTATGGTCATCAATGAAAGAGACATAATACCTGCAACCATGTATACTTGCAGTATCGGTTGGACCCCAAACATCTGTGTGCACCACCTCAAGTGGCTTTTTACATACATTGCGCTCATGTGGAAATGAGCCCTTTGACTGTTTTCCAACCTGGCATGCTGCACACACTTTATGCATACCATCCACCTTGAATTTAGGCAAACATTTTACAATCTGTTTTGATTTGCATGCTGCGCAATCTCTGCTCATTGACATGGCCAATGCGTTTGTGCCAAATGTCATCATCAGCCACAACACCTGTGCCCTGTGCAAATAATGCAGCTTTTACTTCAGGCATGTCTACATTCAGCGTAAACATTCTGCCCACACATTTGCCCTCTGTGATCAGCTTACAGCCATTTTGGAAATCTTCTACATAACAGTCATTTGGATTGAAGCGAACCTGCAAACCCTGCTCAACCATTTGTCCAACAGAAACAAGATTCTTTGTAATGTTTGGGACATGAAGTACATCTGCTAAGTACTTTGATTTCCCACTCTTCGTATTTAGAGGTATGTCCCCTACATGAGCAATGGGGTGAGCTGTGTCATCTCCTGTCTGTACATAGCCTGACACATCTGGTTTGCGCATATCTCTAAACCACTCTCCACAAGAAGTCATGTGATTAGAGGCACCTGAATCCACATACCAAACATCATCTTGGGTGGAATTCTCTGTAGTCATTGTATTCATTACATGCTGCATAACAAACATGCGCTCATTTTTGTTGTCATCTACATCTCTGCTAGTAGATGCATCTCTACTAGTAGATGCATCTCTACTAGTAGTGGAATTCTCTGCAGTCATTGTATTCATTACATGTTGCATAACAAACATGCGCTCGTTTTTGTTGTCATCTGCATCTCTACTAGTAGATGCATAGTTGCCGTCTTCTCTCTTCCCACTTGCTTTTCCCTTTGGACAGTCATGTGACATGTGACCTCTTTCACCACAAGTCCAACATTCTCTGCTAGCTGCAGTATGTTGCTGCCTGCTTGATCCTGCACCACGACCTCTTTGACTCCCCCTGCCTTGAGACTCGTTTCCCCTGCCACCCGTATTGTTTTGATTTGATTGACCTTCTCGAAATTGGCCCCTGCAACCACTTGGGCCTCGACCACGACCTCTACCTCTACCTCTGTTGGAGTTAGAATAGAAGGCCTGTTCAGAATTATTTCTGCCATGAGAAGAAGATGTGTCAAGGTTCTTCTCCTCAAGAATAAGCATAGAAATCAAATCTTGGAACACGGGGATGTCGTCTCTTGTATTCATGGAAGACTTGAAATGTACATACTCATCTCCTAGACCATCCAAGCATGCACGGACAATGTCATTGTCTTCCACTGAGACTTTAATAGATCCAAGAGCCTCAATGATACTCTTGATCTTCAAGGCATAATCATTGATGGAGAGGTTGTTCCTCTTAACGTGATTTAGCTCTGACTTTAGTTGAAGCTTCCTGGCCTTGGTGTTCACCTCGAACACTCTAACTAAGTTTTTTCATGCAATGACGGTGGTTTCAGCATCCTGTAGATAGCCCATCATGCCATCTGTGATGCTCATAGAAATCCAATACATCACTTTGCTCTAGCCTTGTTACCAGTCCCTCAAAGCTTTTCTTTGTTCTGCTGTAGCATTTGCCTCGGGAATCTCTGGTTCCTTTTCATTGTCTCCTTCTACATAGTCCCAATAACCTTTCCTTTTAGGAAATTTGTTATTATGAACTTCCATGCAGGGTAGTTATTTTTCTCAAGCTTCTCAGTAACAATCTGACTGAAACCGTTGTGAGCGGAATGAAAACACACACAGCGCCTCTATAACGACCCGACACACACTCTTGGGAAGATACAAACACACACTATGGGGCACCACTCGGCTTACACAACACACCTGGCCGAGACAGGGAACACACCTCTGGAGTGAGAGGAGAGAGACTATCCACTTGCCCACTCCACACAAACACACACACACACACACCCAAAAAACTCAGCTCAAAAGAGGAGAATTTCTGATGTTTAGATACAAATGAGCTTGGGCCAACACCAATGGGGCAAACAACTCACACAATATGGGTAAAAGATACCAGATACAATCACAAACTGGAGCAGAAACTTCGCTCATAGGAGAAACTTACACAGAAAAACAGCAGGAAAAGAGTGAGGAATTTGGCAAAATGGACAGCGCCATCGCGTCCGGAACGGCCCAAAACCCCAGTCTACAATGTCAAAGTGCTCAAATCCGACCTCGGATGAGCAGTTTACGGCCAAAACAGGCTCCAAAATGGGCAAAAACATAGTTGCGGCTGTTCCTCCTCTCTTCTCCACGTTTTTTCTGGTCTTTTCTCTGTTTTTTCAGTTCCCACACTTAGCTTTATTACTTGGGCACCCTTTGCCTTTTAGATGACCTCAAACGGACCCCGAACAGGCCAAAAACTGACCTCGCAGTGCATAGTTGTCACCTTTTTGCATCATTTGCACACCTGGCACTCAGCTTTTTTCCAATAATGCATCTCGCCACCACGTGAAGTGGCCCCAAAAAGTGGTCCTAATGATGACCTTTCTGCATAACTCTCACAAGAAAACACCCACGTTGTGTCCGTCCTCATCCGCGTGCAAATATTGACCTCGTTCGCCCTCCTGACGCCACTAGATGCCATTTGACGCACCTGCTGACCTCACGTTGTCGGCCCACGGATAGCTACCTCGAGAAGTTTTACGCGCTATAAACTCCTCCTTATTGTAGAAAAAACACACTAATACTGATAATAGAGAAAATCGTTGCACTATGTACATGCTGTCCTACCTGTACACATGTGGGTCCCACGTAACCACCTGGCTCTGGAAAATGGGCAATCCTTTATTTGATGCACCATGCATGTATATGTACATATGCGCAATCCCTTGCTCCAAAAAACTCCTGACATAATTTGCCCATCCCCTAGCCTGCTAGATCATTCATGATCAGCAGCAGCAAAGAGAGATATGAGACTCGCCGAATCACAGGTCTCCTCATCCCTCACCAACACAGCTTGATCCACAAACAGCTCATCGTGCTCCACCATCATCAACCTGGCATGATACAACTTAAGACGCAATCCATTTACCCTTGATGTATGTAAAATCCCATCCAGGTTAGCCAACTGATATGTACCATTCGGGAAACACTCCACTACCTTGAAAGGGCCTTCCCACTTAATTTGAAACTTCTTTTGGAAGGTGTTGTCCAGTTTGCTGTTGTAGCGCAAAACCAAGTCATGTTTCTTGATACCCTTACTTTTAACCTTTTCATTTATCTTTGCCAAAGCCTTATCCTGCATCTGCCCATAATGCTCCAATGCGCTCATCCTATCCAACTGGACCTCTTGTAACTGCAAGAGCCTCTCTTTGAATGCATCACTAGGCGACCCAAGCAACTTCTCTAACATCTTGACCGCTGGCAACTCTACTTCCACAGGCAATAGTGCTTCTTTTCCATACACCAAATGAAATGGAGTAAACCCTGTACCTGTCTTCACCGAAGTACGGTAAGCCCATAATGCACTAGGCAATTCCAAATCCCAATTCTTTCCTTGGTGCTCTGTCACTTTAGAAAGAATTTGTACCAACTCACCATTGAATCTTTCATTTAAGCCATTACACTGCGGGTAATAAGGAGTGGTATGCTGGTGCCTAATCTTCATCTTTGTGCATAAGAAGTCTAGCAGGTTAGCTCTAAATCCTGGCCCCTTATCTAAAAGTAGCTCTAATGGCACCCCAAACTTGCAACATATTTCATCATACACAAATTTTGCCACATCCTTTGCAGTGATCTGTTTTACTGCTATAGCCTCTGCCCATCTAGAGAGATAGTCCACTGCCGTCAAGATATAGCTTTTGCCCCTGCTTGTGATAGGTAACAGGCCTATTGCATCAATCCCCCACTTTTCAAACACATCAAACGCCATAATGGTTTTTCGTAGCTCTGGCTTCAACACTCTCTTCCCAAATGCTTGACACCTATTGCAAGACCTACACCAATGGTGAACATCCTTGTGCAAACTAGGCCATACATACCCCTCTTGCAAAATCTTATGCAAGGTGATCTTAGAGCAAAATGGCCACCACATGCGCCTTCATGATTCTCTTCCAACACTCTGTAAAGCTCCTCCCGCCAAGGTACACGTCTCAACACGAGATCAGCCCCTTTCATGTATAAGACATCACCAATCAATTTGTACCTGTATGCTCTACGCACAAAGCCATACTTCTTAGACTTCTGAATCTCCTTTGGAATGACTCCTGTTAGCAAAAACTCCTCTTCTTGAGCCAAACTTTCCCGGCCATGATAAAGAGGTAAATTGGTCCTCAACACGAATAGCTCCCCAATCATGCCTTGAGCTGCTTCATGTGCCTCTCCATTTAGAGCACGTTCAATGTGTCTGATGCTCCATGCTTCAAACTTTTTTAACAGGCCTTTAATTCTAAAGCACATTTCCTTCAATGAGGTGTTCTTGCTCTTCCACACACCCAGCACTTGCTTCACCACTAACAAGGCATCACCTTTTATGCTCAACCTTCGAACCCCATGCTTCAAACAAATGTGTAATCCGGCTTCCAATGTAGCATATTCAGCCTCATTGTTACTATGCACATCCAATTTGAACCCTCTCTTGCATACTAGCTTCCCCTCTGGATCATAAAGTGCTATACCCCCTGAAGCTGCATCGTGGCTCTTTCTGTATGAACCATCAAAGAACAACACATGTGAATTGCTGATCTGTGGCACTTCTTCAACTACCTTTCTCACCACCTCTTCCTTAACAATAAGGGGATTCTCCTTGTAGGTCAACAAATCAGCTAGGGTAGCCCTTGTACTATCTTCCACTAGAAAAGAGAACTCAAACTCTTGCAGCTCAATTACCCATTTCTTCACCACATTTGACATGTTAATACCATTAATTAATTGTGGCAAAAAGGCATAACTCGTCAAGAAAACAAAAGGCCGTGGTAGCAAGTAATGACGAAATCGTCGACAAGCAAATATTACACTGGCCATCACTAGCTCTACTTCCGATAACTTTCTCTCCGCTACCAACTTCACTCGGCTTGCACAATACACTGGCCTCATATAATGGCTGCCCTTCCCCTTTTGCAATAGCATGGCTCCAATGGCATCATCCCCTACTGATGGATTTACATAAAAAAATTTCTCCCAATCAGGAGCCTGCATGGCTGACAACCCCCCTAACACCTCTTTCACCTCTTGAAACACTTCTTCACACTTGTCATCCCATTGCAATGGATCATGCTTTTCCACTTGCTGTAATGGATAAAGAAGCTGCGAAGACAATGGAATAAACCGTGCCATGTACTTCACTTTGTGTATAAAGGTTGCCAATTGCTTCGTACTCATAGGTGATGGAAGAAGAATAATAGACTTCACCTTATCTGGATCAGCCTCAATGCCATTTTCTGACACCATGTGGCCCAATAACTTCACCCTTGGCTGTGCTAGATGACATTTCTTTCGATTTAGTTATCCTCCACATTCATCATATCGAGCCAATACCATCTGTAGCTTCTCATGGTGTTCAGCCCTACTGCTATAAACACAGAAGTCATCCATAAAAGCTTTAACACAACTACCAATGAATGGTTCCAACACCCAATTCGCTCTCTCTTGATAGAAAGATGGTCCATTTGACAACCCAAACGGCAACACTGTGTAGCAATAGCAGCCCCATGGCGTAATGAAAGTTGTCTTTGTGCGGTCTTTAAGAGCAATCTTCAATTGAAAATAGCCTGAAAAACCATCACACACACTGTACCTCTCATAACCTGCCACTGAATCCAAGATCTGATCAATGAATGGAAGAGGATATGGGTTCTTCTTAGTGGCTGCATTTAAGGGTTTAAAATCTACACAAATCCTCCACTTCCCATCCTTCTTTGGACTGACTACTACTGGACTCACCCATTCTGTGGTCTCCACAGGGACTATGAACCCTGCCTTCAACAACTTGTCCACCTCTTCTCGCAAGGCTTCCATTTGCTCTTGACCCATCCTTCTTAGCCTTTGCCGCACTGGCTTAGCACCTTCTTTCAGCTCTATATGCATCTCTTCACCCTTGAACCCTCTGATCTCTTCATATGAAGTAATGAACAAATCAGGAAAACTAGCCAGCATATGCAAAAATATATCCTTCTCCATAGCTGAGAGGTCTCCACTAATCATTTGCGTCATTAATTCCTGCTTCTTTGACAACTCAACCTTGGTTTGCATCAGTCCTTCAATCACTTCACAAGGCCCTTCACTTTCATCTTCAACCTCATTCGCAAATGCAACTAAACCAATCTCCTGGATTTCTTTGTCCATCAAAAGAAATGCAACATCAGCATCCTCATCACTGCTGGTAGTGCTATCACTGTCCTCATCTGTCACCGTGGAAGAGTCTTCATCACTAGACTCATCCTCATCTTCATAAAGCTCCTCTAATCGTTTCCTTGTGTCCATATTATAAAGCTTCTTGGTACCTGTCTTCCCATAGAGGCTAATCGTACCATGTCGCCAATCTTGAACAGCTCCCACTGCACGTAACCATGGTCTGCCCAGTATAATAGGATATGCTCCCAACCCTGCTGGCATCACATGAAAATCAACCACTCCCTTTGCATCATATGCCTCCACTTCTAAGCTCTTTACAACACCTAAGCATTTTACTTTTTGATGGTTTGCCAATCTGATCCGAAAACCTGACACCCCAGCCACTGTGAGACCCATCTTCTCAACGCATGAGTGTGTTATGACGCATATTTGGGCTCCGCCATCCACATAACCTTGTCCCAAATTTTTCCTTTTATGCCACACATCTACTATTGGACAAATGTCTGGTAGCTCGTCCATTGCCAACACCTTTACTGAACCTCTCTCTGGCTCTTTCTCCATTGGGTTAACCATCCTCTTCCACTGTCGCTTTAGTTTAGGAACCATTTCTATAAGCTGCCCAAAAGTAACATCCGCCTTCCTGCTCGTCAGATCCTCCTTCAAGTCATAGCTTAATTGCCCATCCCCTAGTGGAAAATCTGAAACATGAAACTTTCGACGAGCTCTCCTTTTCCTCTTGGCCTTGACATCCTCGCCTTCATGGCTCTTTCCTTTCTTCTTACTAGGACCTGGGGCACTTCTTCCTTCCTTTTCCTCTGTGGTCCTCTTCCCAATAGGCATCACTAATGTATCCTCTAGCTTTGATGCCTTCTCCAAGGTGACTACACTTAGCACTTTTGTCTTTCCCTTTTCCTCCTGAGTCAGTCCACTGGTTCCTTCATCTCCCTTAATTTCGATGCCATAATCATTTGACCTAGTTAGCACCTGTCTTGGCAATGGATACATGTCTCCCCCCATCCTTGGTGGCTTATCACATTGCGGGCTGATGTGACCCAACTCTCCACAATTATAACATGTGGGCATCTGCCTCCAAAACCTACCATTGCTTTGTCCAACACCATTCCTAGGCCTTTCTTCACCTCCTTGCTGATGTGCAAACCTCCCTCGACCTCGATTATTTCCCACTTGACCTAGCATGTTTAGGCTGAGATTCTTCATCAAATCTACCATTTGCCTCATGTCTTGCCTTAGCCCATCATCTTGCACTGCTGTAGTGACCACTGCTGGCATAACCTTAGTAGTAACTACTGGTTCATGATGAACCCCTGACATGCGCCCTTGTAAAGACTCTATAGGCTGAAATTCAGACCTCATTGGCAAAGACTCCACCCCTAACTGGCTCATTTTCCTCAGCTTCCACTCTTTGTTCCTTGCTACCTCTAGTGCATCCTCATATGTCCTAGGCTTCTTTAGCTCCACTCTCCAACGTATATTCTCCCAAAGACCAGCCAAGAACCTGTCCTTCTTCATCATGTCACGCGGGGGTACCTGTGGTGCTAAGGCCTTGCACATTCGCCCCCATGCCAATGAAAACTTACGTATGTACGCATCTACTGGCTCACCTTCCTTTTGCACCAAAGCCTGTACTTCTTGCCACACTTTGTCAGGATCTTCTATCTTCACAAACTCCACTTCCAACCCATGTCGTAGATTGTCCCAACTCAATCTTATAGGTGGATCTGCTGCACGCAACTCCTCTTCAAATGCCTTGGACCAAACTCGTGCATCACTCTTCAAACAAATTTGGAGAAGGCGTAACATTTGCGTAGGGTCATGAATCTGGTTGCTAATGCAGGCAACCTCCATCTTTTCCAGAAAGTCCTCCACATCTTCATCACTTCTTCCATGAAACTCCGGATAAGAGAAAGCCATGGCTAGAGGACCCCTTCAAACACACGTGCAAGAACCCAAAACTTTTTACTACCCAATCCCCAGAAACTTCAATGGAGCGCAGCTTTAGATGAGAACAAACACATGCACATCAAATGAGTTTTCATAGTTGATCATCGGAATGACAACAGGCAAAGGACATTCCAGGATCTCTCTCAATCTTCTTGGCCCAAACATAAAGACTATGCGCTGCTGGAAAAAGATCTTCCTGGACACATGAACATTAATCTGAATTCTTTGAGTTAAATGAAAAGGAGTGAACTGAGGGCCATTTTGATCATCCATTAAAGCCAACCATGAAGCTCCCAAGAAGGCACACCTGACTCAACCTCTAATTTTGCCAAAATTTCAACAGCATAACAACATAAATGGCTCAAAATACCAAAAAACCAGCCATCATAACTTGGGAAAATTCCGACAGAGTTTCCCCAGAAGTAGAGCAGTAGGAACCCAAAATATAGACTGTCTATGTATGCATAAACTGTCAACAATAGAACCTGAGCATCAAGTAGGACTCACTAGTACATAGCCTATGGCGAGGTCACAAAAAGGGTGCTCCAGCTACCTGTATCACCGAAAGGATATCTACATTTGAGAATCCCCCAGCTCAATAAAAACCTCACGCTATCGACCCTCACACGAAAGCTAATGCAAATCGCGTATAGTCAAGTCTCAGAAATGACTATCTTCCAGACCAAGTCTCAGAAATGGCTGGGACTGCCAAATACAACCAAGTATGGCTCCACAAATGCGTACAATGGCAGTTTCCACAAGTAACGTATAATCCAGCAGACAATGCGCTCAAACAGGCGCCAAGTGATGCATACCCACAACAACTACAAGTGACATCACTACTAGTATATCATTGTACTCCAGCTACCTGTACCTGTGTGAATCACCTGTACCTGTACCTGTCCCTGTAACCTGTAACCTGTAACCTGTAATCTGCAACCTGCAACCTGTAATCCCGAAGCTCGAAGCTCGAAGCTCGAAGCTCGAAGCAGAAGGTACTCGAAGAAGATCCTCCGTGGAGGCGCCAAAAGAATGTGAGCGGGATGAAAACACACACAGCACCTCTATAACGACTCGACACACACTCTTGGGAAGATACACACACACACTATGGGGCACCACTCGGCTTACACAACACACCTGGCCGAGACACACCTGGCCGAGACAGGGAACACACCTCTGGAGTGAGAGGAGAGAGACTATCCACTTGCCCACTCCACACACACACACACACACACACACCCAAAAAACTCAGCTCAAAAGAGGAGAATTTCTGATGTTTAGATACAAATGAGCTTGGGCCAACACCAATGGGGCAAACAGCTCACACAATATGGGTAAAAGATACCAGATACAATCACAAACTGGAGCAGAAACTTCGCTCATAGGAGAAACTTACACAGAAAAACAGCGGGAAAAGAGTGAGGAATTTGGCAAAATGGACAGCGCCATCGCGTCCGGAACGGCCCAAAACCCCAGTCTACAATGTCAAAGTGCTCAAATCCGACCTCGGATGAGCAGTTTACGGCCAAAACAGGCTCCAAAATGGCCAAAAGCACAGTTGCAGCTGTTCCTCCTCTCTTCTCCACGTTTTTTCTGGTCTTTTCTCTGTTTTTTCAGTTCCCACACTTAGCTTTATTACTTGGGCACCCTTGGCCTTTTAGATGACCTCAAACGGACCCCGAACAGGCCAAAAACTGACCTCGCAGTGCATAGTTGTCACCTTTTTGCATCATTTGCACACCTGGCACTCAGCTTTTTTCCAATAATGCATCTCGCCACCACGTGAAATGGCCCCAAAAAGTGGTCCTAATGATGACCTTTCTGCATAACTCTCACAAGAAAACACCCACGTTGTGTCCGTCCTCATCCGCGTGCAAATATTGACCTCGTTCGCCCTCCTGACGCCACTAGATGCCATTTGACGCACCTGCTGACCTCACGTCGTCGGCCCGCGGATAGCTTCCTCGAGAATTTTTACGCGCTATAAACTCCTCCTTATTGTAGAAAAAACACACTAATACTGATAATAGAGAAAATCGCTGCACTATGTACATGCTGTCCTACCTGTACACATGTGGGCCCCACGTAACCACCTGGCTCTGGAAAATGGGCAGTCCTTTATTTGATGCACCATGCATGTATATGTACATATGCGCAATCCCTTGCTCCAAAAAACTCCTGACACCGTCAGACATCTTGAAGCACTAAGACAAAATAGTTGCAATCTGCAAAAACCTGCAAATCTGATGAACCTGCTATCGTGGTACTTGTAACGCTTTCTACACTCAACGAGTGTCCACAATCAAGCGTACATACAACCACTGCACTTGTACAGTAAATCTCTGTGTACCGCACTTTGGAGACCTGGATTGCGAACGAAGGGATTGTGATGCTCTTGCTCTCTCAGCCTCTCTTGCCTGCACCAAGCTCTGATACCATGTAAAGAAAGAGGATGCAAGAGAGCTACACAAGACAATCACAAAGCACACAGAGATGGAAAGCTTCTTCTTCTTCGCACAGAAAAGAGAGTACAAAATGACTAAGTGCTAAAGCTGAAAAGTAGCACATATGTACATGCGGTCACTAAGTGTGAACACGCTAGAAGCGTACTAGGCTGGCACTATAAGTGTAGTCCAGCTGTAGAATCACTGGCAGAGATCCTCCGTGTCGGTCACCTAACGTGCCAGTGAGTAAATGCCGTAAGTGGCCAAGACCCGTAGTGGATGTCAGCTCAAGATGTAGAGCTCGACATCTCAACATTCATAACCTTTTAAACGGGTGGTGTGCACACAGGTTTCTTCGGCCTTAACTTGTAAATCGATCTTCGTGGTGGTGAACACACTAGCACAACCATCATATCCTAATGTATTACGGCATTCAATAGAGTGTACATAAGGTAGCTAGATTATTTAAAAACACAAGAAAATATTTGCAATAAAAAAATCGCATATCATTCATAATTTGTCATTGAAAAAACATAACATTTACAAAGTTGCATCAGGGCTATAGAACAGCACCATCTTGGCTGGTAGCAATTGCATGGCAAGAATCCACAGCAGGGTGACTAGCCAGAGGGACTTCACCAGCAGGCACATCCCCATCAACTCTCACACAATCAACTAGGGGTTGGTCAACTACCTGTTGGCAGCATCACCAGCAGGCGCGGCATCCCCACCATCTTGAGAAGATTCACTGAACAGGATTTTGTTCCACCTCTTGGATGGTGGCTTCGCCGAACCTTGTTTCCTTTTTCTTGCTTGCACAAACATGTCTTCTAGAGTGTCTACACAATCTTCGTCTACATCAGGTGTACCTTTCTCCATGAATGTATTGTTGCCTACATCTTCATTGTCCACTTCGACCTCCTAGGCAAGTTTTGCTTTTGCCTCCCTCCTCTTGCAGGCTTTTGTAGTTTTGCCTTGTCCTCTGTGGCATCTCCTTTTGCCTCTATAGAATTATCTTGTGCTTCAAGAATCTTTGCAGTTGTACTGGAATAAGTGATAAAAAGTAGTAAGTACCTTCAAGCTAACTAATACTTGTGTAGGAGCTAGAAAATAATTGGCTAAAGCTTGCAAACAGTACCTAAAACTGGTTGCAAGATAATCTCACTACCTAACTGGCTGCAAGATAACCTCACTACCTAACTGGCTGCAAGAAAACCTCGCTGGAAATTTTTCCCAACATTCAGAGTCGACCATAATTTTCGTCGCCACTGCATTCCAAGTCCACCTAAGCTCTTTAGTGAAGTGAAGACAGAGGTTCTTGGAACACTATCAACTGTTTTGAGAGGACATAAAGCTGCCAAAAAAAACCAAGTTAACCTTTTGAAAACAATAACCAACTAGCTAAAAGAGAACATACCAACCTTATGCTGTTTAGAAGGTTTCTTCTAGCATGATGTACAATTATTAAACAAGAATCAGACAGCTATTAGCATCTATAGCCTATTACATAGGTAACAGTTGTATTTTCAATAAGGGAATGAGAAGGTATACCCTACAAACAACCAATAGCTAATGTTGAGCTATTGTACCAGTATGAGGTAGCTATTACCAGCCCATAGCTTCTTCTTTCATAGCTACCATATACCTATTAAAGAGTTAGTGTTCTACACAATAGATGTGTGATAGCTGGTCAAGAGCTCTATGTAGCTATAATAGCTTCTGTAATATCTACTTAAATTATATAAATAGTTAGTCAAAATGGGCATAGCTATCACCACCTAACTATTCAACACATAGCTACCTAATAGCTGTTTAAAAGCTATTTGTCAAGCTATTTAACAAGAACCAGGCTGCTATTACTAGTTGATAGCTGTTCCATAGCTATCAAATGGTCTTAAGGAGTTTATGGTTTGAAAGGCAATAGCTGTATTAATAGCTGCTCAATTAAGGCCAAAGTTGTGACCCTCTAACTATCAAAGTCAATTGCAGCTAAAAGCCGGTTAAAAGCTTCTTGTCAAACACCTATAGCCAACCTTGGATAGGTCATAGCTACTTACAAGCTATTGGAGGCAGCTATTGGGCAACTATTAGCATTTAAAAGTAGTTCCATAGCTATCAAAATGGTCTTAAATGGTTAATGATGTACATGATAGCTTTATATAAGGTAGCCAACAACTATTAGACAGGTAATAGCTGTATTAATAGCTACCCAATTAAGGCCATAGCTATTACTCTCTAGCTATGAAAGTCTATAGCAACTAAAATCTGGTGAGAAGCTTCTTGTGAGACAGCTTTAGCAAACTTTGGATATGTCATAGCTTGTTAATAGCTATTGGTCAGTTATTACTGGGTGTTAATATCTAGGCAACATAACACAAGCAAAAACTACTACTATAACCATAACATAAGCAACAACATCCATTGTACAAGAGCTATTAAAAAGGTAGTACAACTATCACTGGCTTATTGAGGACGTACCTGCTAGGGTACCTTTGCCTTCTATAGTGGAAGTTGTATTCGCACAAAACATCGTCTTCAGAGACATAGGGATCTCTATGCCGCATCCCATTTCCAAGCAAAAGTCATGTAACATGCATAAATTTGCAACACAAAAAATGTGATAAGGATGTTTGCATGGTAGCATGCAAACACCCACCATCATCTCATCTTGAAGACCCATTCCACAAGCGGTGCACGGCTCCTTGATATATATGGGTCCTTGACGTACATGAGGCATAGGAGGTGAGGGAGAGAATAGTGGACCATTGCCTTGTTGCAACTGAGAAAGACTGTTGCCAACAAAAGCCTCCTGATTTTTAAGTGTTGCCAACAGTAGGTTCTTTTGTTGGAGCCACTCCTGGTGTCCAAAGACAAAAAAAAATCATTCTTAACTCTTCAAACACACAATAAAAAACATAAAAATTGTAAAGTGTTCACAATTCAACCTGTATGTCTGCAACAATGTTGTTTTTAGCCATGACACTCTCAGTCACTCCAAGAAGAGCAAGGATAGCTTTGTTTGCAATTATCACAGCTTGCAATTGTTTCGACCTCTCCAAAGGCACATTCCCACTAGCCTCTAATGTGTCTAGTTCTTCTCTAGCTTCCTGTAGTTGCTGCAAAAAGGTGTCTCCCTTTGGCTGAACTTGCATTTCCACTTCAGCTTGCTGCATTTCTTTTGTGATCTGCCCTATATCAATTAAACGTGAATTTTTTTAAGCTAGCAGCTAAGGACTAAGCTATTAAGGTGTTATGGAAAGACAGCTTTTGACCCATAAAAGTGTACCATCCACTCATGCTACCACCCAATATTACTCTATCTTCATATGTTTTTAAGAGTTTTCCACTTAATTGTGTAACCATTCCAATCTGTAGCAGTTAACAAGAGGGTGTTATCATCATTTAACTTCTAGAATCTATTATAATTTTAGCAGTCAATTATAGACATACAAACATTCTAAGAAACTTCAAAATTAGACAGTGTTAATGTATATTGGGAATGAAAATTAATTTGAAAACTACCTCACATAGCCGCACCTGTTGCTCATCCTAACGATCTTATCATCTTATATTTAAAAATGGTTAATGCTGACTTAATATACATCTATTCTTCTCTCCTCTCCTTTCACCCATTCACACACATGAACACATTGGCTAAAAGACAACAAATATGACCTACTTTTAATTAAGAGTAGTAGAAAATTCTATAAGATTTTATCTACAAGCATTTTTACTATAAACTTGATTTTGTGACTGCTTTTTACAATTCCTAATTAATGCTAAAATCCACCCCATATTTTTTGCAAGACTCCTTCATAAATTGATATTATAAAATACATTTGTAGGGCTTAAATTTTATACCACTTACAAATTTGTGGTGTTTTCCTCTTTAAATGACTCTTTGTTATGATTTTTCTACAATGTTAATTTTACTTAATGTGGTTATCATCATTAGCTTTGTACTAGCCCCATCAGTCTCCAAATGCCTCTCTTTTTTTCTTTTCCTCTTTTGTGGCACTTGTAGATGTAATCCATATGATGAGCCTTACTTATTGTAGTTGACAGACTACTCACCTTTCCCTCTTACTACATAGACACCATCAAGAACAAACGTCGTCAGAGAGAAGCAATTTTATAAGCCCTCTCCTCCTTTTGGTTTTCTTCTATTTTGCAAATTTCAATCCAAAACTTGAGGTGATAATATTCTAGCAACATTGTATAGGATTTAGAATATACTCCTTGTTTGTTGCCATATCAAATAATTTAGTAGTCTATAATTTATAGTCCTTAGCTAGTTCAGCATGCTAACTCTCTCGTACATCCCATTCTGAAAGACCAATAGAAATACAAAAACTCCAATTATATGGCTTTTTATCAATTGCTTACCTCCTATTTCTAGATAAACTCCAAGTATATAATTTCTCAATGTATTTTATCGATATACATCTAACAACACCATTTAGGTTTTCTTTGATGGGTTAGCTCTCTCTATAAACCCAAATGCCATATACAAAGTCTATTCTCTTATTTTGCTTATGATCTCCATATTGAAGGGTGTGTGGTGTGTGGCGTGCGGAATGCGTATGCGCACGGTTTGGTGTGGGTGAGAGGAAGAGGAGAAGCATGCTAGGTAGGTGGAGCAAGCCTCCAAGATTGTGAGGAGATCCTTATTCTTTGGTATATAGAAGAATAAGGTTAGTGTGGGCAGTAGGTGGACAAACACCGGATGGCAAGCCCTAAGCAAAGGCATAGCACATTTGCCCCAACAATCTCCCACTTAAACGCAAATGTGCCAATAAGTGGGTGCTACTAGCTAAACTACTAGTATGTGCAAGAAAGCAGGGTAGATAATCTCTCAACCTACATCCATTGGCTCATTCAATCATTCTACATGCAGCCGTATCGGCTCTAGTTATAGGCAAGCATGTGTATCTTTGCTAGAGCCTGCATGTAAATCCTATAAAAAACTTTATATGGTCTACAAATCTCCATAATGCATCATGCTAGTGTCAATCATTGTACGACTAAAAATACCTGCTGCAAATGCTCCCATTGCAGCTGCTAGGTTGGGCCTCCACACTAGTAGGTTGTACATGAGACACCTGAACACTGACAAATCTATGAAAACCTGGTTGTCCTAGCCTCTCATGTGCTATTTGCATGCACTACATCATTAGGACTACTCATCGTGTAGGGATGTGTCATTGCCGACACTGGGATGGCTATGTGACTCTCACCCATAGGTGGAACCATGTGTCTTCGCATCAACTCGTCAGCCTCTAGCATGAGAATATTAAAGAACTCTATGTTTGTCATGTCTGCATGTGTCTCTATGAAGAAGACCTGCTCTACCTCTATCTGCATAGACTCTGACAACGGCTCTTGTGTCTCACTAGAGCACTGCTGCTGTATCTTTGTCTCTAGAAAGTGACACGGAAAATTGCATCCTCATCTAGCAGTCAGTGAGAATAAGTGTCATTGTTGGAAGACATGTAATCAAGAAAAAAACTAAAGGCAAATGTGACATCACCATCACGTGCATATGAAGCAGCCACTCTAGCATGTGTCAAAACCTCATGTACATCATGTATGCATTCTTGTTGATGCAACATACGTCTAAAACGGTGACGCCTAATGTGCCCTATGTGACCACAATGCCAACAATGCAAGTATCGATAACTATGAGACCGTTTTCTCTCAAGAGTCATGAGTGCCGACTTTGAACTGTCACATATGTCTGGTATATGGATTATAAGGAGCGAAAAATCTCAACCATAGACCATACCAAACTGGCAATAAAATGGGAGATAACTCTATCACTACACAATCATTAAAACCATGATCAATTGCATCAAAACCAATGCTTGAATATGCATAAAACAACTCTATAATCTGCCATATGTAGGCATACACTTTGGGACAAACGGCTCAACTGAGCATAAAGTGCATAATCGTACACGCAAGTAGTGAGCAAACAAGCTCAAAACACATCTCATAAGAAAACTACCTAAAGAAATCTACAAAAAACCTATGAAACATCTGACTGCTTATAAGTTCTTGCCACATGAGCATATGCAACTCTCACTCTTGCAAGAGTGGATGCAAGAACACTAAACATGTGTTCAAATTGACAAAACCTATCAAAGTGGGAGTCAGACTCGACCACTAAAGTCATCAAAGAGTAAATTACATATATGCATATAACATAGCTAGAATCTTGGGGAAAATTTGATAAAGCTCCCCCTAAAAATTGAGTATAATCTCAAATAGTCTTAGTCATATAAACAATTGGCAACACAAACAATGCATAAAATGCATCGATGAAGCCGTTTGGGCAATGTGCAAAACACAAACACGGTCTCTCATCCATAGATTTCATACACCAAGTAAAAAGTGACTAAACACTCTCCAACCATGATGGAGAGAAGCAAGAACTGTGGGTCATAATCAAAAGTGCATAAACATGTCCAAGACCAATCCATCTCAATCACAGATCCACATATGCCATACATGTACCATAAGTATGGAAACCAAGCTCACACTCGCACAAGTAGCTCCATGGATACTCCACCTGTTTGATATAGTTGTATACCTATGAACCTATCACTTATGAGATGTAATAATATCAATCCTTATCCGCATGTGCATACATACCAAAGTTGCACAAAATTATGTGCATAAACCTCTCTAGAGAAAAATCCACACAGTCACAATGAGTACAAAATCGTATCCGGATGTGTGACAATCTGAAAGTCGCATAAAAAAGCATCACTTGCACACAAAAATTCAAGGTAAATTTTGTCTCAAAGAGCACCACAATGTGACATACATAGGTAGAGATGAAAACCGCATAATGCTTTGCAATGTAGGAATCAATCCGCCAAGCTTCTAAAAGTTGAGATGTTGTAGGATGCTGCAAAAAATGCAGTGCTCAAAATTTCAAAATTTTGATATGATCAACGCATTTGAAACATGTAGGATAGATTCGTGGATCATAACTATCTGACTTTGTATGGCATGGATATGCAAAAAAAAACATTGTTTCAGGAGTCGAAACAACAAAAACGAGTTGTAGCACTTCTTGTTCGTGCTTCTTCTCTGCAAAATTCAGTAATGGATTGCTACACAAGCTCTATATAAGTTGAATATGCATGCCTAAGCTCATATCTATAATTTGGGCTTCTCTTGCAATGCAATTTGCATACACACAATGCGATGTAGAAGCTTTCGTGTACACGAACAAAACCACTTGCAAATCGATAATGCATAGAGGTTGACAATGTGCCCCCTTCTCCTTGCTAGATCCACATTGTATCGCTCCAATACAATGCCATCTAGCTCTGTGCTTATGTGCCTATCCGGGAAGACATTGCACACCTATCGATCACCAAGCCGTAGCTTTGATACCGGTTGAAAGAGGTGTGGTGTGAGGCACATGTGTGTGTGCAGTGTGGTGCGGGTGAGAGGAAGAGGACAAGTGTATTGTGTAGGTGGAGCAAGCCTCCAAGATTGTGAGGAGCTCCTTGTTCTTTGGTATTTAAAGAATAGGGTTAGTATGGTCAGTGGGAGGATAGACACTTGACATCCGGGCCCTAAGAAAAGTCACATCTCCTTTACCCCAACACATATTACATGCCATCTCTTATAATATCTTCTTATATGAATATCCCGCAATTTACTATATGCGTTCAATAAATGATCACTTTAATTATTTTCTTGCAAATTACTCTCTTTGCAAATATACCTAAGTGGCTACACTCAAGCAGTTTTGGAACAAGGAAATATACAGGTAGACACTTTTAGAAGGTGATTTGGGATAATCGACAACACTTTGTATGTACATTATTCCAACCTACACTAACTTGGTGTCAAACAGGTAGTAAATGGTTTGTTTTTTATGAGTTGTGTAGCCCATTGGTCACATGCACATAGATTTCTCAATTCATACAATGTGTATATGCTTATTCTGTTGTAGATTCACTAAATTAGGCAACTCCAATTAACCATGTAGATCCGCCGATTTAGGCAACACGAGTGCATATTCTCCAATTTAGGCAGTACACCGACAAACAACAAATTCATTAGCTTAAACAATATCAAGTGCAGACCTTGTCGGTTTAGGCAGCGCAAGTGTGGATTCCCCAATTTAGACAACATGATTTTTTGGTGTTGATTTGCTGATTTAAGCAACACTGACTAAAAAATGATGCTACAAAATCATGTTGCAATGGTTGGTCACCATTGTCCATAGTGTGATTTTGTTACTTGGGTATATAATGAAATTGATTTGCATTTGAAATTAAGTTTGCACTTGAATTTAATTTAATATGATGAATTTTTGTCACTAGCGTTTATGAAATTGGACTCAAAATTTATGAGAGTTGACTATTGAAAGATGCCTATGATCAATGATATCTTGATACATCAAGATATGACATATACCACTTATTCTCATGGTATGGGACACTAGAATATGTAGTATGTGCATGACAATAGGTATAAGAAAATTTATTTGTTTAAGTTTATGATTTTTTTTATTTTGCTCCATGATATTTTTCACACATAGCTTAACCATTGTTTTTTAGGAGTATAATTTGCAGAGTCTTAACTTTAGCAATTGAGGACGGTTGCTTTTCTAACAGGGAGGTATGTAATGGAAATAATAAATAGATATTATTATTGCAAGTGACAAGTGGAAAATATGGGTTGGACTATGAAAAAATGCAAAAGGATATCAAGTTTATTGATATTGTATCATTAACGAGCTCTTTATGAGCTATGGTCACTTTTATGACCGGGTGGACAATTTGTAATCACTTTCGAGAGCATTCAAGAAAGCTAAAAGTAAATACATGCAACAGGAAAATGTTCACTCTTACATAGGGAGCGATTACACCTAGTGTCTGTGTCTTTCTTCTCCTCTCTCACTTCTTCTCTCTCTGTGCATGTGTAGCACTTTTCTCTATTAGGTGCATTTGCACGTTCTCTTCTCTCTCTCTCTCTCTCTCTCTCTCTCTCTCTCTCTCTCTCTCTCTCTCTCTCTCTCTCGCTCTCGCTCTCTCGCAAAGTGGTCTTTCTCAGGGACTTCGTGTGTATATGATTTGTAAATATGCGATTGGTGATTCTATTGCTCATAGAAAAGTATTTTTTGTATTTTGTAGGCCCTCTATAGTCTTGTTTGTAGCAAAAATTGACTGAAAGAGGCATTCTTCATCGACATTTGCAAACACTTCAACTCCTACACAATGTACATCCTCGTCATCATTTTACTTGAGGTAGAAATGCTCATTGAGCATTTCAACATATCGATTGAAATTTTCCACCTTGGATTCAATATTTACTTTGTATGAAATTTGTTCTACTCTATATTGCATAAAATGTTTCAAATAATGAAAATAATATGAATAATATGAAATTATTCCTGAATACTCAAATAATTTGGGAATTTTTGCATAATAATACAATATATCGATTGATAAGCTTATTGATTGATATATTTTTTAAATTAAAAACCATTTTTTCACAAATTCTATGCACTTAACAATCAGATACTTTCAAGATTATTTATAAATAAGAGTAAGTGTAGTTTTTTTCTTAATCTACCATTTAAAAGTTAGCTCTATGTACTAAAAATGCCTTTAATCACTATGTGATAAAGATACTTAGTAGGTTAGTTTGGTGTGTCTAAATGCTACACAAAAAATACATAGATTATGATGAAAAACATAGATGGATGCCAAGGAGCAACTAACAAGTGGCTATGGTGACACGACTGTTGTGATGCAGAGCAAGGCATCAATGACAAGATAGGGCATTGATGAATGAGGTGCATGCACATTGAGTGGCAGCAAAGCAATCATAAGAGAGGGTGTCAAGGACAGGATAGGGCGTCAAGGGCGAATGTGCTTGCAAATTGAGGAGAGGAATGAACAGGGAGAGAGAGATGTCGTGTACATATCATGCAAGCATGCGCGCGCACACACGCACACAGAGCTTGGCCTCCTTTTAATAGAAAGAGAGAGAGTGACAGTCGGCTCCCTTGCCTCCTTGGCTTCAATTGTGTGTGTGTGTGTGTGTGTGTGAGAGAGAGAGAGAGAGAGAGAGAGAGAGAGCATCTTCACCAAATTTTTCTTTAAATCAATTGGTACCCCCTATAGCTCTTTTTTATCTTATTAGTTGGAATCTTGATAGATTCCCAACTTCTCCTAGCAACGAGTGCAGAAAGCAAAACCACCACCATATCAACCCACATTTGGACCCTGGTACTAAGGATCATGGAGATGTCCATCTCCCTTTCAACAACCGACGCCCTCGCCTTACCACGTAGGTGTGTCTCCTATATGTCTTTGCCTCGCGACATGCATCCACCTCTCTCTCTCTCTCTCTCTCTCTCTCTCTCTCTCTCTCTCTCTCCGCCAATCGTTGTCTCACCGCCCCCCGCCCCCCCCCTTAATGTCTTTTCATTTCCTTTTCACTCAAACCTCTCATGAGCATCTCATTAGATTCCTATCAAAATAAATAGTCCAGAATCGTGCCAGCCTACTAGTGTCTTCACTTTTTTCTTCTTTGCCATACTCACAATTGTGGCGGACATTGAGCATGGTCAACACTTGTGCATAGCTACTGCTTGCCATAGCATCAAGAAGGCAATAAAAAGAATACCGTTAGTCTTCACTCGTAAGCTTCTCTCATGGTATGCAATAGAAACAAGGTGAGGACTCACGATGGCCTGTTGAAGGTAAGGGGGGAGGAAAGATTTATGCAAGAGGGAAATGGCATAACCAATCTACCACACTTGGGTGATAGAAAGGTTATACCATTTTCCTCTTGAATAACAGGTCTTGAGTTGAACTCTCCTCGTCGGCTAGATCTCTAAGGTCTCTTGGGATAGTTTCCTACGACGTTAAAATTCTCTTCTTCTTCTTCTTCTTCTTCTCTCTCTCTCTCTCTCTCTCTCTCTCTCTCTCTCTCTCTCTCTCTCTCCCCCCCCCCCCACACACATATACATGGAACCTCTCTCTACTCTCTTCTTCTCGTTGATAAGTGCCCTTTTAATCTCTCTCTCTCTCTCTCTCTCTCTCTCTCTCTCTCTCTCTCTCTCTCTCCACACTCACTCACACACACACGTATACACAAATACACAAGCATGTATGCACGTGTTGAAATTGACCTATCTACCATCCCAAAAGCTGATTTACGCAAGAAGATGTACTCCTGCTAAATCTAATAGTCGGTTGTCCACAAAATTCCTCTCTCTCTCTCTCTCTCTCTCTCTCTCTCTCTCTCTCTCCGGTTACATACTTGAGTTGCATCGAGATCTACCCCATGGATGTCCGAGCTTTGTCATAAGCAGGCAAGCCCTCCTCTCTTTATAAAATATACTCAATGTTTGAGTTTTTGTTAATGTCTCTGTCATGTGCATGTACATACATACATGCACTCACTATAGTAACCGATAAATTGAGAGAGAAGGGACACCAACACAGGTGCCCAATGCCAACAATTTTTCAAGCACTTTCAGAAAGGGTATAGAAGTGTCTCTTTATAGTTATTTTTAAAATTTTGAAAATATACTTGTTTGTTTCCAAACTACACGGATGTCGTTGTGGCAAGGTACGGTAAGTAAAAGTTTGTTAGTATAGTACACCTAATTTGTTCTTGGTAGCCTCTGGGAGAGAACAAATGTGTAATCTTCAGCACCTCAAGGCTCGGCTAAGGTTGAGGTCTTTTTGTACTTTCTTTGAGATTTAAATACATTCACTTACTATTGTGATTTTGGCCAAATTTTTTTATTTGAAAATACACTTTCACAAATTGTTAAGAGATATCAATATTGGTTTTAAAAAAAACCCTTTGAAAAAACAAAGGTAATTTTATCTTTAAAAATTAAGTTCTCATAAAACAATAAAATATCCACAACAATTGTCATTTTTTTTGTTATGTGCACTTAAGCTGGACTATTTACTTTATGTAAAGTAGAAAGGTTTTTGACTTTACATTTTCCAAAGTCTTTTTGCTATGTGTACTTAAATGATTCACTTACTTTGTGTAAAGTAGAAAGCCTTTGATTTTCAATTCCCAAAAGTCTTTTCATTTTTTGCAATGTTACTATTAACTTTTGTATTTTAAATCTTCCTACCTTTGAGTTTTGCATTTTAAAATAGAGAACTTATAAGGTTTTCTCTTGAATGAAGGAGTGAGTGACACATGGAGGGTCTCTCCTTTCTTAAAAAATTTAAGCTACTTCATATATAGTATAGAAATATAGAAGTCATTTTCAAGCATGCAAACAAAGTAAATGCTGCCTTAGTTTAAGCTTTCTATTCACAAGACTTTTGAATCCTTTAGAGACACTTGTCTCTCAAAGAAAGTGATGTAAGTAAACAAAAGGGACAACAAAGATATTTTATAAAGAACCTTGCCATGTGGTGCTCATCTAGCCAAAGAATCCAACGACCTCAGTTTTGCAACAATTTTGCACACTTAACCCTATGGCCTTCCACAGGCCAAAAAGTGAGAAGGGGTGTGGATCCATCATGAAAACAATGTCCATTATTTTTGGACCCATCAAAACAATGTCCATTATTTTTGAACTAGCCAAAAGGATGTCCCTCATCCTCCTTGAAAATGAGGAAGTTTGTCTACCTTATCAATCCAAATTATGGATTGGCCTAAGGATTGACCTTGGGTGCTAGTCATGAATAGCAAGAAAAGGGTGTTTGCAAAGAATCCATCAAGATAAATGTTGTAATTTATGTATAAATTTTATTTTACAAGGTGGCCAAATTTACAAGTTTTTTTATCAAACACTATAAATACAAGTATGTGGAGAGAGAGAGAGAGAGAGAGAGAGAGAGAGAGATCCTTTTCTTGCTCTAGACTCCCCTCGTCAGGGCCTCCCTCTTTTTAGTTTTCTTTTTTTAAAGTGCTCAGTTGAGAAGGAATTGCATTAATCACAGAAGGTTACAAAGAGCCTTGGCATATCCTTTGCACAGGGTTTTCTCAAAAAAAATACATCACCACAAGGGGGGGCGAAGCTTGCAGTTTTGGTTCCTATTACAATGGAATTTCCACTGGCACATTTCTAGAACAACATTTGTGTCAAGAGGATCACACTTCTTCTTTTTTTTTTGCAAAACTCACAATTGGGAGTGAACTATATTGATCATCTCAAAAAATTACTAGAACTTGCCATGCTGGTTCCGAGCCATGACACCATCCAGAGACCAAACTCACATCAGCTATCTGGGGAGCCACCCCTAACGACCTACCCCCATGCCCTTGATACACCAGGTTCATTATCATGTTCTTCACTAATCTTTTGGTTTCATGATTTTCCCCTTACCTAAACATTCCGCTGACAACAAGGCACAGGTAACCCTAGACCAATCATCTGAGTTTTGCTTGCGCCCGAGCGTCCATATAAGTACTCTGCTTTCTTGTACAATTTCTGCGAAGCTTGCCACCGCAGGAACTCCTTCGAACACACGATAGTTCCTTGTTTGCCATACATTATGTAAAAAGCAAAACCTGATAATTTGAGTGCAGATGAGGATGGTAGGGCTACCCAAGTTCTTACCTCCAAGGAGTAAATCAGTCTTGAAAAAACCAATTTTCCATGTTCTTTGGACCCACTTGCAAATTTTTCCTGTAAGGCCTCTGATAGCTGGGCATTCCATAAAAAGGTGGGTCATATCTTCACTAGCCATCTTGCACCCCCCCCCCCCCCCCCAGGCATCAATCTGTCCCTATCCCTCTCTCCTGAATCTTCACCCCGTCGGAAGAGCACCCCTCATTACTTTCCATAAAAATACCTTCATGTGATGCGGAACCTTTGGTGCCCAGATGGTCTCCATTACTTGCTCCCACCTTTCCTCCGACCATTGTTTTTTCCATATCTTGTTAAGGGGGCTAAACCAATTCTTCTTTAGCATCATTGTATGGTAAATGCCTTTAGAATAGGGTTTCCATAAGAGGCTGCTTCCAGGCCATTTCCAAGCATTCCAGTTAAACTCCGAGTCACAGATTGGAATCACTGCACTATCAAGCTCTTTAAATCACTTTGTTGACTAGCAAAACCTCCAAGCTATTAAGTTGGAAATGGGTTACCAGAAGTTCAATGGTTTTCAGCTCTTGTTGTTTATTGTCCCAGAAGTGCCCCAGTCGATTCAGACCCTTATTATTCAATTTCTTGGCTGCTTCTATCCAATAGGAATTTTGCGGCAGATCTACAACTTTGGAAAGCCAGGGGGACCAATGCATAATGGAGTTCTTGAAGTATCTGGTTTCTTTCCCCCACTTTAGGACTCCCGCTGCTCTGTTGTATTTCCTTACCAATTCCCCTGAGCTGCCCCCCAGACTTAGGGTAGCCCACATCGGGGCTAAAAGTTTGTCATGAAACTCTACCCCTCTCCACTTTCCTCCTTTCGAACCAAGTTTAGTTTCTTCTAGCATATCTCTGATCATGATAGCCCAAGACTGGTCTTGTTTAGCCAAGGAGACTATAAATTTGGCATAGCAAGCTTCTGCATGGGCCACAGGGTTGATAATTCCAAGGGCTCCTTGATTCACTTCTTCTAAAAAAGTAACACATTTTTGGACTACCAAATGGCTCTTAAAACAATAGCTCTTACTTTGCATAAGTCAGTCTCAGAAGATCCAAATTTTTAATGTGTTTGGAGCCCATTTCAAGGTTGCCTCTAAAGAAGGGAGTTTTCATATGTGTGTAGACCCTCCAACAGATTGTTCCCGTGAAGACTTTGATTTTCGGACATCCCCATAATGGGTGCATGAGGGATGCATTCAGGTGCTTGCATGTGACACGGGTACCTTTGACTAGGCCTCTAGATTTTGCTTTATCTTTGATTGGGATGAGACCAAAAGGTACTTTCCAAAGGAAGACTTTTTCTCTCTCTTCACAGTTGGCCTACCAAACGTTTCCAACAATTTGACTTCATTTGCTTGCAGCCCACTTTTTGGACCAAATCCTATTGAGGTATTTAATTCACACCTCTGTAGAGTAGAGCTTTTCATAGATTGTTTTAGTCTTGAGCGAGCAAAATAGCCTTTCTCCAAGCCATTGCCAAGGTTTCCAATCAATCGGTGCCGAGCAAGGAGGAAGGGTTAGGTTTGAGATATTTTCCAATAGTCTACCAATGAGGATTTCCTCTTGGAGCAAGAGATTGCTGCAATGCTTCAAATGCTCCAAGGATTTCCAATCCCCTTTTTGATAACTCCAAAGAGAATATAAAGTGTCAAAGCCCTTTTTGTTAAGATTCTTGGCTATTTTAATCAAATGGTTACTAACGCCCAAGCTTTCCACTATGGGACACCACGAAGAACAGTGCCTAGTTGTACCTTTCTAGTACCTAATCTCTTCCTTCCACTTGAGTGCATCTTTGGCTTCACAACATCAACAAACTTCCTAGTATATCCACCTACTAATTGAGCCTTTACACTGGAGAAGGGAAGAAGTATGTTTTGTGTGTTGAGGTTGGACCATACACCACCTTAGATCTTATGCGGGCTTCCATTGCCATGACACCCTAGCTCTCATCTGCAATGGCGAGGGTGTAGAAAAATTTAGTACATAAAGCCAAGTCATGAGTGATAGGGTCAAGGATGCCAAGCCCTCCCTAAGCTTTTGGTTTAGCGATAGCCTCCCATTTACCCCATTTCCATGATCTTCCAACAATCAGCTTATTTATCCACAAAAACTCCTTGATTGATTTCAACAAGGAATTCCAATTTTTCCGAGATGATTGGGGGGGGGGATGTAGCGGGCTAGGGAGAGAGGAGACATGGGTAAGGGAGAGAGGGAGTTGGCATGGCGTCTCACCTTGATTTGACAAACAAAGGAGAGAGAGAGAGAGAGAGAGAGAGAGAGAGACAGAGAGAGCTTTTTTTTATGCTGAGGATGAGAGAGTATGGATGAGAGGGGAGAGATGAGGGGATGTAGGTGTGTGTGTATGTGTGTGGTGAATAATGAAAGAGAGAGAGGGAGACTCTTGTCCCATGCATGGCGGCCCCTGAGAGGGAGAAAATTTTTTTATGCGCCCTATGGGCTTGGTGACACAGAAATGAGGGAGAGAGAGAGGGAGGTGGGTTGGAGGAGCCAAGCAGGAGAGAGAGAGAGAGAGAGAGAGAGAGAGAGAGAGAGAGAGAGAGAGAGAGAGAGAGAGAGAGAGAGAAGTTGTCCTTTGGTGATAATGGAGGAGGGATGAAGCGAGTGTGGGCAGGGGGGGCATCCCACTATGGGCGTATGCATGGGAGGGAAGAGGGTGGCAGGGCGGTAGACTTAAAAAATGTTTTTTTCCTTCGTTGCTTATTATTAGGCTCCCCTTGAGTGGGGTTAGTTCTCGCGGGGGCACTTTCAAAAACCGACCGTCAGTGCAATAGAGCAATGGAGTCATTGGAATGGGGAGAGCTGAGAAGGTACTTTCACAATTCAATAACTCACTGGTCGCCTTGGCTCTTCAAGGCTGGAGGCATCCTTCTGACTCCTTTTTGGACGAAAGTTTCTAGAAAGGTAAATAACAAAGGTATTAGACATCTGGACCAATTATGGGACAATAGAGAAGTTGATAAAAAGGAACGGATCAATTGGCCCTCCAGTTTAACCTTAGTGGGACAAAAAGATTACTGACCAGCAGAGCCCTTGGACGACTTAGCACGTGGTATATGCGGAACTGTGAATCAAAGTTCGAATAGAAAGCTTGGCAGTGGCCTAAGAACAGACACTTCCTGAAACCTCAAACCAAGGAGGTATATCTCACCCTTATGACTTCAAAGGTTTGATTCTTCCCGCTTAACAAGTAGTGGGGCAAAAACTGGCCAGGGTCAAGATGGGAGACGGTCGTGAAGAGCATCTGGCGCCCCCAATGGCCGTATGGGATGAAGGTCTTCTTATGGAGGTGTTATGGGGAGCCTTGCCGATTGGGTGAAGGTTCTTGCCAGGAGAATTGGTCTAGATAGATGCTCGCAATGAAAAATAGCTAGTGAAGACCTCCCTCACCTATTCAAGGAGTGCTTGACGATATGTGGCCTAGCAGGAAAGGTCTGCAAATGGGTCCAAAAGACCTTGAAAATAGGATTCTTCAAGAATGATCTCTTTTTCAGAGGGAAGGTCTTCAAGATCCAAGAACTCCTCATCGCAACAGGAATCATGAGGTTTTACAAGAAAGCAAGGGGATGATCATCTCGCCATTGGAAAACAAATGAACTCTAAGGAATGGAACATGAGGTCATGGGTGCCGCAATGAAGGACCTACATGGGTAAAAGTGGGGGCTCATGCATTGTCAACGGGTGGCTCCCCTATTAGCTAATGTATCTATGATCCTTTATAGATGTCATGGTTTGTCACGAGCATGGCATGAATTTGTAATTTTTTGGGTTTGTCAATGTAACATACTCACCATTGTGAGTTTTGCAACAAAAAAAAGGTGTGCTTGCAAAAAAAATAAATCAAAATGGATAACACCTACTCCCTCTCCTAGAGAGAGAGAGAGAGAGAGAGTCCTCAACTCGTTGCTAGCAGTTAAGTGTGGCGAGTCTTAGCAAGAATCTCTTGGATGAGCAGAGGCTGCATGTGAGTGTCAAAGCATGTGAACTGGTTGGCAATGGCTAATGATCACTAATCCAAGGCCACAAGAAATGGTTGATTATTGGATAAGGCTTTTATAGAACACGTCCCTTTAAATGTTGCAAATTTGTGTGCGTGTGCGTGTGCGTGTGTGCGTGTGCGCACGCGTGCGCACACACATAGAGAGAACTTACATAAGGAGAAAGCTTTAAGTTTGAAAAAGAGAGAGAGAGAGAGAGAGAGAGAGAGAGAGAGAGAGAGAGAGAGAGAGAGAACATACATAAGGAAAAGACCATAAGTTTGAATGTTGTAGGAAATTCAAAAGAAGTGACATATTTTATCTATCGATGCTTTTACTCAAGATCAAATACCCAAGCTGGAGACAAGGGGGAGAGATCTATCTAGGAAGTCTTGAACTCAAGACTCTATACTCAAGTGGGATCTATGATGATGAGTCTACCACACTTGGGCGACCAAATGCTTAACATGAGGGAATTAGAGTTCACCTTGGTTGAAATGAGAGAGAGAGAGAGAGAGAGAGAGAGAGAGAGAGAGATGGTGTCAATCAGACTATTTTAGATTTCATTTTGCAAGGTCACACAGTTTTCATATGAAATGTGAGGAAGGGCACAATTTCCATCAATGGACATTGTTGCAAATGCTACACTATTTGTTTGATGTGATCTATGCATGTATTAGGTATGTGAACTTGTTGGATGAGAGAAAAATGTACAAATAATGAGAAAGAAATTCAAAATATTCCAATAAGCTAAACAACCACCTTATCTACACCTGCATTGTTGATCTTTTTGTGCTTGCAATTTCCATTATTAAATTGTATGCCCCCAAAGCAAAGAATCTCTCTCGGGCAATGCTTGGTAGTTCTCCACGTGCCCTATGATTTGTGGGTGTTGTTTGCAACCAGCCTTTTGACTTGCAGGCAACTCTCGGCAATCGATAGGTTTCCACTTATATAAAAGACACCTTGGGAGAGTCATTTCCTTTTGTTCTCTCTCTCTCTCTCTCTCTCTCTCTCTCATCTCATTTACACACACACACACACATGACTAGACAACCCAATATAACTCGCATTATGAGCAGACAGATTTGTAGTCCGGATGTAGAAGAGGCAGTTATCATGGTAAGGGCACCAAAATTATGGAGGAGAGGCAAGGCAACATCAAGTGGGACAGCTGGCCAGTGATTCATGATGGAAGAATTGAATACACAAGTTGAAGTTATAGCATCGGCGATAACATTTGTACATGCTTGGGCCATGGTGAAAACGTTGTAAATGGCTAATGAATGCTACCATGCAGATGATTGCATTAATGGACGAGTAGCGATCCATTGATAGTTGTCGCAAACATACCCACTTGATTCAAACCAAATGATGTATATTATGAGAAGCGATATGTTTACTTTTGATGATTTCTTTCATTTTATATTAGTTTGTGTATATTGTGAAGTCTGACCTATCTTTGATTTGATTTTGCCATCGTAGGCGACCACTCCACCGGAGGTGGAGGGGGTCTCACTAATAGAGATATAGAGATGAAAGGAGCATTGCCAAAATATTAAAATATTGGATCACCTTAACCGTGATACCCTTGTGTGCCTTCAACACACTTTGAACCCAACCTTAATATGTATGGCATCTAAATTTGAATGTCATATAGAAATAGTTCCTTTCTCTTTATTATATACACACACAAAATCAGATTGTGGACCTCGTAAATACTTTGCAATTCAAAATTCTTAAAAGTTTTACACATTATTCCTTCCAAGTCGTGAAAGATTTCTGTCTAAAGCATTAAAAACTAAGCTTACGAAGACAAAGTACCTTTGGACAAAATCATTGTGCACATGCGTTGATGAGGAATCAAAAGATGAAAGACGTGTAGACGACAATAAAGGGATCCCAAAATTGCAACATATTCTTATATTTTACTCTCTCGGACTTAAAAGTACGTTGGTTCACCTTAAAGTAAAATGATTCGTCTTCTGTTGGAAACAAGAACCTTCTTTTTTATTTATCCCAGATAAACAAAATCATTAGGTCTCCCCAATCTCTGAAAAATAAAAATCTTTTTACAACATCTTTTTTTTTTTTGCCATACTCGCAATTGTGAGTTGAGAGAATTTATATTAACTCGAAAAGAACTCAAGCACTACATGTGCCTTCAGGGGGATAGGGTTCCATTAGAGACTTATACATAGAAACATAGCGATGATACTCCTAGACTCTTGAATGTTCTAAGTAGCTCACTGCATGAATCCATTCTTCATCCTTGTCAACTGCCCCTCTTCTTGCTCCTACAACATGTATGAGCTTAGTGCTCTGACACGCAATATTCTCAAAATGAGCTACATCCAGTTTATCCTCAAAAACTCAAAGGTTCCTAGACTTCTAGATCCGGTTCAAGTAGCAGAATCTGGTAATTTGTGTGCACACCAAAATAGCATGGCTTTGGAAACCACGACCTCCCAAGATTAGGTCATTTGTAAGCAGATGATCTTCCAAGTCCTTCTTACCCATTTGCAAACCTTATCGACCAACACCAACAAAGTAGAGCACTTGCTGAATAGATGCAGGGGGTCTTAAGAGACTGATCTGCAGCCAGAGAAAGTGTTAGAGCCGATCCCTCTAGCGTGCACCTTAATCCCAGTAGGCAAGGCACCCTAGAGAACTTTCTATATGAATATCTTCAAGCTCTTTGGTCCTTTCAAAACATCTTAAGTGCATAAGTGATAGGTGAGTTTAAGAAATGAAAAGACGCAGGGAAGTGGAAAGGCAAAAGACTTTTTGTGTCCATATAAATAGAGATGGTCGAGTGCACTTTGATACATTTGTGTTTTTCTTGCTTATTTTCTCTTTAGGGTTTTCTTCTCTTTAGAATGTCTTTACACTACATAAGTAGTGAGTAAATTTATTTTGAAACCATTAGGAATACCTTATACATTAGGAATCACTAGGTGTGACAAACGATCCCATTAAGGGGAAAGTCAAGGGATTCCACCGCTAATATTGAAAGAGAGAGTAGGGAAACGAGAGAGCTTTTGGAGGGAGCTTTTTTAAGAAAACAGACCTCCAAGAAAAAATTTTGAAAAAGTTTTCTCTTTGTCCTTTGAGTTGGATTTCTTGATATAAGGAAAAACGCTCCCTCCCCCATTTGCTAGCTAATGATGCGGACTAGCTCTCCATAAGTATCCCACCATATTACATGACACTGCTATAAACTTGTGCTTGGATGGTCAGAAATTAGTCAATTATTAAAGGCCCTCGGGGTTATGGAAGAGACGTGCACAACAAGTCAACAAAGAAAACACAACTCAGCTATCACATTGCCCAAAAATAGAGACAAGAGAACCTCTTTTCCTGCAATTTTATTGAGAAGACGTTCACATTTACTTAAACACCAAAACAGACAAGTCATATATGCTTAAAGAGCTAGATTTTCCACAATAGAGTTTTAAAGCACGCAAAATCAAACAAAATGGTATCGATTAAATTAATTAGACTCGACCTTACATAGTACTTGATAATAATACATTCCTCTATTGAAAAGACTGTTAAAATCAATCGTGCATAGTGTTTTACAAAAAATATCAATCCACACACTAGGCAAGATCTTTGAAACATCTACTCCAGGTCAGAGGCATGAGGATCTAACTCCACAATGTTTGGATGTCGCTCCATCAATGATGCTGCTTGTAGTGCACGATCCACCTCCTTTGTAAGTTTTCTATCTCACTCTTGAATCTCTCTCATACATTGGGCTTGCATTTCAAGAACAGAGTGCATTTTCATGCAGTGTCCTACACACTAGTCCAAAGGGATCAAATGAGCACTAGCTAGTATGCTTTTTGGTAGAGTCACACTAGCAGATGTAGATATTTCTTCTTGTTCTTTCCTTGCAGTTTTGGTGACATGCTAATAAAAGAACAACGCAATATTGATCAGTAATCAAGACCACATTTGATAGTTCTTCAAAAGATTATACTCATACACAACAAACTACATTGTTTCTAAAGAGATGAACATAAAAATTACCAGACGGCTTTTCGGCCATGCAACCATGCTTTTCTCTGCTTTCTTAAGAGTAGTCATTTCATTGTTTGTTGAAGGAACATGAGGCAAAGGGGTTTCTTTTCCATTGTATACTTCCAACACTACAACAGAAAAGCAACCAAAAGGCAATCTACTACCATGTAGTAAAGCTAGGTTGTAAGTCTTCGCAATTTGACCTATACCAATTGTCGTTCCATTTTAAATGAACTCAACGCAAGCACCAACATTTGATTTCTTAGCCATCTTTAAACCTAACCACAAGCCGAGCACAAATGCTTTGATCTTCCAGAAAGAAATGTAATCTTTTGCAATTTGGGAAGGGTTAGCAAGAGATTAGGATGAAAGCACCTCATGTTCTTTAATATAAATCATGTACTCAATTAACATTTTTCAAAACATAGCTCCCCAAGCCTATTTATAGGCAACCACCATCCCCTCTGTTAACCCTCTTCACACTTCTTTACATAGCTATCATCTCTCTTCAATCAACTTGTTTGATAACATACCACCCCTAACCTATTTATAAGCAATCAACCGCGTCTCTTCTAAGATGCTTCACTCCTTTCACCCTTACTCTCTCTTTTCTACCCCTCTCCCTCTCTCTTTCCCTCGCGTCCGAGAGGTGAGAAAGAGAGAGGAAAAGAAAAAGAGAGAACTGAAAAGGAATTTCTTGAGATTCCAACTACTCAGTGAATTTTTGAAATTGAGCAGACATATAGGCACCCATAGTTTTTTTTTTTAATTATCTCTTTCTCTCACAGTCTACATGACTCTCTCCCTTCCTCCCTCTCTTTATTGAGTTGAAGAGCTGAGTTAGCACTAGCGCTCGCCGAATCTTGAGAGTGAAGGAGATAGATAGGGAGAGAGGAAGGGATCAAAGCAATCAAAGCAACCAAATAATCACCATTATGTTCCATCTCTCTTTGCCTCACACTAACTCTCTCCCACCCTCCCTCGCTCGCACACATAGAAGGGTGAGCACTAGCGCTCACCCTTCTATGTGCACGAGGGAGAGAGGGAGGGAGGTAGGGAGGGTTGAGGTACTTGTACGTATACATCTCATGCAAGCATCAATCACCTTTTTATGAGCATCAATCAAATTTGAAAGGATTGTACTTGATAGCAATTGATAGTACTATTTAAGACTATGAAGGGATAAGAATCGAGGGAATAGAAGCCCATGAGGGGTCTCTTGGGCCTTTATTCACTTGGCTCTTACCTCTTGATGGCCTAGGCTTTAAAATGCTATATCTTGAGCTAGAAACATCATATTTAAGCGTTTTAAAGTGCTATCCTAAGGTTTTTTTACGTTTCAGATGCATCCATGGTATTCTTTTTGTATTTTGAAAACATCTCTTATGTGTTTTCTCTCATTGCATTCCACATCACCCATTAAGATTCATGGACATGGATTTTTGTTTAAACTTAAGTTGGGCTTTCAAAAAGTAATTTGTACGAGTATGCATTTAAATGATCGAAACAACTTTTACATATGTACTATGAGAAATAAAATTCCAAAAAATTACTTTTGTATTTTCCAAAATTACCTCTCTATGCTGAGTTGGCGTTTCTTACAAGGCCTAAACTTGAGTCCAAATTTCTTCTATGGGGAGGGAGAGAGGGAAATAGATGAAGTACATACCTTTGAAGCTTGAGATCTTCACAAAATCAAACTCTACTGATAAAAACTTAATGCCAATTGCCGGTTTACTCTCCCAATAACTCTTCAACTCCCTCTCATTCACCTTACAATACAAAAGGATGTAATGTTTGGTATGTTAAGTTTTCAAAAAACCCTTAAAAGCATGCTTTTTGGCCCAAAAATCTTTTTTTATTGCTTCTCACTCCCTCTCACACTAGCTCTCTCGCTCCCTCCCTCCCTCTCCCCCTTGTGCTCATGGTAAGGTGGGGAGGGAGGGAGGGAGGGAGATAGATAATTTTTTATCCAAAAAACATACTTTTACGGGGTTTTGAAAACTTAAAATACCGAGCCTTTATATCTCTCTTTTAATCGACTCCAATGTTTTAGCAAGTGTTTTTTGATATATTAATATTTTGAAAACCATGCTATGAATGCTTTTTAAGGTAGAAATCTCTCTTAATTGATTTTATATGTATCTCTCTATCTCACACTAACTCTAATTCTCCATCTCTCCCTCTCTTCCTCTCGCCATAGCCCAACAATTTGTTTCAATTTTAGAAAAGATTGAAGTAAGAATCAAGGAAGATGTGATTACAAAAGCTATAAAGCTAGTATCTATAGGAGAAGCTATGAGGACTTGGAAAATTTTCAATGTTGAAGCATTGAAAATAGCTAGAGTAGTTGCCACTTTCCCTCAAAGGCTAAACCCACAAAATTGAATGAGATACACTACACCTAACCATAGTGTTGCAAATATCTGCAATCAATGGAAATAGTCTTCAAGACACGGGTGAACTATGCAAAATATATTTATGGAAGAATGACCAAAATTCCAGCCTTGAAAGAAGACAAGGTGAATTATAAAGGTTGTTTATTATAGGAATTAGCAAATTGCAATCTCTCAACATCTCATGCACACACACACACACACACACAGAGAGAGTAGAGGGAGGGGGATAGAGAGAGAGAGAGAGAGAGAGAGAGAGAGAGAGAGAGAAATAGAAAGAGGGGCGGATAGACAAAGAGATCTAGGGTTAAGAATAAAGAGACAGAGATAAAAAGAGAGTAGAGTGGAGGGAGGGGGGTAGAGAGGGAGAGAGAAATAGAAAGAGGGAAAGATATACAAAGAGATCGAGAGTTAGGAATAAAGAAATATTGGTTAGTGAGAGCAAGATATAGAGAGAAATTTCAATGGAAGGGAGATAGATGGAGAAGAGCAAAAGATAATGAGAGATAGGAAGGGAAGAGAGAGAGAGAGAGAGAGAGAGAGAGAGAGAGAGAGAGAGAGAGAGAGAGAGTTTGGACTAGATGGATAGGGATAGAGAGAATGGAGCAAAATGACATGGTGGGAGAATGAAAGAGAGAAAATTTTGGGGGAGAGGTATAGCCATGAAAATAGGAAGAGAGTGAATGAGAGGGGGATGAATATAGCTAAAGAGAGGAAAGTGAGGGTTACAGAGAGGGGAATGGAGGGAGATGTATGTATAGGGAGAGAGGAGGGAGGGAGGGAGAGTGTGGAATCAACAATATATAGGGAGAGAGGAGGGAGGGATGGAGGGAGAGTCATGGAATCAGTAGAAAGAGGTCTGAATATTACATAATCTCACCTTAAACAAAAAAACAAACAAGATAGTTGAATTTAAATGGATCGTTTTTCTATAAATATAGGCGTTGGTTTTAGCTGAAATATACCTCGATAACCGATAAGCTCAAGAAGAAGCAGAGAGTGATGGATTCCTCCTTGACATGCAAGGTTATTTTGTTCTTGAGTACTCTTAGCGGTGACCCTGTGATGATGGATTGTCCGGCAAGATTTGCTATGGTGAATCCTGGGGATTATGGGGGTAGTAGAAACAACAAAATATTTGACATCATCTCTACACCAGATGGAGACATTCAAACTGAGGTTAAAGATGGTGTGACATTAAGTCATCATTTTCAATATGTGTTGGATTCAGCCTTATCTACAAAGTTCTTGTTGGTCAGAAACTTGGATATGGATATATCAGCTAGATCAAGTGTAGCAATAGAGGACTTGTCTGACAACTCCCTAGATGAAAACGAAGGATTTGTTACTAGAAACCCAGACAAATGAAGTGAAGATTCATTTCCTACTAGCCAAAAACCAGTGGAAGATGCTGGTTGGGATGAAAAAAGGGAAAACAAAGAAAAGCCTCTGGGTTCATACCAGGTGGAGAAAACCCAGAGTACACTGGAGTACATTGCATTAAATAGCCACAAGTAACCCAAGTTAAACGGAATGATCTCTAGGTGCTTGATTAAGAAAAAGGTGGACGAAGTTCCGCATGTATACAATGGGGACTACGTTTATGAGCTTGATGTTGTACCAGATGGGGTCCCTAAGATGTTGGGCATGGATCAAAAGTACAATGGCCATTGTTGGGCTAAGCGGTTCATTCTAGAATGAGGTATCCACTTTTGATCAAGAGAAGTAAATGGGTCAGGGACATCTTGTCTGCAAAAACAGCTCTTGCTCGTTCAATGCAATGAGCGGAAGGCCAACCAATTTTTGAACAGAGGTCAAAAATTTTAATGTGCAAGTGCAATCCCTTAATTCAAAAGGAAAATGCAAGAAGTGGATGATTTGTCATTCATTCCAACTACAAACCTTGCAAAAACAAAGCACGCAAGTTGGCTTGCCGGCGAGGGAAACAGAGAAATGCTAAGCTTGTATGATGCATGCGTGTCTGATCTATCAAATGTTTTGCTTCAAAGTGTCAAGATGATTGCTTTTGTCAAGGCTAGGTATCACGGCGCTAGGCCTTCTGCTGAAAAACTTGCACGTTGGGCACAACAATGTCGGGCACCAGGGCCCCGGCTGTTGTTGCTAGAGAGATTGAGGATGGGCTCGACAATACCCCACTCTATCAGCAACCAACAGTGGATGGAGATAATATTACACTTGTCAGAAATTGAAAATGGGTTGCAACATTGAGCTATGAGGAGGAGAATGATTTGCATCGACTAGAGTATATCACACAAAGGATCCCACAGAATTGTAGAGGTTTTCAAGCATCTGCTTGGAGAGACCAATCACTTGGTCAGGGAACACGAGGACGAACTACTGATTGTGGAGAGTGACATTCATAAGACAATGTGGGCAATCCATTGAATACCGAAGGGAAGCGGGTTCAATGTCAAGGGTGGTAAGGATCCATAGTCGGTAAATGTAAAAAAATATATAAAGAACACGGGAGCGGGTGTTGTAGTGCCATCCTTTTGGGGTATTCGGACATGGGAAAGAGGGGATGACAGTGGTCATGGATACGGTTCAAAGGCACAATTCATGTGGTTTTGCAATGATAGTGTAGATCACACTTGGAATATATGTAACAGTATCACTCAATTTCTAGTAAGAATCCCAAGTATATGACCAATGGAAAAGGGAAAAAACATGAGTACCTCAAAGATGTTGGCATTGGAGATAGGAGGCTTCATAGTAGAGAAGACTGTAGTAAAGGAGAACAACAATGTGCATTATCGGCCAGGAATTTCTATTCAAGCCTTCAAGAGAATTGAGCTAGCAGTAAACATAGAAGCCCATATTATGTAGCACACTATCATAAAGACCGGCATACATGAAAAATTCATGGTGGAGACATCTACTTCCCAAGTCCAAGGCCACAAGTATGAGGTTCATATTGCAAGTAGCCTGACGTGTACATGTGGTGACTTCGCAGAACAAGTAGCACAAAGCAAACCATATATGGCATGTAAGCATATTTACTACATCTTCCTCTACTATTTTGGCTTGGATTTAAACTACGATATGTTTATCTACTGCATGTCTTCACTGTCGTTGCACGTAACATGAAACAGAGTTGTAAATAACTTGTATTTATTATATCCCCTGGTGCAAAATGTCGATGCGTGCATGAATTGTAATTGTTGTTTTTATATTGTAATTCATTGTTGGAGATGGTAGATTGAGTCTTTTTTTCCTCATACTGGTAATGTGCAGAGCATATTTTATAGCTAAAACATGTTACATGTTGAATTAATATTGTAATTTCTAGGGATAATTTCATGTTATTGTAAGGCAGCGTGTATCTACATGTGCTTCCACTAAGTTTGAAGCATATTGTTTTCTGATGGGCATGTTGTCTTGAAGGACCAAATATATTGCTAGAAAAGAAAAGAAAAACTCCCTCCAAAATGCTCTCTCTATCGGAAGTCTTGAGAGCTTTTGTGTTGCAAATATCTCCATAGTAAGGCTAGGGAAAAGCTCGCGCATAAGCTCCCTCCAAAAGCTCTCTCAATTCCCATCCCCTCAAAATTTTCAAAGAGAAAGTAAATGGGTTTTCAAGTGTTGCCACTTCCACCTGTCGCCTCTAAATAAATAGTGACTTGGAAGCAAAAAGCAAAGGCAGGGACAGCGTTGGAAAGGGGGAAGAGGATACACATTGTTAACCCTCACACACATTCCTATCACCTATGATAGACGCCGTATTATTTTTAGTAGAGTCAGGTACCAGGCTTGTCGGTCCAATAGGAAAAGGGTAAGAGTGATCGTCGATGAGAGGTGCACTCTAACAGGAACATTCAAGGGTTAGTTGGCTAAGTATGGGCACCCAAGTGTGAATGGGCCGAGCTCATATAAAAGTCACCTAAACCTAAAAATCATGGATTCTCTCATTTGTGCAATTGAAGAGTGCTCTTGCTCCATCTCCATCTTCTTCTTCTTCTTCTCCTTGTGTGTGTGTGTGTGTGTGTGTGTGTGTGTGTGTGTGTGTGAGAGAGAGAGAGAGAGAGAGAGAGAGAGTGTGTGTGTGTGTGTGTGTGTGTGTGTGTGTGTACGATCGAGCATTGCGATGATGGCACGACGACGGTGAAGCGGTTGAGCGTGGTGCAGCAGCGGCTCCTTCTTCTTCGCGGCGAGGAATCCTCCACGAAGGCGAGCATAGGGCAGTGAATGACACACCCTTGCTCTCTTGAGCTTTCTAGATTAGTCTAGATGTGTGCTTGGAGCCATTTGTGGCTCGCACATAGTGTATCGACAAGTCCCTTGCATTGATACGTGCGACAGACGCGCACATTTTTGGCATCGTTGCCGGGGAATGCCCTACATTAAGCTCGAGTAGCACTCTATGCTACTTTGTGGTGCATTTTGAAATGTAGGAAAGGTAGAGAAGGAAGGTGTGTGTGTTGAGAAGGAGTTTTGTTTTGTTGTTGTGTATTGTTTGTTAATAAGGTATTGAAAGCTATTGTGTTTTTTCTGTTCATAAGGTGTTTTCTCTATGATAAGGTGTTAGAATTAAGGGAGTAAATGCATAATGTTAGTTCTGTGTAAAGTATAGTAAGTAGATTTGTTAGCTGATGAGTTTCTGTAGTAGTGTGTTAGTGTGTAACAATAGCTGTCTTAGTTGTAAGTAGGTAGGATAGGTGTGTGTGTGTGCTCGTGCGCTCAGCGCAGCCGCGACGACCTTTTCCCAAACAAAACAAAAATTTAAAAAAAAAATTAAAGATAGGACCGAGATCGGTAATATCCCCTAGACCCAAGCCCAAGTCCACGCTCAGGCTCAGGCCTCAGTCCCCCTTTAAAATTACGTATTTTAGCATCACGCGTAGGTAAAAATCGACCTTTTTGAGGACCAACGGAGCTTCGGGTAATTGAACGTTGTGTTGTAAAGCACACCATGACCCCCTGAGCGATATGCTTATTTCGAGCTATCACACGCTCTAATCCAAAAACCGATCATTAAAAAACATCAAAAACGAGTGAAAACGGGGTGCAAAACGCCCAAAAGATCAGGCGGTTAACCTTCGAGGTTATTTGCCGACGCTTGTAGTGTGCCAAAGGCACATGAATCTGTGCTCTGGTCGTGTGCTAGAGGTCGAGCAACTAGAGAGCATTTCGACTTACGCGAGTTCTCAATATCCACCTACCTTAGGTTCCGGGCCCTCGGTGGGGACCCAAGGTAGTACAAACCAAGACCCAAACATATCGACTAGTGACTCTTCCTCTGACTACGATGTCATTGAGGGCTACCCAATGCCTAATCATAATAGCTCAAGCCAAGACATGCATGCCATGGGTCCACGGTCCGGGTCGAGCGTGCTTAGCCGCTTGAAGGAAACCTTTAGTAGAGCCACTCGCTCCAAACATGGAGCTAACGATGTAAATGAGGGGGGTGGGGAAGTAAATTCGCTATTCATGACCAATGTAGACCCTATGCTCTTAGAGAGTGTGCACATGAATACTCCATTCACCGGACCCCCTGACTCTTCAGAGCTATTTCCCTCCGAGGTCATATTATCTGAAGGTAGAAGCCTTGCCGAAGTGCAAGAGGTTGAGCGATATATCATCGCGACTAAGGAAAAGGAAATTGAGAGCTTACGCAACGCGAAGCAACGAAGAGAGTTAAAATCAAAAGCTCCTATGTCAATTTCCTTGCTAGGAGAGCAATCGAGTGCTCCTGACTTAGCAACCACTAAGGGTCAACCCATAGAGAGCCACATTGCATCTAGTTCAAAGGAGCACCTCAATCTTAGATGGAGCGTTCTTAAATGAGACTAGGAGTACGAACTACAAACAAAAACTCTAACCGACCTATACACAGGTCACACCTATCACGTGGGTTGGTTAGATATCCTACAATCCACAACGGGTGCTACTAGTGTGGAGGATCAACAACAAAGAGTTTGTGAGGTCATCCATAGGGTTATTGAGCTAGAGAGACAGAACAAGGGGATCCACATGCCTTCAACGGGTCTCATGAGATTCTTGGATACAGGGAAGGCTAAACAACCAGCCTTATCGCAAATGGAGACTCCCTTGGTAAGTCCGATGGATCCCCCATATGTTGTTTTGCTAGGGGTCTCAGTGCAATCTAAGCCTACAAGTGATAGCTTTACTTTTCCAAGTCTAGCTCATCTTTCCCTTAATGACACCATGGCTACCATGCCTACCCCAATGATGGGCATGCCAAGAAACACGCCATGGACCTCATTTGTTAGTAAAGCACCACTACATGGTAGCTCAATGCCTGCAATAGTACCTACAAGTGTGTACCAATCATATATATCTATAGGTCCTCATACTCATGTAGTCCCTACCCCTCCCATTGTTTCAACTACCTATGCTCCACAACCACAACACCCAAGCTCTTATTTCCATGGGACCATATCGGCTAGCATTAGCATGTCACATCCGATGTCTGCTAGCCTAGGGCCACACATAAGAACTTTGGACCGCCACATGGCACAACACCATACCAAACGTGGAACCCAAGGGCTTCGTATGTGCCAAGCCCAATGCCAATACCTACTCCACATGTAGTTTCTGGAGCACCTCCACCCACGGTTCCTGCTCAATTAGGTGACTTGGCAATATTTGATCAAGCTATCGGTTGATCTATTGCTGAGAATATGCCTAACACGCCTGATAGAGAACCTAGAAGTAAGGCAATACAAATAGCCAAGCTCACACAAAAATTTAGTGGAGACGGGGATGTGAGAAAGCATATAACAAATATGGAATTCTCTAGGAGAACACAATGACCTGCATAAGAGTAATGCTTTAAGCCTAACCTTAAGTGGGAAGGCTGGGGATTGGTATAGGGTGGAAGAAAAAGCAATTTACCCTACTCTTAGGAGATTGTTCTTAAAAGAATACATACGAGAGGGAGTGCTTTGGGGTATAGCCTCTCAACTCCAGAAAGCCCAACGAGAGGAAGGAGAGTCAGTGAGAGACTTTATTAGTCGCTTAAAGCATTTGAATTCTCGTTGTAATCCAAATGAGCACTTCAATAATAATCAATTGCTTGATAAATTCATTAGGGAATTATGACATGAGGATATCTACAATGGCCTAGTCATTAGAGGTATCACCACTTGGGAAGCAGTCACCACCAATGCGATCCAATCGGAGGATAATTTAATGATTCAAGGAGAAAGAGTGTCTGTTGAGCCTAAATTTATTAGCTCGCAAGCATCAGGGCATCAACCAATGACCATAAAGCCTATTGCTAAGGAGCCAAAGATATCTGAGATGACTTTAAAAGATCTCACCAAGGCCATTCAAGAGAGTCTTAGAGACAATAGTGCTCCACAAAACAATCATATGTATCCAAGAAGGGAGCAACAATGGTGCTCAATATGCTATGGACCACATAGTACCAGTGAATGCCCTACTTTTAGAGTAAAATTCAATGGGAACTGCAATGCATGTGGAAGGTATGGTCATCAAGCTAAGGATTGCATAGTATTTAAGCGCATGATGGCCAATAGACCAACCTTAGCATGGACAGACACACCTCGAGTGCCTGCATTGATGCCGGCCCCACCCCTTGAACAAACGTCACAACACATGGTCCCTAGGGCCCAAAATGTTGTTCAAACAACACCCTTACCACCTCCAGTGCTAGGACCGCAACCACCACATTCAAGAATCACTTCCATGAATCAAGTGGGTTGTGAGTCATCCATTGCTTGTTTGGAAGGCTGTGAGGAAGATATAGACCATAATGGTGCCTATGGAATGGATGCACTTGAAGAAAGTCCATAATACTACATGGAGGACTATTGGAAACAAGTCAAACCTGTCTACTATCAAGTAGCTACTCTTGCTGCAAGAGGCCAAAATATTTTACACTGCTGCTAAGAGACCACCTCTTCAATGCTATGAGTGTGGAGGTCCACATCGTGTGGCCGAGTGTCCTATTAGGCTACAAAAGAACACCACATTAATGCAAACCAATCAAGCGAGCACGTCTACAACGCCGATACTCATGTGTAATCAATGTGGCATAGATCATTTGATTGCCCAATGTCCAACTAATCCAAATGCACTGAATATCACGCCATTAAACTTGATTGAGGTTACCGAGGAGCCATCACAAAGTTTACTTGTGGTACCAGTAAACATACTTACACGATCGATGCTCCAAAAACAAAATTATATTCTTGAGGAAAGAGACACGGCATCAATTTCCCAATCTCAAAAAAAGAAGAAAACACGAAGGTCGCAAAAAGCAGCGAAGTTATACCCAGTTCAAAAACCAACATAGGGACTGGTGACGACCCCGTATATATGAACGACGCTGAAGAGGATTCTCATTCAGGTGAAACCATGGAGACCAAACCGACCACTAAGATAGAAACCAACAAGGAAGATCTTCATGAGCCACAATGGCCAGGATCCAAGAAGAAGATAAGAACTTATCCAAACCCTACAGAGGAGATCGAGCGAGTCAAGGAATTAAGGAGTTTGGTAGAAGATACCCAAAGGGATCTAGAACCAGCACCTAGGCAAATCCACATTACAGACACCGTGTCCCCTACGCAAGAGCAACCTCACCAAGTCCATAGACCCTTAGCCATACCTAGTGTCATCCAAGAAGAAAGTGACTTAAAGTCATGGGAAAGTGGATGTACTCACTTCTTGATGGAAAGAATGTTTACAGAGGGACTACCTGATCCTATCAAAGAAATGGAGATCCCATCTTCCCCATGTCAAGGGACTGAAGCCCAAAAGGTGTTGTTAAACATTGCCAAATTGATGGATTTCATGTCTTCAGAAGTTAGAAGTTAGAACCACCATCATGTCCAAACTATATAAAGACCCTGAGCTAGTCTTAGCTCTTCGAGCCTTCCTCAATGGCGAACTGAAGTTTGGGCTACCACAATTTGCACAGATGGATGGAGCTGGGGAGATGCCTATAAAGGAGGAACACTTAGATCCACAACCCAACCTAGATGAGAACCTTGTTATAGAAATACCTGTTAACAAGTTGGGACAATACTTTGAGGGTGATGAATCCAATGCGACCATACCAATCACTACTAAGGGATTAACAGTGAAGGGAATCCTTGATGGTGGCGTTGGGGTTAGCATTGTGACTAAAAATTGCTGGGAAACTATGCGAAGACCTCACCTTGCGACCACAACCATACTAGTGAAGATGGCCAATGGGTCTATTGTTAAACCTATTGGGATGGAGGACCTCAAGATCAAGGTCTTTGGACATAAAATAAGAGTTACCTTCATTGTTATGGATTTCTCCAAGCACACTATGGCATCTGAGATGATCCTAGGACGTCCTTTTATGAGGGAAGCAAAAATGGTGCATGATTGGTCTAAAAACCATGTCTACTTGCAGTTCCAAGATTCTGTCATTCAAGTAGATCTTGTAACTGGTAGAGCACATCCTCTAGGAAATAGGTTTATAATTGATCATAGATCTGACACCACAGTTCACTCTGCCCCATTGCAGTATTGTTACACGTGTAAAGCGGACACTGATGTTGGGGAAGATTCTCCTTATATGGACGTACTACCTGGGATGACTGAGTCAGAAAATGTGGATTGGGTCCACCTAGCAGCAACCATAGACAATTGGGGAAACAGGGGGACGACCTGGGTAACACTTGAGGGGGATAAATGCCGGTACCCTTAAATATGCTAGAAGCAATGCATATAGCTTCTGACAAGACTCATCCTAATATAACAAAGAAAACATGCAAGTGGGTCCCTAAAGCTTTTTTAGCGACCATAGCTAGTGTTAAAAAAACAGAAGCCTTGTAAGAAACTTCCCACTCGCTCCAAAAAATGCAAGGAAACGTGACGGTGGATTCCTAAATGACTATTGGAAGCCCAAGGCTACTATCAAGGAAATGATCAAATTTGGGTGCCAAAACGTAGATTGTGTTCTAACCTGTCACCTGACCCATGTGAGCCCAATCTTGTAGCTCCAAAATGAATCGACGATCGCGGAAAGAAAAAAATCACAGAATGCTACACACCCACTCCAGAGCTAGTTTGGGTACCGAAGAAAGAACGATTTGTTCCACCTAGATGAGGAAAGGGATGTTAAATGAAGCTTCTTGGTCTTCATGTAGTTCTTATATGAAAATAGAAGCTTCGACAGAACCTCCACCTACCATTGTACATATCCATACAAACAAGGAAGAGTTTGTGCCTCCTGTTGTAAGTTCACCACCTACAACATCATTGCAAATAAAATCATGGTAGAGTACCTTACCACCCTTGCAACTAGACAAAACGCATAAGGCAGTTGAAAACTATTGGTTAAAGCCTTCACCCATAACAACTTGAAACAATTGGTTCCAAAAGGTGACGAAATCATTCCAAAAGGTATGATCTACCCAAGGAAGGGTTGAAATGTTTGCTAACAGTCATCATTCACTCACTCCCCTCTCAACCTTCCTCCCTGACCTCTCAATCTCCCAATCTTATGGAATGTATATATAAAGCCTTATACTCACAAAAAACAAAAATAGTAAAGAGCAAGAGCAATTAGTAAACGAGTGTGCACAATAAAAGTCAAAACATTAACCCAGACCTACACATTCACATCCGGTATACTGAAACATAAACCTATGTCATCAAACACCTTTGATCCTCATCACTCGAGTGAAGGAGGGTAGGTAGGATTAGTACAATAGGAGTGTTTCTGTTTTAGAGTTTAGTGATTAGCAAAGTTCTTTTTTCCCATTGTTGTGCCTCCTAGAGGTATTCTTGTGTTTCATAGTGTGTACAGGAACGTGTTGTTGTGGCTAGGATTTGGACCTTCATAGAATCTTTCTCTCGTTCACTCTTCAAACCAAGTGTGATGATCAACACAAACAGGTGTTTCTTGTCCATTATCATTGTCTCTTATCTTTTATGCGTCTATGTTTGTCTGCTTTAATTGTGATTGGCAGCATAATATTCAACACATTTGCTTAGTACCAAACATTAAATTCAATGTAATTTTTTGTCATAATCACTTGTCAGGTTTAAAAAGCAAGCAGTCCGACTAAGTTAGTTTGATCAAGCTAGGCCTTAGAGATCTTCTCTTAATACCATGGGAAATGCCTTCCTAATAATCAATGCCTACTTAGGTTCTTAATCCGATTTAGGCAGCATTGTGTGCAATGTACTAGGGCTTTCTAGTGGGCTTAGTCCCTATTGACCTTTAGCTTAAGTATGATAAAGGGAGTTTACTAGTGCGATGAGCCTGGGGAGGGTAACAATGTTATATGATCCCCCAAAGTTACAAAATTAAAATACTGAAATTGAACAAACAATAAAAAATCAAAGTGCCACAATGTAAAATTTAAAGCGGAAAGAGAAATCTCAACTTGATTTGGTACTTCACTCACATGTATCGCCTATGGTACTAGAGCTCTAGAGGTTCCCAGTGTGGGTGCTTTTCCTTGAAAAGCAAAAAACCCAAGGCATACAAAATAAGCACACACATCAAAATGGAATCACTGTGAAAAGACTTTGGGGGGTCAAAGAAAAGGAAATAAGTCAGGTAATGATTTCATGAGCAATTCCTTTTATCGTAGCTTAACTACAAGGTCTTCTACGTATAGCCTCTCCTCAGCCCTCGGACATGAAATACTTGGCTCTCGTGATTAAACAACTTAATTAACTAGAGAAAATTGAGAAGCTTGCTCATGGTATTAATAGTCGATCTTTAGTGCCTTTCGACCGCGTTAAATTAGCGACCCCAAGCTTGTTTTAATTTTTATCTTTACAACTGTTTATGTGTTTGATTATATTGCAATTTAATCTTTATTGCTGACAAATGGTTTAAAATTCTGTTACCAATCAAATTGTCTGCCTACAATTGCATATGCTTTTTAATTGTATATGAGAATGCAATTACTGTGCCAATATTGTTTGATTTTGCAGTGACTGAAGAAGGCTAAGGACACTCATCTCAAAGGCTCTTCCACCTTGATGAATGAGCTTCAACTCAATAGCTTCTGAGGACGGAATCTACATCAGGAAGGGGGGCATGTTAACCCTCACGCACATTCCTATCACCTATGATAGACGCCGTATTATTTATTTGGTAGAGTCAGGTACCGTGGTTGTTGGTCCAATATGAAAAGGGTAAGAGTGATCGCCGATGAGAGGTGCACTCTAACAGGAACATTCAAGGGTTAGTTGGCTAAGTATGGGTGCCCAAGTGTGAATGGGACGAGCTCATATAAAAGTCACATAAACCTAAAAATCATGGATTCTCTCATTTGTGCAATTGAAGAGTGCTCTTGCTCCATCTCCATCTTCTTCTTCTTCTTCTTCTTCTCCTTGTGTGTGTGTGTATGCGTGAGAGAGAGAGAGAGAGAGTGCCATCGGGCATTGCGACTACAGCACAGCGGCGATGAAGCGGTTGAGTGCGGCGCAGCAGTGGCTCCTTCTTCTTTGCAGCGAGGAATCCTCCACGAAGGCGACCGTAGGGCGGTGAGAGACACACCCTTGCTCTCTTGAGCTTGCTAGATTAGTTTAGTTGTGTGCTTGGAGCCATTTGTGGCTCACACACAGTGTATCGACAAGTCCCTTGCATTGACACGTGCGACAGACGTGCACAGACACCCGAATCACAAACAAACTACCTCTCTATAGACTATGATAAACACATCACCCCTAAACACTAGATTTCAAGTTCAAAAATGACACAATCTCACTTGCAAACACCCGTTCCAGTACACCAACACACACATACACTTCTCGAAAGGCTCCAACACTTACCACCCCCACAAAACCTCTTATTCCACACCGCAAACATACACCAACCTTCCTTCTCTCTCACTTTTGCACACCACGACCTCGGTTCGGGATTATACACAACCACACCAACACTAGCAACACCGAGCAAAGCACAAGAGGTAAAAGGAAAAGGGGAGTGGGGAACCACACACTCTGGGGGGCAATGGTGAGGTTTTCATTCAAAGAAAATCGTTACAAGACCTCTAGTGTTGTGCAGGGAAATTCTCCCTTCTTCACCACATTGAAAACCCAAATGGAAAAAAGCCATGGCTCAGAAAAATCCTTTTACACTTTGTAAAAATCCTTCGTATAGGGAGTGCTTCTTTTCCAAAAATGAAAAATGGGGTTTTTTCTTTGGCTCATGCAGCTACTAAGACCTTCATTTGGCATTTTATTGAATTGCATACAAGTGGCATTATCACATTTAGCATCCATTGCAGGGATTGACAACAACCAATTTCCACCTTCCACTGCACGTGGACCGCCGCCTCTTAGCCATCTACTCGACTACTTTCCCTTGCTCTCTCTCTCACTTACTGCAGGTGAACCACCTCTTAGGCCCGTGGTGGTCACGACGTCATGACAATAGCCTCAATTAAAAGTGTTTGTGTCCTTGAAGATCGTGGGAACCCGTCCCTTGTGGCCGTGACATGTCATCATCAACCACAAGTTGGGGCCATCGGCTAGCGGCCATTGCACGCCATAGTCACCACCATCTACAACACAAGATGCCATTGAGCCACCGCCCTCGTGCAGACGACATCACCATAGGACACACCCGCCATCACCAGAGCTCAAGAGAGCTCTCCACACCTTTGCTCAATGGGGTGCTCCACTCTGGGCTTTATTCTCCACCATCTAGCCATGGGCACCCGCATGTGGGTTTAGTGTTGGCCACATGGCCTTCCCTCGCTCACTCACCCCCATGGGCTCCCAAAAACCCACTACAAAGAACACCAAAAAAAGTTTTTTCCCTTTATCTTCCCTTGCCTGCCAATTGTTGCGGAGTGGTCTCATCCACTCCCTGTAAATTCACTTTAATAGCCTGCATACTGGGCTTCGCTCCCTTCGGTCCACATTTTGACACCCCAAGGGCCTCAAACAACACATATCAAAATGATAAAAAAATCATCATAACTTTTTGCTCAACAACTGATCCAAACTTCAATAGGCTATTACTTGGAAACCATAAGCCTATCCCTCAGAACCTAGTTAAGGCAAAAAAACCATTGGATGGCATGTTTATCGATGCAATCAAGTGGGCACATAAATGGCCCCCGGCAAACATTCAACTGATCATATCTTACACAATTTGGCTTTGTTTGATGAGCCGTCTCGACCAGCTCACTCAGCACTTTAAGTACTACCTTTCCAAGTAGAAAACTAGTCCTTTGTACACCCTTCACCTACCATCCCAATTGGCCCTCAAATATAGTGAATTTATCTAAATAATATAGAGAATTTTAAACTCCTTAACACACTGGTCCCCATGGCTCTTCAAAGTGGGATGTGATTTAGTGAATGTATTGAGAACTTGCCAAAAAACTCAATAACAAATGACTCATTCATCTGATCCATTTCTAGGACGAAAGTGTACGGGATGGAAAGAAGCAGATCAACTAGCTTCCATGTGTAACCTCAATGGAAATGAGCGACTGCTTAATTAGCAGAGTCGTTGAAGGTGTGGGCAAAGTGCTTATGCCAATTTATAAGGCTGTAATTGATTAAAAACCCTGGCACTGGCTTGAGCCCAAAAACATCACAAAATGGAAAACAAAGGAATCTATTGCAAGCTAATATTCAAAATAGACCGGTTCTCCCCACTCAATCAATAGTGACAAAAGCACTGGCTAGAGTCTAGATGGGCATCAATAGCAAGCAACATTTGGGATCCTTAATGGCCCGTAGCTATGAAAATCTTTCTATGGAAGGTGCTATGATGGGCTATTCCTATCGAGGCTAAGATACTATCTAGTGGAATAGGCTCAAATAGATGCTCAAGGTGCAAAGCGGTATGTGAGGATCCCCTTCACTTGTTCCAGGATTGTTCAATTATCAGAGGCCTTATAGGTAAATTATGCAAATGGATACAGAGACCTAGAAGACCTTTCTCTTCAAGAACAACCTACTCTTGGGAGGGAAGATTTGGAAGAACCAAGCTATCATAATCTGCACACAAATTGTCCCCTTTTGCTATTTCAAACAAGTTTGGAAGGTTAGGAACTTGCATATCTTCAAAAACGACCACTCGATAGCGGCCAACTTCAAAGAGAATACTAAGGAAAGCAAGGAAGCGATCTTATCTATTGGAAAAGACAGGAGCTCTACAGGAGTGGAAACTAGCAAATCAATTGTTCATGTAGCTTCCATCCATCAAGGGTTGTGTAGTTTTAAGCCTAGCATTTCGACCCTTCAAGAAACCTAATGTGCTTGAAGATTATTATACATTCCTTTCTAAGTTTATATAACACATCCACTCGTAATTACGTAAATAAAGGTTGTGACACTAGTTAGACTTTTTATTTTTATTTTCTAAGGTTAAAAACGAGACATAGAAAATCAAAATATGCTTCAGTGTCAATTCAAAATTATCTTCAAATGAAGGAGATAAGCACACCATTAATAGTGTTTTCCTCATAGGTTGACATCATTGTAGTTGGCGCGTTGTTGTGTTACCTTACTCCACAAAGTAGTATCATTTCAAACAAGGTAATGCTAACATCCAAGGAAAAGAAAAACTAACATCCAAGTAGGTGGCCAATGATGTCAGTCACCTCATCGTTGACATAAAAAGCTGTCACTTTGTTGAAATTTTATTTTTTTCGAATGTCGATTGTACCAACCTTTTCAATTGTTTTGGGTTTTTTTCTTTTTTACAAAACTCACAATGGTGAGTGAATTATAATGACTACCACAAGAATTTACATTTGTGCCATGCTCATGCCGAGCCATGACAATTCTTAGATGTCACTGATACATCGGCTAATAGGGGAGCCACCCCATGGACAATGCCGAGTTTTTATATATGAGAGAGTTAAAACGGTGTTAATTAATATGTTCCATTTAACAAAGTTCTTGTGTTTTCCAATGGATTTACCCCCTACTTTCTTGAATTATCTCTATGAACCTGGCTATTTCCATGGTTCTATCAAACAAGCGACCATTCCTAGCCTTCTAGACCTGTTTGAAGTAGCAGAATCTAACAATTTGTGTTGCAATAAGCAACTCCTGGATTTTCAACACCTTCCCTCCAATAACAGATCTTTCTTATAGAAGCGTATCTTCCATGTCCTTTGCACCCATTTGCATATCATACTCGCAAGGTCGCTGATCGCAGGGTACTCCTTGAAATGGTGAGAGAGGTATTCGCTAGCCATTCTGCATTGAGAGCATCTATCCAAACGAATTTCCCTAGCTAGAGCCTTTACCCCAGTTGGTATTGCTCCCCACAGTACCTTCTACAGAAATACCTTCATATTGAGGGGCCACTATGGGCCCCAGATGTTCTTGGTGACTTTCTCCCATCTTGACTCTGGCCACTTCATACCCCACCATTTGTTCAGTGGAGAGAACCAATCCATCGAATCCCTAAATGTGTGGTATATTGCTTTGGTTTGAGGCTTATAGAAGTGTCTACCCTTAGGCCATTGTAGACATGCCAACCATAGAGCTTCCTTATTGTCATCTGACACTACAACATACTGAGCCTTTGTAGTGGAAGAAAGTGTAAAATCTTGGAGAGATAACCTCCAAGAAATGGCTCCTCCTACGAATATGAATATGTAGCTAGATCTCTACCTCTACAAACTACATAATCTGCATCCACCATGTAACCAACAATAGATGCATTATGAAAGCGTAAGCAATTTCTCATTGTACCCTTCAAATACTTGAGAATATGTTTCACACCTATATGATACTTCTTGCCAAGATCAACCATATAACGGTTGACCATTCCTATTGCAAATGCAATGCCTGGCCTTGTGGCTACGATAGATCAACCATATACCAATTGACCACTCCCACTACAAATGCAATGTCTGACCTTGTAGCTATCATAGCATATATTTTTATGAGATTTAAGGGTGCCAAAGACGGTATTTGATTTCTCCATTGCACCATAACCAAGGAAATACACTTGTGTGACTTCGGGTCTAGCTTCTTTTGAAGCTACTTTGGCATATGTGCATATGCGTCACATCCTAAGAGATATAAATGATCATAATGTGGCTTCTTTTTGAACCACAACTCTTTTGGAATCTAGTAATTCAATGGCATATTAGGTGTACTGACTAGCTTTTTCCCAGAAACCTTTAGTCAAATTTATCATAAAAATCATCGTTGTGACTCTCTCTTAAATCATGCAATTCAAGAGAAATTCATCCTCTCAGCAACTCCATTTTGAGCAAGTGTGTAAGGTGCACTGAACTATCACCTAATCCCTCTCTTTGCATAAAAGTTGATGAAATCTTTGTAAATGTACTCTCCACTATTATCAGTTCTTAAGCAATTGAGATTCTTGCTTGACTGATTTTCATTTGACTCATTTTTGAGTAACTCTAAGAACTTTTGAAACGTAGGGAAGACATTCCCTTTGTGTTTCAAAAGATACACCAACACCTTCCTAGTAGAGTCATCAATGAAAATCAAGAAGTAACTAGGCTCCCCCTAGAAACTTGGTTGGCATCGGATCGCATACATCACTATGGACAAGTTCTCTTGGATCTACTTGCTTTCTATTCAATGGTAAGTGCATTGTCCTAATTTGTTTTCCATAAATGCATTGTTCACACATAGAAAAGCTGGAAAAACTTAACACAGGTAAGTAACCAAAACGTGCCAATGTTTTTGGTCCCTTTTGGCTCATATTGCCTAGCGGACTATGTCAAAACTTAGTGGATAGTAGCTCACTTATTGATATGTAGTCCTCTTTACATATGACTCATACATGAAGTACAAGGTACCATGTTTTTTCTCTCCGAGAAACACAAGATTGCCCTTTTAAATGACCCAAGAGCTATTCCCAAAGATGGTCGAGTAACCCAAGTCATCTAGCTACCTTGCTAAAATCAAGCACTTTGCTAGCTTGGGGATGTCTCACATTTCTCAGCATATACCAATCTAATGTCTCGACACCCATAATGGCAAGCTCAAAAGAGTCACTGCAGTAGCTTCACTATCACCTTTGTTGCGCATAAGTAGAGAACCAATCTCTACATCGTGTCACATGAAAACTAGCACCTGAATCAATGGCCCAATCTATGCATTAGTGGCATCTTCTCTAACAAGAGCATCTACATTAATGTTCGAAGTATAGAACAAAACATCTAAAGGATCAACCATCTCAGAGATATTTGGACTCTTAGTAGACTTGACCACATTGGTTTCTTATGACTTTGCTTTGCCCATGCTATTGCTGCTAGATTTCTTGTTTTCTTGAGACTTCTTCTTGTCTCTCTACAGTATTTTGCGATCCTCTTCCTGTTTGTGATCCTTCTTCTTGTGCCCTTTCTAAAATCAATGCTATGCATAGATCATTTGAATTTGTTTCATGAAGTCTTACGATCTTGACACTTGCCATAATCTAATTATGACCCTTCTGTCTATGTGAAGTAGCAATATAAGCATCACCTTGCTTAACAGGTACCATAGATTTCCTATGAATCTCTTCACTAAGTAGACTAGCAGCGAAATCATTGTAGACCAATTTTCCCTTAGGCACAAAGTTACATATGGCTCTACAAAAAATGTCTCATGAGAAAGGTAGAGAGCATAACAAGAAGATAGACTGCACCTTTTCATCAAAATCGAGTCCACGTGATGCCAGCTAACTAAATGCTACATTGAACTCATTTAAGTGTTGACAAACTACGTCACTTCATGCAAAGCTCAAATAGTTTCTTCATCAGGTAAACCTTATTACTTGCACTCTTTCTCTTGTACACATCACACAATTTGTCATGTAAGGCTTTAAAACTCACTAACAATATTGACAAACACACTGTCCAAAAAATGTGGGCAAATAGTGAATCTAGCTTTGCATCGAGCGTTTTCCAATGTGCATCCATGTAGCCATCACCCTCTTGGCACCAAAAAGAGTGGCTCCAATTGACCTTTCTTGATTAAGATGTCCTAAATTTGCTCTTTACATATGGAAAAGTTGTACCATCAAACTTCTTGATGTTATAGATGTCTTTCTCAGATGAAGAGGCCATAACTACAAGAGTTAAACACTATGGCAAGAAGACCAAGAAACCATAGCAAGAATCCGAAGGAAATTTTGGCAGATTCTTCCCTCTAGCCAAAGAAAAATCTCAACTTAAAATGGTAGAAAATGATCTCAAAATCAAAGATCGATGCATATAGAGAATATCTTCCTAGCTATGTGCATAAATTGATCACATAACTAACCCAAATAGATCACCAACATGGCATCAAATGCACCTAGTCCTCTCTAGGCCTCAAAAAAGCGGTGCTCCAGCAAACCTATATTACCAAAGGGATTTCAACATTCAAGAATCCCTTAGTTCAATAAAATCTCACCACGACTCTCCAAAGGCTCAACAAAAGCCACAACTATATTCAAGCTCAGCAATGACCATCTTTCGACCAAGTCTCAAAAATGGTCGGAATTGCCAAAATGCCATAATATGGCTCCACAAATGACGTACAATGGCATTGTCCACAACTCAACATATATGATTGACTAGCCTTTGCTAAGTGTAGTAGGACCTCAAGTGCCAAACTGATGCAAGGAATAAATAATCAATGTATCCCTATGAAAATAAAAACTCTCTCAAAAGAGCTAACTAGCACTCTAAAGTGCAAGCCAAGTATGGATATGCCCAAACTAAACATGTTGTGTCAATCCACAATGCCAAGTAAAACCCTCTCTAAAAACTACAAAGAGTAACAAAGTGCTTGTAAAGTGCAAGCTTGCCAAACTACAAGAAAACCTATAAGCGTGTAACTCCACTTGTGATGCTAATGCCAGTAATTTCGCCTCAACAGAAATGATGTCTGTCAATTGGAAAACTCACCACTTGTAATGTCGATGCCAAGATCTACACCTTTGTGCACTATCTATGAGCTCAAGAACCATATGATGCCATGAGAGACGATCCATATGTGCCAGACTAAGTGAATGTGATGCCAAGTCATCAAAAAATGCTCATTGAAACAACATTGTGGAGGATAGGACTAGGAAATGTGCGTGTGCGTGTGTGTGTGTGTGTGTGTGTGTGTGTGTGTGTGTGTGTGTGTGTGTGTGTGTGTGTGTGTGACACACATCGGAAGGAGCGTTAAATGCTCCCCCTATGCCACTATGTCAATTCCAAAGAGGAAGAGAACATCGATCCTGATCTTGATCCGAATGTCTAGATATAGTTGGGTATGTATGCATGGTACCGACCTATCCAATGCCATGAGCTCTATGTCAAAATCCATGATGCTGATGTCAAAGAAGGAGGAGAATGCGGATGCCGGAGAACACACCTATTGAGTGTGAGTATGTGTGTGTGCAAGCTGGCCTACTTTCCATGCAGCCTCTCTATCTCTTGCTCTAGCTCACACACACTCTTTCTCTCTCATGCTCTGTACAAACCACACATTGCTCTCTCTCTCTCTCTCTCTCTATATATATATATATATATATATATATATATATATATATATATATATATATATATATATATATATATATATATGTCTATATGTGTGTGTGTGTGTGCATATAGTCGTGTATGAGTGCACATGAGAGAGACCAAGCTCTGAGCTCCAAGTTCTGTGTGAAGCTCACATACTTCAATTTCCATTTGAATGATGTTAATTTTTCAATAGTACCTTTTGCTTATTTCTCCCAGGCACCTACGCTACTTTGAGTTTGCACCAAATTTTTCATACGCTCCTCTGAGCTGTGTACTTTTAGCTCCTCTCATACTAGCTCCAAATCCTATTGTGAGCTTCCTTCTCTACACCTCAAAACAAGTAGTTTCTACATCCTGTACAATCTTTCCATAGATGCACAATTATGAGCCACATAACTACCATAAGTCAATCTCTACACTTTCTTCTCTTCCACAATCAGCACAATGACACAAGATCTGTAAAACTCAGTATTTGTTATCTTATACATGTGGTAGTGATGTGTGTGAACACACTAGGACCGATGGGGCATTTTTTCCCTCTTTAGGAGGTTTTTTCCCCCGAGCATTGTATCTACGCCCATCACTCTAGGGATATCCATCTTTCTATTGCACACTAAGTAACACACTCTCTATTGTGTGCATTAAGCTTCCTTCGTCTTCTCCAAGCTGTGTGCGTTTCTCTACAACCCTAATTCGAACAATTGGTATCAAAGCAGGTTACGTCCTCCCGGGCTTAGTCGCCAGTTGCTCTAGCACACGCTTGCTCACTTTCTCCGATTACAGTGAGGATTGGCGAGCTTTCGATTCGAGCTCATTCGGCCTCCATTTCCACTACAGGCAGTGCTGCACAGGCTATTTCATCATTTTGTGCAGAGTTTTTGTCAGTTCCGTTTTCTACATAACGGGTGCCTTACACTCTTCTACGGGTTGTGCTATATAGCACGTGTTGTTCCTGCTCCGTTTCTCCTATTTTCGGGCAGTTTTCACATCAGGTGCAGCATTTACCATGGCTGACAACAACAACACAGATGTGTTCAAGATGTTTGCTGCTGAGGACAGGTTGGATGGGGACAATTACCCTATGTGGGCTTATATGATGCAACACGTTCTTGTGTCAAAGGGTGCCTGGAATATTGTGTAGGGCATTGATGTACGTCCTGGTTCTGAGGATGCATGCGACGTTGAGGATGTTGCAGGTCTTGCTCCAAGGATTGCTGCTGTTAGAGTTGTTTTGCCTACGGTAGAACAAGCTCGTTGGGATGTTAAGGATGCGCAGGCTCATGCATTGATTGTGTCGTCTGTGAAGCGCACCATTGTTCCTCACATCCGTTCAGCAAAATCTGCAAAACAGGCTTGCGATATTTTGGTTGGTCTTTATGCAAGTCGCAATGAGGCTATTGCTGTGTAAAGAGCTGGAGTCGAAGATTATGCATGAGGAAGATGATATGGACACTTTCCTTGCTAGTGTCAAGGATATCAATGAGCAACTTATTTCTACAGGAGAAGTCATTTCAAACAGTTCCCTTGTGCAGACTGTTCTTGATGCCTTACCAAATTTTTACCAGACTTTTGCTAGTACTTGGAGACTTATGACCCAAGGAAATCCTGAAGTTGTCAAGTTTGATGCATTATGCACATTGTTGTTGCAAGAGTCACTTTCCAGAAAAAACAGGACTAGACAGCATGCAATTGAACAGGCTTTTATTTCTTCTCAAAGAAAGGGTGGTAACAGCAATGCAGCCACTTCTTATGGTTCTGCTCCGAGTGGCAAAACTTATGTTCCTAATGCTTCTGCTGGCAGCAATTCGTCGGGAAATTCTGGTGACAAGGGCAAAAAGAAGATGCGTTGCCATTATTGTAAAGCTAATGATCACTTGATCAAGTCGTGTCCTAAGTTGAAGGCCAAAGAGGCTAAGAAGAAAGAGGGTGGTTCCAATGCAAATGCTGGTTCCACTACAAATGCAGCCATTGTTTAGTCTTCTGTGAAAGGAGACTGTGATGCTGATGTTGATGTAGAATGGGCTTTTAGCACAGAGTGCACTTACAATCCTGCTGTCCATGATGCATGCTTGTCAGTTGCTGCAGATTCACATGTGTGGTATTTTGACAGTGGTGCTACAAAGCACATTACCTCACATAGTGAACTGTTTACCTCTCACTAGTCTGTCCCTCATGGGAATTCTGTCACTTATGCCAACAATGCCTCTTATCCAGTTCAGGGAGTTGGAAAGATTGTGCTCACTGCTGCTAATGGCAGTTCCTTCACACTTGTTGATGCACTTTATGTACCTGGGATCAAAAAGAATCTCTTGTCTATATCCGCACTTGCTAGACTTGGACTTCTAGTCAAATTTGTGGATGACAAATGTACAATTCATGATCTCAGTTTTGGTGATGAAATTGTTGCATCTGGTCTTTTGTGCCGTGGGCTGTATAAGCTCACTTTGTATGAAAAGTGTGGACAAAATTTTGCAAATGATGTTGCAGATTCAAGGGCTATTTCAGATGCAAAACTTTGGCATGCAGGTTTTGGTCATCTGAATTTTGCTAGTTTGCTACGTTTGCAAAAATCTGATATGGTTGCTTCTTTGCCGCCTCTTGAAGCACCTGTCAAACATGTTTGTGAAGGCTGTATTTTGGGTAAGATGCAGCATTCTAAGTTTCCAAAGGATGGTTCATTTCGGGCCACATGCAGGTTGCAGCTTGTGCATAGTGATGTTTGTGGGCCCATGCAAACTCCGTCCTTGGGCAATTACCTGTACTTCGTGACTTTCATTGAGGATTACTCCACACATGCATGGGTATTCCCGCTTAAAACGAAGTCCGAAGTTTTTATGTGCTTCAAACAATTTCTGGCTATGGCTGGAAATGTCTCGTAATGTACTATGGGCACCCTCCGTTCCGATCGAGGGGGGGAGTATATGTCTCATGAATTTAATGCATTTCTGGCTAGTCGTGGGATAAAACACCAATGTACATTGCCTTATACACCTCAGCAAAATGGTGTTGCTGAGAGGAAAAACAGGTCACTGACGGAAATGGCACGATGTATGGTCAAAAGTCAAGCTTTACAGTATTCTTTTTGGCTTGAGGCCATCATGTGTGCCACTTATGTACCTAACAGATGTCCTACGAAAGCTTTGCAGTCTATTACTCCATATGAAGCATGGCATGATAGAAAGCCTTCTATTGAGCACATGCGTGTTTTTGGCTGTTTGGCATATGCTTTGGTGCCACAAACACAGCGCAGAAAATTGGATGATAAGGTTGTCAAATGTAATTTTGTTGGTTATAGTACTGAAAGCAAAGAGTACAGGTTATATCATCCGCAAACATAGCATATTCTGGTTTCACGGGATGTAGTGTTTGTGGAAGATTCTGTTCAACCCTTGCTATCATGTACTAGAGATAGTAATGTTAGCTCACAGGACATTTATGACACTTTGTTGCCTCTTTTCAGTGGTGGAAATACGAATGTAATTTCCAATGAGGGAAATGTACAGCCTATAGGGGTTTCTAAAAATATTACATATCAGCCTATTACTGATGCAGACGTACATGATGTACTTAATGAGGAAAGGGCTGAAAATGAGCAGGCTAGAGGTATGCCAAAATGGCTAGTGCACACTTTGCGTGACAGTAAATTGGATGCACCTTTGTCTAGTCGTACTTGTTCAGGCTCTCACCATGCATCTTATGCATCAGATTGTTATGCTTTGGCTGTGTCTAGCTTACATGATGTTGAGGAGCCTCTGTCTTTTGATGAAGCACAGAATTCAGAAAATTGGATGGCTGCTATGCAATCAGAATATGATGCACTTATAGAAAATGACACATGGACTTTATGTGATTTGCCTCCAGACAAAAAGGCCATTGGTACGAAGTGGGTTTACAAGTTGAAACGCAAGCCGGATGGTGAGATCGATCACCATAAGGCTCGACTTGTTGCAAAGGGTTATGCACAGCAAAAAGGCATAGACTATGAAGAGACTTTTGCTCCCACTTGTCGTATGACTACTATGTGCATTGGCAGCTCATTTTGGTTGGGATGTACATCACTCAGACATTGTTACTGCTTTCTTGAATGGTGACATATTTGAGGAAGTTTATGTAACGCAGCCTCGCGGTTTTGTCATAAAAGGACAAGAGGACAAAGTGTGTAGATGTAAGAAGGCTTTGTATGGGTTGAAGCAATCTCCTCGTGCTTGGTATGAGAAATCTGACACTCATTTGGTCAAACGAGCCTTTCGTATAACAGTCCAACAGAAAGCCAATTGTATGTAAACCATGAGGGTGATGTACTTCTCATTGTGGTTCTCTATGTCGATGATTCGCTGATCACTGGACCAAATGAGAGACATATTGCTGAATCTAAGGCTGATTTGAATGCTACTTTCAAGATGAAAGATTTGGGGTTGTTGCATCATTACATGGGTATACAGTTTAAGCAGTGTGATGGTGGTATTGCCTTGTGTCAGAAAAGTTACATAGAGACATTGCTATGTAAGTTTGGACTTGAGGATTGCAAACCTATTATCACTCCCATGGAAACAGGTTTGAAGTTGAGTTTACATGATGCTGGCGATCTTGCTGATGTCACTCTTTACCAAACTGTTGTTGGCTGCCTCATTTATGTATGCAACACGAGGCCGGATATTCAGTTTGCAGTCTCACAGGTCAGCAGATTTATGCATAGCCCAGGGTCTAAGCATTGGCAGGCTGTCAAGAGGATTTTTCGCTACCTTAGTGGCACTTTACATCTTGGCTTGTTTTATCCCAAGGGGGGATCATTGTCGCCAGACTTACATGCTTTTTCGGGCTCAGATTGGGCTGGTTGTTTTGACACGCGAGTGTCTACACAAGTGGTTTTTGTTTCATGCTTGGCAGTTCATGTATATCATGGTTGAGCAAGAAGCAACCTATTGTGGCCACTTCAAGTTGTGAGGCTGAGTACAGGGCAATCTTCACAGCTACGGTTGAGTGTGTATGGCTCAGACGCCTTATGGCTGATTTGGGTGTTGGACAGGACACTACCAACACTATCTACACTGACAGTCAGAGCGCATTGGCAGTTGCGAGGAACCCAGTTTTTCATGCTCACACAAAGCACATTGAGGTGCATTACCACTATGTCAGGGAGAGGCTCTCAGCAGGAGAGATCAGCTTGGCTTATGTGCCAACACAGGACAACCTTGCAGATCTTTTCACAAAGGCATTGTCTCGTGAGAAGCTTGAAGCTTTCCGCAAAGCTTTGGGCTTACTCCCCTTTGTGGACTGATCATATCCTCAGGGCATGGCACTTCCCTTTACTCATGTGCCAGCTCTCGTTCACCGCATCACTCCAGGGGGGATTTGTTACCATATACATGTGGTAGTTATGTGTGTGAACACACTAGGACTGCCACGGCATTTTTTCCCTCTTTAGGAGGTTTTTTCCCCCGAGCATTGTATATACACCCATCACTCTAGGGCTATCCATGTTTCTATTGCACACTAAGTAACACACTCTCTATTGTGTGCCTTGAGCTTCCTTCGTCTTCTCCAAGCTGTGTGTGTTTCTCTGCAACCCTAATTCCAACAGTATTTTCCCAAGTATGCATGGAGGTCTTGAATTGCTTTGTGTGTTGGCCCTATATCATGCAAGCATGCTTCCACCTTGTCATCGTCATCCAATCGTAACACCAATCAACACAAGGGATTCTTATTTATTATGTTTCTTTAAAACATAATCCTTCACTAACAAGCCCATCTATTCATAGAGTTGAATCATGTCAATATCCCTTGCCTTATTGTTGGTCACATCTAGTGAGACCAAATTGTTCCACACCTCATGAAGAGAGTTGACATCCTATATATGCATAATCATGGTATTCTTCACACTAATAGACAACCAATACATACCCTTAAGTGCTCCCTAGTTCCAATCCTTGAAGGCCTTCACATGTTGAGGAGTTTGATTTTCCTCGAGCAACACTAGCGTATCTTATGTTCACCTTCCATGTACTCCAAATAACAACTTCCAAGCATTGCAGTTGTTTATTTCTAGATTCTCACTAACGAGCTTACTAAAATTAACTTGATTACATCATTGTTAAAGATGTTTGTGCTAAAAATAAAAATTTTGCACAAAACTTGCAACGGATGTTAACCCATGATACCATTTTTTTTTCATATTTTTAGTCATGGGGTTTGTTGTTTTTGGTTATGATTAGCTATTTGTTTGAGTTAATCTCTTCTCTATTTGTTTGTAATCTTGTTATGTCTATTTTTACAAATTCTACTACTCCTTTTAGTAAAATTCATAATTTCTACAATTTTTGAAAAAAAAGAATTAAAAAAACCAAAAAACAAAAATGCCACAACTGGTTTTGATTTTTTGAATTGACAGAAAAAAGGACTCCAAGTAGTTCCTAAGCATGCAAGAAAAAGAAAAAGGCCCAATAGTCCTCGTTCCCGAGCATGGGCTTGGTCTTGGTCTTTTGGTCTTGGTCTTGGTTTAATGATAATTGGTATACATGGTTTTATATATATACCCTACTCCTTTAAGGGGGGAATGGGGCATGTGGGATAAAGGCTACACCTTTCCCTCCACAAGCCTCCCTTCAACTTTCACTTCCACCCACTTGCTTAGGTAGAAATCGCTTGTTTTGAGGGTCAGGAGCACCTTAGGTGCACAAAAGTTTTGTTATAAAGTGCACCAAGATCCCCTAAGCGAAACGCTTGTTTTGAGCTATTGCATGCCCCAATCCACAAAGCGAGCGACAAAAAAAAGAGAAAAAAACAAGAAAATGACTAACAAATTGAGACAAAAAAAACACAAAAAAATGAAGGAAAGTGTTTTGAGTGATTACCAACGCTTGTAAGACATTGAAATCATATGTACTTACGCTTTGGATGAGTGTTAGAGTTTGAGAAATTAAAGAGTGCCTCAAATTGCCTAGGAATCCATTGTCCACCCACATTAGGTTCGAGCCTTTGGCTAGGACAATGTAGTGCGACCCAAGACCCACACATCACGGTGGCTAGTGACTCTTCCTTTGATTCCAACATGATGAGGGACACCCTACCCCATAACTTGAAAATACAAACCAAAACGTACATGTCTTGGTCCCACAACTAAGTGTTAGTGTGTTTAGTCGCCTAATGCAGACTATTAATCGAGCCACTCGTTCAGAACCTATGGCTAGTGAAGTAAACAAATGAGATGGGGAGGTATATTTTCCTTTCACATCTCTTGTAGACCTATACTCCCCAAGAGTGTTAATGTTGATATCCTACCTCCTTCATTCACTGAAGACCCTACAAAGCAATCGCTCTCTGAAGTTCTACTACCCGAGGCTAGGAGTCTTGACTCTTGCAGAAGTACAAGAATTTAAACGATACATGCAAGCAGTTAGGGAGAAGAAAATTGAAGCTTCTGTATGATAGAACACAACGCCAAGCCATGAAGGCAAAGGCCCCCATGAAAACAGTCATGCCATTGAGCAATCAAGTGCTCGAAAATCAGAGGGTCAAACCATAGGGAGCCACAATGCCTCCACTTCAAGGGAAATCTCTAGCACGCCAAGCTTAGAGGGGGTATTTCTCAGTGAAAATTGGGAGTATAACCTGCAAACCAAGACTTTGACTGACTTGTACACGGGATACACATACCATATGGGGTGGTTAGATGTTGTACAATCCACATCTAGTGCCACAAGTCTAGAGGAGTGGCAATGGATGGTTTGTGATTTCATCCATAGGGTTGTCCATTTGGAGAGGCAAAACAAGGGGATTAACATTCCTTGGACGGTTCTTATGAGATTATTGGATACGAGAAAGGCCAAACAACCGACCCTATCACAAGTGAAGACTCCCTTAGTGAGTCCCATGGATCCTTCATATGTTGTTTCACCTGGAGTCTTGGTACAGTCTGAGCCCACAAGCAATAGTTTTACCTTTTCAAATTAATCTCATCTTTCTTTCAAAAACACAACGGCTACCATGCCTACCCCAGTGATGAGCATGGTGAAAAGTACATGTTGGGGTATAAGCGTCTGTGCCTTGCCCGGCCGCCCAGAGTCTGGGCGCCCACTGACTTGTATACCTTATACATAGCATAAGTGTATAGGGGGCTGCTCACTCTTGGAGTCTCCCCACCCATATCTGTGTGTCGTGTGTCTCCTTCTCTCTCTCACTCTCCGTCTGTGGTGCTCCCCGATCCCCTTCAATTGGTATCAAAGCGTAGGTGCGGAGGGAGCACGTGTGTGCACAGTCACGACGACAGCGGAGAGCCAGTTTCATTCCCGAAATCGCGTCCACGTGCGCGCGCACTTTCAAGAGTGCAAACAGGGTTTCGACTTCGGCATTGGCAAATTCAGCTTTCCGAGAGCGTTTCCACCAAGTGTCCTGGAGTTTTACCCCCCTTTCGAAGCCATTCGAGCCATCAGAAACCTCATTCGAGCTACGGTTGAGGAGCTGCATTTTTCAGCCCTCTTTTGGCAGTTATGCTGCGTTTTTGGGTCGAAACAGAGGTTTTTGGCATAGCTTTCACACCCGGACTCGGATACATGTGATCCAGGAGTCTACCTTGGGGTTTTGGCACGCTCCGGACACGCTCTTCATATCAAAATTTTAAAGTTCTGAACGCTGAATTTTCTGCAGCAGCAGTTGTTTATTGTGTGTTGAGGATTCCACACATGGTTTGCTCTCAGATGTGAGAGTGATATTTGCTGCAAGTTTCCTCACAGGTGGGAGGATACGATGTATGCCTTATGTGGTTTGATGCTCAGGGAGACTAATGTGATTGCATTTTGAGCTCGGCAATGTATGTCTCGAGCATGTTTTTTGGCAGTCACAGGTAGAGCAGATATTTGTGTACTAGATTTGCAGGTGTTTGCAATGATGTATGCAAAGTGTGGAGATTGGTGCATGCATTTGGATTGCAGTTTGATGCGCTTTGGTTGCTCATGGTTTTGAGCGTGCAGTCAGTTTGGTTACTGGTTTTGTGGCCGTTTTACTGACGAAACTCTGGCGAAATTTTCCCAGGAGTTTTATGCGCATCATTTATGCGATCTAGGTAGAGATTGCGGGTTGCACTCAGCATTTGCGTGCGGTGTTCTCTGCAAGTGGGAGATTTGTGCGTGTGTATGCATCGATACTGCACATTGTGGGCTTGGTGATTAGCTCACGGGTTTGATAGGCGTACAGTTATCTTGGCACACTCACAGGAGTGAGTATTGTGATGTATGCTTGTTTGGCTACGAGCTAGGTAGCCGGATTCGAGCACTAATGGCTTGAGGTTTTTCAACAGGTTTCAGCTACAGGTTTACAAGTTTTCAGGCAGGTTTGAGGGCTTATTTGGGCGCTGAATTTTCAGCCATTGTTTCCTCTTTGCAGGTGTCCATGTATGGCTTAGTTTGTAGGCTGATCTGGGACACGTTTGCGACTTGTTTATGCGGCTGTTTAAGAGCTGAATTTTGGGGCTGTTTTGGGGCTGATTTGCAGCCATATTTGCAGACTTTTGTTGATGCGATTCGAGCCAGTTTAGGGCTGATTTGGTTGACATTTGCTACTCATTGTTGGTTGCTCTTTTGCAAGCATTATGGCTGACTTTTCATTTGACTTCTAGCGTTATGGTCTGACGCAGTTCGATGGTGCAGATTTTGTTGCTTGGAAGGAGCATATGCTTGTTGCATTGGCGGATTTGGGGCAGGATAAACCCTTGCGTGGTTTATCGACGAAGCCCAAGTCTATGCGTGATGATGATTGGCAGGATCTTGATGAGTTAGCAATGTCTATGATTCGTTTGCATCTGGTTGAGTCTGTTGACTTGCAGGTCTCGAGGGAGACTACAACTCATGCTTTATGGCAGAGTTTACATGCTATGTACGAGACATCCATGTCTACAGGGGAGTCTAGTCCCACTTCTATGTCCATGGGAGAGATTGGTCCCACACGCAAGTCTCGACGGCATAGAGACTTGACATGTTGGCATTGTGGACATAGAGGGCACATTAGGCGTCGATGTTTCAGGCGTTTGAGACAACGGAGGCGACAGATGCGTGATGCAGATTTGGGCATGACAGATGCTAGTGAGATCAGTACGGTGGTTACTGAGTATGCTTGTGACGGTGATGTCACATTTACATCTAGCTTGTCTTCAGACGATCTTATGTCTACGGATTGCATATCGGATTGCACATTGTCTTCACATTGGTTACTAGATTCATATGCTACTTTCCATGTCACGTTGCATCGTGAGTGGTTTAGCACGTTTTCTAGTGGGAGACTTGGTTGTGTGCACATGGCTGATGGTGTTGTGTATGACATTGAGGGTGCAGGAGACGTATGTTTGTCCTTGCCCAGTGGTATGAGATTTACCCTGCGTCATGTGCGTTATGTGCCAGATCTGAGACGGGATTTTATCTCAGTCAGACAGTTACGGAATAGTGGATGTCAGATTTCGCTTTGAGAGCGAGATTTTGTGATGCATTTGGGTTCGCTAGTGATTGCGAGAGGTGCCAGGAGTGGTACATGTTACCCATTGCATGTGGATCACGGGAGAGACGGTGTTGTCTCTGTGATCACGCAGCCAGGTAGAGAGCGAGAGAGCAGGCGAGTCTCTTTTGCTCATGGGTTGCAGGGTACTTTGCATGGAGTGCAGAGTAGTGAGCTCGTTGTGCACACAGTTGGGGTACGACTTGAGCAGTCACACAGAGAGGTGACAAAGTCAGACATGCATGCTTTGCTAGTGACTGAGCAAAGCAGAGAGTCAGTTGTGCGAGATACTTCTATGCAGGATAGACAGGTAGAGCGGTCTTGCTCTAGTGAGTCACGACAGGAGGACGTTGTGCAAGTGTCTATGCATACGGAGTTAGAGCATGAGAGCTCTAGTGAGTCACAGCAGATTGAGTGGTCATGTTTGCAGTGGATGATTGCAGAGGAGGCTGAGATGTCAGCGATTATGCAGTCATTCCTTTCTATGCTCGACAGTGAGCATGGGGATATAGTTGTGCAGGATATGTCTTCCAGCAGACACCTAGAGCAACTGGTTTGCTCTGAGGTTGCACGACAGGTTGATGCGTCTTTTGTGGACAGTCAGGAGATGCATGTGGCTGACACGCCTTGTCAGTCAGAGATGCCTATTGCCAGGGATATATATGTTGATGCATGCTCCGTGGAGCTAGCATGGCCCGCTAGCATTGCATCGGCATTCGGTGGTCTCATGTATGAGATGCTGATCTTGAGACCGGATATCGCAGCTGCAGTGGGAGCATTTGCAGTTGGGGTTGCCAGTCGTTTGTTGACTGATGATGGCATAGTGCACGAGGGAGATATGCAGGTATTGCGTACATACTTGCAGTACGTGTGCGGTACGTCTAGTGGTGTATGGACTTACACGAGAGCAGGACAGCCGAATGCACACGATCACAGCCAGCCAGTGGGCATCGGTTGAGAGTGGTTTTCTCTCACCTTTTGTAGTCTTTAGACTAGGTTCTCTTGCTTAAAGGCACAGTCGCCTTTAAGTGGGAGGTTGTTGGGGTATAGGCGTCTGTGCCTTGCCCGGCCGCCCAGAGTCTGGGTGCCCACTGACTTGTATACCTTATACATAGCATAAGTGTATAGGGGGCTGCTCACTCTTGGAGTCTCCCCACCCATATCTGTGTGTTGTGTGTCTCCTTCTCTCTCTCACTCTCCGTCTGTGGTGCTCCCCGATCCCCTTCAGTACACCCTCGATCTCATTCATTAGTAAAGCACCGCTACTTAGGAGCACAGTGCCTACAACAGTACCTACAAGTGTGTATCAATCATATGTACATGTTTCCCCTCATGCTCATGTAGCTCCTACACCCCCAATTATTCCAAGGACTTATACTCTACAATGGCATTATCCAAGCTCTTATTCAAGTGGGTCCATTCTAATTAGCAATAACATGTCATATCATGCACTTGCTATGCCTAGGGCCACACCTGTGAACTTTGGACCACTGCATGGTACAACACCATCCAAAGTATTGAACCCAAGGGCCGTGCATATGCCAAGACCAAGGCCAACCCCCATTCCACATGTAATTCCAAGAGCACCTGCACCCGATGTACCTGCTTATTTAGGAGATTTGGTAGCATTTGCTCAAACTATTGGTCGATATATTGCTGATAATATGCATAGCATACCAAAGAGAGAGCCTAGAAGTAAGGCGGTACAAATGGCCAAGATCACACAAAAATTCAACAGTGATAGAGATGTTAGAAAGAATATTAAGGAATTTGAACACGTGTGCGATTCTCTAGAAGAGCACAATGAGCTACATAAGTCTAAGGCCTTGAGCTTGACCCTGAGTGGGAAGGGTGGAGATTGGTATAGAAACCGTAGGGGTTGAAGAGCGCATGCATTACCCTACTTTTAGGAGATTTTGCTTGAAAGAGTACATACAAGAGGGTGTACTTTGGGGCATAGTATCTCAACTCCCAAAAGCTAAAAGGGAGGAAGGGGAGTCAATGAGAGATTTTATTAGTCGTTGGAAGCATTTGAATTCTTGTTGTACCCCAAATGAATGTTTCAACAATAACTAGCGGCTTGATAGATTCATTAGAGGATTGCAATATGAGCTTATCTACAATGGTCTAGTCACTAAAGATATCACACTTGGGAAGCAGTCACTACCAACGCAATCCAACTAGAAGACAATTTAATGATCACAGGAGCAAAGGTATCTTCTAAACCCAAGTTTACTAGCTTATAAGCATCGAAGCATGAGTCGATGACAATAAAGCCAATCATGAAAGAGAAAAAGATATATGAGATGATTCGGTCGATCTCACTAAGGATATCCAAGAAATCCTTAGGGATGATCGTACTCCACAAACCAATCATATGTATTCAAGTAGGAAGCAACAATGGTGCTCTGTTTGCTTGGGACTACATAGCACCAGTGAATGTCCTACATTAAGAGTGAAGTTTAACGGGACTTGCAATGCGTGTGGTAGGTATAGCCATCAAGCTAAGGATTGCCTAGTGCTTAAATATAAATGGAAAATAGGCCACCCTTAGCTTGGACAAACTCGGCTCGAGAACCTGCATTAATGCATGCCCCACCTATTGAGAAACTGTTAGCAGCAAGCTAACTTGGATACCATTTTTCAGAGCTCTCATTGTAAAAACACTTATTATTTTGATCAATCGAGAATATTGTAACTCTTATTTTTTGGATAAACTACAAGCTTCCAGATTGTATCAACCTATCATTACCCATCTTTAGTTAGAGCTCCCAGATTATTAGTTTTGACCACCAAAAACCTTGGCTAAAGTATAAAAGCCAATTTTTGTAAGTTAATTTCAAGTTTGGGATAATGAAAGACACAGCGTGAGCTAACGGCGCTCACTTCTCTCCTTCTCGTGGTTCCTACTCCCTCCCCGATTCTCACATTGCAGTCGTGTTTGTTGCATTGCAACCGCAGGTAAGAGCTCTACGCATTGACGTAAACACTTTATGGTATTTTGTAGCTTTTGGCGTCGCCGACCCGCGGACTAATTTCATCATAAGTAGGAATTTACACTTCAAAATCAAAAACTAAGCATAGGCGGGGTATTGGGGCATCATTGCTAAGCATTTAGGTGCATTCTAGGTCGAAAACGACTAGGTCAAAAATCCCATGCTGTTAATAATCGCGATTTTTGCACTTGCCCTAAAGTAGGATTTGAGACCATAAGCATGCGTGCTTAGGTCTTATAAACTTGTCCTAGAAGATTTGTTACGTTTGGATGTCATTTGATGCTGTAACGGATGTGATTTGTTTATCGATGAGCGATTGGCTTTTGGTGATTTCAGTCACTTGAGTGTAGCTTGAGTTAGATACGAGTTGTTTGTTGTTTTCCGAGAGATTAACAACCTCTTGTAGCCTCTATGCACTAATCGAGTCAGCTTCGTCCCATGGATTGACAATTTAATCGTGGTTCTCGCTAAATCTGCAATAAGATAGGAGTGAAGTTAGACACCCGTCCCTCATTTGGCGCCGCTGCCGAGGATCAAAGAGACCTAAACTAGGGGAAAACATGAGCGTCTTGTGAAGGTATCCTTTAACTTCCTCAAGGATCTCCTAGAGTCAAAACTTTCTTTTTAGAAACCGCATAGCTTAAGATTGTCGTCTTTTGTTGTGTAGAGGTAGCTTGAAAGTAATCGTACTTGCTGAGCGCCTTTACGATTGTAGGATTGTAGGATTGTAGAACTAGATTAGGAATTTGAAAATGATTGATAGACGGAACAAGTCTTAAGATCAATGCTCAAAAAACCATAACTTAAACAAGAAAACGAGTGTTTGTGAACACTTTCCACAACCCCATTGCATGAGAACCTAGGAGTAGGGTAAGTAGGATCCGAAGTGGATTTCAGAACATTGCTCTCTCCGAAAGAATCATTGTGAGTTGTTATTTGAAGCTGCAGAATTTTAGGTCTCCGGCTAGAAATAGAACGAAAAGACTCCAAACCACTCAATCCGACTGGAGAGTATGCTTGAAAGTTGTATGAACCAGTGGATAAGCTCAAGGACACATTGAAGTAAAAATTTCAAGAGTTTGTAAAAACTCAGATTATTTACTTTTTCTTAACATTTTAGGCTAAATTAAGTTTTGACTTGATTCATAGGCTTAAGAAAAGATTGTCCATTGAAAAAGTACAAAAAAATGTTCATTTTGGGCATAAATTAAATAATCACAATCATTTACTTTCAGCTCAAATTTGACCAAGGTTAATACCAGTGACTCATTGCATGTGTAAAAACAACTTTTATAAAGGCACATTGGATTTGGATCACCAAACTGGCAAAAAACTAAAGTTTGTACTGACTTTTGAAAACTTGAGTGTAAATTGGGAAAAAAATTATCCAAACTTGATGAAATTTGATTCATAGGCTTATATTATTGTGATAGACATGTGTGCATGCTCACTTGACCAAAAAGATGCAAAAAGTTGTCAGTTGTAAATAATCATGATTATTTACATCTGCCCCATTTTTCAACTTTTTTAATTAAGTTAGCATACCACTAGTTTTATCATGTTGTAATAAGCCCACAAACCAAATTTGGTAAGATTTGGATCATTGGATTGAAAATTGTGACCAAATTTGCAAAGTCAATCTACGGACAGAAAACTGATGACCATTTGACCGAAAATAGTCCAAACTTGATGAAACTTGGCTAGAGACCTTAAGTTGAAGTGCTTAACAGATCTGTGTCAAGGTTAGAACAAAAACTTGCAAAAAATTAGCTAGAGTAAATAATCGCGATTATTTACATATGCTTCAAAAATTGACAATTTTGCACATTTGAGTATACCACAAGGTTTAGCATATCAAGTAGACCACATAAATCAATTTTGGTGAAATCTGGATCATAAAAGTGAGACTTAAGCCAGATTCTTGAAATCAGAGTCTACGGACACGAAACAATTGATAAACTTGAACAAATTTTGTCCAAACTTGTTGAAGCTTGTCCAAGAACCTTAACAAGTTGTATACTTGGCAAACCAAGCCAAAAAGTGCAAAAAACTAACAAAAGTAAATAATCGCGATTATTTACTACTGCTATAGAGAGATACCATTTTTGACTTTTGAACTTGTACAGTGCTAGACCAGCATAATACAAAGCCACCGGGAAATTTTGGGTTCAATCGGATCCAAATTGGTACATGTTCACTCAGTTTTCAAGTTGCAGATTAATCTTTTGAGTTTTGCCAAAGCCGAGTCTGAAAATCTCAATTGCTGACTCCCACACCTCGAATTGAATTGATACACATAAACCAATCACACTAGTTAGCAAAAACTACACAATCTTTGTGAAAGAATAGCTAACTTGATCAAAATTGATACAGGAATCAGGTTGCAGACAAGGAATCGGCAATTTGATAGAAGTTGCTATCAAGTCAAGTGGAAGAAATTGACGACAATTCAATCCAAAGGTAAGTACTCTATCCAGGGCTTCATAAGTATTTATGAACCTTAGATTTGGTCGTGTACTAGGAAACCAAGACATACTTGGAGAAACCTCCAGTAGAGTATCCACCGAAGAAAGCGTGAATCAAAGCAATTCCTTGCACGCTATTCTTGAAGAAGTCTTAGACACTTTTTTAGATTCAAATCTGAAATGTCTTCCTATTCGACTCACTCAAAAACCGGAATGACAATGCGCTATAAGCACATACTCTCATTTTATAAGACTAATCGCCATGGAGCTCAGGTTTACCTGGATCCTAACGAAAAGTATGCTATTCGCATTGATGACCATGGTATCGAGTTCGAAGAGGAGATCAGGGCAAACAAAGAAAGAAAAACGTACATGGATAGAAACGGAACTCAGTATTTACAAGTCGAAAACCTTGAGGTGATAGACAAATGGGGGTTAGAAGTAAACACCATAATTCCAGATATGGTAGCAAAATAAGGACCACCAAGTTTAGAATTTGAGGGATATGATCAAGTTGATATGAAGCCTTTCAAACGGACGGCCTAGTACGGATAATCCTAGGATCGTAGTTTATTGTTGGGAGGATAGAAATGTAAAAGATCTTCTGTGGACTTTGCATGCCAAATTAGGACAACTAACGCCCATGAAGATCATCTATATCTTCAAGATCAAGGATAAGGGATCAGCAGATCTACCACCTACATGTTTAGGGATTGCTATAACAATAACTTTGTTATGATGACTGCTGAGGAGGTGGAAAAAACCAAATACAAGGTCACTCCATAAGGGATTGGATATTGGGCCAAGGACCAAAAACTATTCTAAGAGAAGAACACCGTGAGAGATCTTCAGAGAGTAATGTTATTAACGAGAAACCACCTCATCACGAAGAAAACCGGGTGACACTAAAGTCAGTCCAGGGCTACATGAGTCACTATTTCCAACAGACTGGTTTGAAGGACTCGGAACAGGACTAACTGCCAGGAGACTGGGAGTTGAACCAAATAGACATGTCAGACCAGCTGATTTTCAAAAATGGGTCAGAAAATACAGTGGATCTAGGGATCCATACGACCACTTAGCAAGCTTTAAGCAAGTGCTAAGAGCAAAATGCATCTTCGATTTCCATACTCAATTCGAGGGGTTTGGAATGACATTAGAAGGAAAATCATTAACATGGTTCCAAAACATTCCACCAATGTCAATCATGGACTTGAACACATTAGCTCAAGGATTTGTAGCTGCTTGTTCCAAAACGGGGATCAAACACAATACGATGGCCCAAATCTACAGGTATAAACAGAAACAAGGTGAGTGTTAGGGATTGTGTAGCTCGAATGAAATAATACATTGGCAGATGCTCAAAGCTAGAGATACCTGCAGAAGAACGACTAGTATCATTGTTCCTAGAGGGACTTGACATGTGTCCTTGCTGCCTCTTCAAGCTGGGGCTTCCCTTGTGAGTGTGAGTGTGTGTTCTCTCTCTAATCCCTAGGAAAAGGGTTCGCCCCCCCTCTTGTAGGGATGCTTTTGACTTTAGGAGCTCAAGCACCTTAGTCATCAAGCATGACAAAGCACTTGGACTAGGAGGTATTCCCACAAGCATCTCAGGCAAGCATGTCAAGGCACCTCAAGCACCTTAATCAAGCGGCAAGTCAAGCACCTCAAGCATGGAGTAAGTCAAGCACCTCAAGCACCTTAATCAAGCACCTCAAGCAGGACAAACACCTCAAGCACGACAAGCACCTCAAGCAGGTCAAGCGCCTCGAGCTTGGGCCGGGTTCCCACCTCAAGCTCAACCCTGGCTTACCTAAGGTCAAAGGACTTTTACACACATTATTGGAGGTCTTCAATGAAGATAACCCTAAGGTCTTATGCTCCATTGGTTAGCCTTTCTCTTTGATAGACCATCTCTCATTTGGGCCCCTTAACCATTGGCCCCGTGTTGAGATAGATCTATAAGCACATGTCTATATCTTAACCCTTGTTCCCGTGTATTCTCCCACATTAAGTGATCAGTTTAATATGAGAAAATCATTTGGGTTGGATAGATATTAATTTTTATGACATTACCTCTCTCTTGAAATCATAGTCGTCCTCGACTATCAGGTAGAGATGGTAAAGTCTCACCCATTAGTCCATTGGTCTTAGCGGGTAGATGATCCATTTTTACCCTACGACATCATTCCAGAGTGGATGACTAATCCACTTGGTGCTTGAGAGACATTGTCTGCCGCAAGCATGTCTGCTCTTTTTAGTCCATATCATACTTCCAAAGTAGAGTGACAAGGTCTACTTGGTGTTTGGGAGACGTAGTCACCACAAACATGATCCTAAGTATGCATACTTTAAAATTTGTGCACAAAACATAAAAAGAGAGTCTTATAAGACAAAAACATTGATCATTTAAAATGCATTTCTTTTACATTTGCTTACTCTTTTGTGTCATTGTAAGAATCATTAACAAGGTTCATATTATCCTTAAGCCATGTTCTTTGCATGCATTTAGCATCTTTAAAAGGATAATTAAATAAGATACTGCCAGTAATCTTACCATTTCTTAATACCTTGTCTTCTTGTTGAAGGATGAACTAGGGTTGGAGCTCCTCTGCTTCATCCTCGATCTGTGGCGGGTCTTCATTTGTGTGTAATTTGCCTTAGATGAGCCTTGGGAAAGTTTAGTAAGACCCAACCTTTTTTTTTTTTTTTTTTTAAAGGATAAGGATCTTTTGTGCCTAACGGCAGGAGCCTCTTTTGCCTAGCTAATAAATGGATATAGCCTGTTTAATCTTGTAAAAAGATTCTTTTTGATCTCGGCTATACTCTTTTGCAATGAAGATCTTCCCACGTATCTTAAGCTACAAGGGACTTTCGGATCTTCCGTCTTTAGCCTTGAAAGGTAGTTTCTCCTTAGAAGTATGTTCACGTTATTAGAGACATATTGTTGTTAAGATAAGTACTTCTCTCATTTTGAGCATTGATCTACTTCGAATCACAGGCTTTTAGTAGATCAAGGGTTATTAGTTTTGTATCTTTTGGCCATCCATTGGAATAGTAGGCCGACATAAGAGGGTTACTCTAGTTCTGATAGAGATTCTATCAAAAATTAATGGTCATGGTAGGATTTCTATCCAACACTATTAGATGTTGGCAAGCCATGGTCCTTTTTTCATACTTCATCTTTTGGTATACCATACATTTTGAAACATTCTCTTGTATGTTATTGTTTCTTGGTAAGCCAATACAAGTATGCTTCTACTCCTAGCAGAGCAAATTCGAATTCCTCTTTGCCCCGCATATGGAAGGAGCATGGGAAGCAAGGAAGATATAGCCTATTGAGGTATGGAAGATAACCATCCTTTTACGTGAGTGGTTCTTTTTCTTCCATTTGTAAGGCTATTATCATATCCCTAAAGCCTGGGTTAGAAGCATATTTAACTATCATAAAACATAGCTCATTGTAAGTTGCTATTGATATCCTATCTACCCTTGGCCATTGGGAAAGTGCATCGGCTACATGATTGTGCTTGCCAGCAATGTGAGCAAAGTAGAATTTAAGTTGCAAAAAGAAATTTTCCTACCTCATTTGATTGTCCGAGAGCTTGATTTGCATCATGAATGGAGTCCGCAAGAAGTACTTCCATGTGTCTAGAGCATTTAAAACAGCTCATAGGTCCTTTTGTATATGACCAACATTCGCTCATTGGAGTTGAGTCTTTGAATCTCGTATGCTATGGTATTCCCTTCTTGAAGCAAAGTTTTGCTCAAAGGCAATCATCCAAGCATTACATTGGACCTCAAATAGCTTTGAGAGATCCCATAAGTTGAGAAATAAGTTTCTCTTTAAACTTTTTAGAAGTATTTTTCTCTCTTTGCGGTCCATGTATACTTAACGTTCTTTTTTGTTAAGTCATGTATTGGACCTGCTATAAGCATGGATTTTTCCTATGAAGCATATTTAGTATGCACTCATACCTTTAGAGCTTTGCAACTCATGTAGATTCCTTGGATTAGGCCATCTTTTATTACCTCTACTTTTTGTGGATCCATAGAAATACCACCTTTAGAGATAATGTGACCTAATTATTGAATCTCTCTCGAAACTTACAAGTCCATGTTATTGCCTTTTTGAACTCCTCTTGTTGAGCTTGTAAAGCTCAATAAGGAGGCTTATTAGGCAATGAGCTTCATGGTAAAAGCTCCATTGTATGGCCATTGTCCCCTCATTGTGGAGATAGTTCACGGGGGTATCATCATTAAAAACATTTTGGAATCCATTTAGGAATTTAGACAATTCTAATTCCTCTTGATTCCCGTTTTTTATTATTATTATTATTATTTATTTAATAATATTGTTATTGGTTGAAACATTAAATTCATTTATAGACTTTCTAACAGAAATCATATATATGAAAATATAAATTTTCATTAACTTGTGAAAGCATGCATATTTACAAGGGATAGGATACTACCCGACTCATAAACATGTATGTACATATCTTCTAGCATAGGAAAAACAAAAGCCTTTTTCTATAAGCATCCTCTTTTGGAGTTTCCAACATAGAAACTCAAGGTGGCTTGTTGCGTGCATTTCTTTGGTGACAAGCACGATAGACATGCCCTTGTTGTCCACACTTGTAGCATTTTTTATCCTTACGATAACACTCTAGCTCTATTGCAGAGAGTTTATTCTTACCTTTATAGACTCCTTTCTCCTTAACTTTGTTATCGGTGTTGCTAGAGTTGCCTTTGGAGGAAGTTTGAGCATCAGTCCTCCCTCTAGGCTCATTTTGATCCTTCACTTCCATGGGTTTAGATTTTTTCTTAACCCCTTGTTGGGAATCGATTTGAGAGGCGACCATAGTATGGTGTATGACCGTCGATATGGTATTAGGCCTTTGTGAGTTAATATACTCTGCCTTCTCTTCAGAAATACCCGCACATAATTGTTGCTCTTGCTCTCCAAAGTCTATCTTTTTGTAGATAGTGGCTTTGAGAAATAAATCCCAAAACTTATCTACATACTTTTGGATAGACTCGTAGGGAGAGAGTTTCAAGTTTTGCCATTCTGTGAGGACATTTTCTTGAGCGTTGCTTGCCAGAAACTGTTTTATGATGGAGGCTCTTAAAGCCTTCCATGTCTTTGGAGCTTTTCTTTGGGCTTGTAGGCTATCCCACCATTGTCGAGCGGAACTTTGGTATTGCATAGATACTTGACGCAGTTTAGAGGACTCTATGAAGCCCTCATCACCAAAGGCCGCATCAAGCTGTTGGATGAAGGCCAAGACCTTGTCCATAGCACCAAAGGTGCCAGCATAGGCAAGGAAAGTGGTGTTCTTCCCTCCCTCTTTGAACTTCTTTAGCTTCTTGGACCTTCTCCATACCGGATAGAACTTGCGATGGCCTTTCCTCTTGGGCTCTTTGAGAGAAGAGCCGCTACCTTCATTGGAATATGAGGAAGTTGATGAAGATGGAGAAGAGGGTGACCTCTTTCTCTCCTTTTCCTTTATTTGGTACCTCTCTTCCCTTTTGTGATAACGAGGAGGAGGACTTTGCAGTGATCTTTCCCTCTTGGGGGAAGTTGGAGATCGTTGAGGCTGCCGTCTTCTTGGAGCCATATCTTTGGAAGTATTGGAAGACAAGCTTCCTTCTCCTCCTCTTGGTGAAGGCTCTAAAGTAGAGACTTTATCTTTCTTCTTGGATGGAGGAAAGCCCGCTAGTAAACATTTAAGCGCTTCATATGGGTTCTCCTCTTCTCTCGCCGTAGAGAGCCTTCTCTTGGAAATCTCATGAAGAGACTTCTCAGGTGCTCTCTCTTTTGGGGGAGTTTGGAGAATCCCATAACTATGAAGTTGTTGGAAAACTTCACCTTGTAGGAATGGGTTTTCCATAGCTTGTTGCAGCTTAGAAACAAGACATTTGATAAACATGGGAGAATCATCATTAGCACTTTCATGTGCAAAATCAAAGTTATCAATGTTCATTCTACTCTCTTGATTATTGTCAGCCAGGTTAACAAAATTTATGTATGTACTTAGTGTATGCTTTGGCAATTCAAAACCTTAGTTGCCACTCCTCTTAGCCTTTGAAAATCGGCTCTTAAGTATCTACACCCACGGCTCAAAGTGGTTAATTATAGAGAGTAGAGGAGTAGGTCTAACATAGCAGACTTGCCAAGGGTTAGCTCCTTTCGGACTACTTATGGCTCAATAATGGTAAAGCCGTAGGCAAGTCTAAAAAGACTCCATTATTAAGTCCAAAGCTCCCGAGGTGTGCACCATCCCCCACATAGTGGGCTTAACAAAACCGATATTAGATCCCAGTTCCACTTACCCTATTATAATTAACAACATCAACCATTTATAGGCTACTTAAGGACCCCTCTTCTTAAGCAAGAAAAGAGAAACCAAATGCTCTGATACCAATGTAATGGGAATGGCCTATGAACTTAGAGAATAGCGGAATTTAGAGTGAGCAATTTTGAGAGCATAGAGGGTGAACTTAATTGCTAGTAGCAACTCTATCATAACACTTAATTAACTAGGCATGAACAATACTTTTACAAGAGAGAGAGTGTAGAGAATATGACAATAGTTGAGGACCGGATTTATGTGGAGCCGGTCCCCCCTCCAAAAGGCATTTGTATTATAGATTCTCTCATTAAGAGAGACTTGGTACAATACAATCTTTGTGTTCCTTGAGACCTCCTTGGCAATATGGAGATGGAAGGTTCACACACCAAGCTTTTGCATAATTTCAACAATCAATCTTAGCTTGAAAACAATCAAGAACTTGTGAACATCATTAATCTTTGTGTTCCCTAAATCATTTGAGTGCATGAAGATGTATACTTTTATGCATCAACTTGTGCTTAAAGCAATAATTAATCTACCTTGCAATACAATTAATCTACTTGCATTAAGTAATTAATCTACTTGCAATAAACCATTAGCCTTCTTGCAATAAGCATAACATGCACTTGTAGAAAGCATTAACTATCCCAAGCCTCAGTCCCAAGACCTCAAACACCTTCGAAGGTGGAGAGAGCTAGCAGGGAATGAGGGTAGGGAAGAGGAAGAAGAAACATTTCGTAGGAGAAAGAATTAGTTCCTCACTTATCATACTCTTGTTGCTAGCATACATAATAGCATAGTAATGAAGAAGAAGGAGATGGCAAGCTTAAGCATTGAAGCATGGCTCTTGGTTGGATTTGCACTCCATAGCCAAGAGTGTTGGTGTAGGCTCTCAACCTCTACTTGCTTGGAGAAGGAGAGGGAGCTCTTGCACTTTGCATAGTACACAATGAGAGTGTTTGTGAGTGTGTGTGGGTGAGTATACCCCCTAAGCACCCCCCTAGCTTGCTTGGGTCGACCCCCCCTTGTAGCTCATGCTTGAAGCTCATTGGACCCCTCCAGGCCTAGCCAATCACAAGCAGAAGCCATTACAAGCAACAGGGATAGCCTTGGGACAAGTGTACCCCTTTCCCCTTTGAGAGAGAGGACTTGATAAATGCAAAAACAATTAGATAATTCAAGTAATTTATCATTGGACCCCTTTGAAACCTAGCCAATAGGCTTCAAGCAACACATGAAGGTAACATGGGTAGGGACCTGACATGTGTCCTTGCTGCCTCTTCAAGATGGGGCTTCCATTGTGAGTGTGAGTGTGTGTTCTCTCTCTAATCCCTAGGAAAAGGGCTCGCCCCCCCTCTTGTAGGGATGCTTTTGACTTTAGGAGCTCAAGCACCTTAGTCATCAAGCATGACAAAGCACTTGGACTAGGAGGTATTCCCACAAGCATCTCAGGCAAGCATGTCAAGGCACCTCAAGCACCTTAATCAAGCGGCAAGTCAAGCACCTCAAGCATGGAGTAAGTCAAGCACCTCAAGCACCTTAATCAAGCACCTCAAGAAGGACAAACACCTCAAGCACGACAAGCACCTCAAGCAGGTCAAGCACCTCGAGCTTGGGCCGGGTTCCCACCTCAAGCTCAGCCCTGGCTTACCTAAGGTCAAAGGACTTTTACACACATTATTGGAGGTCTTCAATGAAGATAACCCTAAGGTCTTATGCTCCATTGGTTAGCCTTGCTCTTTGATAGACCATCTCTCATTTGGGCCCCTTAACCATTGGCCCTGTGTTGAGATAGATCTATAAGCACATGTCTATATCTTAACCCTTGTTCCCGTGTATTCTCCCACATTAAGTGATCAGTTTAATATGAGAAAATCATTTGGGTTGGATAGATATTAATTTTTATGACAAAGAAAAAGAAACATAACACCTCTGATGATTCGGAGAATACAAAAATTGCCTCTCAAAATATCAAAAGAATCAAAAGCAAGAGGTATGAGATGCAAAAACAGAAACAACAGGCTGAAATCGAGGAGAAAGCAAAGAAGCTATTCTAGGGAAAGGTGAAAGAAACTGGAAGTGAAATCAAAGAAAAGACCGTGAATTCTGGAGGATCAATTTTGGTTGATAAAATTTTTGAGCCAAACTATCCTTCTCCAGACATGGAAGCAGCTAAGCTTGAAGCTTATCAAAATTTGATAAGAATCATGCAAGAAATGCTGGAAAAACAAAACCCAAGCTCGAAAGTATGACAAAACCTGAGGAGTTTGTGGTAAGAGACAATCAAGAAAAATCAAACATGGTGGTAGAACCCCACCTTGAAACAAAAGAGCCAAAATTTATAGTGTCGGACAACAAAGATACCTTAGACGGAATTCCATTCGTAGAGGAGGACTGGCCAGGACACTTATGGGAAAAATTTAGAGAGATCAATGATGGGAGCCTAACTCTAAAGTTAGCTCTTATAGAGGAAGTTTGGTTAGACAATCTACCTCCTGATATGGACATGGATGTACAATCCTTGTATGGGGATTGCGGGTCTGAAGCTTCAGGAATGTCTAAACCATTGACCTTGAAAACATTACCCTCTTATTTGGAAGATAACAAAGATGAATCCATAGTGTGTAAGACCACTCAAGTAAAAAGACCTGAACAGACCCTAGAAGTAGACAACATCCATTCAATCATGTCTACACCCATCCAATGCACTCTTATTTTGAGAGAACTGTTAAAAAAACAGACCACACCTATGGAATGATCTACAAAAAACCCTAGAGAAGGTGGAAATAACGGGGCTAATTGCAAAAAATTTGAAAAAATTGAAACACAAAATGCACAACAAAGGGATTTGATATGTTCTAATGAACAAAGTCGGAGAATACTACAAAGGGAAAGAAGGAAACGCCACCCTTCCAGTGAAATATAATGACATTCAAACCATGGAAATACTGGATAGTGGGGCAGGCATAGCCATAGCAATGAAAGCAGTATGAGAATCTTGGGGACAACAAGCTATTAGACAAACTCGAATGAAGTTGCAATTGGCTGATGGACACATTGAAAGACCCTTAGGACTACTTGAAAAAGTGATAGTTAATTCTTATGGGATTGAATATCAACGCACTTTTGCCATAGTAGACTTTGGAAAGAAATTCAATTACGAAATCATATTGGGAAGACCTTTCGTGCGACAGGTACAACTCATCCAAGATTGGAGAAACAATTATGTCATTAAATATCTAATATCTAACCAACCCAAATGATTTTCTCATATTAAACTGATCATTTAATGTGGGATAATAAACGGGAACAAGGGTTACATATAGACATGTGCTTACGGATCTATCTCAACACGGGGCCAATGGTAAAGGGGTCCAAATGAGAGATGGTCTGTCAAAGAGCAAGGTTAACTAATGGAGCTTAAAAGACCTTAGGATTAGCTTCATTAAATACTTCCAATGGTTAGTGTTAAAAGTCCTTTGACCTTAAGCAAGCTAGAGCTGAGCTTGAGGTGGAAACCTGACCTAAATCTGTCTTTGACCTTAAGCAAGCTAGGGTTGTTCTTGAGGTGGGAACCCCACCTAAACTTGCCTTTGACCTTAGGCAAGCTAGGGCTAAGCTTGAGGTGGGAACTCCACCTAAGGTGCTTGTCATGCTTGATGACTAAGGTACTTGAGGTACTTGTCATACTTAATGAGGAAGTTGCTTAAGAAGCTTCCTATGCATGGGGGGTAAGATACTTGAGTCAAAAAGAGACCCTACACACTTAATGAGGAAGTTGCTTGAGAAGCTTCCTATACATGGGGGGTAAGATGCTTGAGTCAAAAAGAGACCCTACACACTTAATGAGGAAGTTGCTTGAGAAGCTTCCTATGCATGGGGGGTACTATGCTTGAGTCAAAAAGTGACCCTACACACTTAATGATTATGTTACTTGAGAAGCTTCCTATGCATAAAAGTCCCAAAGTTAGGGGAATCTTTCACCTAACCTTCCACTCACCCAATGGGCACCCCTTTTCTAAAAGGGCACATGGAACACACGTCAGACTCTCACTAGCTTAACCACATGGGGTGCTTGAATGCTATTGGTTAGGCTAAAGAGGGGTCCAATGAGCTTCTACTTCCATCCAACAAATATCTGGATATTTTCAAGCTCTCTCTCTCTCTCTCTCTCTAAGGGGTAAGGAGGACACTTGTCAAAAGATTACCCATGTACTTGACTGCATGCTGCATGTGATTGGCTAGGGGAAGAGGGGTCCAATGAGATTGAAGCATGTGGAAAAGCTACCACTCACCCAAAGCAAGGAGGGGGGGTGCTAGGGGGAGATACTCCACACACACACTCATTTGGAGGAGTATTCTCACTTGGTGAAAGTTGAGGAACACCACCTCCTTCTCCAAGCTTGTGAGAAGAGAGCCTACATCAACACTCTTGGCTATGGAATGCAAATCCAACCAAGAGCCATGCTTCAATGCTTAAGCTTGCCATCTTCTCCATCTCCATTACTATGCTATTATATATGCTAGCAAGAAGAGTAATGATAAGTGAGGAACTATTTCTTTCTCCTATGGAATGTTTCTTCTTCCTCTTCCCTACCCTCATTCCCTGCTAGCTCTCTCCACCTTCGAAGGTGTTTGAGGCCTTGGGACTGAGGCTTGGGATAGTTAATGCTTTCTACAAGTTTATGTTATGCTTGTGATGCATGAAGCTTTCCATCTTCATTGCATCACGTAGGTCACAAGGAACACAAAGATTGTATTGTACCAAGTCTCTCTTGATGGGAGAAACTATAATACAAATGCCTATTGGAGGGGGGACCGGCTCCATATGAATCCGGTCCTCAACTATTGTCATGTTCTCTAAACTCTCTCTCTTGCAAAAGTATTGTTCATGCCAAGTTAACTAAGTACCATGTTTATGTTGCTACCATCAATTAAGTTCACGTGCTATGCTCACAAAGTAATCTCTCAAAAATGCTTCACCTAATTTCCTAATTCTGCTACTCTCAAAGTTACAAATATCTGTACTTGAAGCAAGTGGGATTGATAACAAGGGTTAATCTAAAAGATCATACTTATAGAGATGTCATGAAAACGCCCATACAAGAGTTTGATTCAGTCTCTTCGACTGAAATTAAGCTTCCATCTTGGTTGAACAAAGACACTCCTATATGGATGTGCGGAGCTTCAGAAAACGGAAACTTAAAACGAGAAGAATGTATCTTAGAAAGAGATTGCAAAGACGAAGCCTATGTACCTGAGCCCTTTCCGGAGCATTTGTTTGAGCCATTTGAGTGGACTCAAATTCTAGCGACAATGGATGTATGTGTGAATACGTCTATGCCTACTCAATTTTGTAATGAGGACGGCTATGACATAATTCCCATACAAATGATCTCAACCCTCCACATTGAAAATGAAATTCAGGAAACCAGGGACTTGATGAAAGCTCAACAAGTCTTTTCAGACCTCTACCGATGCGACAGATGAGTTAGAAGAAAATTCAGCTACTTCAGATGATTCGGGGTCGGAAAAAGAATATGTGAGAGCTAAGCTACTCATGAAAGGAGGGGGAGAAAAGTTTTTTGACTTTCCTAACCAGAAACCGAGAAGACAAAAATGGTATAGACAAAAAAGATACAGGAGAGATTTGAAAGCTAGATCTATGCCATCAGTCTCCAATAGAACACAGTTCTTGATACAGATAGATGCACATGATTGTGTCAAGGATAAAATCACTGGCAGATATCCTTCAAATGAAAATCCAAGAATGTCGAAAACATCGAGAAAAGCGAGGAAGGATACTCAAGCAAAGCCAAAAAAATAGCACAAGGAGTCAACCATAACACGAGTTGAGCGGAAAAAGAAGTATCAAGAGTTGAAAAAATCTCTAAAGGAGATATATACAACCAAAATGGAAACCACAGCAGAGGATGGTAAAAATGTAATGAGTGTTCCATCAAAAAATATACTCTCCAAGATCAAAAAATTATAGTCAAGCAACATGTTAGAGAACTACGAAAACAGGGCGAGTCCTACGAAGGGCCTGAAAATGCAAAAAAGATAGATCTAACTGAACCAGGAGAAGAGCCTAGGCCTGCCTACATTGCAAATGACCTAATAGAAGAAGAAGAAGAGCTTCTGTTAAGCTTGCTAAAAGAATACCGAGATATCTTTGCTTGGTCTTACAAGGATCTCAAGGGTGTTGATCCAGAAATCTGTCAACATACTACACCCATGAGAGATGACGCGAAACCAAGTAGACAAAGGCCATACACATACAATGAAACATTTGCTAGGAAGATCAAAGAAGAGATTGGAAAACTAAAAGGAAGCCGAGTTCATTTATGAAATTGAACACACAGATTGGGTATCTCCAATTGTGGTAGTACCCAAGAAAAATGGAAAATTTCGAGTGTGTGTCAATCTCAAAAAAGTGAATGCAGCTACCATTAGAGATAACTTTCCTCTTCCAATCACTGAGCATGTTTTAGAACAAGTTGCAGGAAAAAAATCTTACAACTTCTTAAATGGATTTTCGGGATACAATCAACTTTTGGTTGACCCAAAAGATCATCATAAAACTGCTTTTGCAACGAAATGGGGTATTTTTGTCTATCGGGTTTTGCCTTTTGGGTTAACTAATGCTCCTGCCATCTTTCAAAGATTGATGAGCCATGCTTGTAAAGAATATCTTAGGAAATTATTGGAAGTATATATGGATGATCTATGCGTACATTCATCAATCCGAACTAATCATTTTGAACACCTCAAAAATGTAAAATATAGACTTAATAGGATTTGCTTAAATCCTGAAAAGTACACATTCATGGGTAGACAAGGAAAATTTCTTGGACATATAGTGTCTAAAAATGGCATAGCTATCGATATACATAAAATTCATGTCATTGTTGATTTGCCTACAGCAACAACAGTCAAGGGGGTTCAAGCTTTCATGGGGCATTGTGGATATTACAGATGGTTCATTTACATGTACGCTATAATTGCAAAACCAATGTATAGCTTGATTACACACTTTGAGTGGACTGACAAATGTGAAGAATCCTTCATGAGGCTTAAGCAAGCTCTCACTTCAGCTCCAATATTGAAAGCACCATATTGGAATAAGATATTCCATATACATGTAGATGCTTCCAATTTTGCCATTGGGTGTATACTAGCTCAATCGGGAGACCGGAAAATTGATTTTCCTATTTCTTATGCTAGTCGACAGTTGAATATGGCGGAAAAGAATTGCACCACCATCAAAAGAGAAGGATTAGGAATGATCTATGCATTAAAAAAGTATAGACACTACCTATTATCAAACAATTTTTTGTTCTTTGTGGACCACCAAGCCTTATTACACTTGGTCAATAAGCCATGCAGCACAGGAAGAATAGTGAGATGGTTCATCATTCTTCTGGAATTTGATTTCACTGTGGTTGTAAAAAAGGGCACTACTCATCAAAGAGCAGATCATTTGTCAAGGATTGTTTCAAGGGAAGCACCTGAAGGAGTAGACGATGATCTACCAGATGTATCTCTGTTCTCCGTGGAAATGATACCTCGATGGTCGGAAAATATGATATCATTGATGACCATAGCTCAAGTGGATTCATAAATACCACTTCCTATTACCATCAAAATAATTGAGCAATCGGCTATGCATCAATTACTAGCTACGAGACTATACAAAAGAAATAAAGATGGAATATAGCTCTTATGCATTAATCCTGAAGAGAAAACCCAATACCTAAGTCAAGCACATAATACCATAATAGGACTTCACTTTGCGGAAGATCAAACTATGGATGAATCTTGAGACTTGGAGTATTTTGGCCAACTGTGAGGAGTGATGTTTGCTCTTTTGTAAAGGATTGTCCTCAATGTCAAAAATAGACACCCATACCTCATGTAACATTGTTTCAAATGTCACATGTTCTTAAGTGGAGTAACTATCTAGTTACTTACTTATCGAGCCGAACATTTCCTAAGGATATGAGTAAACGCCGTCAAAGAGCAATAGAAATTGAAGCAAGGAACTATGCTCTTATTGGAAACCAATTGTATCGGAGAGGCAAGGATCAACAATTACGCCTTTGTGCAAATGAAGACGAATATATTCCAATTATAGAACAAGCACATGTTGGATTAGCTGGAGGTCACTTTTCTAGTGAGACCACCACAAGAGTAATCTTAATGGAAGGCATATGGTGGCCAACACTTTTTGCATATGCCAAAGAATATGTTCGAAGGTGTGATGCTTGTCAACGAGCAAAAATGCCAACACGTGTAGATAGCATGCCCTTAAGACCAATGATTGGAGCTAGAGCTTTTGAAAAATGGGGTATAGACTTTGTTGGACCAATACAGCCACCTGCTTATAGAACCGAAGCTCAATATATCATTGTAGCTACGGACTATTTGACTAAGTGGGCCGAGCCTAAAGCAACTCAAAAGAATGATGCCATAACCATTGCCGCATTCTTATATGAGTATGTATTCACAGGATATGGACTATCAATAGAAATCATCAGTGATACGGGAACTCATTTCCTCAACGAGGTAATCGAGTATCTGCTTAATGAATTTATGTTTTAAATCAACCGTAAGATCTACATATCAAAGGTTCAATGGAAGGCCATAATAATGCACAAATCACAAGTAATTGCAAAGCATGTTCAAAAGGAGCCACAACCAAATATCTTTTAATTTTCACCAACAAATGTCACTGCACAATAAACAAATGCCATTGCATCTACGACCTGGAATAATACATGGTGGACTTGTTTTTCCAAGCTTTCCGTCTTGAAGATGGCATTGCCTATATGACTGTAGTAAGGAGGGGCTTTGGATTAGAAGGAGTTTTTAGAATTACTTATTGTAATTTGTAAAGCTCAAGACGACTCTTGAAGTGAGCAATAAGGTGAATGCTTAGGGCCTTCAAAAATGTAGATACAAGTGATGACATCTGAGAGTATTCCAAAGAGGAATGTCTAACCAATTACATTCTCCCAATAAGGTCTCATGCCACAGTAAAAGGTTGAGAATGTAGAGCTAATAGGGCATGTTGTAGTAATCCTAGCAAATTTGAATTGTAGGACAAAGAGAAAAAGATGTGCCATTGTTCCTCACTTTATGACATTTGGGATACATTCCATCTCCCAAACTATATTCTTTACTTCTTACTCAAGTCTAAATAGCCTTATGTATAATAAGCCAAAGGAGGATGGCATGCTTTGGTGGTATCATTGATTGCTACCCTAACACGCACTTAGCAAAAATAGCATGGCAATGACAATGAATTAATCAATACAATGCCAATTGCAAGCTAGATCTGATGGTTTCTGGGGTAAGTGTCTATTCAATTATATTTATAGTATTTTTTTGGAATTTCCATGTTCTAGGGATGAAATTGTAATCGTGGAGAGTGGACAAATAGTTTAAGCATGAGAACCCATTCAAACCATCTTGTAAATGATACCACAATTTTTCAAGATTGTGACGGGGGCGTTCACGGATGTCACTAGCTAATAAGCAAGAGATGTGGTAGGCTAAATGTTTTTCACCAAAAAAAAGTGATCAATGGAACTAACACGGGAAGGAGGAAAACAATGTGGAATTGGGGTGAAAAAGAGCAAGGATATATGAGGAGAGCTCAAAGGGTGCACCAAAAACAATGTCAACATACGAAATGCATTCAAAAGGTGCGGTAGTTTAAATTAGAGGTCATTAAGTGGGGTGGTACATGTAGATGTCTTAATCTTCTTAGGCCTCATGAGCTAGTACTAAGAACATCAGTCTAGAATGAGGGTAGCATGGAAACTTTGAAAACAAGCAAGCGTTGCACTACACCTTCAAGTACATGAAGATATCATGCTAGCTACAAAAGTTAAAAAAACAGGGAATGTTGAAAACAATGTAGAAAAGAGGTGAAACAAGTGATAAAATCGTGAGGCCTTCCCTAATAAAACGAAGAGTTAGCACATTATAAAAGTTAGTAATAATAGGGAAGCCACATGCCATTAGTGATGAGGAGCCGTCTACACATAAACTATAGATTATAATTAAATGGCAGCTTTCCAAATTTAAATTTTTTTTAGTACAAACAAAGAGTTAGTACATTATAAAAGTTAGTAATAATATATTAGCCTCAAGCAAAATGCAACATTTTGCAGAGGAGTTAAAGGCCAGCGAGACAGAGCTGTCGATGTGTGTGTGTGTGTGTGTGTGTGAGAGAGAGAGAGAGAGAGAGAGAGAGAGAGAGAGAGAGAGAGAGAGAGAGACCATAACCTTCCTCGCACCTGTGTCAAAGGGGTGGGACGGGTGGGGGGGAGGGGGGGGGGAGAGAGTGAAGGGGTAGGGATTCGATTATGAGACTTGAGCTATTCCAATGGCCAGATGCAAGAGAAGAAAGAGTGATCAAGGTGGGGTGGAAAACCATGCTGCCCTATTGCAAAGAGCTTGGGAGCGTGATGCAAGCGATAGGAAATCTTCTCTAATGGAGTCTCTCAAATTGAGGGGCAGCCTTATGTTAATGTGTAGAGTTGGGCCTTGGCTTCTCGCTTCCACGCTAAACTAGGTGAAGCATAAAATGTGAACCCACGTCTGCATAGGGAGTACTAATTAGATTGCATGCATGCTCGTGCGAACGAAGGGGCACGGTGGTGGCCTCCCTTACAAATAGGAAGTGTGGCCCCTTTATCATCTGCAACCAGGAGTTGAGAGGAGTGCGACCAAAACAATTACAGCAAAGCAAGAAGTGCCCCTTTATCATCTGCAACCACGAGTGGAGAGTGAGCTAAGAGCATGACCAGAACAACCATAGCCGATGTGCACAAAGAGGAAGCGCCCTATAGTATGAGTGCCAATAGCAGCTACTCTTTGTCTCTATGGAGCCATAACTAGGTACAAGGTGGGCATACACAGCAATGTGCTTGCAGCTTCTTAATGCGTTGCCATGTAAGCAACTCTCTCTCCATGCCCCCTCTCCCTCTCTCTCTTTCCAGAGGGGGGTTTTCAATGGCAACCTTTTTCGTATTATACGTGCACCACAATACAATACGACGCGAACAAGGATATAGCTTTGCATCTGCAAAGATTGGCGTGACGACCCGAATCAAGTGACAAGAGCTGCGCAGGATGCAATTTTCTCCATGAAAAATTATGGTTCTGTTTATCAATGGTTTCAGACATTGTACAACTCATACCCTTTGGAAACACAACCAAATCACTAGCACCGTGCTCAGCTGAGCCTTGCTTATAGACTCACCTAACACGTCTATCCTATCGAAATAAGTCCAAGGAAACTTGCTCGGAAGGAAGGCAAAATTGGAGGCTGTGCTTGCCAGGTGAGGGCTCGTTAAGGGGCTTGTGTCGAAACAATATGCTGCGAGTCATGAAGGGGGTTGCCGAGCAGGTAGAGAGGGTGACCGTTGTGAGACGGCATCTCCAAGCAAGGGGGGGCAACAATGTCAAGAAGATAAGGAGGTGCAGCTCCTCGATTTCGCAAGGCCGGTCACATGACATGAGAACGTAGCCTACAACGTGGGTTCAATACTATGAAAGTAGTAGCCGATCCATGCAAACAAGGCTAATCAGCCATTAGTAGGAAAGAGAGGGAGCCGGCACCGTAGCCAAAGTAATTGCAAAGGAGGCGCTCCAAAGGAGGATATGAGAGCTCAAGGACATGCCCATTCTCAAGCCAATGGAAGGGGAATGTACATGGAATTGCGGCAGGTGCTCTATGGAACCTTGCTTTCAATGCAAGAAATGCCTGGCGTATAGTTGGATAGATCAGCTCGAGAAGCAGAAGGAGCCGCCAATTGCAGAGAAGAGGAGTTCAAAGCATTCACATCAAAGAGGGTAGCAGGAGGCCAGGCCCGAGTCCTAGGGCCGAAAATTCCAACCCTTCCTTTGTTGCTAACCTTGCACTCCAATCTTGGAAAGGCGGGACTTGGGAGGATTAAGCTCCACTACAATTCCTAGTTTCTCCACGACAAGGCTCTCGCTTGCCATAGCTAGGGTTACAATGCAGCAGGGTGAGGAGGATGCACACTTTGGGATAGACGGAGGCGACTGCTCCTCAAAATGGGCTCTCTGCTTTGTGTGGTTTCCCGATGAGTAGATATAATGGGTGCTTTTGCTGACATTACTGCGATTGTCGGCCTTGGAGAGTGCTTCTCTCCCCTCTCTCTCTCCACCTCCCACAACGGCCAGATGTAGCGCGGGTCCGAATGCTGTTGCCAAATCACAATCTTACTAATAGATGTAAGTAGTGTAGATATGTCAAGATATCAAAAAAAATAAATCAATTGATTGCGTTTCCCCCCTCTTGGGCAGACCAAAAACCTCATCATCTCAAAAGATGGTCTTTTTAATAATCAAATTTCACACTAAATTTTTCAATTTCATTTATTTTCAAAATAACTTTCCCTTTTTCATTAGCAAAAATGAAAACCATCGCTAAGGCCCCCCCCCCTTTGGGGCAGGCCAAAAAAGGGAGGATAAAGATGAGAGGCCATTAAGTGGGATGGTACATAAAGATAATCTTTTAGGGCTTCATGATCTAACAATAAGTGTAGCCGTATAGAGTAAGGCTAGAATGGGAAATTTAGAAACAAGGAGTGTTGCACTTACACTTTCAAGTACATGACAAGCTCTCAATCTTCCTCGGACTAGGGAGCTAGCACTAAGTATATTTGTCTAGTGATTCCGCTAGCATGGATAATTATAAACAAGGGACTGATGTAGTGCAAAGGCAAAAAAATGCTTCTATGGATACAATTGGTTATTATTATACACTAGTGAGAAAAGGGAACCACATCTATTGCCATTCTATCTTTGATACATTAGTCATGAAGCATGGTCACACAAAGTTGATTTAACCTTTGTGAGATGAAATTAGACACATGAGACAACCTTTGATTTCTACGATTCAAATGATCTTATCCTATGTGGGTTAGGTTTCTCAACCTAAACTATCTAGAATTGAGGGCTTGGAGCTATGTGAATCACCACAAACCGTGCAACATTGCCAATTAAACCTCTACTCAGCCACAATGTTGAAGGTAGTGGCAAGGAGAATCTCTTTTGTCCAAATGGAGCTTTGACTTCCTTCTACCACAAATTATGCAACATTGATTGCTAGATACACCTCTCTTTAGTCCACAAGACCACTTTAAGTGACTGGAAGTGTCATTCTTTGCAAGTCTCACAAAACAATGTTGATTTACAATCCTTTAGGGACTTATTCAATAAGAGCATTGCAAGTAAAGTATTACCAAAAATGGCTATCATCAAGGGCTAAATTGATCATTACCCGAGTTATGAAAGATAGAGAAAGCTAGAGACAATATGCCATGGTTCCAAAATTGGCTTAGACATTTGTACACTGCTGCATCACCTCCTCAAAGGGTTCGCACATGTAAAGGAGAAGGGAGGGCTGCAGCTACTTGCGAAAAGGAAGGAAAGAGACACCAGACCCTCGTAGTGAGAGCAAAATCACCATTATTAGCAAAGATTCATGCCGCATCGTCTGACTACATAAGAAATCTTACTATCACGGGTTTGCGGCAGCGGAAGGCATTTTTCTGCCAGGTCAGCAATATTCGATGTAGAGGCTTGCTGCTTGATGCATGTCCGCACCCTTTCAGACGCCGTTTTGGGGGTGGGCTGTGTCTTGGAGGTGGCGAGAGCATCCAATGGGAGCGTCCACTAGTGACATGGATCCCATCAGTCACATAGCCACATTTTTCTCTCCCTGTTAGCCTCGTGACATGGGATCAGATAAAGTGACATGGGAAATATGACAGATGAGGCGAAATGCGTATACGCTGTATCGGCAAAGGAAAAAAGTTACACGCCTGCTAAAGAAACTATTATGCTCCGCCTTGGTGTCGCCATAGCGAACGACCTCCACGCAGGAAAGCAATGTACCTTCTCCACTGCTGTGGGTACTCGTCACTTTCTACGGTCTTCTTTGTGTGATGCTTCTCCAGCACCAGAAGCCTGGCTTCTGATCTCGGCCAAGGTTACAGGCAATCACCACCTACCCGCAACTTTTCATAGCCAGAGCTCCGCATCGTGAAGCTATGTCTGTGTCTTTCTTGCCCAGTTCTTGCAGATTCAATGCAGAAGCTGCCATCCCTGCGCCATGATGTGCATTTCTCGCCTTAGCTCACAAACTCCCTGTCTGCCAGGGAGGTAGCTTTCGCGTTTCGCAATTGTACCTTTTAGAAGTCACTCTGATTGTCTTCTTGCAAGAGCTGACTCGGGACCCTCTTGTTGAAACTGCCCGCAATTCACTTTTTCTTCGACGATTTGCATTGCAGTCTTCTCTGCATTCTCAATTGCGCCTGCAGCTCTTGAATTTGTCAGTGATGTCTTCTCCATAGCTCGTACCTTGAGTCCATCTAACCGCTTGCATGTCTTTATACATAGCTTTCGCGACTGAACCTCCAAAATTTCTTCTTCTAGTAGTGTCTTTAGCCATAGCCGGCTGCAATGGGATGCTCAGCGTCAACCCTCGATACAGAGCAATCGGTTACGAGGTGTAAGAACCGGAAACACTTCATCAAGCTCGCAGTGCGACATCGTCATGCTTTTGCGGCAGCACATGCAGCATATATCCAGTCTCTGAAGAACACGGGAGCAGCAATTCGACAGTTTGGTGAAGGTGAGGCAAAGGAAACACAGATAGCTGAGGCACCTTCCAACATCCCGGATCCTCTTTACCTTCCTCCCCCATTGCCTCATTTCTTAGCTTCGTCACCTCATGGGCAGCCCTCCCCCATAACAAGGGCGGCCAGCATGCCTCCTCTGCGGGCGCCCCCTCTCACAAACACAAGCCCAGCACAGACCTCTCCCCTCGGCAGAAGCCCAACTTCTAACTCGAAAAGTTCGCCTGTGAGACACACAGGCTTGTCCCCTGTAAGAAGCTCTAGCTTGAGTCCACACGGACCACTGCAAGAAGAAGGAGAAGAAGAGGAGGAGGTCGGCGATGAAGAAGTGTTACAGAAGAAGATGTATGATATCACAGACGCAAAACCTCCACCTCCACCCCCCTTAGTGACTGCAACCCCTCCACCCCCTCCTCCACCCAAAGGCTCCCCTTGGGATTACCTGGAGTTTCCATCTACTACAGGAATTGACGATTTAGGCAACAAAACTGGTGCGCTTAAAGTGGAAGAAATGCCCAACCCGGAATTACTGCATGAAGAAACCCTTGCTCAGGAAACGGACCTGCAAGAAAATCATGAGGAGCTGAGTGTTGCATCTAAAGAGGGCCCACCTCAATCTCCTCAAGTTTCAGCCAAACTGAGTAGCAGTGGAAAAGATCTTAGTCACATTCTCAGAGAGCTGGATGATCAATTCTTGTCTGCGTTTGAAAGTGGAAAACTGGTGGCAAAGTTGCTAGAAGCTCGAAAAATGCATTATCATTCAAACTTGGCTGATACTACAGGTACGGTTTTTTGTGAGAGGGCTATGTTTAGTGAGATCTATTGTAGTAATTTGGCTACACAAGAGCTTTGTGTCGAGTGTGTCCTTTAGCATCAAAAGTTACGTCTTGTGAGAGGCCTTTGTTTTGTGAGAACTACTCTAGTTATTTGGCTGCATGGAATCTTTGTGTCGAGTGAGTTCTTAGCATCAAAAGGCAGTGTTGACTTACTCTTGTTTTGTGTAGAGATGTTGATGGTTTAACATTGTGACAACTTGGCTAAAAACCTATGCCACAGCCACAGTTTACAGACTTGATGTTTGAAAGAAAATAGGTAATTTATGTGGTTAGCCATGTCAATCAAGTGCTTGCAGTCATGGTTTGCATGTTGCAGCATTACAATGTCGGATCAATGTTGCAGCCATGGTGATCACTCCTCACAATTAGATTGCTACTCCTAACTTTCCATTGGAAGGTGTTCCCCTAGAGCTTCACAGTGAGAAGAGGCTGAATGGCTTTTTTCGTTTTAAGCCATGAAATATATGAGGCACCATGAAGTCAAGTAGACATGCATGTGTCAAAGCAACTTAAGAAGAGAGAGAGTAGGATCTAGGTAGCAAAGAGAGCACTACTATTAAGATTCAAGAAGCAAAGTAAAAGATGATGGTGCTGTCCACCAACGGGTCCTTGGTATAGAGCTTATGTAACATTTAATGGCCTAAAATCTTATGTGTAGCGGAAATTAGCATGAACATAGTGAGCATTTCATTAGAGTTGATTCCTAATGAAAATTACAAGAGTGCTTGGGTGGAGAGAGCAACAAAAAGCATAACACCTAGTTAGATAGCATCGACAATACTTTCAAAAGAGAGAGCAATTAAGCTATTGACAACAATTGAGGACCGGATTTGCATGGAGCCGGTCCCCCCTCCAAAAGGCTTTGTATTATGGTTTCTCCCATCAAGAGAGACATTGTACAATACAATTCTTTGTGTTCCTTCAAGACGAGCTAGTGCAATGAAGATGGAAGCTTCATACACCAAGCAAAACACTTAATCAAACACAACTTGAATTATCCCCGTTCTCAGACCCAAGACCTCACACACCTTCGAAGATGGTGAGAGCTAGCAGGGTATGAGAGTAGATTGAGAGGAAAAAGAAGTATCTTACGAGAAAGAAGTACATCTCCTCACATAATCACTCATATTAGCATAGCTTAGCTTAGTAATTAGCCTGGTAGAGAAGATGAGCATGCATTGAAGCTTGGCTCTTGGTTGGATTTGCATCCACATGCCAAGAGAGTGTTGATGTAGGCTTCTATCTCACAAGCTTGGAGTAGGTGATGAGCTCTCCATTAAAGCTTGGGAGGAGATAGAGTATTTTCCCTTCACACATGGTCAAGTGTGAGAGTGTGTGTGTCAATGCCAAGCAAAAATCAGCCCTCTCTCTCTCTTGGGCGAGCCCTAGCTGCTAAGTTAGTCTGGCTTTTGCCTCATTGGACCTCCCCAGGTCAAGCCAATAGGGATTAAGCAGCATAAGTGATAGCCTTCTGACATGTGTCCCCCTTTCCCCTTTTGTGAGAGCTTTAGATAATTAAATAATTAAACTAAACTCTCATTGGACCCCTTTGCCTCCTGGCCAATAGGAATCAGGCAAGCCATGGGGCTCCTGAATGCTCATTGGACCCCTTGGGAGACTGCCCAATAGTCTTCTAGGACACTTAATTCTTATTGGTTTCTTTTATTAAATGTTTTTAAATTAATTAAACTAGATTTACTCTAGCCTAATTCTCATTGGTCCACTTCAAGGGTCTTCCAATAGGAATTGGGCATACCTTGTGGGCATCTGGCCTAGGGAGTTGACATGTGTCCCTCATTCCCTTTGTGTAAAGGGAGCCTGTGTGTGTGTGTGTGGCTTTCTCTCTCATCCCCTAGCTTTGGGGCTCGCCCCCTCCCATGTAGGGATGTAGAAAGACTTTTTGGGCACACACTAAGCATCCAATTTTCCCTAAGGTTGACCTTTGGACACAACCTTTGAATTTTGGAACCTTAGCATTTTGGAAGTCTTAATGGGCTGAACCTTAGGGTCTTTTTAGCCCGTTGTTTCACATGGCTCTTTTGCAGATGGCCCCCCCTTTGGATCCCTATTTTCCCTCCTTTGGATCCCTACTGTGGCCGGTCTGCTAACTTAACCAATATTCTAGCTTTTTCTCCCTTGGTACTTCCCCACATTAAATGATCAGTTTAATATGAGAAAATCATTTAGGAGAATTAGATATTGATTATTATGACATTACCTCTCTCTTGAAATCATAGTCGTCCTCGACTATGGTGTAGAGAAGATAAAGCATATGCATGAGTCCTTTTCTTAGCGGGTAGAGGATCCCTATGTTACCCTACGACATCATTCCATAATGGATGACTAGTCCATTTGGCGCTTGAGAGCCTGAGGCTGCCGCAAGCATGTCTGCACATTAGTCCTATCAGTCTTCCATAGTAGAGTGACAAGCTCTACTTGGTGTTCGGGAGACGTCGTCTCCGCAAACTTGATCTAAGCATGCATACTACTTCATTTTTGTGCACAAATAAAGAAAAAGAGAGTCTTATAAGACAAAAATTTTTGTTAATTTTTAACATTTTGTACATTTGCTTACTCTTGGGAAGCATTGTAAGCATTGACAAGGTTTAGGTTATCCTTTAATTGTATGCCTTGCATCCATCTAGCATCTTCAAAAGGATAATTCTTAAACTTAATAAGATATCGTCGGATAGTCTTACCGCCTCTTAATACCTTGTCTTCATGTCGGAGAATGGACTCGGGCTGCAGCACCTCCTCGTGGTCCTCGATCTCCGGTGGGTCTTCAATAGTTGGTTCTTGAGGTGGCTCTCCTTTGTAAGGCTTTAAGAGGCTCACATGAAAAGCATTGTGTATGAGCCAATGATTGGGCAACTTAAGTTGATAGGCCATCTCATTGATTGGCCTAAGAATCTGGAAGGGACCATAGTACCTTTTTGCTAGTTTAGCATAGTACTTTTGGTGGCCCGTAGGATTCTTGCCCGTCGTGTGCCTTAATCGAGCCTTGGGAAACTTTAACAAGACCCAATCGTTTTCTTTAAAGGCTTTGGCTCTTCTGTGCTTGTCAGCAGCAGCCTTTTGCCTTTGCTGTGAGATAGAGATAGCATCCTTAATCTTTTGGAAAGATTCTTGTAGGTCTCGGCTATACTCATCTGCAGCGAAGATCTTCCCATGTACCTTAAGTAGCAAGGGACTTTTTGATCTTCCCTCAATTACCTCGAAAGGTGCTTTTCCTGTAGAAGTATGTACAGTGTTATTGTAAGCATACTCTACTAAGGGTAAGTACTTCTCCCATTGGGATCTTTGATCTACTTCCGTTACATAGGCTTTAAGTAGATCGAGAATAGTTAGGTTAGCTATTTCACTTTGGCCATCAGTTTGTGGATGATAGGCCGAAGAGAAGTTTAGCCTTGTTCCTAAATTCTCAAAGAGACCCTTCCAGAAATTATTGGTCATTCTAGGATCTCTATCCGACACTATGGACATTGGCAAGCCATGGTACTTGAAAATTTGTGAAATGAAGAGGGTTGCCATTTGATGGGCTTTGATAGTCTTTTTGACAGGTATAAAATGAGCTTGTTTACTGAACCTGTCTACTATCGTCCATATTCCCGTATTCCCATGGATAGACTTAGGCAATCCAAAGATAAAATCCATGGATATGCTCTCCCATGGTGAATTAGGGATTGGCAAGGGTTGAAGCAATCCAAGTTGCTTCCCTCTATCAAATTTTGTCTTTTGACATACCACACATTTGGAAACATACTCATGTATGTTCACTTTCATGGTAGGCCAATAGAAATATGTTTCAATTCCCTTTAGGGTAGACTGAATCCCTCTATGCCCCGCATATGGGGGAGCATGAGATTCATACATTACTTTCTCACGTAGTGAGTTAGTAACGCATAGTCTATTGCCATAGAGAAGATAACCATCTTGTAAAGTAAATGGTTCTTCTTTCTTCCCTAAGGCAAGGGCTGAAATCACATCTCTAAAATCGGGATCAATAGCATACTCATCTATCATTAAAGATAGATCATTGTGAGTTGCTATGGAAACCGCATTCACTCTCGGTCGTCTTGAGAGTGCATCGGCTACTTGATTATGCTTGCCAGCAATGTGAGCAATATGAAAATGAAATTGCGAAAGGAAATTTGCCCACCTCATTTGTTTGTCGGAGAGCTTGGTCTGCGTCATGAAGTACTTAAGACTTTGGTGATCCGTTCGCAGAATGAAAGGAGTCCCCAATAAATAGTGCTTCCATGAGTCTAAGGCATGTAGAACTGCAAGGAGTTCTTTTTCGTATATGCCTAGAGCTTGCTCAACAGGGTCGAGCCTTCGACTCTCATAGCCTATGGCGTGCCCTTCTTGGAGCAAAACAGCCCCAAGGCAATCACCACAAGCATCACATTGGACCTCAAATGGTTTTGAGAGATCCGGTAGTGTAAGCACAGGTTGAGAGATAAGCTTTTCTTTAAGCTTTTCGAAAGCATTGTTCTCCTTAGCAGACCACGTATACCTAACATTTTTCTTTGTTAGGTCATGTAATGGTCCCGCAATTTGTGAGAACTTTTCTATGAAGCTTCTTAGTTCATGAAGATTCCTGGGTTTAGGCCATCCTTTTATTACCTCTAACTTGGATGGATCCATTTGGATTCCATCTTGAGAGATAATGTGACCTAAATATTGAATCTCTTGCAAGAAAAATTCACTTTTCTTTCGATTAACATAAAGTTTATTCTCTCTTAAAACTTGAAATATTACCTGGAGGTGTTGCTTATGTTCCTCTAATGAATTAGAGTAGATGATAATATCATCAAAGAACACTCCAGTGAAGGTTCGATGAGGTCTGAACAGCTTCTCCATCAAGCGGTTAAATGTGGCTGGTGCATTAGTCAAGCCAAAAGGCATGACAATGTATTCGTAAAGACCAAATGTAGTACGAAATGCGGTCTTTACAATGTCTTGATCAACTATCCTTATTTGATGATAGCCACTTTTTAGGTCAATCCTACTGAAGTAGGTCGATCCTTGTAGCTTATCAAATAGGTCTTCTACCCGTGGAACGGGAAACCTATTCTTGATAGTGATCCTATTTAGTGCTCTATAGTCGACACACATACGATATGTGCCGTCTTTCTTTTGCACTAATAGCACAGGTGAGCAAAATGGAGATGAGCTAGGCCTAACCATGCCCTTCTCAATTAACTCATGCACTTGCCGCATAATCTCCTCTTGTTGAGCTTGAGAAACTCTATAAGGAGGTTTGTTAGGCGGTGAACTTCCTGGAAGAAGTTCAATTGCATGGTCGTCATTACCTCGTTTAGGAGGTAGCTCAGAAGGGATGTCGTCAATAAAGACATCTTGAAACCCCTTGAGAAAATTGGATAACTCTAATTCCTTTTGGTTACTTTTATTTTCTTTTGCTAAAGCATTAGGTTCATTTTGAGAATCTTTAACAAAAATCATGTACACGGAAATAGAGCTCTTTATTGACTTGTTGAAAGCTGGTGTATGTACAATGGGGATGGTGTTACCCATCTCCCTAGCATCTATATACATGTCCTTTTCCCTGAACTTAAAGGAGATTCTCCTTTCAGGAAATTTAACATGGGCAGCCAGACGGTCAAACCATGGTGCCCCTAGGATTACATCCTCATGCTTGAGAGGAGAGATAAAGAAATCCTCTTTGTCCACATAGCCTTGGACATGAAGCCTCAATTTCCCGATTAAGGGAGTGACTGAAGCTTCTTGCCCCTTGAAGGCACTGTCTGCGGGTAGGATATCTCCCATCTCGTAGGATTGTATGCTTAGCTTGGTGGCTAACTCCATAGATATGAAATTGTGAGTAGAACCAGGGTCAAAGAGAATAAAAGCATCATGTTCTCTTACCTTTCCCCAAGCATGGCATAGAGGAGATCCTTTGTGGTGAGTTTGGTGAATCTCCTCCTCTTGGATTTCAACCAAAGAAGCTCTAGGAGGATCTTGGCGGTTGTTCTTTTGGGGACAAGCGCGGTACGCATGCCCTTGTTCGCCGCACTTGAAACACCGGTTATCTTTACGATAACGCTCAAGCTCTTCAGGAGAGAGTTTATTCTTTCCTTTGTAAACTCCCTTCTCTTTAGCTTTGTTGGAATTGCCCTTAGGAGACTTTTGGACATTGTCCTTCCCCTTAGGCTCATTGGAACCTTTGTTTTCCGGGGGCTTATTATTTCTTTTACCCCCCGTTTGGAAATTGATTCGCGAGGCCACCATAGTATGGTGTATTACCGCCGATATGGTACGTGGCCTTTGGGAGTTGACATACTCCGCCATTTCTTCGGTTAAGCCCGCACAAAATTGTTGCTTTTGCTCTCCAAAATCCAACTTTTTGAAGACAGTGGCTTTGAGTTGTAGGTCCCAAAACTTGTCTACATATTTGTGGATGGATTCATTGGGAGAGAGCTTTAAGCTTCGCCATTCGGTGAGTACTTTGTCTTTGGCATCGGTGGCCAAAAACTGCTTCATAATGGAAGCTCTTAAAGCCTTCCATGTTCGTGGAGCTTCACCGTTGGCTCGTAGGCTAGATCACCATTGTCTGGCGGACCTTTGAAAGTACATAGCTACATGGCGTAGCTTAGAGGACTCCGTGAAGCCCTCATTTCCAAACGCCGCATCGAATTGCTGGATAAAGGCCAAAACTTTGTCTGTAGCACCGAAGGTGCCATCATAGGTAAGGAAAGAGATGCTCTTCCCTCCCTCTTTGAATTTCTTCAGCTTGGACGACCTCTTCCATGCGGCATAGGATTTCCTATGGCCTCTTCTTTTTGATGGTTCAAAAGTTGCACCATCACTTTCTTCAGAAGATGAAGAATTTGAAGAAGGTGGAGAAGAGGGTGACCTCTTTCTCGCCTTTTTCTTGTCTTGATCTTTGTCGTCTTCACCATAGCTTTCATAAGAGGAAGAGGATAAAGAAGATGGAGAAGAGGGTGTCCTCTTTCTCGCCTTTTTCTTCTCTTGCTTTTTATCATCCCTCTTTGAATTATGGCGTGGAGAAGAGTGTGATGGTCTTCTCCGCTTTGGTGGTGATGGAGAGCGTTTAGCCCGCCGTCTTCGTGGAGCCATCTCCGCCGAGGTGGCGGGAGACTCGCTTCTTTCTCGTTCCTTCGGTGGAGGCTCTTGAGTTCTCCTTTGGGAAGGAGATGCATCATCAAGAAGTAAGTTCTTGAGCTCTTCATATGGATTCTCTTCTTCTTCCCGAATCGGAGAGAGACCTCTTTTGGTAGTCTCACAAGGAGGCTTCCTAGGTGTTCTCTCGTCATGGTGATGAGCTTGGAGAATCCCGTGAGCACGGAGCTGCCGTTGCACTTCACTTTGGAGAGATGGATTGCCCATGGCTTGTTGAAGCCTAGAAACAAGATAATTAACAAGCATTGAAGCATCATTAGTAGCTTGCTCATGAGCAAAATCAAAGTTATCAACATTAATTTCACTCTCTTTAATATTGTCAGCCATTCTAACAACTTTTAGGTGTAAACTTTTTAGGTGTACTTTGGCACTTCAAGCCCTAGTTGCTACTCCTCTTTACCCCTTTAGAAAAAGCACTCAAGCTACTGTACCCGCGGCTCGAATACCATTAATTGCAAGGAATAGAAGAGAGGGTCTTTCGACACCAAAACAGCACCCGCTCCTGTCAAGCTTCTAATAGCTCAATAGTGGTTAAGCCGTAGGCAAGCCCCGTAGGACTCCACTATTAAGACCATAGCTCTCGACGGTGATGCCCCGTTAACTGCACAAAGGCAGGCGCACTGCAAGGCTGAAAAATCCCTATTCTACTTACTCACAGGCAATTAATAATACCAACCATTTGTAGCTAGCTTGAGGACCTCCCTTCTTGAGCAAGAAAAGAGAAACCTTGAGCTCTGATACCAATGTAACATTTAATGGCCTAAAATCTTATGTGTAGCAGAAATTAGCATGAACATAGTGAGCATTTCATTAGAGTTGATTCCTAATGAAAATTACAAGAGTGCTTGGGTGGAGAGAGCAACAAAAAGCATAACACCTAGTTAGATAGCATCGACAATACTTTCAAAAGAGAGAGCAATTAAGCTATTGACAACAATTGAGGACCGGATTTGCATGGAGCCGGTCCCCCCTCCAAAAGGCTTTGTATTATGGTTTCTCCCATCAAGAGAGACATTGTACAATACAATTCTTTGTGTTCCTTCAAGACGAGCTAGTGCAATGAAGATGGAAGCTTCATACACCAAGCAAAACACTTAATCAAACACAACTTGAATTATCCCCGTTCTCAGACCCAAGACCTCACACACCTTCGAAGATGGTGAGAGCTAGCAGGGTATGAGAGTAGATTGAGAGGAAAAAGAAGTATCTTACGAGAAAGAAGTACATCTCCTCACATAATCACTCATATTAGCATAGCTTAGCTTAGTAATTAGCCTGGTAGAGAAGATGAGCATGCATTGAAGCTTGGCTCTTGGTTGGATTTGCATCCACATGCCAAGAGAGTGTTGATGTAGGCTTCTATCTCACAAGCTTGGAGTAGGTGATGAGCTCTCCATTAAAGCTTGGGAGGAGATAGAGTATTTTCCCTTCACACATGGTCAAGTGTGAGAGTGTGTGTGTCAATGCCAAGCAAAAATCAGCCCTCTCTCTCTCTTGGGCGAGCCCTAGCTGCTAAGTTAGTCTGGCTTTTGCCTCATTGGACCTCCCCAGGTCAAGCCAATAGGGATTAAGCAGCATAAGTGATAGCCTTCTGACATGTGTCCCCCTTTCCCCTTTTGTGAGAGCTTTAGATAATTAAATAATTAAACTAAACTCTCATTGGACCCCTTTGCCTCCTGGCCAATAGGAATCAGGCAAGCCATGGGGCTCCTGAATGCTCATTGGACCCCTTGGGAGACTGCCCAATAGTCTTCTAGGACACTTAATTCTTATTGGTTTCTTTTATTAAATGTTTTTAAATTAATTAAACTAGATTTACTCTAGCCTAATTCTCATTGGTCCACTTCAAGGGTCTTCCAATAGGAATTGGGCATACCTTGTGGGCATCTGGCCTAGGGAGTTGACATGTGTCCCTCATTCCCTTTGTGTAAAGGGAGCCTGTGTGTGTGTGTGTGGCTTTCTCTCTCATCCCCTAGCTTTGGGGCTCGCCCCCTCCCATGTAGGGATGTAGAAAGACTTTTTGGGCACACACTAAGCATCCAATTTTCCCTAAGGTTGACCTTTGGACACAACCTTTGAATTTTGGAACCTTAGCATTTTGGAAGTCTTAATGGGCTGAACCTTAGGGTCTTTTTAGCCCGTTGTTTCACATGGCTCTTTTGCAGATGGCCCCCCCTTTGGATCCCTATTTTCCCTCCTTTGGATCCCTACTGTGGCCGGTCTGCTAACTTAACCAATATTCTAGCTTTTTCTCCCTTGGTACTTCCCCACATTAAATGATCAGTTTAATATGAGAAAATCATTTAGGAGAATTAGATATTGATTATTATGACAGCTTAGATGGCCTCTTTTGCATTAGATTCACCTCATGCAGTTACCCTAAAAGTAACCCATATAACCAACCTTAATCAGAATACATGCACTTCGTGTAAGCTTCAGCTTACGAGTAAGCTTTTAACCTACACTCTATACGTAACCAACCCCTAAAGCCAAGCATACCAAGCATGCACCCTCAAGTGCATGCATGCATGCTACTAAATAGAATTCCCTAACACATGCTTCTTTGTAGTTATATGCTATTTGACCCATATGTGATGCATATCACTTTCTAGCATTTAATGCCGCCTTTCACTTTGAGCGTATATAAGGCCATAATGCTTAGCTTGTAATTTACTCTCTTGAATCTTATTAATCTACTTACTTTTTTGGTATTTTTACTTGTGTTGCTTACCTCAGTTATTACTTATTAGATTATGAATGTTAACTTATTGCCTTGATTATGAATGTGACTAATCATTATCCGTCTTAATTACAACCTTACTCTACAGGATTATCATGATTGGCCACACCATGGCCAAATTTTACAGTGCAATACTTGAGGCAGCGCTGAGCTCATGCAGAGAGCGAGGGCTCGAGAGCTCTAGGACAGACATGCTTCAGATGAGCTTTTTCTACCATAGATCACATCTTCGTTTTGCGTTGCCTGATCAATGGGGCCAAGGCGTGGAAGAAGAAACTATATTGTTGCTTTGTGGATTTCCACATTGCTTTCGAAACAGTGCCACGAGATACTTTTCCAACGCCTATATGGATTGGGGTATATGCTTTATATGAGTAGATGACAGGACGAGTTAGATGCCTAGTAGGACTCTCAGATATCATTGCTAGCACCATTGGTGTGATTCAAGGGTGTCGCTTTTCACCCACGCTGTTTGGGCTCTACATCGATGAGATCTCTAATTTTGTACTCAGAGTTGGAGGATAGGAGGCAAATCTGGCAAGTACCACAGTACATATTATGCTTTGTGTTGATGATATTGTCTTGATCTCCTAGTCTAGGAGGGCCTACAGTTCCATCTCCGCACCCTTGATGATTTTTGCACATAGGGGGGGTATGACAGTGACTCTTGGCAAAAGATCTTCCACACATTCAGAGGAGTCAGACACAACACAGTTTTCACAGCAGCTAGAGAGAGAGAGAGAGAGAGAGAGAGAGAGAGAGAGAGAGAGAGAGAGAGAGAGTCACATACATATCTAGGGGTTGCTTCACCAATCCCGTCAAGCGCTTCACCCTAGCTTGGGCTACCATAGATTGTCAAAGTTGACGATGCGGAAGCGTAGAGAGAGAGAGAGAGAGAGAGAGAGAGAGAGAGAGAGAGAGAGAGAGAGAGAGAGAGAGAGATTCCTGAACCAATCAACCTTGGCAATGAATTATTGAATATGTATACAATCGTGGGAAACTATCCCAAGATACCTCAAAGATCTATCCGACGAGAGTTGAACTCAAGACTTGTTATTCAAGGGGGAAATGGCATAACCAATCTACCATAGTTGGGTGAGCTGAAGGTTATACCATTTTCCTCTTTCCTCTTTTTATTAACACACTCACACACCCACAGAGACACACACCCGAGAAGAAGAGAATTGTTAACTTCGTGGGAAACTATCTCAAGAGACCTCAAAGATTTATCCGACGAGAGTTGAACTCAAGACTTGTTATTCAAGAGGGAAATGGCATAACCAATCTACCACACTTGGGTGAGCTGAAGGTTATACCATTTTCCTCTTTTAATTAACACACTTACACACCCACACACACACACTGTTAGGTGCAGCGGAATGAATGTTGTATTTTCTCAAGATTAGTGATCTTTATTGCTCAAGGTTCCTTTTAGTTCTTTAGGGAAAGAGAGAGCTTTCCGTCTTGTAGAGTGTTGTGGTCATGAACAAAGTGAGTGGATATTGTGCGTGCAAATGAATGGGACCGAGAGAAGGAGAGAGAAGAGATACAACACCGAGAGGTTGTAAAACCCTCCTCCGAAGGCCCCACTCTCGTCGGCGAGAGTGGTCTATTCTTTGATTGCACAAAGGTGTACAATGCGTATGCAATGGACTATGCAACTTGGTCTATGCCGATGACGACGACAACGACGACGATGATGGCTGAAATCTGAGATCTTCTAATCGCTGAATTTCGGGACTGTTTCGGTGGCTGAAAATGACTGTTTTGGCTGTGTTTTCTTGGCTGAAAAACGAGGTTTCTTAGGGCTGAAAACTGATGGTCTTTACGGGCTGAATCTGCTACACTTTAGGTGAATAATGCCGGTCTTAAATTGCTACTAAAATCCAAAAACGCCAGGGGCTGAAATTGGTCCTTCTGTCACCGGGGTTTTGCAAATGCAAAAACGCTAGGCTGATCTGCTGTGTCGTGATGACGCCGGGGCTGATTTGCTGTGCACAAATCGCCAAGGCTGATCTGATGCAAAAACGCTAGGTCTTCTATGGAGAAAATGCCAGAGTAGTCGCGGGGGTTGGTCTTGCTGAGAAGTTGCCTGTTGAGCAAGGTGCTCCTGCTGCCTCTTCTGCCAGAAAGTGTGAACTTTGGTTTGCTTATATATTAACTTAGCAAAATTGCCCTACCTACTTTTGTTGGAAAGTCACTTAAAAATAATAAGTGAAAATCCCAATAAATAGGAAAATAGGCTAAATGCACTGGAAAATTCCCCTAACTGATGCGAATGGATTCTGATGGGAATTCCGTGATCATGCTGTGTGCAACCGGAGGATATGCATCTATGCTAAGTGACTGGGCATGCACGGTCTACGAATAGACTCACAAAAGTGCCAGATCACTGCTAATCTAGACTTCACTGAAGTGACTGAACCCTGCTGTGGTGTAGCTTGTCCACGGACACATAGGGTTGGGATGTGTCACGTGACATCCCCTCCTTTTCAAAGTGAGGTACTGGTACCGAACTGTATGGCGTCGAGGGAGATCGCCAACAGCATCCGGAATCCTGGAAGGGACTCTTCGCCGGCCCACTCCGATGTGTGGGTCGTGCTGTACTTGAACTTCATAAAGGTCTGCAACGCTTGCTTCTTTGGGCCGCGCCGAAAGCGACACAAAGTCTTCTGAATCTCCTTTCTTGTGTTAACTTCGTCTAGAGTCCTGCTTCTTTCGTCTTCAAGAATCTCCATGGCTGAAAATTCTTGAAACAATCTCCAACACAAAACCATGAACATACCCATGCCGTGTAAAGTGAAGGAAAAAATCGTGTCGGCTCTAAAGACTGTGCATGCAATGTAGATGAACATAGAGACGGAGTGACAACCCGTTCATCAAACACATGCAAACAATGAGGTCGAATCTTTTCCGTTTGATCGAAATCAATCAACTGTGGCAAATCACAATGGAAATGCCCAAGCTTGGTACTCATACAATCATGTGCTCTTTCGGAAACTGTGTCATGCCAAGGAAGCGACATGGAATGTGACTTCCTTACAGACAAACTTTTCAGCTTTTCATGAACAATCCGCATACATTCGTGCTCATCCATGAGAGAAACGTGCTCAACATACAATATGCCATGCCTAGGAAAAGGGATCACATAACGATGCTGACTAAAATACAGGAAACCTTCACGAATGAAACACTCGAACAATGCGTGCGTATCAATCCTGCGAACACATAATACTTCCGGTAATGGTTCTCAGGACCAAGGCTCGAGAGCCAAGATCGCTTCTTCGGGATCTATCGAATCTTCTTGTGGGGGATCTGTGGACCTCGACTCGAAAGCCAAGATTGATTCTTGGTGATTCATCGAATCTACAACGAGGTTAGCTTCGTTTGGAGAAGAAGAGACTGAGACAGTCTCCTTTCCGTGATTCTGTGCAAAGTACGCCTGTACTTGAGAAAAAAGTCGCAAGAACTCTTTGTTTTGTTGGTCGCTTTGTTCTTGTATTGCTTTTCTTTCTGCTTTGTCTTTTGCGTGTCTGCGACTTATTTCTACTTCTCTTGCTTTGGCTTCCAAGCGTGCTTGCTCGCTCGCACGCGCTATGGCTGCCATTCTTTCTTGGGACTGACGCTCTATGGTTGCCATCTTTTCTTCGTAGTCACGCTCTATTTATGCTTTTCGTTTGGCATCTCTTGCTTTGTCTGCTAACTTCTTGTCAATCATCCTCTTGTCGAAAGCCTCCATAGGAGTTAGTGCAATCGGTGTCGTAGATGGGGAAGGGTCAGAAAAACCTCCTGGTGGGGAAAATTCTTCTTCGCCTCTCTCATGCTCATCACTTCCAAGCGAAGTATCCATTCCGCTTCGAGTGATGATCATTCTGAAGTCGTAGGTTCTTGTGGGTTCTTAAGTTCACGAGGAACTTGGGTTCTTGGGGGTCTTGGGTTCTTAAGTTCATGAGGAACTTGGGTTCTTGAGGTCCTTGATTCGTGAGAATCTTGGGTTCTTGAGGTTCTTGAGGGTCTTGGGGTCTTGAGGTTTTCTTTCGTTTGCAAATCGCGTTGAGAAGGATCTTCTCTTCACCAGAGTTCTACCCTTTTCTGCGGGCGCACCCCTTGGCGGCCTTGCGCTCACACCAAGGTTGCTTTTTCCCACCTCACGTCGATTGGCCGGCCGCTAAGTGCACGATCCGCTCTCAATGAGTGAAAACAGACACAAGGGGAGGTTGGACAAGCCCTTCTTTCTTGGGATTCATGTCACTCTCTAACAAAACACGATTAGGAATCGCCACGCCCAAGTAAACTTGGGTTCGTGTGATCACAAGAAGCAAAAAAATTCTTGTGGTTCTTTCCTTGAGTAATGCAGAACACTTCCAAAGCTCTGATATCAATGTTAGGTGCAGCGGAATGAATGTTGTATTTTCTCAAGATTAGTGATCTTTATTGCTCAAGGTTCCTTTTAGTTCTTGAGGGAAAGAGAGAGCTTTCCGTCCTGTAGAGTGTTGTGGTCACGAACAAAGTGAGTGGATATTGTGTGTGCAAATGAATGAGACTTAGAGAAGGAGAGAGAAGAGATACAACACCGAGAGGTTGTAAAACCCTCCTCCGAAGGCCCCACTCTTTTCGGCGAGAGTGGTCTATTCTTTGATTGCACAAAGGTGTACAATGCATATGCAATGGACTATGCAACTTGGTCTATGCCAATGACGACGACGACGACGACGATGATGATGGCTGAAATCTGAGATCTTCTAATCGCTGAATTTCGGGACTGTTTCGGTGACTGAAAATGACTGTTTTGGCTGTGTTTTCTTGGCTGGAAAATGAGGTTTCTTAGGGCTGAAAACTGATGGTCTTTACGGGCTGAATCTGCTACACTTTAGGTGAATAATGCCGGTCTTAAATTGCTGCTGAAATCCAAAAACGCCAGGGGCTGAAATTGGTCCTTCTGTCGCCGGGGTTCTGCAAATGCAAAAACGTCGGGGCTGATCTGCTGTGTCGTGATGATGCCGGGGCTGATCTGCTGTGCACAAATCGCCAAGGCTGATCTGATGCAAAAACGCTAGGTCTTCTGTGGAGAAAACGCCAGAGTAGTCGCGGGGGTTGGTCTTGCTGAGAAGTTGCCTGTTGAGCAAGGTGCTCCTGCTGCCTCTTCTGCCAGAAAGTGTGAACTTTGGTTTGCTCATATATTAACTTAGCAAAATTGCCCTACCTACTTTTGTTGGAAAGTCACTTAAAAATAATAAGTGAAAATCCCAAGAAATAGGAAAATAGGCTAAATGCACTGGAAAATTCCCCTAACTGATGCGAATGGATTCTGATGGGAATTCCGTGATCATGTTGTGTGCAACCGGAGGATATGCATCTATGCTAAGTGACTGGGCATGCACGGTCTACGAATAGACTCACAAAAGTGCCAAATCACTGCTAATCTAGACTTCACTGAAGTGACTGAACCCTGCTGTGGTGTAGCTTGTCCACGGACACATAGGGTTGGGATGTGTCACGTGACACACACCCGAGAAGAAGAGAATTTTTAACGTTGTGGGAAACTATCCCAAGAGACCTCAAAGATCTTGTAAGGTGCAGCGGAATGAATGTTGTTCTTTCTCAAGATGAGTGCTCCATAATGTGCTCAAGGTTCCTTTTCCTTCTTAAGGAAGGGAGAGCCTTCCGTTCTTAATGAGAGAGTGCAATGATCACTAACAAAGTGAATGGACGCTATGCGAACAAGTGTATGAGACTGAGAGATAGAGAGAGAAGAGAAATACGACACCAGAGACGTTGTAAAACCCTCCTCCGGAGGCCCCACTCTCATTGGCGAGAGTGGTCTACGATTGATTGCACAAACTGGTACAAAGTGAATGCATGTGACTAATGCAAGTCTAGGCTAGATCGATGACGACGACGGGAATGGCGAGACCGATATAAGGGCTGAAAATTGATTCCTTTGTACTGTTGTCCAAAGACGCAAAGGGCTGAAATCTGACGCTTTCTATCTATTGTCCAAAAACGTTGATAGGCTGAATTCTGCTGGGGCTGAAAACGCAAGAGCGAACGCTGCGTTTGCTGGTCTTTATTGCTGAAAATCGGCTACTGTTGTAGGGCTGAAATGGCTGTGGAAAGATGCTGAAAATCACTTGCTGAAATCGCCCAAAGGCTGAGATCTGTGGCGCTCTATGCTTGGATGAAAAACGCTAGCCTTGATGAAGCTTGGCGATGGAGGTTCTACTGAAAACGCAAGGTCTTGTGACTTGCTGGAAATGCCAAGTAGTGGGAGGTAGGGCGATGGTGATGAAAAACGCTAGGGAACTTGTTGGAGGGAAATCGCCCAAGTTGGGGGAGTCTTGCTGAGAGAGAGGGGAAACCTGTCACCGAAGGCCTGTGTTCTCCTTGCTCATCTGCCAAATAGTGCTAACCTTGGTTTGCTTATATATTATCTTACCAAATTTTCCCTACCTACTTTCCAACAAAAGTCACTTAAAAATAATAAGTGAAAAATGTCAAAAATAGGGAAAATTGGCTAAATGCACTGGAAGATTCCCTTGAAGGATTCTGATGGGAATGCTTATGATCATGCTGTGTGCAACTAGAGGATATGCATCTACACTAAGTGCCTGGGCATGGGCGGTCTGCGAACAGACTCACAAAAGTGCCAGAACACTTCTAATCTAGATTGACTGGACTGACGGAACCCTTGTTGTGAAGTAGCTTGTCCACGGATACATAGGGTTGGATGTGTCACGTGACAGATCTATCCGACGAGAGTTGAACTCAAGACTTGTTATTCAAGAGGGAAATGGCATAACCAATCCACCACACTTGGGTGAGCTGAAGGTTATACCATTTTCCTCTTTTTATTAACACACACACACACACACACACACACACACACACACACACACACACATGAGAAGAGAATTTTTAACGTCGCGTGAAACTGTCCCAAGAGACCTCAAAGATCTATCCGACGAGAGCTGAACTAAGACTTGTTATTCAAGAGGGAATTGGCATAACCAATCTACCACACTTGGGTGAAAGAAAGGTTATACCATTTTTCTCTTTTTATTAACACACTTGCACACCCACACACACACACGCACCCGAGAAGAAGAGAATTTTTAACGTCGTGGGAAACTATCTCAAGAGACCTCAGAGATCTATTCGACGAGAGTTAAACTCAAGACTAGTTATTCAAGAGGGAAATGGCATAACCAATCTACCACACTTGGGTGAGGTGAAGGTTATACCATTTTTCTCTTTTTATTAACACACTTACACACCCACACACACACACACACACACACACACACACACACACACCCAAGAAGAAGAGAATTTTTAACGTCGTGGGAAACTATCCCAAGAGACCTATCCGAGGAGAGTTGAACTCAAGACTTGCTATTCAAGAGGGAAAT